>NC_058045.1:3060332-3790332 GCF_020085105.1 Siniperca chuatsi | reverse complement strand
TGATTTTAATAAAACCACAATATGAAATGACCAAAAACTGTTTTCCATTAAACAAACTTATCACATCTTTTTGCGTATAATTACAACAATGGTGGCATTTCTCTCGTCTCAGAGATCCTGGAGATAACCTTTCACTGTTCCCTGTATTTTGCAAACATTATGCACAGATTGCAGTATATTTTCATGACAAATGTCCTATGACAATGTGGTATTTAGTTTGAACTTGTCCCATATAAAATATATAAAACCCCCCAAGCATAGCTCTGCTAAAAATGTATGTTTTAAATTTTAGGTATCAAATAAGGTAAAATGTGCTTAACTGACAACATTTTTTGGAACACAGGACACAATAGAAGAGAATTCAGAGAAGTAATTGTTTATTTCAGAACCACAGCAATCAAGAACACCTCTTGCATCTCTTTAGTGTTACAAAATAAACAGAAAGTCGCATCATGTGGGCAGTCAGAGTAGTGTGTATTCCCCCCTAAGACATACACTCCTCAATTCATGCAATTTTAGATGTCAATGTCATGTTGGAATAGGAAGTCGTTTTTCCATAAAAAGATGCTCTGGTAATCTGCCAAAATGCCAATAGTGTGAGTATAGTTGTCCTCTCTGTTACACTAATGTCATGTTTGAACAAAATCAACATGGAACCGGGAGGCATGTGTAGAGACCTTATATCTACAGGAATTAGCACGCTTTAGGTTTTAATTGTGTTGGTGACTTTGCCGTGAACACTTAACTGCTGAACACTTCCCTTCTGTTTCTTTAGCTTATCATGTTTATTTCTTTATGGCTGTGGGATTCTTCTGTACCTTTACCACTGAGTTAACATGTCGCTATAGCAAACCATAGCCATGTGAATTTGTTTTTTGTTGATGATGATTTTTTTGACTTTATTTGATAGAGACAGTAGAGAGAGACAGGAAAGGCAGGGGAGAGAGAGGGGATGACATGCAACAAAGGGCCCGGGTCGGACTCAAACCCGGAAGGACTCAGGCTTGATACATGGTACTTGCTCTACCAGGTGAGCTTTCTTTGATGTGTCTGTAGTATGGTATGCATGGCCTTCTTGATTTAATTTGCATTGTGTGATGTCTTTTGTAAATGTAGATGCTTCAACTGTTAGATAAAAAAAACCAAACAGAATTCTAGACCAAGTTAGCTACAATTTCAAGAGAAAGATAAATCCAGCAATGTAACAGATTCTGTGTCTAAAAGGGGATATTTTCTAGAAACAATGAAATAGTTTTCTCCATTTATTCATTTGCCAAAGAAAGGTTCTAATGAAAATGTTAGAACTAGTATTCATATTGAACAGCAGCTAGCTCTAATGTCAGTGACATCAATGAACAATATACAGGACTGATTGGTATCCAAAAGTACAACATACAAGGTATAAAGGGATAGTTCAGGTTTCTAACAATCTGATTTACCATTCAATATTTACTAAATGTACCTTCAGTCATTTCAAATAAAACAAAAAGATGTTTCACAACTGATCAACAACAAAGTTTAGTGTAGACAATCACACATCACTCAAAACATTTTTCCTTGGTTAGCTGTTGCTCATACAGTACTGTACAAGTATACATTTCATACACAGTATACATCATTATTCAGTTGAAAATGCAACTATATTGACTTCTTTTGTTAAACTATGCATATGCTGTCTCAAAACACTTGTGTAAGCATGTCTTAAATGGACTTTAACGATTCTGGTTCATGAGATAGAGGTTTTGAAAAACATGAACTACCTCTTTGATGGACTGGTCAGTGAAACCTTGTTGAACTTGAAATTAAATAATTCCAATCCTGATGGAGCTGTAATTGGCCTAAGTGGCCAATTTACTTGTTCCTTCCCTTTTTATAGCAATAGCAATGTTCTCTCCAAAAAGCTCCCCAAGATTAACAAGGCAGAAAATAATTTACATTTTAGGGCATTTCACCATAAGTCACATCGACAGTGACTTGCTGCGCAGTGAACACGGGACACTGTCTTTCATAAAGACACATTTCATGACATGTCATTTGGGTCAAAATGATTTTGAGTTTGGTGTACTAACCAAAGATTTTATTAAATTATTGTCTGAAATGAACATAAACAACTGTTTGTGCTGAATAAATAAATAAAGTCAAAGTAATATGTAGAGCTGTCATTTTATCAAGTCTTCATTATCAAACATTCTTCTGCTTAGCTTCTCTGAAAACACTGATATCTGATAATCACCACTGGTCAGGACTGCAGTGTTATTATGGTTTGTTTATGCAACAGGCGAATTCAGGCAGAGCTGCAAATCTCCCTGTTTAAGTTGGAGAGAGCTGTTATTCATACTGTGGCCTGTAACTCAGTGATGTTTTTGCAAGACTTGTTTCAAACAGCTGAAATTGCTTACTGAGAAAAAGCTCACTGAGAAGGACAATGACGTTCACACACTACTTAGCCTTGTTTGGCAAAATCTCTCCATCATTCATTAGCTTAAGTCTTGTTCACACACTCACAGTTTCCTCAGCCTTAAGTACCTGCCTCTGAGGGGCATTTACGGTTGCTTGGCTGTGAATCATAGCTTGGTCCCCGCCATGTGGCCCTCTGGCTCTGCATAAATAGTTCTGAAGGTCAAGTTGATGCGTGGGCCTCGGTCATGGTACTCTTTAGCCACTTGATGCTGGTGGAGACAAAGAGACAGAGATAAAAGATGTATTTTACATTTACACATCAAATATTTACGTGTTTGTCTTTTATCTAGAAAGATTTCTATGAAGTTAGGAGGTAGTGGATTAGAGTCTCTGAGCAAGACTCTAAGTTCTCATGGGCCAGTGGCTATTATTGGACACACTGAAGAGTGACATCTCTAGTCATTAGCTTTTCTTACCAAAAACATGAGGCTGACATAAGACAAATGCAGCAATATATCAGTGAAACTGATTGATCTTGGTTTTTGGTTCTAGTCATCAGGTTGTCCTTTGTATTCACATTGAAAGCATGTATCAATTACAACTTTTCAATTCAAGAAAAAAATTAAATATATAGATTTCAATATAGAATTTAGTAGTAAGTAAAAGTAAAGTAAAAAGAATAAAGAAGCTGTTGTTATTGGCCAAAAACACAGACTCATTCAGGCATGCAACTGAGAAAACAAGGAAAGAAGATCAATGTTGTCAGGGGTTTCCTAAACACAAGGGTATTTTTGTTTTGCAGCTGACCTCTGCACTCAATACACAGGACAACAAGAAAATGTGACAACATACAACAAACACCATTTTCTTACCATTTGACATATGGGGCAAAAGTCAAATTTATTCCCTTTTGCAAAAACAATGCTAAAATGTTTTCTGGAATAGCACAGATACAAAGTTGTTTCTCCATCGACTTCAACTCATTTATGTCTGAACCTTTTGCATATGAGAGTGGGTTGTCTTGTTTTCCACTTGTACATCTCGTTCCCTCAAACAAACACACACATGCACGCACACACACACACACACACACACACACACACACACTCTCTCCTCCCTCACCTACATCTCAAAAGGAGGTGAAAGGTTTGCTTATCCACAACAGTGTCAAAAGAGTCCGGAACAGGCAGAAATAACCCTGTATCCTTTTTCAAACAAATGAAGTACTTTAGCTGGAACGACAGGTTTAGTTAAATATTTAGCACCCACTTCCAAACCTCGCTAACTAAACCATGAGGTTTTATTAAGCAGACTGCAGTGACAGAGAGAGAATTAATGGATGGTGTGATCTTCTTTCTCTGGCAAGATCTTCAAAAGGAGAGAAAGCTTTGTTGAGATTCTCAGGGAGGTGTCGCCATAAAACACCTGTGACCTTCTCCTTTTTTTTCTTTTAAGCTCAAACCTCCTTCACTGTCTCTGTTGTTGTCCCTCTCTTTATTCCCCCGATCCCCTTTGTTTTTCACTTACTTTTTAGTATGACCAGCTAGATTGTTTTAACACAAGACCTTGCAAAAGCAGCATATAAAATATTACAATCCAAATTCTAGCAGTGTTCAAAAAAAATTTACACTTCGAGTGAATTTGACTCACCATGTGAAACTGACAGACAGTAAACACAGACTGTTTTCTATTCTGACGCTGTGATTTTTAATATTGCTACTTTTCCAGCTGCCAAATGACCTGTGTTCAGAAAACTAAGGCAACAACACTAACAGCAAGAAAACTTCTCACCAACCAAAGTGAAGGATGGCTCTGGCAAAGACATCAGGTGGTCAAATCTTTTCAACATAAACAAATTTTTTTGTGGATTTTCACCAGTGGTTATTTTAATACTTTTAATATTCATGTTCTGTCAATATGTTTAAGTCTATAAACACTCGGTGGCCACTTTATTAGGTACACCTGTACAGTCTAATGCATTTCAATACAACAGCTCTGCCATAAAGTCTACCTTTACAGAGTTTATAATGATCAGTTTTTGTTGACATTGTCGGAAATGTGTAAATTCAATGATATATTTATTACTGAGGTCACAGCCTCTATGACAGTGTCAACAAAAACTGAACATTACAGGCATCATAAAAGTAGACTTTATGGCAGAACATTTGTATTGGACTGCATTAGATTGTACAGGTGTAACTAATAATGTGGCCACTGAGTGTGCATAGTACAAACAGTATGTGGAGTTCCACAAGGTTCCTTTCGTGGGCCATTGTTACTTTACATTTATATCAATATTATTGTTTCATCATTTAATGTCTCTTCTTTTTGTGGATGACCCTACTTTATTATATTTGTAGGCTCACCACCCTCCCCTCATGGGCCTGCATAACACATACATACGTTTTTTTAGTGTTGTTTTTCTGCTTGATTTTTGTTTTTTCATTTGACATTAAGTGCTCACGGTGTTCCTCTCCTGCACAACAGTTTTGTTATGCATCCTTGTTTCTTTTCATTTCTGTTCAAACAAAGTTTAACAAAAGGTCAAACTAAATAGTATAACCTATTTTAGACAGAAGTTAAGCTTTTATCTATTCTTCCAAAAACTGAAAACATTTAGTCAACAGGAAATTCAAACTACTGTAATATAACATATTCTCACTGTTGAATGTAACCCAATTGTTTTCACAAGAAACAGGCTACACACTCACACCCTCTATTACACACACAAAGACTTTTCAGTCTCTTTCATGCGCTCATATAAACCTGGCTGTTGTCCCTGATTGTAAAACAAATGACTCATTATGCTGAAGCTCTGCTGTTCTATCTGGGCCACTCCATCCATCCTCACTGCACACACACACACACGCGCAACACACGAGCAGAGCAGGTGAGGTAAGTCTTCACCTGACCTCACCTGGCTGAGGCAGACGGGTTTTCATTGCATGACTATTTACTGTAAATATCAAAGGTTAAATGAGTTAACTGATTATGTCAGGGTTATTGTTTTAATAATAGAGCTTAGAGCAAAGAGAGTACAAAAATTTAAATAACTTAGCCAACAGACCTTCCTTCATTTTGGTCATAACCACAATGTTAGAATAAAAATACTGTTGTAGTGCAGTGCCAGATGAGCCTTAAAGTAATAATACATTTCAGTTTCACTAAGATTTTAAATTGGTTTCCAAGCATGTGGTGCACAGGGCATTCATACTGTACACAAGTTTGTTTGGTATAAACAGAAGAACTGTTAGTAACTGTAACATAAGGCACAAGGAACAAGACATACAGTCTCAGGTTGTTTGATGAACAAGTGAACTCTGGGAAGTGTGTGTGAAAACACCACAGCAACCAACACTTAGTTCAAAGTTGTTTCCAAAAGAAAAAATTAAAAAGCAACCGATCAAAACAAGTATCTTACACCACTTTTAAAGCAGTCTTTAACTTCCGCCTGATTCTCATCCATCCCTATGTCCAGTGGCTGGTGTTTTTATGAATGGCCATTTTGCCTTGCATTTGATTGGTGGAGCCTACCTGCCAATCATCTTGTGTGGCTCCTGCCATCAGCAGAAGTGTCCCGTGATGCAGAGGAACCCGAATCCGCTCCACATAAGTGTAGTCACCATTCTCCTCCTAACACAGAAACATAAAGAGAATAAAGCACAATTTATAATCGCCTAATCTCACACACACACACACACACGGTACAATTTAGTTTAGTCATATTGTTACATGACTAATCAAACATTCATGCACAAAGGAGAACAAAAAGCCACGAATTACGTTAAAGGCAAATTCTGTTACCTGCAAATCACGACTAAATACAACCCGTCTACATCATGACTAATGAAGCCTGCCTCCTAAGAAGTGTATACTTTAACACTTGAAATAACAGACAACTATTAAACACAGGCCTCTAAATACTCTGCTGAGTCTAAACACAATACATGACTTAAGCCTTCCCTCTGTGTCCAGTGTTTCACTACCTCACCTTGGCTGCTGTTCTGCACTCCACTACCCTCAGTCATTTCTTTTTATTGAGATTTGCACAGCAGTTCTGCTTTATTAAGTAGAAGCAGGAGCAGGAGAAGCAGGAGATAGCCTCCTTGATGGTGAGCCAAGTCTTACTACCAAACCAACTCATGAGAACAAGCAAAAGGTCAGATAGTGTCAGCAGGTTTTAAAAGGCCAAATCAAATACTTTATGAGACCACTTTAATGAATACTAGGAGCTGGATTTAAGGCCAAAATGAGGAAAAATAATTAAACGACATTTTTTCTAAATTAACATAGCAAGCTACGGTTCTGTAGAAGAGCAGTTTAAGAACATGATGCCAAGACATTCATTATTCAGAGGCATAATATACTTAAGTATGTAAACAATATATTTGTTATGCTATATCTAGTCCTAATGTAAGAACAAACATTTGGAGCAAGGTAAACCAATTTTCATGCTCTACCATCACCTCACCGGTGGAGGCTGCTTGCGGAGGCTGAACACTCTGGTGTCACCCAGACTGAGGGAGGCAATGGTGGGCTTGTCACCCAAGGAGGCCTCATCGTCACTGTGCCAGCCAATGCTGTCATGGCCGTCCCGATATAGGTTACACAGCAGTGAGTTGAAGCTGCATCCGCTCACCTGCTCCACTGTCTCACGAAGGGTTAACAGCAATGGATGCCACTATGAAGAAAAAAAGAGAAAAAGAGAGAGAGTTTAGCAGATAATTAAGAAGAGAAACCATAACATAATGAAACAAAATGAAAATGAAAAACAAAACAAAAAGAACACAAAAAAACATCATGGTGAGAAACAAAAAAAGAAAAACATAAAACATAATGTAAAATAAATCTATGGATAATGTTGTGTAAGCAAAGTGCTTGTATTCTTTAAAGTCTTGGTGGCTTTGAGGTTTAATGAGTTTATCTAACCTGCGTGTTAGCAGCCATTGTGGAGCGAGCATATGTATAAGGTAACTCTCCATACCAGCAAGTCAGCCTGGGCTCCTCGTATGCCTCACCTGGACCAACACACATAAACAAATACAACGTTACCTCAAAAGAACCTACTGAGACCATGGTCAGGACATTTTGCAGCCTCTATCTGTAACCAGGTCTATTGTAATTGCATATAGTTAAACCATATTTCCCATAAACCCCTTATTTATAGGTCACACAGAGGATGTTACTACTATGGACTATAGACGGTGTAGTCCCTCATTCGTCCAGGAGTGTTCTATCGTAGAAAAGGTTTCAGTCGTAGTCATCTGGACAATGTTTTCAAATTCAAGACGTTTGGGCTCCCATCCGGAAGTCATTCTCAATTGTGAAAATGGTTCGAGAACTCAGAAATTTAATTCCATTTTTGTGAAAAAAGAAAATCCCTCTTTGAACAGAAATGGTGGTCTGAGATTCAATCTGCCCAACGTTTACCACAGTGTTTTAACACCTTGGTCAAGCCAATCATATGCTAACCAGGTACTTAACAGTGATGAGGGTGGTGCAGCCAGAAAAAAACAATAGGCTTGTTTACTGGGCCATCATGGAAATAAAAAAGGTCAGTTTCAGGTGAAACTAGGCAGGGTAAACAACACTCAGGAAGATTCCTCCCTGAGGGCAGGGCTTAAGCAACACAGAGTAGCTTAGAGTTCTCGGACCATTTTCACAATTGAGAATGACTTCCGAAAACAATACTTTTGTCAGTACCATATTTTGGGGAGTATAAACATGTTTTAAACCTATTTTTTAATTTAACAAAATATGCCAACATATTCAATACATCAATCTTAAAGAGACTGAAAGGCATTGTTTCACTGCCCTCTCTGGTTGAAAGTTTCAAGCCTGTTTCACCTTTGACCATGCCCAGCATCACTGCTGCCTAAATAAAATTTAATCAGGAAAAGTTTCTAGTGGTGGTGATTTATTGATTAATGAATTAAAAAAAGGCCATACTGGTGGTTCCGCATGTTTCATCCCATTAACGTGATAGTTAATGGTTGATGCAGTTTGTTTGGCGGTAACTTTTAAGCATCAAAGCTCAATCCCTGAAGATTTGATACCTTTTCCTCATGGAGAGCAGCAGCTACGGACAGTTTTCATGATAGAAAAAAAGCTCACATAGCCATTTCTATATTGCATCAGTAATTGGGTCATGGCAATTTTAACTTCAAAAGAGAATGGATCCAGTCTGTTTTCATAGCTGCTGCTTTTTTGCTGAATGACAACTGTAAGTAGGGCAGAGAGTGGTTACAGTTTTGTTCTTAATGTATTCTTTTCTAGTGTTAACAATGATACATGATCACCTGCTAACGTACCGTAAACATCTAAATCCAACTTCTCTCTGTCTGTCTTCCTCTGTTGGTCTTGGTGTATCTCTGTTTCTCTGGGAACAACAAGATCTCTTCTAAGAACCAATTCTCTGCCATTAGTGTATTTTGGTCAGCCCTCTGGTACTAGAACACAGTGAAACCAAAACAAACTGCGTGGTCATTTATCAACTTTCAAAAGCCTTACCCATAAAAAGATGCTGTCAGAGGGAAAAGATTAACAAAACATTAACCCATTCACAGGATCCAATTTAGAGCCCTGAGTAATGGTCGGAAAAACGGAGTCAAGAGGGTTTTAAAACAAGACCGGATAAATGACAAAGGACGTAAAAGAAATTACTGGTGAAGGGTTAACATCCTTTTCCCACTATTTCCTCTTTAACCCAAATGTCACATGGACTTTTACATACTTTTTTCTATTTTCTATTTATGTTTCTTTACTTTTGCAGTACTTCCTTTTTATTTTATTTTTTTATTTTCTTGTTGACAAAGTCCTTTGGAGTGATGGACTGAGATTACACAACTTGCCGTTCTGTTCTGTGTTTAGAAATCATCTTGGTCTTGTCTGCTACGGAGCTATTGCAGAGTCAAGATGGACAAGAGCCAGCTGAGAGAAAGGCCGATTCTGAGGCAAAGTCTGGCTGCAGCTCAACAACAGGCTTGCTGTATACAGTCTGTCTGGGTACAATGTGTGAGTTATTCTTTCTTTTTAAAAGGGAAATGCCAACTGTTTTGCAAAATGAAGCCTTTGCACAACTTAACCAGGTGCAATGAGAGAGTGGCTTCAGTTTTTGCTTCAGGCAAATTTTGTAATCTTCTCAAAATTTACTGTACTAACTGAAATCGAAGAAAAGGTTTCAGTCATAGTCATCTGGACACTGTTTTCAGAATCAAGACGTTTCGGCTCCCATACGGAAGTCATTCTCAATTGTGAAAAAATGGACCGGGAACTCAGAAATCTAAGCTACTCTGTGTTACATAAGCCCCGCCCTCAGGAAGGAGTCTACCTGAGTATCTGTTGATTACTCTAACTAGTTTCACCTGAAACTGACCTAATTGTTTCCATGATGGCCCAGTAATCAGGCCGAGTGAGCCATCTCACTTCCTTCTCATCTCTGTTGAGAGTTCCACATGCGTAGTACTAATCGGGCAGAATGTTTACCGATGTAATGACACCGCCAATCATATCTTTCACAAATCAACGTTTTCTCATGTGAACTCCGACCACACTTTTCAAAACACCTGGCTATCGACAGTCACAAGTAGGGAAGTGCTCTACTGAAAATATGTCTCTGTCAAACCTGAAACATAAATTTGACAATGAAAACCGTCAGTTTAACCCTGCCTGGACTGGCTAGTATTTCTTAATTTTACCACCATCTCCAAACGCCTGCTATTTTTTATTAGATTCATTTGCATTTGTTTAAAATTTGTCATTACCAAAAACTAAAAAAAGGTTTTAAATAGGCTGCTGAAAATGTCTGGCCCTTCTACATTTCCAGGTTTTAAAATCTGGCTCAATTGAATTTGTAATTGAACTGCTCTAAGTACTTTCCAATTTCTATATGTACCATAAAAATGTCTCAAACATGAGGAAAAGAAAAAGTGCTCTGTAATGAAACTAGAACAGACATGTACCCAACAGCAAACCATCTGCAGTGGGGAAACCCTGTTCACCCTCCAGTTTACATCACTGGGTCACATTTCACCCCTTCCATACTGCTTATTCTTAAGCCCCTGGTACCCACCCTGTCTGTAGTTGGTCTTCTGGGACCAAGGAAGCTCTGCTAACAGCTTACTGAACATCCAGTCCGCGTTTTCTGGGTGAAGAAACGCAGGCAGCAGCTGCAGTCTGGACAGATGGAAAGACAAAACAAACAAAACACACACACACACACACACACACACACACACTAAGTATCCAGAAAAGTAAGGTGTATATTTACAGTCTGTAGCTCATATATTTAGTGTTTGTTGTCCAAAATGGGGCACTCTGGTGGCTTATGGGTTTGGGGTGCCAATCACAAATTCCTGGTTCAAGTCTCGACATGGACCTTTTCCTGTCACCTCGATACTATCGACTGTAATAAATGCATAAAATTCCCCCCAAATAATGTAAAAAAGGATACTCAATGGCTTGCGTGCAGGAAACTAATCTTTTCATTCATCAGCCAAATACTGGTAATAGCAGTTTTAAATGTTCAACATCCCATTTCACTATAACAGCATAATAGCTGGTTGTTTACCCACAGTGTTTGATTAACCTGGCAAAACAACCAGCCAAAACGATTTGGCAAATGGCTAGTGTTAGGGCCGGTTTATGCTCGATCAGATCTACTTCGTAAGACGTGTTGTCCAACCATGTTTGAAATCCAAAGTGTTTATAGTTGTTCCGAATGGCTACACTGGAAGGTGGAGTGAAAAGCCGGCCGTCATAGAGAGGGGCGAGACATTATGGGGATAACAGTGCATATTCAGACAGTCTCTCCTTGAAGACATGCATAATGTTGCACTTGGTTGTTCATGTGGAAAGTGAAAGAAATAGTTGTGTAACAAAGGAAAAAAAGAGAGCTTGAGAGAGACGTTCAAACCCTGGCTTCTTTCTCACCTCTGCACAGCTGGCTAATCATGGCATAATGTGGGTGTGGGTGTCGGATTGTTGGTTTCGGAAAGTGACAGAAATGGTTTCAGAAGCTATTCGACCATCTGACAAGCAGTTCTGAAGAATCATACTGGCCCCTTTAGTGTCCCTTGGTGCTTAAATGTTGCACGTGATCTAAGGTTAGTAGTGGGATGAACCTCAAAATCTTATCCAGCTAAGACTGGGATCCAAGGAAGTCTAAAAAGCTAATTTTCATTTCTGTTAACACTAAAGGCTAGTAAAAGAGCAATGTGCCTATTCTAGAGAAATTAGGTGTTTGGCCTTTGCTCAGGGGCATTTTGGCACAGAAGGTGACCACCAAAGATGTAAATCAGAATTGAAATATCAATCTTTTTCCCCCTTTCCCTTTTCTCACTTCTTTCCAACGCTCTTCTCTCATACATGATCAATCCAGGGTCACGGTCACAGAATCAATCACAGAATATTGACTGTACGGTTCCTATGGCTCTGAGCCTTAGTTTCCTTGCTCTTGGTTGTCTGTAATTTTGTTGGCTCTAGGTATTTTAGTCTTTATGAAAGCATTACCTCAATGCCTAAAAAGTAAATGGAAATATTCTGGCTGTCCAGTATGTCAATGTTACTAAATATTCAGTGTCTATTAAAAGCATGGCTCACTTCCATGCGTCCTTGTGGGTAACATAAGTGAGGTAGGAGGCATGATATTCACTAAGAGCTACATACACTATTGCTTGTGGGATGACTGCCATCTAGTGGACTTCAAACCCAATCACAGATTTGTCATCTTCATTAAACACACTGGTTTGGTACTATCACATCACTGTTTATTCTCCTCTTCAGGATTCCCTCTCAATTACACTGTACTCACCTGGACACTCCTGATGGTCCATGGCTGATCTCATGATCACCTGCCTGTCTGTCCAGAGCAAAATGATGTATGTTAGCCAGCCTGTGTGTAGTATACGACCAAATAACGAGCCAAAACATCATGAGATAAGAGACACTAATTTAAAATAGATGCAATATGAAACAAGACCTTGAAATAGTCTATCCAGAGAAGATAGAAATGTGTAACTTACTCTATCACCTTCTCTGGTGGAACATCTCTAATTGGCTGCAGTGAAGAAAACACAGAACAAGAAAAGAGTCAGCACATCCTTATAAAACATTAACAGGCTGTAAAAAACCAACTTAATTACCCCAAAATCCAATGGTGGCTTATTTTTTAATGTTTACAGTCTACCTTGGTGGGCTGGTGAAACTCAAATGTCTTAGGTGTTTTCTGTGGCCCAAATCCCCAAGAAGCAAGGGCTGGGTTGACACTTTTGGGTTGTTGGTTGTTTGGGACTGTACCTGGTAAAAAAACAAAAAGAAGAAGCTGTTTTCTACATATCGGGCAGGTTAATAGGACTAAGAAAAGTTAGTAATGTGTAAGTTTATGTGTTTCAGCCAGACACAAACAAAATGTTTACATCAGCATCTATAAATAAGACCCTTAAATTACCTGTTGGTCCTGAGTGTTTTGGCAGTTGTTTGGCCCAGGAGCCCTGGACTCTGGCACGCTGGCGCTTATCTGACATCACATCTGCTGGATGAGAAAGGAAGAAGCAAGCTTTCATCAACACGGAAACAAATACTCCACACACCAACACAAATACAGACAGCTGATCACTTGTGCTAGATTTCTCCAAAGAAACCCAGACACATTTAATATTTATAAAACCAAGGGCTTCCAGAGGAAACATGGGACCCTTTCCTCTGTCACACAAAATTATTAAAATCACAGAACCAACACCATGTGAAGCACGTTTGTCTTCCCTCCACAGGCCAGCTGTGGAGTTATCAGTGACAAGGAATGCAGTGGCATCCATAATTGAGAGAACTGTGTAAATAATTGCACACGTCCTGCTCTATATTTTTCTTTGTTTGCATGTCTGTGTGTGTACTTTGTGCCCTTAGTATTTGTTTTAGTATTATGTTTTAGTTTTGTAGTCCTTCGTGATGGTTAGTCTATTGTTATAAAGTTATGATACATGGGCTTTTAAGTGACTGTTTTATGATGGCTTTCATTAGGGTTATTTTAATCTATGTTGTATTCCACTGCATGTGCTTTGGTGTAGTTTTTGGCTAGATCTTGCACATTATAGTCGCACTGAAAATTAATTTGCGCTGTTACTGACATAAAAAAATAAAAAAATAAAAAGGACAGTCGAATGAACTAGTAGCATTTGTATTTCTACACTCGCCATGTGTTGTTGACTTTTCACATAAAAAAGGTATCATTATTTATTATTCTGTAGTAAAATATGCAGTAACTGGGTCTAACTTAACTATTTAAACATTAAGGTAACTTACTTTGCTTAGGTTAAGTTGCATTTCAATGCCATAGTGAGAGGCCATTTAACAAATTCTACATTGACCGAATGGAATAATTTCTGAAGCTATCAGTAAAAGAGTATTTCACCTAATTAGCTAACGTTAGTCTGACTAACAAACCTAGGTTAAAATAGCTAGCTAGGTTGCCCCTTTGCTAATTTAGCTAAACATATGCTAAGTTAGCTAAACCTACTTAAAGTTACCTAAATAAACACTTTGTAAAGGTCAGAATATAAAACAAATATCAGGGTGACTAATATTGAACTAAATCTTAAAACGACTTACCAAAACTGCTGCATTAATGCAACACCACAGCTAGTAGAAAGAAGTCAACTCTACATAAACTAGGACGTCTGTGCTTTGACAGCCATAGCAAGTGTGTTACAAAAAAATAAATCCTTCCTGGAACTGAGACGTGAAAAAAGGTTCCGCCCCGTTCTTTGGCTCTCTCCGCCTCTAATCTTTCTGTGCGTTGTGAGGGCAGTAGCATGCTTTTCTGGCTATCAATACCCACAATTCTCTGCGCAGTATGAGTGTGAGTAAGAGGGTCAAAGTTCAAGGCACAATGTTATGACGAAGTAGTATGTCCCAAAACAAAAAATGCTCTTTGGAAAGCAGAGTTTGGCTAATGTGATCCAGATCCACAGGTGGAATGTAACTGAATACATTTACTGAAGTACTGTACTTATAGGCGGGGTATGCGATTTGAGTTACCTGTATTTTACTTACTAGTACTTCCATTATGTGCCACTTTATACTTCCTCTCCACTACATTTCAGAAGGAAATAGTCTTTTTTTTTTACAACACTACATTTATTTGTCAGCTATTACTAGTTCCTTTGCAGATTTTTAGTTGATCAGTTTATGAAATATGAAATAGTGTTGAAGATGAAACTAATCAACAGTATCTAAAATACTTCAAATAGACTCCACCTTGACGACCAACAATAACACGTTATTGCAATAGTAAAAATAATCCAATAGATATTATATACAGCATATAAAAGTAATAATGTAACACTCTGAAAGAGGCCATTCTGCATAATGAGTACTTTTGATACTTTAAATACATTTTGATGATAATTATATACATATGCTTAAGTAGATTTTTGAATGCAGGACTTTTACTTACACAGTATTTTTAAAACTTTATTACTTTTACTTAAGAATATACAAGTACTTCTTCCACCACTGTACAGATCGCATTAGGTTTATTGTGCTGCTGAGCCATTATACAGTACAATCCCATAAATCTGTCATTTTATTCAGGCATTAGGAAAAAAAAAAAAAAAGACATACTGTGCTGTATGCCAGCGCTTTTATTAACACACCATATAAAACACAAGTTGACAGCAGGATAAATATAAACAGTGCATTTTACATATAGAAATTCAAATTTCAAATTTTCCATGCATAAGGAAAAGCATTCACTAGGCAGCTTAGTTGAGGCACAGGTCAGATCAAGTCATTTGGGGTATTCAATGGTGAACCAACTGTGTAAAGAGAAGCAGTTCTCTTGTTTTGCAGCAAACGTTTGGTAGTATGTGAACCAATCTGTAGGTAAATGTGAAACCACAGCTACAGCAATGATGTAAAATACTCTCTAGCCCTTTGAAATCCTTTCAAAAACCGGATGAACAAAATGAGGTTTTCCTTCGTCTGTGAAAGGTTGACATTTTGATTAAAAGAGGCAGAAATTGAAGCAACTGTGTAGTTCACATGGACATAACACCAGTTGAATTATATCTTTTCATAATACATTTTTAACCAGTCAACACCCACTCAATGAATCTGACCATTTCCAGCATTAATGTCAGTAGAAAGGCACTTAATGATAACTACGGAAAAAAACCCTTTGGTTTAGAACAAGTAATACATTTGTGCAACAACCCACCACAAAGTATCATTTTAAATATACTGTACACACGCAATATTATAAAAAAAAAAAAAAAAGCCAATGCATGCTGTTAACAGCTGAGTAATGCAAGTAAACTGACATGGTAGGAAGCAGAAATCGCAATGATTTGTAAACAGGTTTAACGCTAGTCTAAAAAAGGTCTGTTTGGCTCATGTGTTCATACGAATATAAAATAAATAATTATACATATATAAAAAAAGATGCCCACCACCATTTTCCACTGCTTACAACAGCAGGGTTAACAAATCACTCATTGGAGCGCCTTGGTAGCCGAATGGTTACAGACAATTGCAGTTGCCAGTTCGATTCCAGCCAGTGACTTTTGATGCATGTCATACCTCTCTCCCGGTTTCATTTCTACCTCTTCATCTGTCACTATCAAATAAGGCACACACACAAAAAAAAAAAAAGGCCAAAAAAAATAATCTTAAAAAAACAAAAAACAGCTCAGTAATCTTTTGGCTGAATTATTACCACCATCAGTGTCAGTGACAAAAAGTATTAATGTTGTTTGCCAAGAGCAGAATTTTATTATGTTTTAGCTCTTGCCTTCTTTGGTTATTTCTTGCCAGACAAAATCACATCAGGGCAGAGGTTGCTGTTTTAAACACAAAGTCATACACATGCTTTGATGTGCACATTTACTGAAGACACAAAAAAGGTGAAATCTCAGGCAACTGGAGGATCAATCGCACAGATACAAACAAACAAACAATCTCTTTTCCTTAAACGCTGTACCGGGTCAGAACAGAGTGGCTGCCTGCAGATTCGTCAGCCATCTTTCCTATTCGCTTTTGAAACCTGTTCCGTTCTTCTGCTCCCGCAGCTTTCTCCTCTGCAGGTATCCAGTACGTTGCAGACGGTTCATTCTGGCTCCCAGGTAGATGACGAGGCTGATCGGCACCAGCTTGGTTGTCACCCAACCCTGCGAGGAAAGAAACAACAAACGAGGTGCATGGGTTTACAATCCATTCAAACTACAGCTTTCAGGCTTTAATCTTTAAATGGAAATGCAAAAATAAATGATTTGGCTAAAAATCTTTTTTCAATTAACATTGAACCCTGGTCTTGATTTTTTTTTGGGGGGGGGGTAATCTACTTGCCAATTTTTACTTGCCCCTATACAAATTGTTGTATTTCTTAGCATTACTCAAATAAAAACTAAATTTAATTGTTATGTTTAATCTTCAAATCAGAATGTTTAATCAGAACAAGGACATAGTGAGTCAGATGTGAAGCAACAAACATTCTTGCATATCAAAACTGGTATAACAATCCCCCCTCCTTCTCAACAGAAATGGATTCGTCAACTATGAGTGAGTGATCATAAAGTCATAAACTTTGTCTTCACCTGCCGCCATTTTCTTGTGAGTAGGGATGGGGATCGTTAGGATTTTATTGATACTACTATTCTTATTGATACTCTTATCAGTTTGGTTCTCTATCGGTACTATTATCGTTTCTTTTTCATTACTAAATCATTTCTTTAAAAAAAAAAAATCTTTAAAGAATAAATTCACAACAGGATTCGGATAGAATATTTTAAATATAAACTAAATGTTTCTAGAGCAGAAACAGTAAAGTTCACAACTGAAAAGTCACTATATAAACTCAATATCTCACTGGAAACAAACCTAAAATGTCAATAAAAATAAAATCGTATTTCTGACATCAAAATACTGAGTGAAGTTTAGAAAGGATGAAGAACAGACAGCAGTCAGTAGGCTGTCAGTCCGTACTCCTCTGATGTGATTCACTGCCTTCAGGTAAGTCACCTGGCAGAGGGAGGAGGGGCTGGCTTGTCTCAGCCAGCAGTAAGTTTACAAGAATAAGTCAAATTTTAAAGATACGCGGCAAACTAAGCTAAACAGTTAGACTACATACAGACGGCTTTTGTTTTAGCTTGTTCGTAACAATTCACTATTAGCCGAGCTAGCTCACTGTGCACTATGTTTGTTGAACAGGTGTATTGATAAATCATTGGCTTTTTACTCGCTAAGGTTTTATTGCACTTACAGTAATGAGCAAAGTTGTCGTCAACTTGAGTAATCTCCACCGCGGCCTGTCTGATCTGCTGTCTTCGCTCCTATCTATATATCTATCAAATCAGTGTGTGTGTGTGTGTGTGTGTGTGTGTGTGTGTGTGTGTGTGTGTGTGCGCTCAGCTGACACAGAGAGCAGGAGAGGCTACAGTGAGCATGATAATACTGAGGTCTTTTAATAATTTAGCCCTGAGGGCCCTTTTTATACCGATCTAGTTTTTACTTGCCCCGGGCAACTGGGCAATCCTTATTGTTGAGGCCTGCAAGACATCTTCCAAAAGGTCAATTATGCTAATTTTGTAGCACCTAAACATCGTTTATGAAAAACAAAGTGCAAATCTTACAATATACAGTGCATCCAGTGCACCTTATTCCATTATTTTACAGCATCATCAACAGAGTTTCCACAAACTATTTAAATAAGACAAAACACAGCCTGGCTCTATACTGGATGTGTGTTGCAACTGAATATACACTTCATTCAAAAACTACTGATTTGATTGATAGTTCAGTCTTAAGTCTGACATTTCATAACTAAGAGCAACATGGAAGTTTACTTAATGTATTCCTGGATAGGTTCAGTATTTTGGAGTTTCCACTTCTTACCATGACAGCATGGGGGAAATATCCATTGGTCTGGCTCTGCAGACCCACAGTGTTGAGCTCAGCTGCCACATAGCGCTCTGGGGTGGGCTTGTCCAGGGTGGGCTTCCTGATACGAGTCATTTTAGTGACCACGAAGAAGGGCAGTACGCTCTGCAGGAAGACAAAGGGAACATCTAAAAACCTTCCTGGCCCAACCACAGTTTAAACAAAGTTTGAAAAAAAACAAACAAATTCCTTGTTCTTCCTCAGGTTAGCATAAAGTCTCCTGTTTCGTAATTTAAAATGACAAACTTCAACAGTTGAACTCCAGATTTGCAGTACAGATAAAGTTTTATGATAAGTATTTAAATGGTGGCTGACCAATGGACTGTAAGATGCACTTAAACTTAAAATCTTTGCTGTAAACTGGACTGATGACTGGGGTTATCAGGTGATAACACACTCAGGGTTTGCTGAGGTGAAACTGCTGTACACACTGCAGCCACAAGATGGCGCATGAGTGACTACTACAGAGGGTGCTAAAAACAGAACAAACAAGTTTTATGTGGAACAACCTACAGTCTATGGGAACAACGTATTTTCAAAGATGCCTCTGCTGTAAAAATGCATATCAGAAGCATCATTCATGAATGTGTATTCATTTCATTTCCCTTCATGCAGGATTGACTTGAGCAACTAGTTTGATTTTGTAACTTCTTTTGAGTTTAATTTGTGAGTGAATTTAATTAGGAAGCATCAGATGGACAGATCTTATATCCTTTGTCACAGAGTCTATAACAAAAAGGTTTCTATAAAACTAGCAAAATGTAATAAAATTAATGGGTCATGTTTCCCCACCCATTTTATTCTACTCGTTAAAACATTTTAAAAAATGAAAGCCACAATCAAGTGGATCTGTGGATCATGCATGCTCAACATGAAGGGTGAGGTGTGAAGGCTGCTGTACACCATCTAAGGAACAGACCTTTAAGACATAAACAAATGACACCACGACCGAGAAGACTGGAACTACAGTAGAATGTTTTGTGCTACTGTCTCTCAAAGTTAGGGCAGTAGCAATGGGAAGTACGACTCTTTGAAGGGAGCTGGATCCTGTGACTCTGTTCCTTTCCAAGAGCCGTTCGAAAGAATGGCTCATTGTTTTTTGGTTTTTTTTGAGGGGGGGTTACTAGGGTTATCTGCGAATAATCAATAGGATATCAGATTCAAACTTAGACATCCCAACAATATAAAATTTTTTCATGTGTGGCCTAGCAAACCAACACTAAATTACTCGTATTGCCAGGCATAATGTCAGTGATCGGCACTGTAAACATTACACAAGGTGACGCCATATCCCTCTGCTTTGCCAGTGAATTTACTCTCTGTAAATTGGCAGTTTTTTTCCTGTTCATTTGGCTTAGGCGCTGTGAAAAAAAAAAAAAAAAAAAAGCTTAAGCGCTGCGCCCCGAGTCTTATAATGGTAGGGAAAACCCGCTGTTTATTCTGGCATCATGTTGGCAAATTCTTATGTATACAAATGCGCAGGTAAGCACTATGGGCAACATCGAGGTCAGCAAAAATGATCATGGTCATGTCCATATATTGTACAATAAGTTGATAACGTAATTATCGCGACAGGCCTAGCAACAATAGTAAAAAAACTTTTTAACTCCGCCCAGCTGATTGTACACCGGCGCAGAGCGGGATAGTAATCAAGTGGACCCACTGTTGCGTTTGTGACTAGAGTAGTAACGTTACTGGTACACTGTTCAAGTGAAAGGGAGTGGATTTAGCGCAGGCAGCGAAATGTGGGCACAACGATAAAAAGAACAGCTCTCACCAAGTACGACTCTGTTCCCTTTGTTCGTACTGAAGAGCTATGGAAAGAATCTGATCGTTTGCGAACATAACATCACTATAAAGGCAGGGAAACAATGTTGTTACACTGTCATCCTGGCATCGGTCTGCCTCAAAAAAAGCTCAAAAACCTTGAGTGTCCTCACAGCTGAGAACATATCCTTGGGCAAAACATCCTATGCAGGGTGGAGGAGAGGGATTAATCCCATCAGACAAGCCCCAAACTCACCTGAATGATGATGCCCTGACGCCTGTACTCCTCCTGAAGGCCACGAGAGAAGAAATCGACAAAGGCCTGCACACAGAAAAGGATGAAAGATGGTCAATTTTAACACATCCGTATGTAAAATGTTGGTCTGTTATCACAAAAAAAAAAAAAAGGGTGGGTTGGCTTGATGAAACAAGCAGATACTGACCAATATCTTGAAACAATTCAGTTACCAGAGAGAATTCTTGCTTGTTTATGTATATAAGTGACAGACAAATACAGATGTTACAGATACCTTTGTGGAAGAATAGACTGTAAGCAGAGGGAGGGGGTACATGCCGCTGGCAGAGGAGATGTTGAGGATAACACCTTTGGACCTGAGAAAAAAAACACAACAAAGTAGATTTAGGACAAGAACTTTGTTGCAGTCCTAAATGTTCTCTTAGCATCACAGACAACAAAGCAGTCACATTTCAGAGTTTTAAATGAATGAAATTCCAGGACTCAAATTATCGTCTTTTGATGATGTTGCATTGGTCGAAATTACACATCACAGAGGCTTCATTGTTCACTGGAGATTTTGTCAAATCAAGAAAGCCTGCTGAAATCCTCAATTTCAACGCTGCTGCCATAACACCACAACTACATCACAGGGCTTTCCTCAAGATGTGAAGCACTGATCCCAGAACAGTGCAATAAATTTATTATTAAAGTGTTTAAGTCCTTATTTTTTCTTCAAATCCACAAACTTTCAATGATTTTCCAGGCCAGTGGGAAGCCTGTGTCTATACACAGTCAGCACACTGACAAATACACAAAGTGACGTTCCACACACACACACTAAAAACAGTGTGGTAGTGGCCGTGTGTGTTGCCATGGCAGCCTGTTGCTGCAGTGATGTAGTGGAGCGACGCTCCAGCCTCACACGGCACCAAATGTGCCTGCGCTGCTATTGGCCAGCAGGAGTCACATGGGAACAGAGGAGCCAATCTGGTGGGAAGAGCACTTTGTGTGAATTGAAAGCTTGTCAGCATTGCGAACAAAGGAGGAGAGGAAAAGAGAGATGCAGTGATGGAAAGGGCTTGGTGAGGATTTCTTGTTCCCCTACCCAATAAAATGGTCACCTTTATAAAGTGTAATCTCCAAATACTGTTCTTGGAAATCAAAAAAAAATAATTAATTTTGAGATTCCTTTTGCAGCTCTGTGCCACAATCTCTCATTCACGACACTGATATTTGACTGCAGTCATGTCTCTAAACATGGAAGCCTATCATTTAACTCACCTCTCAACCATTCTGGGCAGCACCAGACGGGTCATCTAAAAGAACAACAATACCACAAGCTCAGTTAATATCAACCGTCACACAAAAACAATGACAAAAGTCATAAAAAAAAAAAAATAAAAAAAAAGGAGAAACAAGGGGACTGGGAAAGAGTTTAATTTAAAAAAAATAAATAAAAAGAAGGGGAGAGAGAGAGGCGTGGGTGGCGAGTACAGACAGCGTTGGTGTAGTCCACCGTTGCTTTGGGAACAACTGAGACACTGCAGGTACAATGGTAGAAACAGCAGAAGAGGAGAAAGAAAAAGAAAAAAAAAAAAAGAGGAGAAGAACAAAAAGGAGGAAAAGTCAGGAGGAAAGTGATACCCACAGATCAACTTTTAAACAAAACACTTAAGGTGAGATATAAATATGTATCACTCTAATCACTGGGCTGAAGGTTTCCTCCCTGAAGAGGAAGAGTGTGCAGAGTCATTCAAGACAGAGACAAACTCACCTGGCACACTGAGGTCATGTTGACATTGATCATATTTGTGATGAACTGAAACACAGAACGCACCAATCAGCTAAACACTCATATATAGGATTATATATTTATACAGTAGAGAGCAGCGCTATCACCAAAGATATAAAAATGAAGCAGATGTTTGGTATACTAGATGCAATAAAGACTAACCATTACTAAACCATGGAGCATGAGAAAGAAAAATGGAAATGGTGAATTCATTTGCTTTTTCCTCAGGCTTACAGGAGTCACCTCGATTATTTTGAAACTGTACTCTTAACTAGCAGCATCAGAGAATTTGCAAGATGAAATAAGAAAACTCACATTGTCCAGATCAGGAATATGGAGGTAGTACTCGGGGTAGGGGTAGGACACACCAACATTGTTGACTGTTGAAGACAAAAAAAGAAAGCAGTTTTTCTGCTGTTCTAACCTGGTTCTAGCTTAAGATGTCTGCCATAAAAAATGTGACAGCAAAAGCAAACAAGATAGAAACAGGCATTTACTCCATTTGTACACAGCCACACCTTACAACCAGTAGAGCACAATTCGTATCATAAGAATAAGGACAAATAAATGTTTAACTAATTTTAGTGCAATTTTAAAAACATACCACGAGTCATGACATCAGTGTCAAAATAATGTTTTCTGAAAAGCCTCTAAACCTTGAACTCCTGACAGACTTTTCAAAAGAACGCATGCCTCAAAAAGTGGAAGATAAGAAAACAGTATTCATCCTTTGTGTTCTGGCATTATGTCTCCTTCACTACAATGTCATGATAATTCAACCAGAAATTAAACAAGACCCCAGTCAACAATGTGCACATTGCCAACTTTGCCTGACAGTGAAACGACAAAGAAGTCAATTCAAGCATCTAAATTAAGTGTGTTTAAAATGGATCAAATTAATCTGTTCAGAGAGAATCAGGAGATCACACCACCTTACATTTCCACAGTAAGTGCTGTACGATTTAGACAACACACAGCACGGGTGATGGATGGATGGATGGATGGATGGATGAGGTTTGCCAACAGTGAAACAAAGGCCAAACTGTCTGTGCAAGGTTTTGAACACCACAACACCTTTCAACCCCATGAATTATGTCTAATATTAATAACTGTATAAGCGTCTCACCTCCAGCTGCAAACACAATGCATATCATGCTGCTTGAATACACATGGAAGGTGAATGCCAACTGTTAAGTGATGTATAGTTTGTCTTGTACTGTCGCTTTGTCCTTTAGGATAGCTCTTCTCACCGTTTATGTAACACAACAGGTTCTTACAGTACGTTAACTGCACTGAAGACAAGACAAAATCTTTTTCAAATATGTCTACATGCAAATGGTGCCTGTAAGTCATCTCTAGACAGACTAGAAGGATGAATGACCATGCTGTCCTGAAAGAACAGCTCTTACCAAGAACACCGATCTCTAGACCAGTCAGCCCCGCCTCGATCTTTGAGTAAATGTCTGCCTTGCCAAAGTCAACTGCAATGGTCCTGGTCTCCACTTTATACTGCTCCTCTGTGAAGAGAGAAACCATTAGTGTCCATTAATTATAATGTAACAATGATATCTGTGCATGACAATGAACAAAAAAAAAAAAAGTTTGAACTGTAGAAATAGTTAGATCATACAATTGTTGTGATAAAATCAAAGCTCAGAAGGATGCAAGATCATTCATCTTACTGAGCAATCATGCCTTCACACCACACACACTCATATCACGCATTAAATGTTCCACAATTAAGCCTGCATTACATGGCCCAACAACAGAGCAATCCCCTGTTTCAAAACCCTGGATCCATTCAAATGAATAGAGCATGAAACCAGTCACTGTCAGACTTGAACTGAAGAGGGCACTGCGTACCAACAAACCAGCCGAGCGATGCTTTCCCCTCTCCCCTCCTCCCTCCACTCCCTCGTCATGTTTGACGCGCCTGCTGCAATTAGAATTTATTGTCCAAAGACTCATTTAGCTGATAGGTGGCGGAGGGAGTTATAAATAAGACCAAAATTCCTGGGATGTGCCTCGGTAAAGACCAGTAGTGTGTCAGTGTATAGACAAGATAAGACAGGGGGAACCTGAGAGGGATGTGAGGTGGGGGTGAGTAAAAAAAAAAAAAACACAAAAAGGGGGTTAGGGGTTGGAGCCTCCCTGAAATCTATATCCAGTTCAGATTATTTAGTGATCACAACCACTGAGTCCATGTCAAAGAAAATGATAAAAAGCAGTTTAGGACGAGGTGGCAAAGAAGCAGAAATATTAAGGCTGAGGTTGCCAAATTGGAGTAATTTAGGGTTGCCAGGTAGGTGCGATCAAGAGTCAGATGAGATGCGAGAGAGGAGAAACATTTACAACAATGAAATTATAGGGTGGGACAGAGTGGGTTGCCCAGTTACATGCTAAAGAGGGTGGTTTTGTCAGACTAATCGTGAGGGAGGAGTGCCAGAGTTTGGCACGCCGCACCCCGCTCGTGACTACCCATCAGCCCCCTCTGTGGACTTGAAGCACGACAGGGGAAATTGCGCTGTGGGAGACGTCAGAGACAGATGGAAAGAGAGCGAGTCAGGGAGAGGGCACTATTTGAACAGGGGGGGGGAAGCACTCACCATTCAGTCTTTGTTAGAATCTGGACACAGGCCAGCAAGGAGGGGAAAAAAGTTTTTCCCTTTTATATGGACACTCATTTTATATTTGTCATTTCCATCTGTGTAGACTTGAATGAGCCTGGTTTGTTTGTTTCTAACAAATATCTCAGTGGAACAGTTTAGACCAGGAGTTTCTTTAATCAGGCCAGAGATTTTAAAATAAATAAATAAATAAAATAATAATTAAAAAAAATAAAAATCTTGGGGACGGTGAGGACGTAAAACACAAGTCTGCTTTGTTGGCTGCATGTTTCCAAATCTCCAGCACTAAACAGAATAAAGGCATGACCTGGCAGGATGCAAGACAGCGTGAAAAATGGGATTTAAAGAATAAAATCTGAATAGCGAAAATGATTCAGTAAAACCAACACATTGTGTTTTTGAAAAGTTAGTAGATCCACACCTTTGTTGCAAAGTGAAACATCTATAATAAACTTATGCCAAGCTTGTATTTTGTCTTCAGAACAGATGCAGGGATTCTTTTCTTTTTGACAATATCCTAAATCCTTATGTCAAGGATATGCCCTCTTATCGAGGCCTGGGAAACCCTGTAGCCGACGGGGTGGGAGGTTGCACGTCACCGCCTTCCCCTACACACATCCTCTTCAGCCCACTCACTGTGCTCTCAACCACGAATAGGTTTCCGTGATGTTGTGGAGACACACACACACACTTTTATACACACTTACCAAGTGACCTGGCCACGTCATCCAGCTTGTCCTGGGAGCGACTGATCAACATCATGGCAAATCCTCGACGAGCCAGCTAGAAAAGGAAATACCGGTTAGTGCACGATACCAGATGCACAAGTTTGACCATAACTTTAATATAGATGCAAAATGCATCCACTGGCCGTATTACTTTTCTATGTGCATACGTAAACACACTCGTTGTGCTCGCCTTTTTGGAAGCATGCTTCCAGAAGAGAAACTTTGACGGAAAGCTTGAGAGCAGAAACGACTTGAGAACTCGAGACTTAAAATTTATGACTGAGGTCATTTGGATTAAGCCAGAATCCCCCTTCTGTCCAGCTACTGCCCTGTTATTTCTACTGGATGCACAAAGACTCAATCAACATGAGGTCTGAAGTTCAGCCAGGCTGATCTTTGTGGTGTGTGGTGTAATGGCAAGAACAAACTGACTCTCTGATATAATAACATACAGATGCTATACATAGTTGTTTGACGTCCATACTTGATCTGTGTATGATTGTTTGGACTGCGTGATGAGAACAGTACACTGATAATGATGACATGGAACTACAAAACATCCTAGTGACTGTTATGTCCAGACTTCAGGGACACTCTTCTCCCCGGGTTGAGGAGCCTGACCCTGGAGACTGGATAAATAACTGATGCTCCTTTTCCCTCTGTACTCATTCAGAGCAGATTATACTGATGTATGTTTTGCTGCTGCAAGTCCGTCTGCAGACTCTTGAAGTAAACCTACAGAAAGACAAGTGATTGCCTTGAGAGTTTCTTCATTCCGCAGAAATCGCCACTACAGTGGCCATGTTGCTGTGCACAGTGAGCAAATCTGCTTGTGCGTTTCAAATTATTTTGAAATGATGCGCTTTAGAGCACAGAGGTGGATTTATCATGTTCCATGTGAAAGCAGCATTCAAGTAGTATAAAAACGAACGTGCCTAAAAACCCTGCATGGCATAATACACTGGGTAAAATGGTGGCCTACCGTTGCAGACAAGCGGCTAGCCCCACTGTAGCACCAACAGCGACAGTATGAGTCAAAGGCCCTACATGACTATATTATACAGCCAGCACACCCACACAAGTATGGGCCAAACACGTGGCAGGGTAGTCCCTATTCAACGTGTCCTTGTTACCTCCGTATGAGCGCTTGTTGACAAACCTGTATTGAAGTGTGTGTGCATGTGTGTGAGGACTCTCTTCCACATTAATAGGCCTGGAAGAGCTCTCCCCTAGCATGGCCTAAAGTGAACATGCATGCATGTATCAGTCACAGCTTTTCCGTGCAAGAAACTGAATAAGTCAGAGTCCAGGAGCCTCACCTCCTCCGCATAGGATTTCCCGATTCCATCCGTGGCTCCCGTCACAACTGGAATGAGAGAGAGAGAGAGAAAGAAAAAAACGTTAGTATAGGTTCTCTTCACAACACTATCTCACACACTATGTAGCAGGGCAAGTGTCAAGTCAATTTCTAATGAGGGAGCAGATGTTCCTAAAAGTTAAAAACCCAGAATGGTTCATATTCCTTGATAATAACTGATCTGATTGAAACCATGGTTTAACTTTGTGTTTCAAATCTAGGTAAACTTACTCTAACCCAGTTAAATGACCTCAAAGTCACATTTCATCAGCAACACTGACATTGACGTCATGCCAGACTGATTCATTACTCTGGCACATCTACTATGTTATCTTCACGGTTTCTGTTATCTTTACATCTTGTGACAGTCACACATAAAAACACACACAAATAAATATGACCCTCTTTGTTCAGAGGCTTATGACACACCTTCACATCAGGTTTGACCACTTCCAGTCATCGTAACAACTCAAAGCACAGAGTTCAAATATGGAATTAAGCTCTGGGATCTTTACAGGTGACAGATGGGACAATCATACGAAGGCTTTCACGTTAATCAAATCCGTTGGCGGACACACCCCGCAATACAATTCACCTGCTATTCAGGAAAGCCTCTCTCTAAGCTCGACAATGACAACTCCATCATCAGCCAAATGGCGTTTCTTTTGGATGAGATGCTTACAGGGTGTCCATTCTCAAAGTGCACACAAAAGCAAGTATGCAGTTCGATTTTGAAGCAGAGATGCATATAATACAACCCAAGATAGTATAGATAGGACTCAAATCACAGATTAAGCTACAAAAGACAAAGAGGGGACGGAGATTGTATGGAGGCTGAGATAAGATGGTATAGATTGAAGCAGAACAAAGAGAGACAGTATAGGATTCACAAAGCCCTCAACATCCACAGATACCTCACTGGGAGCCGCTCCTGTGATGTAAAACAATGATTTTCAAGATCATGTCTTCATCTACTCACCTTGAATCACTTAACAATTTAGTATACAGACAAATCTGACTGGTAAGGTTAAATCAAGTGTATCTGTAGTTTAGACATAGGTGGAGAAAGGAGAATGGTGGAAAATCAGCGAGGACCAAAACCGTTTGGTAAAAAGAAAGATTTCACAGAAGCACAACGGAAGATGGTAAAGTGGCCGCAGTGTGGGGAGATGCAGACAGAGAGGAGCTGATGTTCTTGTGTTCAGAGTTCTCCTCACCTTGTCAAGCAAGCAGGGCTATTTTTAAACCTTCACTGCCCATCAACCCCAGCTCCTTCTTGATTGACGGAGGATGGGGGAGAAAGGAGGATGGAAGGAGGGATGGAAAGAAGAACAAGGGAGGTAGAAAAACAAAAAAAGGGTGGTGAGGAGGGATTGGGGGTACACAAATATACATGCACACAGTTGTGCATCATAAATATATTATTAGCAAGGCTTGATGAAAGATTAATAGAGGTAGAGGACATTCTCTGGCAAAGAGCTGGAGAGCAGGAAAAAGAGACAAGATGAGAGAGGGGATGTAGAGAGGAGGGAGTGATGACGAACATGGAGCAGGAGAAAGGAGGAGGGTGAAGTGGGGTAGGGAGGGTGGGGGGAGATGGGGAGGTGAGGAGGGATCCTAGGGGCAGCTAAAAATAGTACTGGAGCGAAGCAAGAGAACGAATGAGTGAAGGAAAAAGACAGGATAGAGATGGCGGTGGAGAGGAGGAGGGGCAAGTGAGTGAATGAGAGAAGAGGAGTGCGAGCAAGCGAGAGAGAGTAGCACAAAGTCAAAAGTGAAAAGAGAGCAGAATCCCTGGTTATTTTTAAACCTCCCCCATGTTAAGAATGAAACGGCCCGTGGCAGAAAAGCCTCAATGGGTGCGGGCTGTACCAAATCAGGCTCTCGTTGCCGATGCAGGTGGGGGGCAAACTGAGGCAGGGAGAGGCTCAGGCACAGTCGCTGCAAAGTAAAATGGCTGGGGGGGGGGGCGACGACAACCACCTCGACATAAAATTTTGTTTTTCCTAATATAATCTAGTGAAGTGAATATGGCTTATTTGTTTTATGAGCTACAGAGCTCACACTTTACACAAATCCACAACACACATGACAAAATAACACTTGAAATATTACATATCATGACTGGCCGGTGAACCTCATATTTCCAAAATGTGTAAATATAATGACAATCACGCAAGTTTTGAGTTTCTGATGCGTTTGAGTATAACCAACATAAAGGGAGAGGAAACCAGCATGAAACCATTTAGATTGATTTATAAAAATAAAAACAACTGTGTTACAAGGTTGCTAGATGGTAACAGCAAGACAGCTTGCAGCTATGAAACCAAACTCAGCTTGTGCACTCTTGCAGTGCCAAAAGTTGCAAATCTTTTTATTTGTGTCTGTGTGTGAGCGCATTTGAATTTGTACCAACAGGTGAAGAAAACGCTTGACCGATAAGGAATACCTTCTATGATTCTTCTCTAAATAGGTTTAAGATGCCTTTGAGGAAGAAATGAGCACTGAGCAGGTGCACCGACCACATTCCTGTCACGTGGGACAACACATAAACCCCACAGAAAGGTAGCTGGGATGTATGTCGTTCGCCTGCATGACTGAGTTTCAGGTGCAGAGAACTGCACCTGGTGTGAGAATGTGTTATGCGCCAAAATGCACGTACAGCATCACGTTTCAACTTCAACCCGATAGGAGAGCGTGCAAGAATGTGTGATGTGCTTAAAATGAAGGTGCAGCATCACCTTTTGAACCTGAACATGACAGTAAAGAACCTAAAAAAGGGACTCAGCTGTGCATCTGTTCAGGTTATGCATGCCATGCATTTTAAGAATACAAAAAGTAGTATCAATCTTAATGCCACTATTCTAGCTTTTGAGTCTTATTTTTTTCCCCCAAAAAAAAAAAAAAAAAAAAACCCAAACAGATGAATTCTATTTATAAAAAAGGATGATTGCCTTGATTGGCTCATCACTAAACAACAAGAAAAAAATTTATTAGCCAAGTCTGCTGCATTTCAAGTGGAAAACCTCCGCTCAGCAGGTTTATGTCATTTGAATTAGTAGAGATGCTGCTATCAGCCCATCAGAACTGTGAGTCTTTAAATTCATCAAATGAATAACCTGTTAGAAAAATATCATTAAAGAACAGTCTTATTCTGGCACGGCCAAAGTACATTTGAAATCCAATTCATAAAAATTGGAAGAAAGAGCACAAGAATCTGCTATTTTTAAAAATAAGGTCAATTTTTGAAAAAATTCCAACTCTGCCCTCTCAAACTATTTAGTACAGATGTAATTAAATTACAAACGAAGCAAGAGTGTAAAACCGAATTATGAAAAGGGGTATTTTGTTGGGTGGTTGAAAAAGTGGAAGGCAAGATATGGTGGAGACAGTTTGCGAATAATCCCTCTATCAACTTTAGAGAGAAGTTGAACAGCTAGATAAAACAAAGAGAAATAAACACAGAACATAAGAACTCAGGAATGATTGTTATTGCCACTTAGGACACTACTTTGAATTGTGATTTTCCACTGTGCATTTGTCTACCAACACCACCCTTCCTCAGGCCTAATGCCCCCTCCCCACTAACCCCCAAATCCTTGTGCTTTACTTATGAATGACTACACTCCTCCTACTTATTATATAATAGTACCATTTTCTCAATAAACGTTGTCTAGGGAGTGAAGTGCATGTAACGGGGGGCTAGTACGGTGGGATGGGGACACAGAGTTCCTCGAGTCTTAAGACATTTCCTTTTTGCTTTTGAGTTGCCATCAGCCATCATTAGTGCAAGAAATACAAGAACAAAGAAAGTATTCTGGAAATTCTGGGGGACGACAAGAAATTATCAGCCATGCCTGAAACACAACAGAATGAAATTTGATGCCAATTGTATCATCTATAATTGGCAACCCCTCAATGATGAACAGACACTGCAGAAATAGCAGAGGAAATGAGTCCCCTATTAAACTCTTCCAGTGATGTACAAACAGAAAACAATGTCCAAAAATACCATTTTTCAGTTCAGTCACAAACACACCCCAGTGCTCCCAGCAGGTCTTCATTCCCTTCACGTGAGCAACGTATTAAATCTGTGACACACACACACAGATGTAATGTAACAAAAAAGGTCTACGCAAGCAAGCATGTGACTGACAGCAGCGCTACTGACGCCCAGAGTAGATGTACACACACACACACCCCCCCCAAAAGGGTGAATGTGTGTTGATGGGGCAACCACGTATTAGAGCGATGTGTACAATGAAAAAATAAAAACTAAATAAAATAAAAATAGATTTGTGAGAGGCCAGGGAAGGGGAGTACATCAAGCCATGAATGTCTTCATGTGTGTGTTGGCAGAGGGGATGTGTGCACTGCTGCCTCTTTCCTTCCCAGCAATACTGCCCTGAACCCAGTTTCCCCCATTCCAATGCCTCAGAGAACTGGTCCACCATGCTGGCTCTGAAGCGCCCTGACGGGGGCGCATTTGCACCACATCTCTGCTGTGCTTAATGCTGCACATCACGTCCAGAGGTATTGACATCCCCCAGCCTTTTCTGTCTCCCTCCCTCCCTCCCTAGCAGCGGAGCAGCCCCTGCCTGCTCACTATTCCGAGGGTCTAAAAAAAGCAGCAGGAGGAGTAAAAATAGCAGCGCGCCTGCACTGCCTCGTCTGGGAGCTGCCTGCCGCAGCACCTGAATACCAACAAGATCCCCCACCACCATCACCACGACAACCAGGCTGCTGCATCCTCAACCCTCCACCTAAAGCCCCGATGCCAGCATGAGCACTGCAGGCTGGGAAAAACCACAGAACATCTGATCTGATGAGCAGTGGGGAAAAAAAAAAAAAAAAAAAAAAAACAGGGCGTCCACAAAGCCCTAACTGCTGATACTCATGAAGATTCTTTGATTTTGATTAATGTGGACTGCATGAGAAGGCACGTGTGTGAGGATGAGCAGCTCATATTAAAAAAAGACAAAAGAAAACCTCAAATCTTTATGAATATGGAGATTCAGATTTCTATTAATTCACTGATTATTCCCTCTCAAGGTGAAGGTGTGCTGATTAGTAAAATAAGCTCATCTAATGTTTAGCTGTAGAGAAAGCTGGCATGGTTTTGATTATCAGTTACCCACAGAACTAAAATGATTGTAAAAAACTTGCCCCTCAACCCTCCCACCAAATCCCCAATTAAGATTCTCAGTGAGGAGAGACTGCGGTCCTTGTATGCCCCACTCTCGTTACGTACAGTTATGTAATCTGTCGCACCCCAAACTCGCCTATCAACGAGCAGCCCCTCCTACCTCAGAGGGAGGAGAAAAAAAAAAAAGACGAGGGAGGGATGCAGCAGAAGATCCACAGACAGCAGCACCCACCCCACCCCCCCCCCCATACCCAAACACACACACTCTATTCTCCATCCACCCACCTTCCACATTCAGACACACACACACAGCTTTAAATAGCAGGGGAGGAAAGTCACATGGGTAATATAAAAGTCGACAAAAATAAAAGCTTGATTGGGCCGGGGGGAGAAATGAGGGGTGGGAGGGTGAGACAGAGAGAGAGAGAGACAGAGAGAAAGAGAACATGTACTTCAGAGCTGCCCAAGATAGAACCAGCATCTATATTTGGGTACAGAGCTAAAATAGACGCGTCCCCCTCCCTCCTCCAGTCACATGCCTTGTTTTAAAAATCAATAGTTTCCTTCACCACAACTACTTGGATTGAGACAAGGGGATTTTTGAGCAGGAAACAAACTGATATTTGATCGGGTGCCATTAAGGGAAGACTGTACTTTGTGCCGGTTTTCATTTCAAACGAAGCCTACAGCAGGTGATTTCACTTTATTAGTCAGTCCTCTCTGTCTGAACGAGTGTTAATCAGTGCAATCACCTGCTGGAGTCTTTGGTGGTAGGTATGAAAACTCAGGCCTCCATGGCACATGACTGAAAACGCCTGTTGTATCATTTACACCCCTGCATTTGTGACACAACTCAAATTGGTGGATAACGTCGATGTGGAGGTCCTCTACAAATGTATTGATTCTTTAAAAGTAACTTGCATTTATAAATAAATAAATAAATAAATAAATAAAGACTTGTGTCTATTGTCAGGTGGACGATGCCCGGAAACATGTCTTAACAAAATACACCTTCACCCATCAAGGATTTCTGCTTTTCAGCTTACAGCCAAATCACATCACTAACTGTAACCCGACAAAGTTTGACCAAAACTGACAAAATTAAAAACATTTTAAAAAAACCCAACAACTTCTCCTGCTGTTTTTTGGTTCTAAAACTACATAAACCCCTTGCACATCAATTATCTTATGTGTTCATCCAAACTCTTAGGTGAGAAATGTTTATTTTTATAGGAGGTTAGGTAATGACATACATTCTTCTTCGGTTCGCCCCACAAAAACAGACGCCAACACCTCGAAGTACTTTTCAAGCGATACTCAACTGAACAAACTGCCTTTCTGGCATGTTGGACTGCAACCAACGTAGAAAAGTATCACTTTACAGAAGGCAATAAATCACTGATTCCAAATATCCTGGTGATCCAGTATTGTGACTGAGCAGCTACATCATTACTGTACTTGATGCCCTCTTTCTTTTCAGCCTAGCAATATCTATGTGTAAGATATAGTTAGGCTGGAAAGTTAGTTAAACCAAGTTCATAGTAACAATGCATGGCTTAAAAAGAGCCAATGTGCAAATAAGTATTTTGTGAGGTGCTGGAGCTTCAACTAGGAATATTTTGCTGTAAAGAGGCCATTTCTGGGTTGCACTGTCTAAGGAACTCATGCTAATTCCAGTTTTCTTCATCACTTGATATTACCTACTGTATTTCGCTGACGCATTTCAGTTGCTTTGTCAGTGAGACGGCTTCAAATGACCATTTTAGAGCTGAATCGATTAGTGGCTCGCCAGTTCATCTTTAACTTTTTAGTAGATTAATCGTTTAAGCCATTTTTTGCTGCTTTTCTTTGTCATATGATAGTGAACCTGATTTGGGTTTTACACTGTTGGTTGGACACACAAGCAATCTGAAGATGCCGTTTTGAGCTTTCGGAAATTGTACAGACTTTTTTTTTTTTTTTTTACACACTATTTCCTGACATTTCAGACACCAAACGATTGATCAAGAATATAAATTGGCAGATTAATCAACAATGAAAATAATAACTTGTTTAAAGAAAGTTAAAAATAACGACCAATGTCAAATCACAAGTTACTAGAGCCAGAAATTATGTCTAAACTGTTAATGTAGTCTCAGCAGTGGTCAGAAAACCCAATACTGCCACTTAGTTTTTTATTTAAAAAACTACTAAAATTAAGTAGACTTCTTTCTTGCACATTGACAATTAATATCAGTACCGGTCATGATGGAGCTTAGCTTAGCATAGCTTTTAAGTATTTATTTCTAAGAAAATACAGACTGAATTGTCAAGAGACAACATGAGAAGGGTTTAGTGGGCAAACAAATAGATGAGAACGGGAGATGGACGGAGAATGTGAGAAAACTGAAACTGGAGAAGAGGACAACACGCTCAGAGGAAGATGGTACTGTAGCCTCAAAGAGTGCACGATATAGAGAAACAGATACACACACTGGCTGGAGTGGGGAGTTGATTGAGATGGAGCGAGGGAGGGGGGAGGGATTTTGAAGAGCATGAAATGAGGAAGATGCAGGGGATTTTTTTTATCCCTCTTTAAAAAAAAAAAAAGCATTCCTGGCTCCGGCACGTGTCACAGAGCGTGTTCATCACATGAACAGCAGTGTTCTCTCTCTCTCTGCCCACACACACACACTCATACAAAGCACTAGGGGGAAGCACATTCACAAGGATGGAGAAGTGGAGACCCTGCCTCAGTTGAAACACATAGTGAATGAAACCTAATTCCTATTCATAAAAAACAAAAACACTGAAAATTATTCTCTCATAATAATTAGGCTTGTGTTGATAAACTTGCACGCCTCAAATGTTTATTCCTGGAGCCGAATCAAACAACTAAATTCTTGCATAAGTGCTGACCCAGGTCTTTGTCACTCTTTGCTGTACTGATGAATGGCTGCATCCTTCTTATATAATAGGACCATTTTCTCAATAAACTCTAAATGTCAAAGGGAGGCACTTCTAAGGCGCATGTCACATCACTACGCCCCGCCCCTGCAAAAAGCTCTTTGGTCTAATTTACTTCCCAATAATGGGGTTTTACTCACATGCGACAGAACAGACAGTGGCTCCCTTATATAATATGGGATGCTGGGGGCTAAGAGTGGAGTGAGCGGAGAGGAAAAAACTACTACACATTAGAGTGAAAAGCTACTCCACTTGAAATAAAAAGCATCAAGACTGAACCCTGCATCATAAAACAAACAATTATAATTCTGCTAAAATACAATGAAATAATAGAAAGTATTTAAAAATGTTAACTCAAAGACTAAATATCTTTTGGAGCCAGATTCATGCACACTGCTAACAAAAACTGCAGAATTTCCCCTTATTCTGAAGCACCTATTGGTCCTTTCCAAAAGGTGCTAGAAAATTATAGACTAAAATAAATAAAAGATGTCTTGACTGATAAAAATGTGTTGTGTTCTAGAGAACTGCTATTTTTTCACTCAAGGTTTAAAAAAAGAAAAGAAAAACTGAGCTGCAGACATGGATTGGGCTGGCAGGAGGTGGGGAGGGTGAGTGTGTGTGGATGCAAAGTGCAGCAGAGAGGCTAGGGAAGCCGCCTTAAACCATGCTGCAGTGCTCCTGTTCTGCCGCTAGGAGTCCCATCCACTAAGGGGAAGACCAGAGGAACTCCAGAGAAATCCTATGAATGTGAGAGCTGCAGAGCCTCAGCCCAACACAAGGCACAAAGATGTGCAGCGATAACATGAAAAACTCTACAAGGATTTAAAAAAAACATTAAAACTAAAATTTCCTTTCTTTGCAAAACAGGAAGGGATCAACTCTTATCTGATCTAATGTTAGTGGTTACTGGGCAAACGTTACCTCAACCACCTGCACACACTCAAACCTGTCTGACCAGGAAATACCAGTCGTTTCGTGTGTTGCAATAGCAGCCATGTGTATTGTAAAAAGCACATGTTTAAAAAGGACGAGCTTGTCATCAAATGTGGCACATTTTTCTAGAAAGTCAGTCTAAGAAATGTGTCTATTGGTGAAATAAAAATTTGACTGATTATATTTCTTGGAATAATTGTTTACTGGTTGTTTGACTAGCCAACATCCTCTTCTTACACGATCACATAAAGTCAGTAATGTCAAGTCTAAATACAAACCCAGTGGCTAATTACTGAGTCCAACTACAACAAGTTATTTAAATTATGGATTTAAAATTCTGCCTCAGTCCTCCATTCAGATGATATATAACATGGAGAAGTATTCTTTTTAAAAAAGCCATGACATTTCAAGCTTTGAAATGTTTTCCTATACAAAAAGACACTTTACATTAGTGATTATTAACTGCCATGGGTAGAGACAAGATGTGGAAGAAGATAGTGATTGAAAATCCTTCAAACTCAGTCTCATGCAGTTTCTGTGGAGCAGCTCAACAGGACTTCACATATTACACTCTTGTTGCTTATTGTGCATTAAAATAGAGACAATACCACGCCTATTCAATCGCTAGAGGAGGTTTAACTTGTTTCAACAGGTGCCTCAGTCCTTTAGTGAAAGGTGGAGACAAGTGTGAAGGAAATCACACCACTGCCTAACCAGACCTGCACATCTGGTACTACCAGCTGAGGAGGACACCTCATCCCTAGCACACATGTACCCCCGTCCACCTGTTATCTTCCTGCCATGGCTCCAACCATTGTGATTGGAAATGAAAGTCAGACTTGTCAGACTGGTGGCAGCAACTGGTTTCAGGGAGTGGCATGCAAGTTCACAAGTTAAGAAAGGGTATAAGAGAATAAATGTGACAGGTGTGGTGTGGAAAAGTATAGGTAATAGTTTCATGAACCCTTAGATTAGTTGAATAAAAATCCTTTCTACAATTTCTTTAAAACTGCTGGTTTAAAGCATTTCCTACACTCTTAAAACTGATTCTACAGCATCACAGGGATTACATTTGACCCATTATACTCGATGCAATAATAGAAAACCTCTAAGGTTCTGTACTGCACCAAAAAAGGGCTCTGCTAAAAGCACAAGCCCGAGGAATCATTTTTGTTATCAGGAGTGCAGGAAGGAAACATCTTTAAAAAAATAAAAATAAAAAGGTATAGTTAGAGCTATATCTGACAAGATATTGGGGGTGCTGGAGGTGGAGTGAATGGGGAGGGGGTTTCACAATTTCTATATGACCAATGGATGACGAGGCGATGAACAAGCGCATGACTCATTGGTGTGCAACGGTATTCCTCCGCATATTCCAGCAGAATCAATACAGAAATGTACATTAGTCATTCCTAAAGGCACCCTACCTTTGCGTCATGTGTTTCATTCCCTTTTATGGCGCACAGGGCATCAATTAAAATACCCCATTCATAAAAAAAAAAAAAAAAAAAACGACGATTTGGAGGCAAAGTGTGTCACGGTGCAGAAAAACATCTAGACCATAAAAAAAAAAAAAAAAAAAAAAAAAAAAAAACAACAAATGATCCGGGTCGCCTGGTTTCGGGTGTTCGAAAGAAAGGGGGCGATTATCAACGTAACCCGATGCGAAAGGGAGCGCTCGGCAGATTGCGCAGCAAGAGGCTCCAGATGCAGCAGTCTTCTCCAAATAAGAGAGACTGGAGAAGTGGGTCAAACCATGGCAGGGCGATTCCTATGAGACTAGTCTCTACCAAACCAAAATACACTTATATTTGACAAGTAACGCGCTCCTATTTGGCCAAGCACCCTGTAAAAGTACGTTATACAGTCAAATCCAATTCGAGACGTTTCAATCTTATCTATCAATATGTAGGACAAACGGAATGGGACAATGCAATGACTAGAAAGAAACAGACGACAAAAGCATGCCAAAACACAGCCTAAATATATATTATTACACAAAGTGAAATAAAAGATTATTAAGACAAGTGTCAAAATGTTGGACAAACTACCACAATGTGACATTCTGACAAGTTAAAAGCTATGAAAATGATCTAGCTGTGGGACACGTTTTAATTGGGCATATGGGTTTGTCGTATATCATGCGGATGGGCTAATGTGGATCAGTAGTGCGCTGGCTGAGAGCTCACCCACATAAAAACAGCTCTGTGAAAAGTGCGCATAGCCTGCGCAATTTGGCTCCTGGCTCACCAATGTGGGGCATCCCCCTACCGCTCCATATGTGGGTGAAAACGCTGACTGGAGCCCCTGGCAGCAGACGGTGCTGTGTTTGACGCGAGAAAAAAAAAATCCCAATTGAGCTAATAAGGACCATTATCTTGTCAGTCAATCAGCCGCTTACCTGCGCTTGTTACGCAACACCAACCTCCCCTTGAATTAAGTCACAAAAAACGCACCAGAATGCAGCTCTTCTTTGCGCCAAAGTGAAGTTTGAGCTCAATAACATCAATCTGGTGTTTGCACGTCGAGTCCACCTGCTTACTTCTGAGCTGCCCTCTTCGTGACCGTGATGTAGGTGGCGTGAAAATTGATGTGACCCAACTCACCTGCCCATTTGCCCAGCTTCGGAGAGAGCAGCTGCCCGTTTCCCAACACCCAGATTCTAATGCCTGAGAGCAGCCTGTAGAGCAGCCACAGCGCCAGGGAGGCCACAGTAAACGCGCCGACCCAGAAGAGAGGCGTCTCGGCCCTGCGGAGCGTCTCCTCAACGTTCATCCAGTTCATGGTAGCGGCTCTCGGTGAGTCGGCGTGTGTGTATGTGTGGAGACCTCAATTTAAGGCAATGTACTCTAATTTCCAAGACACAACGTGAGAGAGAGTCCCTTTATAAGGCGGTTGTAGCATCACACACACTCCCCCAACTCCCCCAACACTTGTCTAGCCTGATTTAAAGTGCACCGCCCACCTCCTGCTCCGCCCCGCCCTCCCGTGCTCTTCTCTGGCTGCAGTAGCTGTCTTTCGGCTGATCCATCCCGCCGGTTGGTGCATTTGCATGTCAATCAACTCCAGAGCTTCCCCCATTCATTCGATTTTCTGTATGAAGCAGGGTGGGTCAAAAGGAGACCGGGATGAGGAGCGATTGGGCAAACATTACGGCAGCTACCATCCGGAGTTCGTCATTGGCTCTCGCCAGAGCAGGTTTGTCGGTTTCAGTCAGGATTATGAAACCCTCCAAACCCACGCTTTCGGAAAAAAACTGCCCACACCACTTTATGAATGAAAAGATGCTCTCATTGGTGAAAAATGTACGCGTCCTCCCGCCCCTTGGAGACAGTTTATTGGCTAAAGTGATGCCAGTCTGTGCTCCCACCTAGACATGAGTCACTCGTCTATTTTAGGTATTCTGTCTGCATCATACTGCTGATAACCAATAAAAAAACGTGGAAACGGGTGCAGTGAGGCATCCTAGCACATAGATTCACCCATGTTGCGCCAGATAACTCTTCCACACTCGCCTCTGCTGCAACTTGCGCGAGTACAGGCTCTCCAAAAGGGAAAAAAAAAACTACAATCCCCAGCCCATCTTTCGCTTTTCAGACTCTCGCGAGATTAGCCCCATCGTAGTAAGTTCCCCATCCCAAACACTGAGGGGAAGATGAGATGTGATGTGTTACATAAACACCGAGACGAGCATGTGGATTTCCATCGCTTTATTTTTAACAATTTTTTTTTTTACATTTCCATGCACATGAATAAGCCAGTCATGCTTACAGACGCTGGATGTTTCTGCACATCCGGCTGTCATGATGTTCTCCTCAGAAGTATGTACTCTCTGTTCCCCACTCCGACCCAGAAAGGCTATTTGTAAACCCCCCCCACACACACACACACACACCCCCGCCGCCATGCTCCCTGTCTCTCACACACAAACTAAACATGAAATCCTGACAAACCGAGGCTCTGTGGCACAAAGCAAAGCATGTCATGTACTCAGCAGAGGGACAAGAGTATGAAAATGTGTCTGCGTGCTGGCAGTCATCATGCAGCTGCTCGCATTCTTTGACACAAGTGGAGGGATCGAAATCAACGTGACACCGAGAGCAAGGAGCAGCAAGTTGTGTAACAATTTCAAACTGGGTGAAATGAAATGTGTTTCTGACCAGCAGTCTCTCAGCTATAGTTACAATATGCAGAGTAAAATATATTTACAAAATGTCCTCTTTTACGAAATAATCTTCACAAAACTTAGTTTGAAAGCACCGATTTTATATTCTAGCATCATTGCACAGTCAATATTATACATTCATCTACAATTTAAAAAACATTTATCAACTTACAGCCTCTAATATGGACCCTGGTTCTTGCACACAAATATTTGTCAACAATTTTCATATTAAAAACAGCACACACACACACACACACACACACACACACACACACAGCATTTAAGTGAAGTGTAGCACAGCCATCAAAATAACATTAGTTTTGTAAGAGAGTAGCCACAAAAGTGTGTTTAAACTAATAACATTAAATATCATCAAGTTTCACACATGACACACACACACACACACACACACACACACACACACACACTCTCCTATCGGACGTTTTGAGAGTCCACCTTCACGTCTCGGTCGTGTCGTCGAAGCCCAACAGCTGAAAACAAGAGAGAAAATGTGGATTTAATTGTGCACAATTCCCTGTGAAAATCTCCACGTGTGTGTGTGTAATCTGCAAGACTTTAAACACAGAGAAAGTTCACAAACATATTAAAATATCAGCTTGTCCACCGCCTCTTAACACAAGATGTTGCATTTTTTGTGGAAGATCTTTTAATTTTAAATACACACAAGAGGCAAAAAAGGAAAGCTAAGTAATTTGTGTATATTTTTACTTGTGCCACAGCGATACCATAAACTACAGCTTCTACGGTTTCCTAATTTCAGCTTTTTGTTTTGTATACACAAAAAGTATATTCCCCCCTTCCAGTATCGATAATCCTAAACACACACACTCATACATACCACCTCCCCTAAATCCTGCAACACAAAGCTTTTTTCACATTTAAGTTTCTGCCCCCTCCTCTCAAAACAAACACACACTCTTTCTCTCACCTCATCAGTCACACACACACACACACACACACCTAATCCGAGCGTCCACTTTGACACTGCAACATGACAAATCAGTTGCTCCGCCCACAGTGTTAGAGGTGTCTTCTTAACCGTCATGAGTCCAAATTGTATCTTATATTTCCTTAATTCTAGTAATCATGAAACAAAAGTTTTTAAGGTGAGCACAAATTGATTGCCATCATTTAGAGATAAAAAGAGTCACATCATGGCAGCGTTTGGGACTCATGTTTCATCTGTGCTGATAATTCCTCAAACTGGCAAAATAATAATTAAAAAAAATGTCCCAACTGTCATCGCTGATTTCAACCACGTTGGGTTTTTTTTTAGAAATTAAGTTAATATACGCTGAAGTTTTGTTGGCAAGATTGCAGTTTGCACACTGACTTTGGCAGAGTTTAGAGGGCAGTCAATTAACGTGTTTTCTTTTTCTTTTGCGTGTCGCTGTCCACCTCCGTGGTGCTGAAACACGCATTTCAGCAACGCAGAAGTAGACAGCGACACACAGAAACCCTCCTTTAAAAGTGGGGTAGGGGTTCTGGAGGAATCCAATACCATGACATAGAGCAGGCCTATTCAAGTGGCGGCCCGCGGGCCACATCCGGCCCAGAAGCAACCTCCGAGTGGCCCAGCATACTAGATATTTAAATCTGATATATGACAAATAAGTAAACTACATGCTAGTGTGTGGAAGTAGCTAACGAGTGAGCCATCTCGCTTCCTTCTCATCTCTGTTGAGAGTTCCACATGCGCAGTACCAATCGGGCAGGATGTTTACACACCGCCAATTATATCTTTCACATTTCAACTTATCTCATGTGACCTCCACCATGCTTAATAGCTTTTCAAAACATCTGGCTATCGACAGTCACAAGTAGGGAAGTGCTCTACTAAGTATTTGTTTATTTTACCGCCATTTCCAAACGCCTGCTATTTTTTTATTACATTTGCATTTGTTTAAAATTTGTCCTTACCAAAAACAAACAAAAAAAGGTTTTAAATAGGCTGCTGCCCATCTACATTTCCTAGTTTTTCAATTGAATTTGTAATTGAATAGCCCTGCCATAGAGCGAACAAAGACACAGCAAGTAATGTAACTAACGTTAGCTAGGTTAGCAAACTGTCGCTACAGTTGCTGCTGTGAAGCTAACAGCCAGAGAGGAAGAGAGGTTTCCCAGAGCCAGCACAGCACCTCCAGACAGCGATACACACAACTCTCCTGCTGCTATAGCTAACATCACAACAACAGCAGATCTTGGCAAACTAGAAAGTAAGCTGAATGTCCGTGGGCAAGTGATTTAATGTTACCTGACACACAAATCATGTCTGGAATAGTGTTGTGTGGCTCGCAGCCACTTTGTGTGTTTCCCATTTAATGAGCCAAGGCTGTGTACAAACACTGGAGTTTGTCTCTGCGCACACACTGAACGGACGGCTAGCAGATATTCGCTGAATTTGACAAAAAGACGTGCATTGGATTAGAATCGCATTCCCCACCTTTAACACGTATAAAGCTTCTCACATGTAAATGATCGACTCCTGTCCTGCACAGGGGTTTCCACATCTGTACGTCCATCAGACACACACCTGACAGAGACCAGCGAGCAGGCCGCTGTCCTTTACACACAACTGTCCACACAACAGTCCCAAGTCTCGTTATTTGCCCTTTTAGCTGATGATATTATCTGTGGCACAGCATGCTTGTATCAGCTTAAAGAATAACTTTAAATAATAATAGAGGCATCCCAGCAACATCGACAAAACACACACAGTCAAATTCCTCTTTTACACATCCAAAAGCCACACCATGAACACTGCTCGAAATGAGTTACAGCAGACCCCCAATAACTTTCCTTTCTTAACTCTAAAACAATTATAACTCCTATCACAAATATCTGCCCAGTGATTCATATTCAAAGCCTTGAAATTATCTGACAAGCAACACAGGCTCAGTGAATCCTCTCAACAATATTACTACCTACATTTACAATTATGGTTTATATGTTTATTTTATACATACCTAAAGTCTTGTTTCATCCCGGGACCACAGCAACATTACAGCAGCTGCATCTGAGGACACAGAGAACCGAAATTAACTTAATTTTAATTTCAGCAAAAAGACAGAGCAGTACTCTTTTTAAAAAGTCTAACATTTGAACCTCTTATTTTATATTTTTATGTCTGTAGCTTTTTAAAAATGACTGACAAAGATGACTGAGACATTACAGCAAATATCAGTGGGCTTAGTTTTTATTTAAAAAATGTCAGACTTTTAAATACATAAAACGCAAGAAAACTCAGAATTTTCACTCAATGGCAACTTCAAAATACATTTTATTAAAGCGGAAGCTGAGAAATTACCTCATTTGTACTGTGTGTTGGAATTTAAAAGGCCAGTCTTTCAGTGGGTCACTAACTTAAAACAAATAAGCCTCGATGGATATATTCTCACATCAGCTTTCTCATCAAATTATATTTTACAATTTTTCTTATCAGTCAGTAATTAAGGGTTAAAAAACAGGACTATAAGCAGAATGTGTGTATGAGTGCACTTTGACACAGTATACAGTATAATTTATTTGCTGTGATTTGTTTTTGTATAATATGTAACATGAAACATGTAACATACCTGTGTGTTTGTGTGTGTTATGTCCAGATGAGTGTTGAACATATACAGCTGCTGTCACATTGTCCTGAAAAAAAAATAAAGACATCGCATTACAAACCCACTGTGTCACCATACAGTAGACTTTTTATGACACACACACACACACACACACACACACACACACACACACACACACACACACGGACAAATATGCAAAAAATTAAACAAAAGAACCCCAAACACTTCCACATTTAATGTTTCTTCTTCTGCACAGTCCGTTCAAACTTTCGCCATCACATTCAAAAAATGAAAAGGAATCAAGATACATGTTCAAGTCCAACACACACACACACACACACACACACACACACACACACACACACACCTCAATCGTGCACAAATGAGACTGATAAACTAAAACTCTTGTCAAAAAAAGGTGGAGACACACAGATATACATGTACATCCACACACACACTGCACCACATGTAACACTCATGCTGCCATCTACTCCTTCTGCAGCGTATCTTTAATATAACTTTTGAGGATACCTGCGTCAAAAAGCATACCTGAACAGATAAACTGTAAATTCATCAAAAATCAGCTCAAATTAAAATTAATTATACATCTGCTTTATCAAATCCACGTTGAAATTAACATGATAAATTACTTGAAATTTAAAATGGGGGGTCATTCTGCCTAAATGTGGGATTAATAAGCATGAAGGGAAAATGTTTTCATCATAAATTAGTTTTCTCTCAGACATCAAATAATACAAAAGGAAAAAGGAAAAAGGATAATAGGTTTTACATTTACACATCACATTTGTCTCAGTTTTGTATGTTAGAATTAACACGACATAATATAATACAAAGCTAAAGTTACCGGTTTACACACAAGCTGGATTCAATGATTAAATATAACAAATTAAAATATAAATGTCTCTTTATGTATATTTCAATATAGAGTTGTTGTATGTTTAAATAATTGTCTCTCAATTTCATCTATTGTGGATGATACATGGACACACACACACACACACACACACACACACACACACACACACACACACACTTCCAGCCGATAGGAGGGTGTGTGTGACTCTTGTCAGACTTGCGTGTGTCAGTGTGAGTAAGTGTGTGTGCTTGTTTCTGACAATTTTCTGTACTTCTACCAAACGTTTTATTTTTAAAATTGAACTGATACTTCATCCAAATGCAACTCACATGGATCGTGTGTCCCACTCAGCATTTGCCGTGTTTGTCTTTAAATGAATACTCACATATGAAACCAGCACTGTGCCCAATTTTTCACATATATACTGTATACGTAGATGCTCAGAAACGCAATCAGACCCACACACACTCAAGGACAGTCACTCACACTCTTGTGATAATAAAGCTGGTAAGTTACAAATTAAAACCGCCACTACTTTAAGAGAAAACATAGTTTAAACAAAAATAATGTGGTTTTACATTTGTGTTCAATACTGTATCAAATTTACATTTTATACAACACTCTACATTTACTCTGCAGCTTGATATTTCATGTATAGCAGCCTATACAACGTCAGGAGGAGCCTGTAACATCATTACACTGCGTCACCTCCCCGCACTGTAGTCACTGTGGGAAATCTTTAAAATGACGCACACTGTAGTGAGAAGCCTGCCGTGGTCGACACCACGCCTCCACTCACCAAACACAGGCTTCTAACACACACACACAAATATTGTACACACAAACACATGCACTTTAGAACCACTGAACTGGATGGATCAGAAGTCTGAGAAGTTACCATAGTATCTAGATTCGAGTTAGGCTCATATATCACCTGATACGTGTCTTTAAATGAAGCTTTAAGGTATCACTCTGCAAAACCTGCTGTAAGCCCATCTAAATTAATTTCATCAGTGTAGCTTTCAAAGGAAAGTTTTTGTGACTTACGATGGCATAAATGCTGTGAATGACCGAATGAAGAATTTTCTAATATTTTAATTTCTTTGCCTTCAAAATAATCACATTTAAAGGTATTCAATATACACTCAGTTGCCAGTTATTAGGCTGGAGCTAATGCAGTCTAACACAACAGACCTTCAATAAATTCTACCTTCATGAGGGTTATAATGTTCAGTTTTTGTTGACAGCTGGCCTCATCAACAAGGCCTGGGACCCCACTGACACTGACTCTTAGCGCCCCGGACACTACACTTTACATTAACGTAAAGCCTCCACATCTGACTCACTGTGTTAAATTAACGCACATTTTTTGATTATTATCGTTGCACATTGCACATATTCTTTATACTCTTGTGAACATCTGCACATTCCTTGGCCGATATTTTGCACATTACATTACTCTCTTTTTAACACTGTACAACTCATTTTAAAAACAGATACATTTTACTTCTTTTTCACATTTATTTTTTATTCTATTTTTATTTTATCTTGACCTTAGTGCCGTACTTGTTTTTTCTTGCAGTACTTGTTTTTTTATTTATATTTTCTCTTACTGTGTTTATTGTTATGCACTAAAATACCAAGACAAATTCCTTCTATGTGAAAACATACCTGGCAATAAACCCAATTCTGATTCTCGATTCAGCTTTACGTTCATTTTGGAGGATGTAGTTTGTGGTGCTGCTGAATTGCACTGCGTACTGGGACGCGTTTCTATTATTTTGTCTACCCCATTTATGTCAGTGAGGGTAGGTTAAATATCAGAAAGAACTCTCTGTATCTTCAGCAGCACCACAAACTACGTCCTCCAAAATGATCATGAAGTTGGATCAGCACCTCTCTAAAACTGTTTCAAATAAAACTGAACATTATAACCTTCATATGAACCTTCATAGGATTTATTGCAGGACTGTTGTATTAGACTGCATTAGTTTTAGCTAGGTGTACCTAATAAACTGGAAACTGAGTGTAAGCAATCAGCAAATTTAATCCAGAAATACTAGTATTGGTACTGAGTGTCAAAAACCCCTATCAGACATACTCTTGCCAAGACATTTATACAATTTTATGAGAAAATAATTAATACTCTAGGGTAAGGATTTACCCAGCTGATGTTTACATTACTAAGAAGGGTTGTAGTGCTGTTTTCTTGGCAAGGTTTAGGCTCTCATTTTTAAGAACAGGGTCCTCCTGTTGGTTTTTATCTCCCGACCCCTTAACAGAGATGCAAGAACCCCATATGGAAAGGTGTTGTTGAGGAAAACAGACTTCAAATTTAATATTTAGGAATCAAAATTCTTCCCCAACTCAGGAGGGGCCTCCTAGAGGGGACTCTATAAGGTCCCCTGATAATTTTCTGCACAATGGTTTGAGAACTATTGAGCTAGTTTAAGCCAATGCTACTGAATATAACTATTATATCATGATCTGACAAAATCTCTGGATCCAGCAAAATTTTGGTGACAACCAATTCAAAAACACTGCTCCAGAATCTGCCAAAAATGTCACCTGGTATCGCATCAGGTGTGCTGTTTGCACATCCAAAACGCTCTAGAACTGAAATGGGAATTAATCAACTTACACTGTTTAATTGCTGAACTATTATGATCGCGGTGATTCATACAACTCACTTATTCTGCTGCTTTCAAGTAGCAGCTAAATGGTCGAAATGTCCAATATCCCGACAGGGTCTGCAAAGTGGTTTAAAACTGGTACAAGCAGGTGTGCTTTTAAGCTCAGCTGGAGCAAAAAGTTTCTGCATTCAAGGACACGGGCTTGTTGGTTGATTGCTGGTGATTTTTTCAACAACTAGTGATTCATTTGCCACTGCACTGTACGTGTTGGAACTTGACTAGTCTTTCCCTTTTCCTTGCTCCACCTTTCTGCTTGTCTTTCCCATCTATTTTCCTTTTTTCTCCACCTGCAGATCCACAGATTTTATGTAGACAAACTAAAGGTCAATGGAATACAGTGTATTAGCCCTTATTTAATGTTTTTGAATAGATTAAGTAAGGTAAAGCCTAGTTTTGGACATTTTTAAAATCAGTTCTACTCTTTACCTTTAGGAGCTTATAGTTCTCACATACAGTGAGTTCTTGAATTGAGACCTTTGTTTGATTTTGTAGTGAAAAAGGTGTCAAGTTTAGATTTGTTTCGATATGTATATCATTTTGTTTTCATCTGAAATGATAATATTTATTTACACCAGGAATAGGGCCCATTCATACTTAAGCAATCACAAGTCTCACCCATTTACCTTCCCATACTGGGATTATACAACTCTCTCTGGTTCTGAGGAAAGGGGGGTGGGTGTGTCCCGCTCAAACCGGCTTGACTCTCAGGGTTTCGGGTGTTGCTACTGGAAAAAAAGGTGTCGGTCGATCCGAGCTCTCTCGCCGTCTGTCCGGCTGCCTCCTCCCTCCCTGCTGGTGCCAACAGTCTTCCTTGTTCCTGCTTCATCGGCTGCGTTGGTTTCATTTTCTTTCTTCAAAGGAAAATTCCTACACGCTCAAAATCATCATTTGAGTCCTAAGAATACAAAAAAAAGACAGATTCAGGAAAAACATGTACACACACTTTTTAGTGGCATGCATACACACTAACACTCAACTAGGTGCAACAAATTACCTGCTCAATACTATGAAAAAACATATAAAGAGGTAGGAAAAGTTCACTAATGTACTGGTATCAAAGGTTTTTTTCATAACCTGAAGCAAGTATTTAACACATGCATGGAGTTGGGACTATAATTAATAGAAAAGCGTCTGTGTGAGTGCAGGTAGCAGGGATACGACTCCTTTTTGGGGCTGGACACAAACCGTGGGTGTCCCGCATTTTTCAACCCCTCTGGCCCACAAGACAGACTGCTCACAGTTCCCCTTTTTGGCAAAACTGATTCTGCATCTGCTGCGACGTTATGCTGAGATACACACACACAGACACGCACACAATTGATGAGAATATATCACAAGGAGACTATATACACACTCCTTAACATGCACACAAACACAAAAAATAAGTGAGGTAATGTCACAGGGTTACACATGCAAAATGAATGGGAGTCGACACACGTACACATGCCTACAGACATGTAGGCATTGTTTTTATTACTCTCAAACACATAAAAATACAGTAAGGCTCACACACAACAATGGCGCAATAAATTAAATGTTACTTAATTTACAAACGACAGTCAGTGATCACTGCAACTAATACGTAGCACATTATGAATATTTGCACTTTGTATTTATCTGGATTTATCTGGCAACTTTACTGGTATCTTTGCACGCTACACACAGAACCTTACTTCCCCTGTACTTAGTTTTATATATTATTGTTATGTAATTGTGTATTTGTCTATTTGTATTTACAATTGTTTTACTATGTTTTATTGATGTCTTCTACAGCTATTTGATCTTATGTTTCTATTTTATTATTCTACTTTATCTTATTTCTTCATTTTGCTGTTCTGACTCCTGCACCAAAACAAATTCCTTGTACACATGTACTTGGTGAATAAAGTCTGATTCTCATATTTTAAGCATTAACATGTAACATTTTCTTTAATAAACTATAATTTCATGTATCTTATATCAGTCATATATTCTTTCTCTTTAATGTAAACCATGGATTTTGATCATAGAGCTTTATATCAGCTTCAAAATAAGCTACTGTGTGTGCGTGTGTGTTTGTGTCTGTGTGTGAATCTGTGTATGTCTGTGTGTGTGACGCAGGGTTTGTCACTGTTTTTGGATAAGTTGGTGTTTTTTTTAATCTTATATTTTTTTTTCTTTTTTCTTGTAACATTTTCTTGTGTTTCATTTATCATATTCTTTCTGTACATGTTTGTTGCTTTATGCATTTTAAGGTAAAGCACATTGAGTTTACTTGTAATGAAATGTGCTGCAATGAAATATAATTGCATTGCCTTGACAAATAAAAGATTACACAGATTCAATTTTACAAATACAAAGTTAATAATCTGTGTTAAAATGAGTTTTTCTCAGTCTAATTCCCCTCTTTTACGGCACAAATTGTCTAAAATGCCATCAATTTTCTCCAAAAAAAGTTTTGTATCAACCAGAAGCAGAAGCTTTATAACTGCTCTCCCTCTCTGAAACTCTGTGCCTTCAGCTGTACAGTCAGCCATTTTCTATCAGACATGAGGAGGCTTCACTGAGGCTGCACTGCTTATGAAAGGAAGGCTTTTGTAACCAGTTTTGCCTAAAAACATCACTCCTACAACCCAACATGGAGAAAAACAGACATGGTAGACAACGGCACTATTGACACTGAGGAGGTTTTTAATCATTCTGTTATTCTTCACATGCCTGACTGCCAACCCAATGAGTGGTCACAACAAAATGGCAGACCTGCATCTTCAAGGATAACCATACATACAAGTTTAAATAAACATCTGGGAGGTAAAGTTAAAATGCAGAGAATCTAATTCCACCTGCATTTGTAGCTTTTATCATGATGACTGAACTGACTCAACCTGCTGTTTTGAAGGTTTGTTTGAGGAAGATAACATTATTTTTGGTGCATTAGAAAAGGATCAAAGTCAAACAAATCAGGCCACTGGTCATTTTAAACTACCTCTTTCTCATATCAGTTGTGAAATAAGATTTTAAATAGGTATTATTTAAAAAGTTTAGCTTTTCCTTTCTTTGTTTTCATGTTTCCTGCAGAAAGATTTGACTTTCTGAAATTTAAAGTTGTAGCATTTTAGAAAATCTATCCTTTTTTGCACTCTAAACAATTGTTTAAATCCCCACAATCAATGATGAAGGTTTGGATTTTTACTTAAACAAACTTTAACAACACAGGGAGTACAGTCTGAATTTTAAAGCCCATCTACAAATGTCATCAGTGTAGGTTTCAAATGATGACTGAATAAACATCAAGGGGAGACAGTGATATTTGAATTGTTTGGCATCAAAACAATCATATTTAAAGCAATCAGCAGCTTTAATCTACACATACTAACATTAGTACCAGACTTTAAAAACACCCATGAGTTTAAAAGGAGTTTAAAAATTCCTATTGGAAGAATTTAACTTTATCTCTCTTTGTTTTCATCCATGGTCGAACATGTTTCATGACAGCAAAGTTAAGGTTTGCACTTTTTTGCACTCTACTCAACTGCTAAAATTCCTACAATCAGGTAAGTTTGAAGCGTTTAATGTGCAACAGTCAGTAGCAAAGGACTCACTCTGAAAATGTAACCTGTAAAATATTATTTTCACTAAGTATTTGTAAACATTTTATCTAGAGTTAAAATCATAAATAAGAGAAAATCATTAAACGTAACACCAGTTATGTGTGAACATTAAATTAATCAACTTGAAGAGAATCAAGCCAATCAAGAATCATGTGAAAATTGTAAACAGTAAAAATAAAAATAAACCTAAAAATAACCCTCATGATGTGACAGACAGACAAATTTTGTTTACAGGTTGACCGAATGTTGCCCCTCGTAAAAACAAGAAAAACATCCGGTCACATCTGCACGAAACCACACAAATACATCCAGAAGTGTATAAGTGCATTACTCCCCCCCCCAACACACACACACATGCACACACACGATAGTCCATTAAAATTGTTCAAATTGTTCATCGTACCAATTTAGCTGCAGCCACTAAAAACACGAGTTTGAGAAAGAGGAAGAGGGAGAAAGAGGGCCGACCGCAGCTGCAGGTTAGGAAGTCAAGTGCGAGCAGTTTGACATGGTGAGAGTTTGTGATTGTTCAAAGTTGAGAAAAAGTTTGATCAAAAGTTTATTTTTGTGTCTGAGTGAACTAACTTATATGTGGGATTTAATACACAGATTGGGAGAGGTGAATGTAGGATTCTTTCTAGGGTGACTGTGGCTTAGTGGTAAAGTCCACCAATCAGACGGTTGGTGGTTCGATCCCGGCTTCCCACATGTCGAAGTGGGGTTGCTCCTGAGGGCTGTGCCTTTGGTGTATGAATGATTAGTTACCTGGTACTGATGAGCACTTAGTATGCCATCAGAGCGTGAATGTGATATGTAGCTGAAGTGCTTTGAGTAGTTGGAAAAGACTAGAAAGGAGTTATATAAGTACAGTCCATTTCCTTGTTCTTGTCTCAGCTTCAGTTATTGACCATCATTATGATCTGTGAGATGAACTTTTGTTTGGATGATGGCTACATAAATACATTTGCTGGGATTATTATTAGCATTACATCACTGTATTGACAAAACAACTGATTGAGTGCTCCCAGTTGCATGCAGATATGCATGCAACTGGGATTTTACGGTTTTGGAGGTTTTTTTTGTAAATTTGGTTTCACAGTTATTTTATTTTTTTGTCTGCATGCATCTGACTCCAATCAAAGCTGCAAATTGAAGCAAATTAAAGAATAATTTTAAACTGCTGCGCATCACCAACATTATGATATTGTAGATTTTATCACAAACTGGAAGTTTGGACTGTTAGAGTCAGTGCAGCACTGCCCTGATCATCCATTTATTGTGGATGATCACAGATGAGTAAACGTACGTGGATTTGATCTGTTCATTTTCCAAATTCTAATTTTAACTTAATGGAGATATATTGATATTTGTTTTATAATTTTTTAATCGAAACCAGTTATTCAAAAGGTTTAAAATAGGTCTTTTTTTTACATGATCTATAACAGCTTCCTCACTATTCTTTGCTCTTTTCTTTGACACCTCTCTAAGAGGATAAAAGGACTTAAAACACAATAATGGGCCAGAAAAAGGTTGAAACACCCTGATATAAACAGCTCAGCAAACTGTAGTTTCAAATTTAACTGCTTCTGGAGCAAAAAGGTACATGTGACCTTGAAAATGTGTCTTAAAAAGGTAAAAAGTCTACAAACTTTCATTGCCTTTAGCTGTGTCTTAATTAATTAAAACACACAAATAAAGAGGCATAATTTAACCCCAAGTGTCCCTTTGTTAGGTTTGGTATGCATCTGACCCAAATTACAAATTGAAGCAGAATAATCTTAAATTTTGGCTGTACATCCTCAATATTACACATATTTGGACCGTAAGAGTTAAAGCTGCACTGTCCTGATCATGACCCTGTTGTTGTGAAAGATTACAGACGAGCCAACGTGCTGGGAAAAGAAAGTAGAGTTGATACATGAGTTTATTTTATCACTCACTTCAATTAATAGATATCAACATAAAATTAAGACTTTAAATTTGATGAAACCTTGTGAATTAAACTGCCTATAATTTGCTTTTCCAGTGATCTTGACACCGAGTTTGTTCAATTTAGTCCTGGTGAAACTCTCACACACATACACACACACACACACACACACACAGAACTGTAATTGTCAAGAATCTAAAACTTTCCAGCTTGAATTTGCAGTTTGTGGAATCAAACTAAAATTTGCTATGATTTAAAGTTGAAAATATGTTGTTCTATGCTGAAAAGGTAGAAACTCTGAGCAAAGTATTATTTGTGCATTAGTCTGTAAAATACAAACTAAAAACTTGAAAAAATATCATTTAATAAACACAATCTGGTGAAAATTATTTCAGAACTTTTCTACATTTCACTCCCTAACGTGTCATATTTGTGCATTAGAGTCAGTTTTAAATTCAATGTTAGTATTGTCATGTGAAAACTCCAGTACTCCAACTGTTGTGATTTTCATGTTTTAACATTGGTTGCTGGTTTACAAACTCTTCTTTAGGTTGAGAAACTTATCGTCGAGCTGGGAAAAAAAGACATTTTGTAGTTACTAGAATTTCCTCTGAAAGTGACGTTATATTTGTAGCAAGACAACTCGACACACGTGCAGCACTTACAGTGAAATGGTTGTTCATATGTTTCCTCTTTTCCTTCCTCACTCCAACTCTGATCTACTGTTTTCTACAGATGTTTGAAAGTGAAAATATGGAAAGATGAATGAAAAGAAGTGAGGAAAAGAAAACAGGAGCTAACTCAATGGCTGTGTCTGTCCCAATCTAGGCTCTGGTCATGGTACACACCCATCTTTAGTTTTTCCAGTTTGTCTTCTATCTATTTAAAATGTCTTGACTCTTTTTCTTTCATTAACTATGTCAGATAGAAAGATATCTTTCGCTAAAATACAGTAAACTGTAGAAAACCATTTAGATGCATGTAGGAATCAGCTTAATACAATTTGTCGATTGTCTATATGATCATACCTTCTTTGAAAAAGAAGAAAACTGTTTTAGTACATTTTTTAACTTTCTAGAGCTGTAAAACATCAAATGTTTAACTGTGCTACTGTGACTTCCTTGTTGTTTTACAGAATATTAAATTACCTAAACCTTTGATCATTTTTTCTATAAAAATTTCAGCTTCCTCTTTAAAACAGAATACAAAACATATATCATTCTCAAAATTCATATGATAACTTGACACTTCTGTAATTGTTGAAGTAAAGAGAATAAAATGATATGATTGATGGGCCAGGAGAGGGTAAAATTAGACATGCGGCTAAACATGATATAAACAGCTGAGCAAACTGTATTTTCAAATGTAACTACTTCTGAAATTAGTAAAAATGTACATTGAAAATGTGTGTTTGCAAACTTTCCTTTTTAGGTGTGTCTCAATGAGCTGAAAAACACACACACACACACACACACACACACACACACACACACACACACACACACACACACGTCACAATTTAACCTCCAGTGTCAGTGAACAAACGATATTTTCGAAATGGTAAAGTGTGTTTGAAAGCAGTGTGTCCATTTTGATGTCACTTCATCTGTAATGAGTGTAATTTCCTTCAAGTTAATGTTAAATCTTCATTAGGTTAAGTATTAAAGTATTTTTATATTAAAATCCCTCTCCTTTCTCTTCAAGTTTTATATGATGGGGCAGTTACATAAATGTATCCAATCAAATGGGATTTGGTGTGACTAGCTAACCCCACCCATCATATAAAACAGCACTTGACTGCTAGCTAGCTGCTAGTGCGGATAGCTAGCAGAGTAATATTCATATTAAGAGGTGTGTGTTTAAACAACTACAGGTGGCAAAACCTTTATTTACATTTCCAAAGAATGTGGTTGAGGTCTAATTTATTAATTTAATGCTCCTCCTCCTGCCGATCTAACAATGCAGGTGAGGGAGGAGTGGGAGGAGCTATACTATTGCGCTATATTTGCTAGGGACTCTCTAAAAACTTGGTATTTCACCCGGATGGGCGTGGTCTTGCAGGATGTAGCAGTGCATGCTTCAGCGAGCTTTGTGACCGTCTCATGCTCTGAGTGCACATTCAGAGAGGAAGGTAGAGCTTATTCGGTCGGTGACCTGGGAGATGACCTGCGTGCACCTTTGTAAGAATGCAGACCAAAAATCCTGAATTTTTTTGGTTTGGTGAAAATGAGAAGTTGGACTGAGTGGCAAAGTATGGGCTGGTTTTATTTCTAAAGCTTGGAAAATTAGGTAAACTAGACTGAATAATACACGCATGCAATATGAGATCAGTTTATTTGATGCATGTATGAAGGTATACAGAATATACTATTCGTGTTTTCCTATAATTTGTATATTTGGTCTCCTATGTACATGGAAATGCTGCCTTGTAAGCCCATTTGGGCTGGGCATCTATTGATGCAAGATACTACATTGATATCAGAATACAGACTGACCATCTGAGTAGATTTTTGTTGTTCGACGTAATTTAGTCCATCTAAATGTCAATATATTTTTGCACTATTTAGTTGTACATATTTTCCAGTATAATGTTATAATGGTCAATTTGAAAATGTATCAGCAGTCAGGTAAAAGTCATTTGAAAATCTGCAGGGAAGTCTAGTTGCGGTTGCAGCCGTGCCAGCAGTACAAGGAGCAAAAATCGAAGTGTATCTTTATAAATTGACTATCGCAAAACAATAAAAAATCATCTCTGTTTGAAGTTACAATTAGGCATGAGAAGGCACATCAGGCACACGCTGTGACGCAGGACGTAAGGCACCGGCCCCAGGTGAAATACCAAGTTTCTAGGGAGTCCCATATTCGCTAAGCCATGCCCACTTTTGCTCGCAATCTAATCAAATTTCAAGCGTATTATTTCAATCCCTTTTGTAACTAAATCACATATACTGTTTCACTCGGAAACATGTCACAATACTCAAGCTGAAGATGCTCTAACTACCGTTTCACTGTGACTTTAAGAAGACTAAACTTTCCAAACTTTCTCTTCAACACCTTTTTGAAATTTTCTGTTACATAGCTGACAGTTTTCAGTGGTAAAAGTGTTTGAGGTAACTAAAGTGGATTACTGGGCAACCTTTCTCTCTAAAATAAAGGATGAAACAGTGGTTGAAAAGGGTGAGGTTTGGCTTCAGAGCTAGAGGGGACACAAAGAAGTTTCCTTTATAGATATCTCATACTTTATGATAGATAGTGTTGTATCAGCATCTTTGCTACAAAGAGCACTGTGCTTTGCTGTCTTATCATTGACTAATGTTCAATTCTAGTGTCTTTTTAGGAGAATATTTGCCGTAAATAAAAATACTGACTGAAAAAAAATACATTTCATTCAGCCCTGAGTAGTGTCTGCAGGTATTCCTGAGGCTACAGTCCCAACAACCTTTATCAAAAAGGTAGGGCAGCCTTTATGTCGCCTGAGAGGAAAAATAATTCTAAAAAACACTCTCCGCACCACTAGCTGCTGCTCCTTAAGCTTATTGTTTGAGCACAAGGTAATAACTGACGGCCACTCAGATGAGTGTTTCAACATTTTCATCAACTCAGATCTTCTTTCATCTGGACGTTGGTGGCTAGACAGTCAGAGCACACTGTTTAGAGAAACTAAGACGACTAAGAAGTAAGAAAATCAACCTGGAAATTATTGGTTGAAATCATGAACTACAGTGCCAGGTGAGGTAAAAGAGGAGGAAAGAAACTGAACTTTAGCAGCGATGACTTTAAGCAGGGGGGAGAGACGTTCTCCTGTTGGACTTTATGCATTTAGTTTCCTGATGTTGAAATATTCAGGATATCAGCAGCAGTAGATATTACTGACCTGTGTAATCGTGCTTAGTTTGTCAGAAAGTTCAACATCTGGCAACAAAATGGGGCCAGATTTACTGTTTTTTAAAGACTTTTTACATTTTGTGTTTTTTATGTTAATAATGTTTTGTTTTCTTTCTAATGAGGTTATTTGTCCATACATTTACTTTGCTGCCTCTTTTTAACTCTACATGTCTCATGTGCACTTTCGTGTAATTAATTCTTTTAGTTTTAAAGTTCTTGGTAGATTCTGTGAGAAACTTGAAACAGAATATTAAGTGTATTATTAAAACGAGTGAACAGTGAGCAGTGCAGTGTGTTATTGTTTTGCTCAAGAGCAGTTTGACACACTGCACGTGATTTTCAGGCTCGGGTCAAACTTGACACTTCGATTGTGGTCTGACTTGAAATCAGATTGTGAATTATTTTAAACATACTACTTCAGAGATCATAACAACGCTAATGTTTTCATGTGGTGTCAGATACATAAGAAAAACTCTTTTTATATGAATTATTTTTTTCTGAATTATTTGGATGATTAGGCTGTAAATTGTGTTCCCTGCAATTTGTTTGCTTCAAAATAGTAAAATCCATAGCTGTGTTCCAGTTGCACACTAGTGTATATACTAATATTAACTGTGCTTTTATTATTTTCACAGTGAAAAATGAGAGTTAAGATAACTGAGACATTGTATCTAGAAAGACAACAAAACCTTTGGGTTTTTCAAATATGATTTTATTGTTTTTAGCACCCTAAAACAAAATTCCACTCATCTCCATTTATTGCCATTATATTGGGGTGTAAGCAACAGTTTCAGAGGCAGATACGTTATAACCTCAATACATAAAACCAAATCTGTGTACATGGCTAGATCCCACCAGGGGTAAATGAGAAACATTTCATCTGTCTCTATGTTGTCTGCACTAACTGCACTAATGAAGGAGCTATATACTCTCCTACTACTGGTGTGATCGATCTGGCCATAAATGAAGCAATAAATCCTTTAAGAAATATTTGCTATTTGTTGGAGTTTTTCAATTTTGGGAAGTTAGCAGTAATGTTTTAAAGCTGCAAAGTTTGACATCTTTTTTTGCTGGAAATGTATAATTTCCTGGTAGTACAAAACTTTTAATTGCATTATTTTCTTGCCAAAATGTGGATTTGAGGATGAGGATTTTCATACTGATTGCCAAAACAGTACACTGTCAACATTACATAGTATGGAAATGAACGGAGATGGTTTGGTGTTGGGCGAACGGAAGAAACCATTAAGTTATTTTTAGGTTAATTTCCTAAAATTGGCTTAATAAGCATCGTGTTTGCTTATATTTCTTGGTTTGATTTTCTGACATCATTACCAGCCGACTGTATGTGTTGCACATGAACAAACTTATAAGGGCACTTAAAAGTTTCAACCTACTGAAAAGATCTCCTCCTCTGTTTTGTTTTTTGTGTTGTTGTTTATTTGAACTACCAAGCTCTTTAAAATTACAAAAACAGGTAGAAAACAGGCCACTATAAGCAAACACCACTGTGATGTTTTTATGCATCAGTTCTTCCATACAGAAATGAAAGGGAGGAGAAGGTTTCATTACATAACCTACAATGTAAATTTTAATCAGAAGAAGACTCCATCAATAAGAAACCTATACTTTCCAAAGTGATAAAAAGAGGGTTTAATGATGTTTAACACTGTGTATTGTGGCAGGTACTGATAGTTTTGCTTTTTAAGGTAAACGATTCACTGGTCTTTGGATAAAAGGTCTTATGTGAGCTTATTCTACAAGTGCACAAGTTATATGTGTCAGTATAAAGCAGCTGATGAATGTAATTATGTTGTAGGATGACTTTTATGGATGAAGTATAAATATAAGGATTAAATAATAAAACAATTGTCAATACACTTTTCAAGCATTTGTGGGATTTCATCTTGGTTTATCTGTGTTGTTAGATAATTATGTTCATGTGTTTTATTTTAGTGCTTATATATTTGTGTGTATTTGGTATTTTTTGTTTTTGATTCTCTTTAAATGAAAAGTTAATAAAAATCCTGAAGAACAAATACAATAGCCATGTAGTTACATTTGCTTCATTTAGTTTTAAATTGTCGTTTTAAAAAAGTATTACAGAGGGAAACAGACGTCATGGTTTTCAGTTTCTTTTACAATTATAAACACACACACATTCACCAGTTTTACAGTGTGATTATGCATCTGCACTATGTTGCAACTCCTTTATTTGTGTTTCACTTAAAAACATGTGATGCTGCTTCTAAAATTTGCAGCAAATCTAAATTATTTCTTCTCATGGATCATGAAAATAATGTTACTTTGTACAGAATGCAACATTTTAAAAGAGCTTCACATGAATCAAATCAAATCAAAATGTTAGAGACTCAAAATGCTCTAAGGAAAATTTGAATCTCATCAAAAAAATAAAACTGTAGAGCTTGTTCTTGTACAAATTGGAAAAGGAAATAGCTGAAATAAGTTGTGAGGAAAATGTTGTTTTTTGGAGTTAATGATTCATAAAACATGGCAGTGTAACTTCTGTTTGTTATTTTGACTTATGATGTGTGATAGATGATGGCATTTTCTTTTGTTTACAAATTTCCCAGGTTTGCAGAAGATTTTGATATTCAAAAAGTTTATTTGTGTGTCTGCATTCATGTAGATAAACATGATTTATATGAAAATGGAAGCGGAGTGGATGAAGTTTGAATAAGATTGTGTTTGAGCAGGTACAGTGTGCAGGCATGTGTGTGTGTGTGTGTGTGTCAGTAAAGAGAGATAATGAGAGATAAAGAGAGATAAGAAGAAGAAGAGAAAGTGTGAGAGTGAGTCAGTAAGTGTCAGAATGAGTGCGTCAGCATACGAGTGAGAATTAACTTGTGTGAAATTGTGTACTTCTGACATATGCAAGTGTGTGAAATTGTGTGTGTGTGTGCGCGCATGTATATGTTTCTATATATATGAGTGTATACGTATGTGTTTACCAAAGTCCATTAACTGTAAAGACAAAGTGAGGAAGTTTGTAATAACTTTCGATTCATCTCGTTCATGAAAGGCTCGTTGAAAATTTAAAAAATACAATAAAAAGAGAAAAGAGATATAAATTCACCTTAATTTAAATAATTTAAGGTATAATATTTAAAATTGTTTTAGTTTTACTTTATAGTTTGAATTGACTAAATTAAAAGTCAACTGAAACAACTTAATTAGAAGTTGTTTTGTCCCATCGACAGTTCAGAAGCCAGAAACCGAAGAAACTATTATTAGTCCCACACCGTACTTGTGCATGTGTGTGTCTGTGTGTTTATGCGCGCATGTGTGTATTCATGTGAGCCGGTCTGTTGATGTTTTGACCAACACCGTAGACAAATATCCCAGGAAATAAAATTAACCATCTGACATGTGTGCATGCACAGCTACAGAAAGAAAGGAAAGGATGTGAAGTATTGTCTATTTATATTTGTGTGTGTGTGTGTGCGTGTGTGAATTAAATGGACTGTATGCTGTGATGCTTCATTCATCTACATCTATGGAGCCACAGAGACAGCTCTCACAACACTGATGACGTCCGGACATGCACTGCTGTTTGTGTTTTTGTCTCTGTTTTTGTGTATTTGTGTGTATAAGTGTGTATTTTTGTCTGTGTAAGTGTGTTTGTATTTATCTGTGCTTGTGTGCGTGTGTGTGTGATTATGTGTGTGTGTGTGTGTTACCTACGTCAGGGGCCACAGAGTTACGCCTTACCAAACCTTCACTTTCCTGAATCATTTTCCAATACCACCTATGGGACGAGCCAGCTGCTTTCTTTTGACTCATACACCAAAAAAGTGTATGTGTGTGTGTACATGTGTGTGTCCATCAGGGGAGGTTAAATGACAGATTCAAAGTCATACATACTGTACATCTGGGGTAAAACATATGGAGCAATGCTGCCATAACCAAAAGGGTGGAGTCTGCTACAGGACATCCTGGCAGAGAACAGGAACCTCCGATCCAAACTGACATGGCATTTTGCCCTCCGGCAGCGCACACACACACACACACACACACACACACACACACACACTCCACCACACTTCCGTCCAGAAATGTGCCCCCACCACACCACACCATTCATATTTTGGTGCAGAGCTCGGCAAAATAACAGGTAAATCTGTTTTCACGCTTAGCTATAAAAAATTGACTTTTGTCTGAAAATAACATGACAAATAAGAATCACCTCCTGAATCTGAATCAATATTTAAAGATGGTGCAACATACATAATTGTCAAATTAGTTATTATATCCTTATGTAATCACCACAAAGATATAAAACAGTTTAGATAACTGTATCCAGTGTTGTTGATTGTCAAAGTCAAGATCATATAAAGGTAGTAAATATCAAAGACTCAAACAAGAATATTCTGACCCAAATGATTTGAGGTATATTAATAAGGAAATTGAAGAGTTTGAGTAATCAATGAAAAATATGTAGTTTTTTTTTATCTGAATTTATCGTAATCCAAAATGTAGGTCTGCTGTACTGTTGAATTTACAAGCATTATTGATGTAAACAGTTTTCACATCATCAGAAAATATTAATTACTCAGATTTATCAGATTCATCTGAGAAACAACTGCCATAATGTCATTTAACTCTATGAAACTGTGCATGACAATACTTGAAATTAGGAATCTGCACGGTTTTCTGTGCTATCACATGAAGACTGATTACAGTAACTGGAAACTTACAGCCCTGAGATAAAACAAATTCTGGGTGGGAGCATGACAGTATCTGTTGACTTAATTTGTTCTTTTCAACTTATATATGAAACCATAAAATACAAAGAAATCAAACTACAGAGTAGTCATACCTGATTTCTAATGATACTGGGAGGAAGAGTCTCAGTAGACACAGAAGGTGTGCAAAATAAAAGGAAATGTAGCTTTTAGGACTTAAAATGAAAAGTTTTTGTTTTATGAACTGAATACCTAAAGTGAAATAAACATGTAAAAAGTGAACTTGTGGCAACTGGCTCAACCACTGTAGGTGACAACAATGAGGCAATTCAAACAGCTGCCTTGTTGTTGTGGCAACCAAAACAATGGGTAAGATTAGCAAATATGAAAAACAAAACATTTTGTGGTTTTACTGAGATTGCTTGTGTGGAAAACGCTGGTATTGAAAACCATGTCTTTTGGGGGATGAGCAGTTGAACCTGTAACATATTTATGTGTTTTAGAGATTTTTTGGGGCAGTCTGCTGTAATCAGAATATCTGGTCATCCTAAACTATATAACTAAACTATACTAAACAAGTTCCAATGATTGTATATCTACTGACATATTTAACTTAACTCAAAGTCAGTAAACAATAAAGGGCTTTCAGCCATGTTGGGAGTTATCAGTTCTATCTTCCAAAGGCTGATGACAGCTGATTGATTTCTAAGCTTGCCAGTTTGCTCTCTTAACAGCCATTTACCTTGTCTTAGCACAAAGACTGAAAACAGAGGGAAACAGCTAGCCTGGCTCTGTCCAAAGGTAACAAAATCAGCCTACCAGCATCTCTAAAGCTTACCAATTAACATGTTATACGGACTATTTCTTGGCGGGAACCAGTTGCTGGGCAAACAGCAGACACTAGGAACTGCTCCCAGCCAAGAAATAATCCGGCACAACCCTGCCCATAAAATGTGTTAACGTGTTAATTAGTGATCTTTAAAGGTGTTGGTAGAGGTTCTGGGTGAGTTTTACTACGTAAGAAGCACTGCGGGTAAGAAAACAAATCCATAAGATTAACATTTTTTGTCTATTCCACTAATGGCTGGTGAATTAAGAGGCTGAGCTTTGTTGAAATTGTCAAATACTATACATTCAGAAGTTTGGATCAATTTATTTTCAGCTTTGATCAATTTTGGATCAATCCTGCAAGAAGCATTTTGAATATGTTACAATTCTCATTCATGCCTTCTTCTGGCAATGTCTCCACAGCAACTACCAATAAGGCTCATGGGTACTGTAGTATTAGTTTTTGGGTACTGTGGTGCTAGTCAGCAAAACTTAAAGAAAACAGTGGGGATTTCTTTAGAAATCTAAGTGAAACAGTTCTAACTGATTATCTAACGAGGTATACTATCATTGTATTATCTGTGGGAGACTCCCATGCTTCTGTAATGAGTAACATTTACAATTTACAAGATTTTCCCACAACTGCATCTCCACCTATGGTCTCCACCCACTTTGTTACTTTATTGATGAATGAATATGGGAATATCCAGTCAGCAAGGAAAACATTCTCTGATTTTCTGTCGTACATGTAGCACCACTGTCATACCTGCAGTCGTGGTAAGAACACTCTGGACTCTGGTCCACAGACCACCAAGTATTGCCTTCGCTTCAGTGCTGTGGGACTGCATACACCGAGTCCTATGTAAAAAAAAAAAAAAAAAAACATTAAATAAAATTAAATAAAAATGTCAAAATCATTTTGCAATTTTTGTGAGATCGAAATATCAGACCAAAACTGACAACAGAACTGTAACAGATCAAGAAATAAATTCAAAGTACTAAAACAAGATAGTCACAACTGAACATGCGATTGGAGGCTGTGAAACGTTTTACATATCTACTTATTTTCCATTAGTGTGACAAAATGATAGAACCAGTAGCGTTTATTTGGGCAGAAATGGTCACTGAGTAAAATTAAGCTTAAGTCCCCTGCTAAGTGGGTGTTGAACTTTGTGTTCCAACTGGTTAAACCTCTACAGGGCTGTGTACAGTATTGCTGGTCACCAAACCAAGATGCACTGAGATTGGTTCTATCAATCTCAGAACCCATCGGCTATCGACGACAATTTAGCCTTTGGAGGCAACAGCCAACATTTTGGGGCTTCTGGTGTAGCCAGCGGATATTCAGGCCAAGACTTCCTCTTCCATGCACCAGACATTGATTACAGTCCGATTAGCAATCTTGGAACCCATTGGCTATTGTCTCACGAAGATTTGAATGCAGATACATTTTAAAAAAGCTAATAAAAAGCCAAACTCCTTAGGGTTCTGAGATTGATAAAAAAAAGCTAAATCATCGCCAGACAATAGCCGATGGGTTCCGAGATTGCATTTCAACCAATGCGTTCTTTCTCTTTTGCCCTCCACACAGACTGTTTACCTGCATGCAAGCAAAGCCTGCTCAATTGTGATTGGTCAATACTACTCAGACTACAAACGGAAACCAGAACGCTTTTGATACCAAAATCTTGTCCCTTGCCAACAGATTCTGCAATCTTATGCAGATATTTGTTTATAGAGATTATGGGTCTATCAACCAAAGAGTTTGAAGACTTGGGAGAAGCCTCACCCATATTCCTGGCAGAGGTCTCTGAGGTAATTAAGAAGCTCTTCAGCAGTAAGGTACCAGGTGTGGGTGAGATTCACCCTGAGATGCTGAAGGTTCTGGAAAGTGTTAGGCTGTCTTGGCCGACATGCCTCTTCAATGTCGCGTGGAGGTCAGGAACAGTGTCTGTGGAATGGCAGGCCAGTGTGGTGGTTCCCATTTTTAAAAATGGTCATGGGAGTTTCCTCATCCCGTCTACATGTGTTTTATGGACTTAGAGAAGGCTTATGACTGTGTCCCCTAGGGAGCCCTGTGGGGGGTACTGCGGGAGTGTGGGGGTTGGGGACCTCAGAATAGCTTCTCTGCTCTTTGCAGATGATGTGGTTCTGTTGGCTTCATCCGGCCGTGCCCTTCAGCACGTACTGGGGTGGTTTACAGCCAAGTGTGAAGCGGTTGGGATGAGAGTCAGCACCTCAGTCTGGTTTTCTGCCGGAAAATGGTGGGTTTCTCCCTCCGGGCTGGGAGTGAGTTGTTGCCCCAAGTGAAGGAGTTTGAAAGAGAAGTATTTTGGGGTCTTGTTCACGAGTGAGGGTAAAGGGAAGCATAAGATCGACAGACGGATTGGTGCAGCATCAGCAGTTATGCAGACATTGTATTGGACCGTTGAGGTGAAGAGAGAGCTGAGCTGGAAGTCAAAGCTTTTGGTTTACTAGTCAATCTACGTTCCAATCCTCACCTATGGTCATGAGGTTTGGGTAGTGACTAAAAGAATGATATCAAAAGCCGAAATGAGTTTCCTCTGCTGGGTGTCCGGGCTCCCCCTTAGAGATAAAGTAAGGGGCTCAGACATTGGGCATCTGATCAGGAGCCTCCTGAGCACCTTCCAGTGGAGATTTTCTGGGCACATCCAACTGGTAGGAGACCATGGGGTAGACCCAGAACAAGCTGGAGAGATAATATATCTCATCTGGCTTGGGAATGCCTCAGGATTCCCCAAGGGGGAGCTGGAAAACATTGCTGGGGAGAGGGACATCTGGACTACCTTACTTAGTCTGCTGCCACCGCAACCCGGCCCCGAATTAGCGGCAGAAAATGAATGAAATTATATTTTTACAACATGCAGCATATTTACTTGAAAAGGTTATGTTTCTGGCATATAAGAGGAAGTGCACAAACTGAAAAATGCCTGTCAGATACAAGGAACCAAAGCTTGACCAGGTCTGTACAACCCTAAATCCCAAACCTGCTCAACAAGTTTTGATTTATCTCATTAGTGTCTGACAAGTCAAATGAACAAGTTTTGCTCTAAAATGAGATATCTACCATTACAGACATGATGACACTAACTCTTACTAGTCAGTTAAGATCCCATTTTATTTGAGCTTATTTTAAAATACTGCTCATTTAAAGATCATTAATAAGTGACTTCATACAAGCAAGACTTTTACAAGCAAAGTAATAATGCTTTTATAGACAGGACTGTGAGGACTTTCCCAAATGGGCAATACTACATATTTTGGATTTTTGATTGGAACTGGAAATCTGTATCATGTAATTGAAATATTAAGACTTTATTTAAAAATATATTTTTTTTGCCTAAACCTGCTACACTCACCAACATTTTCTGTCGTAATCTCTGCAAGTCCTTTTTATTTCTAAGATAAAAAACATTTAAAAGCTGCCGCTTGTTGTCTGAAAACAAACCTGGAAGGGACGGGACAGGAAACACCAATTAACAACACAACAACCGGTCAAATAAATAAAATACCAGTAATTTCCACAACATGAAAAACTAGATTTCATGTTTTCAAAACTAGGCCAGCTGGACTCTGAATTCAGTAAAATTTATCAGATATAAAAAAAAAATTCTTTGAAATGTACACACTATCTATTTTAACACTTGAAATAGTTTAGTCAAATGCTACATTAGCCCTATGAGTGAACAGAAAACTATTTGACACTTACCACATTTGATAACACTGAAAATTTAGCTTGTGATGACCTGTTTTATGATCTTTTTTTTTTTTTAAGAGTCTAGAGCATGTGCTTCACATGGAGTCACCCATGTCACATGCAGGTATATAAGAGAGACCTCCCGTAGGGGAAGGATGAACCTTAATCCTACAGTATAAAGGGGGTAGGATTTGGAGGAGAAACAGATGCACAGGTTTGAGAGAATGAGGAGAAGGGGGAGAAGAAGAAGAAGAAGAAGAAGAAGAAGAAGAAGAAGAAGAAGAAGAAGAAGAAGAAGAAGAAGAAGAGGAAGAAGAAAGAGGTGTTCAAGGTGGAGAGAAGCAAGAGGAGAAGCTGAAGCTGTACGAGGTAAAGGAGGAGGAGGAAGAGGAGAACTCATCAGCCGGGTTTCAGTCAGTCAGGATTTCCCTCTGTCAATCCTCACCTCGGGCCCCTGAGAGAGACGGAGTGAATGAGAGAGGATAAAGACGGAGTGAGGGGGAGAGACAGAGACAGATGAGAGAAGAGGGGAGAAAGAGAGAGAGAGAGAGAGAGAGAGAGAGAGAGAGAGAGAGAGAGAGAGAGAGAGAGACAGAAAGGGGAATCACAAGTGAGACAGAGGCAAAAGGAGACACGGAGAAGAGACAAGGGATAAGGAGAAAAATGCACAAAACATGAGGGGGGGAAAAGCAAAAGGAAAGAAGAAACCAGCTAAAAATTATTTTAAAAAATCCAAGCAGGGAAGATGGTGATAAAGACAAATGGATCAGATGAGAGTTGTAGTTAGTATTAGTGCATGTTACCAGATGAGATTATGTATCTTCTTCTAACATAAAGTCATAATCCTTAAGATTTTCATGAAATTAAACCCCATTATTATTTATGGTCTGCATTTTTTCTGCAATAGCCATCCAATGTATTTGTCGATACAAATAGTAGTAAATAGTAGTTTACTGGAGGGCTTGATCTGTTGGTGTTGAGAACCTATAGTAGTTTTTCTTGATAGTGGCAGAGTCCGCCATTCTCGTGCTGGATTCTGATTACCTATACACAAGGATTTGCAGGAAATGATGGATACATGTAATTCAGCATAATTTTATCTCACTGACATCAACCTCACTGTTTTCTCTTTACAGCATGACAGAGTTGTGCTTATTTCACTTCATTTTTAATTTTTTGTCTATTTATTAAGATTATTTTTTTATCTAACTTAGTTTACTTTGTTACTGCTAATGCAAATGGAATATTTCTACTGCTACTGCTTCACATTAAAACATGAGGTGGCTTTCATTGCGAAGCAGCCACGGGAAACACTGTGTTTGTCACATGCTAACCGTGATCGTTCAAGACAGAGCAGTAACCGTGAGCAGTTAGATGAAGAGCTGCAGGCGACAGGCTGCACACCTACAACTCCTCAGCAAGGTAACCAACTTTACTGTGTCCTGCTGTTGTGTGGAGAACTACTTGAGCTGGGTAGAGCATGAAATCATATTGCTGTTGTATTCATTTTTGACTGACTTCTTTTTTAAAACAATGTGAATTGGTTTGGCTGCACTGTAAATTGATGCACCAGTTGCTCTGATTTCTGACAAAGTAGCTGCTTTAAGAGTGCTGTACTTGCCGTTACCATGGTAACCACAGGTGTCGCCAAATCAACCAGGACTGAAATCTTAAGGATTGCAAATTTAACCAGTTTCCCAATTATCAATGATTTTCCAAATCTTTACAAGGTTTCTATACAACCAGAGGCTTATTCTATACTCGTTATCTGAGGAAGTACGATAAGCCCATTGTCCTGACTGCTTTTACATTTTATCATCTAAAAACACTTAATTATGACATGTTTTGTGTTTCCCATTTGTTGAAAGGAGGAACTGGTTTTCTTTGCATGACTTTTTTTTTAAGATCTCAATTTAACACCTGGATAAACTCACAGATTTGAGTCCAGCTCTCTGAGGTCTGGCTCTAGCAAGAATTGTTACGTTTGCAAAACTTTTTTGGACTATCAGACATCATGACAATAGCATACGTACTGTAGATAAGTGTGCAGCTTAAGTTGGATAATACTTTAAAGGATCAATTCACCCAAATAAAAAAAGGTTGTTTTCACTTATCTCTAGCCATGCAGATATGTTTGTTTTATTTGTTCAGGTGTTGACATAAAAGTCCATTTCTGCCTCCATGCACCCTAATACAATGTAAGTGAATGGAATTTTGTTTCTCGTGGTCACAGCACTGAAACATGTAATCAAAAAAATTCAACAGCAAAGTGTCTTTCCTGAAACAATGTTCTATTTATTCTGGATAGTCCAAAGAACTCAGCGTGAAAATATAGTAATGCTGACACTGATTCTGTAAAGAAGTAATTTATTAAAAACACAATTCCATTTACCTCCACCGCGTTGGAGTGGAGGCATAATCAGGGACAAAAACCTGGACAAATAAAACCAAGACTATCTGTATGACTAGCTACCACTAGACGTATGTGAGAAAATATGTTGTTTGTAATTTTGGTGAACCGACCCTTTAAACTATATAGACTATAAAGAGAAAGGAGACAAAGGGTGACTGACGAAATTTGGTACTGAAAGTAAACCTAGAAGTGATCAAACTGCTAAAACCCAGAATAATTTGCCCAAAAACTCAAATGTTGCAACATTTTCTACAACCTAAACTGAAACTTAGTAACGTTCGCTAGTTTACAGAAGCTCAAAATTAGGAATGGTGACCAAAATGCTGTTGCTAAAAACAGCTGAAATGAGAATGAAACCGTCCTGATGTTCCTCTATCAGCCTTTTATGTTGAAGTAAAATGAGTTGCAGTTGTGTTGTGAAGTAAAGCTGTATGGTTTCAAGTTTGATTACAACAACGATTTGACCGTGACAACTGATTTGAAGATTTTAAAATTGTGGAGAGTCTGAACTGGTTTGTGCACATGTTATCATGTATTTTGTGGGGTTTAGGATTCATATTCCCTGCCTTCTGATTATATTAAGGCTCAGATCAAACATGCAAACATCCTTGATTTGAAAAACTGAAAACAGGTGGAAATCTGAACATTGAGCTCGCTAATTACAAAAGTATGAACACAGTGTACAGCCCACTAATAAACTAATTTGGTGATTTGCAGCTCTAAAGTCCTAAATATGGCTGAAAAGTCTAGGTCCAATGTAACTATTGTTTCTACAGCAATGAAATGTCTGCATTTCATTGTGAAGCAGATCGTAACTATGCTACTTTTCAAAGAAATTTAGCCTGGTTTTAACCTACACATTGAGATGTTTTTTAACCTACAAATCCCCAAATCGGTGCCTACTGGGTCCTAAAAAGTCTTCAGATGTGTGTTGCCTTTTAAGTCTTCTAGTTTGTTCCTTACTTGAAGTCATATATTATTTCATGTTAGTTTGAGTTTCAAACTGAGCAAAGTGCTTTGTGTCTTAAGATACAACTCTGGCCACTTCAGCTTTTTGCTGTTAGGTCACAACAACATAAAAATTATTTTTAAACAATACTGCAGAAATACAATGTATTCATCAGCAAATATTATCCAATGTAACCAAACTCCAATTTCTGTTCACATGCAGAAATAGTTGAAATAAGAGTAATTTGATCAAACAGTAAAAGCGAAGCTGTGTAAGAAATGTCTACTGTATCTGTTTTGACATCATCAGGCTCAGTTATCTGCAGACAATGCAAAGACAAAGTAGGGATAGACTGCAGACACATACAGACACACACGCTGTCTTACAAATGTGAACTTTGGTGTGTATGACAGAAAAGGTCTGACTGACCTCTATGACTGACGGGCAAAAAAAAAAAGTGTGTAGATAAACGGAAGTATGTTCTTCATCACGTGTGCCTATGTGTGTATGTGTGTGTGTGCGTGTGTGTGTGTATGTATGTGTGTGTGTATGTATGTGTGTGTCATCTTGTGTGCAGGCCTACAGTTCGGGCGTATAAAACATTGCTCAGCTAAAAATAAATAAAGGGCTCGGGAGAGGAGCGAAAAGCATTGTGCGCTGTGAGTCACAACCAGGAATGGTGGTGACGATACACTCCCCCCACCACACACACACACACACACACACACACACACACACACAAGCACACCTTCTCCTTCAGATGCTGACAGGGAGAGTACCGGTTCTCAACACCAACAGATCAAGACCTCCAGAAACTCCAAAAGACTTTCCTCAACACACACACACGCACACACACACACACAACACACACAACACACAGACAACATAAAGCCAAGAAGGAGGCAGGCTATAATATCCAGTCAATGATCATCACATGACAAACAGTACACCAAAATATATAAAAAGTCTTTAGATTTTCAAAATCTGAATTTACAGAAAAGCATTCCTTCCTGTATTTTCTCCACTTAAAGTAAAACTTGCACCATTTTTATGCTACTGAACATGATTTATAACATGATGTTTACATTATAGATATATGCCAGCCAAAAGGATAAACTGTATTCAACACAGAAAAACTTACTTACTCCCCACAACATCGCTGTGTACGTCCTGTTTACGGACACAGATCCGACTCATGCCCAAAATGGAGAGAAAATACTAATTAAATTACTCCTACAAAGGATGAGTCATATTCAATACATCTGTCTACTGCAAGACAATATATGATTTCAAAATGTAATTATTTGGCTATATAGCGATTTACTGTCATTAAAGAGATATCCCACTACATTTTTTTAATACTTACTATGCTTTTAATTTAACTCTATATTGTCAATTAATATAACACACTATCAATTGCTTCTATCCAGTTAATTAATGCTTTTACATTAACAGACAGGTAAGTCTGTCCTGGGACAAGTATCATAAAGTTACATGAAACGGGACAAACCACTAAAACATAGATTATGTTCTGTGGACAAGACCAAATGTGAAGATGCGTGAAGAACTTAATTGAACACATCACTTCTTTACATGGTTATTATGTGACAATATTAGCGTTGTAGTTTATGTCTGGACAAGTAAAACTGTGAAAGGTTTGGCAACTAAAAAAGTTTGGTTAAGCATACGATTTAGTCATGACTGCATGAGGAAAATGTATAAGAAAGCTAAATGTATAAGAAACTGTGTATATTTTTAAAAAAAAATAGGAGAACAAGTTGGTGATATTGTTATACTCCCTGGAGGAGGAAAAAATAGAAAACTCATCAGTTACTTTGTGTGACTGACTAAAATCTCAATTTGTCCCAGGTTTGGTTAATGTCAGACTCATGAAAAAATGTCAAGCTCTGTGATTAAAACCCTCCACTCCAGAGCTTGTCGTCCTCCAGTTTTCAAAGTACTCATTTTCTGATTTAATAGGGAAATACCACTTGCATAAAGAACTAATTTATTACTCAGTTATTCCTGTGCTCTTGGACAGAACAATCTATATACTGTATATCAGCATGCACATCTCAAACCAGAAACTAGAATGAAAACACCAGCGTGATCTGGGGTTTTGCTCATGCTTTTAAAAAACAAACATTTTCCATCCTTTTAATGTCAGTTATGTCAATGTGTGTAAACATTTTTATGTCAGTTTTGCAAAACCAGTTGGGACAATTCTCCATCTTTGCCAATTTCTGTGTTTTTCTCTCCAAAATAAAACTTTAAACTCCAGCTACCAACGTATGAAAGATGCCTCCACCAGTTTCAGTCTGAAAAATTAAATAGAGATGAATGCTTGATTTCATACAATCACAGGTTAAAATTTCAATCAAATACTAAACACAGACTTCACCTTTAGTATATTTGCACAAGTTCTGTCAAATTCAACATAGCACTGGCTACATAGCAAATAAAGGTATTTTTACATCTATATAGAAAACAGTTTTTCTCTTCCTAAAAGGTGCCAATTTATTCCGTTTTCACTTGACTTTGATCATACGGAGATTTAGGATAAAAAATAATGCTCTTCTTCTTACAAATAAATACTGCAGATAATTTTAGTTACCAACTGAATTAAATGAGTGAATTTAAAGATTAAGTGCTGACTGGCCGACATCAGCACCTCATCTAACTCAAATGGCATAAACCTGCTGAGTGGTAGAATTTCAGTCCAACAGCTTACTGAGGAAGCCAATCAGGGGTAAGTTCAGATGTGATGCGTTCACAACTGTTACAGCCCAAACACACGGACCAAAACTCAAAAAAGTCGTGGCAACAAATCCCAATCCAACACCTTAAGTTACCTAATGTATTTTGTTAAAATTTGATCTTGAACTCACTGCAAAGACGATGCCCAACTGACCATTGGCATGCACGTATGTTCTGCACCTGTGAGACCACATCTAGTCAGTAGTCTCTGTTCTTAAAGGTGCAATATGTAAGAATTGGCCACCTGTAGAATCCATACTCCAAACAAATAGAGGGCAGCATATCACCAGAGTAACCACTAACTGCTGCTGAATGTAGCTGGCGTTAGCTAGTTAGCTCTGTTAGCTGCCAACTAGCGGACCTATAGCTCGCTGACTCTGTCCAGGCTGAGAGTTCGGAGCACCGTGGAGTGTTGGTGTTTACACTGCTAGCACAGGAGCTTTGGACCACTGGGAGGAGGAGGTTGTCATGCCATGGTCCTTTGCTTGTGGAAAATGAAAAGGTGAAGGAAAGAGAAACCACAGTAAATGGGTGAAATCACTCATTTGCTAAGCTAAACAGCCAGCCAGAGAGCTATGTCAACGTCACATCATGGTTGCAATAATAAAAACATGGTTAAGGTTAGGGAACAATCTGGTCAAGCTTTAAAAGAAACAACGTTGACTGTCATTTGGAAATGGGAAACAAACTGTGATCTTGTGTGTTGAAGTCCAGTATTTTCTCCCTACGCTGCCTTTGTATGACCTTTCTTACTCCGTTGCTTTCGTCATTATTACTAAGGCTGCTAAAGGGCTTTGTCACTTGAAGGTAAACATATGTTTTGGGGTACAAGCTGAAACAGCCGATGCTGTCGTTCTTCTAGGGAGGACAGTCTTAATGTAACAGCATGAACCTCAGGACAAGTTGCTGCTGGTAAACCTTTGTCTCGTGAAAAGAAGCGACTGGTGACTCCATGTTTCATAGCAGACACGCTGCGGTCTAGATTGTGCTCAGGTCAACAGTGGGAGTTAGTAGCAACAAGCACTGCAGTGTGAGGAGAACTGGCCCTTCCAGTTTGCTAAAAAATGGGAAAGTAGGGTTTCACCAAAATCCTAAACTACTTCACAATTGATTGGAGGAATTCACCACTTTCTTGGTTGTCAATGGTCTTTTAAAAATGGAAAAACATATTCGCCACCAAAATCATTTCTAAATATACTGGTAGTATGAAGATGAATAATTGCTCTTCGTTCATTCACACCTAGTTGGAATACTTCTAAACAGCTACGTTTTGAGAGGCACGCAACAAGTCACATCATCTAAACACTCCCCATATGGGGTCAACCTCAATCCAATATCAGTGGATTTTTTCCAGATTAAAACCTTGTAGAGCTTGTGAGATGTCATACTCTAGCTTCATATGGCTAATGTAAAGTCAAGCAGTTCATTTTGCATATATGAAAAAGTGGGCGAAAAGGGGCTATAACTTTAAGAATAGACAGCCTGATCTCATGGGAAATTCATCACTCACTTATTACTACAAAAATAAAAATTTTCTGCCACTAAATGTCCAAATCATTGTAGGCTATGTGACTCAGAAAAGTAAGTAAAACCACGACCACAGCTTTAACCTAACCTTAACTGATATGATTTAACTGAACCTTTACACCAATCACTAACCAAGGAGAAAAATATGTTGAACGATCACAGCAGCAATTTGGATGTTATATGATAAAAATAAAAATTTGTATGATTGATACAAAAGTATGATGGTCACCTTCTGTGGGATATGATACAAAGATTTGGGGCTTTTGTTGAATATGTACAAACCAGAGTTACTGACTGTAAAAAATAAAGGTGGGGTATGCGATTCTAATCCAATACACGTCTTTTTCTTAAATTCAGTGAATATCTCCTCACGGTCCGCTAGCTGTCCGTTCAGTCTGTGCGCTGAAAAAAAATCCGGTGTTTATACACAGCCCTGGCTCTGTAAATGGGAAATAAGCAAAGTGGCTCCAAGCCACACAACACTATTCCAGACATGATTTGTGTGTCAGGTAACTTTAAATGACTTGCCCACGGACATTCAGCTTACTTTCTAGTTTGCCAAGATCTGCTGTTGTTGTGATGTTAGCTATAGTAGGGAGAGTTGTGAGTATCGCTGTCTGGAGCTGGTGGAGCTGGCTCTGGGAAACCTTTTGCTAACCCATAACCTAGCTAACATTAGTTACATTACTTGCTGTGTTGTTGTTCGCTCTAGATCATGGTATTTGTCATGATATTGGATTTCTCCAGAATCGCACACCCCACCTTTAAGAACAAAGATTCACATTTTTCTGTTTATTCTTATTGCTAACAAATCCCTTGAAAAGACCAGACACTCAGGATCAAGCCCATTGGCTCCAACTGAAGACATAACTCTTCAAATCTTAAAAACAGATATAAATATATAGTTCCAAATATATATCAGATTACATATATTTTAATATATAATCTATAACAACTATATATTGTAATATTTTAAAGGGCCCAGTAATTTCCTAAAATAGCTGGGTATAGTAGTTTTTATCAAATGTTACTCAAACAGGGGTACTTGTTGGGGACTATTTTCAGTTGCGGATTGATACACATCTGGCTCACTAGAGTATTTCCGGCAGCAGGATGGTGTATATGGGATTCACTCAAAAATAAACTACAGTAACCATGTTTATCATCAAGAAGGGACATGTCACTCAGGGCATCGGTGTGGCACACTGATTGATTGTTTTTGGACAACAATGGAGCTCTATGGCACAGAGAAATAAGATATATCAGACTCTAGCTACACAGGCGATACTTGTTAGTAGGATCAAGTCACTGTTGGTTTTGGAGTTTTCAATGTGTATGTTTTTAATAATAAAAACGAAAAATTTCACCAGCCTTAAAATCACATTTTTAAGCACCTGAAAAAAAAACCTGTTTAGCTTTTCCTGGTGTAGTAGCCCACTAGTATATCTAGTATCTTACACACTGAAAACCAAATGGAAGGTGGAATATAATGGAGGGCATCGTTATGACCCACCTACACACACCAAAAAATCTCTCCACTCATTGGTTAGCAAATGAATGAGGTAAAAAGTTCCATAATTATCATTTGTGTTTATACTTTAATGACACTGGTCAGAAAAATTTTCAATTTTCAATCTCCAGTGGCCCCAAAAACTTTTATGGGAAACAAGTTTATGGGAAAAAGTCAACCACATGGACTTTATCTGCATCCACATGTGGTCTTCATGAGACTACAGATGTAAACATCACTGTAAAGCCACACTATGATGTTTCTCAGCTGAAAACAAATGGATGCTGCTCTCCATGGGATAATCCGCAAAGATAAATGCATAAATAATTATTGTCTATTTTTGATAAGTTATAAAGCAGCAGATGCTGTGTGTTGTGTTGTTTGCGCCTAGATTTGATCGGAACTCCTGCCTTTTTGTAGCCTACGTCTTCAAAGCCCCTTGGTCTCACTTTTAACCATGACGTCATCTCCCCAAATATAGCTTTTCACTGGTAGCTGGTGTTAAACAAGACAAAAAGACTGTCAGTGGATATTTAGGAACATGCTGTGATCATCATACACATGTGGACAGAAATGCTCTCTTTATTACACTTTTTTTCAGATACTGCATGATACTTATGATGGTATGTGGGCTATTAAAAAGTCCGATCAAAGCTGTAATTTACAGTAATTATTCATATAGTATATTTAGAGAGCTGTAGAGCACGTAAATAGACATCATGAGTCATAAGTCATTATGGATACTTATTATTAAATGATGTGTATATCATCGAAGCACAGTGTTACTGTACTTTGATCTGGAATCAGTCTATAAGCAGTGTTTAAAATGTACAAGTTATAAGAGAAAAACTAAGTATATAACAGACACACTATGTGATGATTTGATGACTGTTAAATGGTGTCACAGTGTTACCATAACACCTATAGCTTAAACAGTAGGAAACAAAATACACACCAAGCAATTCCCACTATTTGTGGTTGACCATTTTGCATCCCTACTTGAATCATTGTGATTTGGTGTTGGAAATATTATTATTCCGAGCTCAGTAAACAGAAACCAAGCTGCAACACGAGCATCACGTTCAAAGACGTCCAATGAAGTGATACAAGTCCAGGGGAGTAAACACTCACCACGGCAGTATATGACACCAAACTAGTAGCAAATCATTTCAATAAAACACCAAATAGCCCATTGGCAAACTTTGTGCTGTGATTTTAAAAAATACAAAACACACACATGCTGGTTTTCACAAGAAAATTCCACTTATTCTTTACAGAAACAAATCCAGCTTATTCAGAGGATTGGTACAAAAAATCAGAACTGTTAGGACTCAACTTGGTCAGTTTTTTTTTTTTTTTTTTTTTAATGTACAATAGTTTCTCACGTACCTCTCGTGGTATCTGGCCATGCATATATTTTTGTTTTATTTTTATTTGCTGTCCATATTTTGAGATATGTGTCTGAGATTTCTGCCACCACACTGCTGCTTCTCACAGCATTCGAAAATTACATTTAGAAATGTAACCACAATAAACAGACCTCACTGTCAACAGTTTTTTATCTGAACTACTTTCAACTGAAGAAACAGTCCCAGAGACAACTGTTGACAGTGTGTTTTGTGGATTTTCCTGATAAATGAGGACACTGTAAATATAATTTTTCAATGCTGGGAGCACTACAAACAAAATTTCATTCACCTCCATTGTATGGGGGTGGGGGCAAAAATATCAGCGATGGTTATCTCAAAACCTGCACAAATAAAACCAAAATATCTGCATGGCTACAGTGCATACCACTAGAGGTATGTGAGAGAATATGTTTTGGCAAATTGGGGGAACTGATCCTTTAAATAAATCAAGGATACCTAACCGACAATAATTTACTCTAACTTTAGTCATGAACACAGAGAAATGACCCAAACTTGCTGTCATGCAATTTTATACTTCCAGCAGGCAAATTTGTTGTTACAAAAAGCAATGATAGGCTTTATTCACACACATATACACGTGCTAAAACATCTATAGCATCCATTCTGTTACTGTTCCTGGCCAAGATTGTCAAACCTACTGTGATTGCCACTTCCTGTCTTAGAAGCAGGGGCTTAACTAGGAGCACCTAAACGCACCATAAAACGCTTTGCAGCAGGGATGCAAAATATCTGCCATGAAATGTCTCCAACAGTCTCCAAAGATAGCAGGTCAGGGCGAGCATATTGACCCCTGCAGCCAACATAACTTATATCACATCAACATGGTCGTATTTGCCAAAAATGTATATTTTATCTCACAATTTTATTTATAGTGGAAATTGATAATTACTGCAAAACTAGAACTTATTATACAGAAACAAGGAGTGACTTTTTAGCAGAATACAGAAAAATTTGGCCTGAATCTCCAGGTTCAAGGCGCCCTCTCCTGTACTGGTAACTACAGCGTTATTACAAGGGCAAGTAAATCTAAGGTGACGTAGAGGTGTTGCCTGAACTGTCTATGATATGATGACTCACACTGAGAGGTGACATAGCAGGTATTTGGGAGGGGACTTTAGAGCTCATGGTGACAAAAACAAAGAGTATACAGCGGCAGATACAGCGGATGCTATAGAGTCAGTCATACATGCCTACATGCACGTTCACACCTGCTCAAATATCATCAACAGACATTTTTAATCACTGGATAACTTTGGCCATCACATAGTTTTACTCAACACTGACACTAAATTCACAGATACAGCTGAAAAGCCCAGTGTGAACGGTGACCCAACAAAAAAAGTTGGGTCACCCAAGTTAAACTGCAACCAGATCAGATGATTTTAGACAAGGCAATTACACTATCAAATTGAATGGTAAACGGTAGACCTGTGTACGGGTTTCTGCTAAATCATTAGCAAATATAATAACATATATATTCATATTATCCGAGCAAAACACGCAAAATGTCGTTGGGGTCATCTCATATATGACAACAACACTAAAATCCTGATTAGGAATATGATTTGACAGGACATACCTGTCAAACTAGTAAGTCACTAATACACACTTCAAACCCTGCTGTAGATGAATATTACGTTATTCAGGTATAGCCTAACATTTACAGGCTGCTACGTGTGCGCATCATTTTTAGGTGTGTTGCAATAAGAGGAGAATAAGACGAGAAGGAAATCCAGCACCACAAGCCTCTGCACAGACACAACTCCAGCTCACAAGCACCGAGCAGTCATAACGAGCCTCGCGCAAAATGCAATTTAAAGGGTGATTTGGGTTTGACGTCATTCTCATCCTCTAAAACTCACATCTCAGGCCGTGCAATTACCTTTCTCGGATGGGGCGGGGAGGGGGGACAAGGAGGAGGAGGAAGGTCGGTCGGACGGTCTGTGTCTCTCTCTGTCTCTGTGCGCACCTCGGTGAAAACATCCAAAACGTGGGTCCCCTTTTTTTTCTCCGGCGCACAGCTGGAGGCTTCCACAGCAGCGGCAGAGCCCACCCGGGCACACATGTCACCTCATTGGCTCTTATTTTTGTTGTCATTGTTCTCTCCTGCAAGACAGAAAGACAAGACACACGTGGTGAGATTGAACCGTCTATAAAGTTAGGCGTGCGTGCAGAACTACACGGTCAGAACAGAGATGGGATGTAAAGGGGGATTTGGGGAGAGGTAGGGAAACGTTATGATCTGAAGCCGGTGGGTATCAGACTGCGCCACGCAACCACAAACATAAACTATTTCAGAAAAGTCTCCGTTTTTACGCACAAGATTGATATACATCCATACAGCAAAATGCAACAATTACGTCACCCTTAAGAGAAGCATGGGTTCGTTTACCTTCAGTCACATCCCCACCTGAACCAGCATCCCATACTCTGCACAAAACTGTGGCTTTTGTCATTATACGCACTAACAAGAGAGAGAAACGAGAGGCGACTCCACAGGTCAGAGGTCACGCTATATCCCTTTAAATAAAATAACGTCATCTCTGTCTGTTTTGTCGTTTCCAGGTGTTTTAGGGTTTTTTTGTTTTTTATTTTGCTTTGTCTTGTCAAAGTTCATTAATGGCACATGTGTTGCATGAACGCCCCGAAAGGAACGGGGCGTTCATGCAACTGTATCTTCTGCGCAGCATTTCGCAGCCTGCACGGGCCTCACCATCTCAGTGCTTTGCTCATGGGTTGGGTCACATGTCACTCCAGGACATTACAGATACACCTGTTGGGATTTTTAGCGAGGTGCGTTGATCTTGCTCGCTGCACGTCATGGACTTTACTTGACTTCTTAGTTTCTTTTCTGGTATCTATACATATATCGGCAAAAGACATAAAGAACAGCCATCTAAACACTTTAATTTTAATTTCAATTACGTCACTTTCTGCTTTCTGACGTGCACTTTTTTCATCCTGACAATGTATTTTCTTGCCAAGCTTCAGGCCTGTAACTTGCAGGTCTTGAAAAGCGGCCTGATATTTCATGTCATTTGTGAGTAGGCCTACACTTCTTCCATCTTAAGACTACTTGGCTGCTGTTTGGCTCTATATTGCAAACATATTTTAGCATGAATTATGATTATTCACACTGATGCTCCCTTCAAATGTGAGGGGACAGCAGAGAACAAACTGAGCATAAAGTTGCATGTGCTTTTCTTCTCGAGGCTAAATTGAATTGCATCTTCTTTTGTTCTTTTTACTCTGTCTTTTAAGGAAGGGAATGCTCATCTCTGGCTTTTATTTTCGTCGGTGTTATCACTTTGCCTGCACAAATTACTCATAATCCACATATAGCTTTGGAAGCCAGAGTTTTGTTGTGCTGCAGAACTTGTGAGGGTATTAACCGAGTCGTCAAGCTGCAGACATTTAGGGTTGATTTGGTTTGTTTGTTTGTTCTGAATCTGGTGGGTCAGGCTGAAGGGACGTGGTCGTGTCCGGTTCTCTGTGTGCTCTTTGTGGGGAACGTTGACAGGGAACAGTGGTGGGCGATGCTTGAGGTGGATTAACTACTATTCACAAAACTCGGAGGGAGACACGTGTGGTTTTCCACAGTGTGTGTGTGTGTGTGTGTGTGTGTGTGTGTGTGTGTCTGTGTGTGTGTGTTAAAGGGAGGCTGCGTGCGTGTTCGCACGGAGGCTACACACACACACACACACACACACACACACACACACACACACACACAGTCACTACACGGTCAGTGTATGAGGCAGCGATTGCAGATGTTCCATATTCCTCTCCATCTGCCAATCTGGGCTTCTCCCTATGTTAGGATGGCCTTGTTGGGGAATCCCTTGCATATGCACTTTGCTTAAAGGGGTGTGTGTGTGTGTGTGTTTGTGTGTGTATGTTTCCCACATTAATTTTTTTAAGGGGATTAGGAGTTCAGTGACGTCCAAGCAAAGTGGCACCCCACCCTCCAAAAGGTAGACACACTCACACACACACACACACACACACACACCACCCTCCACGTGCAACTTGTTCATTGCAAGGGTCTCCCTGTGTTTACAGTCTGCTCTGCTGGGGGCCACTGTCACTTGATAAGTGTGGGACGGGGGATGGGGGTGTGTTGTGCTGAAATACTGACTTAATCTTGCATGGCTCAAAGTTTTGGGTCCGACGACATGTTTGTTGACAGAAATACCAAAATAATATTTTTTTTTTTCTGGACACTGAGGCACGCAAGAGTTTGGGCAAAACTTGGGCGCGACGTGGCTGCAAAGCTTCGCCACAATTTCTGAAAAGAAAGAAAACAAAGAAAACTGTTGACTAGAAAAAAAATAAAAAATGACACACTAGGGCTAAAAAGCAACCGTGACAAAAACGCCACTGCTATGGCAATGGCGAAAATAACAAGAGCAAATGAGGACAACAATAAAGCAAAAAGAAAATTGGAGCAGAAAAAGGAAACAAGCCCTTAAAAAATTAAAGATTGTAAAATTCCACGAGTGGAGCTGTCTTCTAATGTCGATGTCTCGGCGCGGCGATTGCGCCCTCCGCAAATGCTTTTTGGGGTAAGGGCTTCCCAGATTAATAGTTATGAACAGCAAGCCCAGACCGCAAAAAGATTCGTGAAGGACATTATCTGCTGCTGCTGCTGTCCGACGGAGACTCCGTGACACCCGGGGAGTCTGTTCTCTTTTCGCTTCCGTGAATTTATCTCCCATCCCGGCTCGGTTGATTGTATCTCCAGCCATCGGCAACCCGATGCGAGTGTGTCCCTCCAACACACACACACACACACACACACACACACACACACTAGGAGGGGGAGAGGATGGATGGAGGATGGAGAGAAAGAGAGGAAAAGGGGGTCCTCCGGATGCCAAGGCTGCTGCTGCAACTGAGAGCTGTCCAAGGTCCTTTCGTTTTGATTCCCCACTCCTCCAGTTTGAATTCTCCTCTATCTCCCCTCTCGTCTCTCCTCCCTCATCCATCCCTTTCTCCTCTCCCCCTTCCCCTCTCTCTCTCTCCCTCATATTTTCCTCTCCTTTCTTTTTTTTTTATCCAAACGTTCGGATGTGCAAAGCCCGTGTGATCATTGGGAGCTGTGCATCGATGCGTTTAGTTGTCAGTGTGCTCTCTCTCTGTATTATATTCCCTGGTCCGTGGTGTGTCTCCGTATAGTGAAGCTCTGGCTCCCTGCAGCCGCTCCAGAGCTTTGGGTGAGGAGAGAGCAAGGCTGCAAACTGCTGGCAATAAATAGAGAGCAGGGACGGATCTTATTGGAGAAACCGAACCTCGTCATCAACCAATCGGTGTCTCGCTCATATAGGGACCCCCCTTTTTGAAAAAAAAAAATAAAATAATAGACAAGGCTAACCAAATTGTGATCTATACCAGAGAAAGTGTATACTTATATGTATTGATATAGGGCTATGAGCGTTTGATGCGGCTATTTGTTAATATGCATTTGCATTTTCTTTTTTCTCTCTCCATTTGTTTGCGTTTGCAGGGCGTCTAGCGCGGCTGCGAAACTGACCGTCGCTTCAAATGATTTATATCGTGCTAAATAAAACTAAATTATGATAACAAAAATAATAATAAATAAGATATGTGAGAGCAACGATGAGCCGTTTTCACCTGATCACAAATAACGCCCCCCTTTCATTTCATTTCCTTACGAGCCAGCTACAAACTACATCACATTATGGGAAATGCAAACATACCAAGCAAAAATATAAGAATAAAAATTAGAGTTGCATATCGACAAAGTGTGGGAAGCTTCACATCGCATCACAACATAGCAAGAAGCATCTGAGGCGACTCATGGTCACCTATAGAGTTCACCGGATGGTACCACTGCAAGAAACGACACGGGGGTCTCCGAACTGCAAATTCAGTCCGGAGCCACGATGGTTCCGTCATTTACAGCGGTTTTAAGGTTGAAACCAAACACAATAACAATGATATCACCACTGCGATTCTGCAACAGTTTACAGCTTATACAGCAACTATGTACAACAAAACAACAACACATTGCTGAGCACCACATCAAGAGTTAATCACGACCGTAAACCACTCATTCTCATACACTCTGAGTTCAAACAATCTTTAATATGTTTTGGGGTTTTGTTTTGGTCAAATTTAGCAAAGTAATAATCAATTAGATATAATAACTTACCTGTTCCCCCCCCCCCTGCAACAGTTCCATTAGTTTTTCAGAAGCCTTTGCAATATCTCACCCCCCTAAACAACCCTCGTGGAGCTGCAAGTTACTGTACAGAGGTGGAGGCCGGGTCACGATCTGGATCCGGACCCCCCCTCTCTCGGCTCCCCCCTTATTTGTGCCAGGTTTGATCCAGAACCAACATTACCCCCCCCCCTCCTCTTCCTCGCTCTCCATCCACACCGCCACACTATCACTGATGAAACTCGTCTGCATTCAAGTTGGCTGCCAGCATGCCGGCAAGCAGCAGGGCTCGCACTAAAAACAAGCTTTGGGGAGAAAGGAGATGTTTGGGATTGAAGGGGGGGGGGTGTATAAGGAAATGGTTAGTGCATACCCAGAGTCTAAAACCCACCCCAGACCCCCACCCATTCCGTCCCGCCATGCCCCCCTCTTCCCTTTCCCCCCTCCTGGTGTGGGTATTTTTTTTATTGGGTGGTCTTTTCATTTGCAACCCAGTCAGTCACGATTCTCCCCCACCGTCTGCACTGCACAGTGACTGCTTCTCCTGACGCAGCCAACGCGCACATTACTCACTTTAGCAGTCACGACTCGGGAATCCGTGTTGTTTCCACCGAAATTACACGCTCGGTATTGAATTATTGAGCAAGATCTTTCCCCTCGAGTCGGCATATGCGTGTTTTGACCGACGAAGAATTACAGAGTTGTTGATTTTTGTGTGTGTGTGTTTGGGGAGGTGGAGGAATGTAATCGCAGGTGAAGTGCAAACGGGATTTTGCATGACAAAGACAGGTGGTCGATGTGGCACGGTAGCCTCGTAGCCTGAATTCAAAACAGCCTACTGGGAAAATTGGCCAAAGTCGTGCACAGACTGGGACTGGGGTGAGCGCGGTTCTTGTGTCCCAGTCGGGCTGCAGAACTGTGCAGACGCCTGTAGCCTATTCATCATCTTGCCGGTCCGGGTCGCTAATTCAACACTGATACCTTTATTGAAAGGATGATTCCTTCAAACTCTTTCTCGCAGTAGAGGCGATAATAGCGACGCTCCCTTCGCCTCTTGCGCGCCCTCCTCGTCGATAGGACGCGAAGTTATTGTGAGGAGAGCTCCTAAACCAAAACCTCATGACAGCATTGAAGTTAGGCGCGTCTTGCTGAACTCAAACACAAACTATCTCAACTATTTTTTTTGCTATTTTCTCAAACATTTCGTAAGCGCACTGCAAACCTGACACTGGCTACACATCTACTGTTCATTTTAAGGAGACGGCTGAGTTGCTTCACTTCAAAAACGCTGGATTGGTAAAGCAATCAGACTGGTCAATCAGTTGGCCAGGCACGAGAGGAAATGACGGGACTGACGTGAGCAGAAGCAGAGCTGATCCAAGTCGGTCCCGGCTGTTGCCTCCCTCTCTCTGTCTGCCTGCCCATGGCATCCGATGAGGCCGTTCAAACTATACGGGCGGGAAAAACTCTGTTATAACATCTTTTTGAGCCAAATGTCTCCCATCAGTTAGCGCATGCGTTTTAAAGGAGGCGGGGGCGCTTCAGTATTTTTTTTCTCCAACGTCGCCTCAGGAAACAGGATTCACTCAGAACAGATGCTGTTGGTTTCCAAACAGGAGTAAATAAAGCTCTCCACCCCCCCCGTACAAACACACACACACACACACACACAGGGAAACACACCACCACCAACAACAGCCCACTACCGCCACTTGGTGTGGTTTCAGCACCATTGCTGCTGGACAGCTCCCGGGTTTCCCCATGCGGTGCGCCTGGTCTCTGCTGCAGCAACAGCTCCTTCACTTCACTTCACTCCCTCCTCTTCTCTCCTCCACCGCAGCTTCTCTGTCAGTGCGACTCCTCTTAAAAACAAGAATACGGAGGGAAAGGCGTCCTTAAGCGCTCACCAGAGAACGGTTCCCCTCGCTTTCGCGGTTAAGCAGGGAGATGGGAGGGAAAAAATAAATATGTGATAGAGACTCAACAGCGCCAACAGACAAAGGGAGTTTTTGCACTTGCTTATTTACCAAAAGGGGTGATCCCTACTCTGCAGGAAGGGTTGTTCTATGCTTCGGCTCTACAGTCAATCATGGCTTGTAAAACATGCCAATAAAATCCATGCCTATGACCTGGAGTCAAGTGTTTTTGCGTGCATGAGACAGAGGAGGAGGCAATACTGGGAGAAGAGAAACAGCACAGGCACTCGGGAGCATGCACTACCAAATACACAAAAGTAGACGGAATTAAACATTGCATGTGCAAATGTCTCACTCACCGTGGTGCAGACACGTCATTGTTCTAACTGGAGAAAGAGAAACACAGAGAAAGATTGAGATTTTAGTGAAAAGCAGCAACAAGAGTCTGGAAGAAATGCAACAGATTAAGTCCTCCATTAGTTATTATGTAGGCTTACAGTGGCACGTCCAAGTTTGCTCAGGATCGCCTCCCTTTTTATACAAGTGATACCCGTCTGTCTATTTCTGGCGCACGATCAAAACTATGGTGCTATTTTTAGATCACAGTACAAGGAAGGGGGGAAAAAACACTCACAAAAGGCATCGCTTAGGAACGTTACGTGAAGTGCATGTAATGTAAATTAATTTTGCCTCTCCAACTCTGCACAAGAGCCCCGATTCCCCTCCGTTGCATCATTGCAGTTTTTTTTTTTTTTTTTTTTTGGGAACCCAATGTGCCTTCAACAGCACCACCACCTCCTTCTCATCCTTAAAACACACTACTTTCACCCTCTACTAAAATCTGGAGCTGGTCGTCGCTGCCAATATCATCGACAATATTTGATGTCTTGTCGCCCTCTTCAGAAGCTTCTCGTCCCAGTGTCACTTCAGCAGCTGAAACTCATGAACGCAAAATAGGTCCAAATACTGATGAACGCGGATTACCCGACGCTCCCTGCGGGATTTTCTTTTTTCTTTTAGTCGACGGAGCACTGTAAAATTGAGTAATTAAGCTTTGCTGACGAGAAGAAGAAAAATAATAAATAAAAAAGCCATTTTTTGTTGAAGGGCTGCGTCAGTTACTAGGCATTGACGTCACGTTTAGATTCTCTCTCTTTACAGCCCGTAGAGCCTGATTAAAGACCGATGTGATCAGCTCTTCGCAAATGTGCCATGGAAAGAAAAAAATGAGTGACAAAATAGGAAAATATTACAGGTGGATAATGTGGTGTGGACTCTTGGAAACTGCAGCTTTGGAGAAGGTTATCTCCTGGTAAAAACCCTCCTCTAATGCTGGAGCATCTGGGTTTCCATCCAACCTCCCCCCTCCCTCATCCTCTCTCCCTCCCTCCCTCCTTCACTTGTCTCTATATATCCCCCCGCCAAGCGTTGGTGCTGTTTTGGTCTTGGAGAATTTTTATCCCAGCATCCAGTGCATTTGGCGGGCAAAACGCTGTGTCGCTAAGCCGAAGGAGAGGAAAACACAGCGAGCTGAGCCGCTGCCTCCTCCATCTCCTATATTCGCTGGCCGTGCCCACGCACCAGACCCCGCTCACCCACGGAATAGACCCACGGGGAGCGTACACTTGTCCATGCAAAGGCGCACAAACAAACCTCCGTCCACAGTATGCTCTGTCTCTCACCCCACCTCCCCTTCAATATCTCCACCTTTACTGTGAGACCCTCTCCACACACCCCACGCCGTCCATCTGCACTCGTGCCGCGTGGAGATTCACGAGACTTTACGGGATGGGATGGGGTGAGCTGTTGGGGGTTTAGAGTTGGAGGTGGTGAGTATCCAATGAGTGGCAGCTACCTAGAAAAGTCGGCTCTGAGAATGGAAAAGGGCTGCGCCCGTCGCATCGGTTTGTGCTATTTTTATCACTGCCTGTAGGCCAACTGTATGTCCGTGACTGCTGGCTAGTGCATGTATGGGGACAGATGCACAGAGCGGATTTAGCATGTCCTCTACACTAAGACAACCAGCGTAAGGAATCAAAGAATAATTAAGAAAAGGTCCGTTTTTATGCTCTGGATATTTTGGCATCTGTTACTGTCTGGCTCTCTTTTTTTTCACAAAATCAAGCCAAAGTACAAAAAGATGAGACAATAGTCAAGTATCCCATCTACCTAACACACAAGTCACCCTACACACACACACACACACACACACACACACACACACACACACACAGTTCCCTGTAGTCCACAATCATTCAATCAAAGAGAGAGCAGTATCAATAGGAGTTGCAGACGAGGTTCCTCAGTGCAGTGCGCCAAGATCACCGCGTGGTGTCGACAAACTCAAGCAGAGATCCTCCTTATTCTACCCCCCCACCCCACCCCCACCCCCTTATAAAAGTATGCACTCCTGACTCCTGCAAATTGCAAGCCGCAGCAGACTTCTTTTTCTTTTTTCTTTTGTGAAGCCTTTGTCCGACTTCATCTCACAACGATCAGGGACGGCACATGATGCAGCTCTCATTGTCACAACGAAATAATTACAGGTGGTGTGCTTTCCTCACTTTAAAACAACCACACACCGTCTGCCACAATAAGTTAAAGCCTGAAATGGACATCTATAACAGCCTACACTCAAAATATACATTTTAAAATGACTTTTGAGGCTGATATACATCTTCAAGATTCATTTGCGGGATATATTATGGTGTCAAATTGGTGCAACTCAAGAGAAAAACACCTGTTTTGCCACTTTTTTAAAAATAAAGTTGATTTTTGTGGTTTTTAACGTTATTAATACGTTATTTATAGCCATAAATGAACTTTACCTCCGGTGGTGACATACAATGTGAGCTACAGATGCTGTCCATGGTGCTGAACAGCTCAGTTTGTCTGTCGTGTCCAATTTTCTACCCTCCGCGACCTGCACAAAGTAGCCGCTGTAATTTACAACGCACTTTACAGTCAGCTGAAATTGTTGCTCCCTCATGTTGCTTCAGCAAATGCAAGTGCAAAGTTAGAGAACATGCAGGATTTGCAAACGCGGTTACACTGCTGCCATGAAAAAGAACACGACAACATGTAAGTCTGAGGTGGCTGGCAACACGTGTGGACTGACGCAAGTCCGCTGCGGAGAGTTGTTTACAAGTGGAGAACTAAAGGCTCCTTACCTCTGAGCGGAGCTTTGTCTATAACAAATATACATGAATGAGGGGCTGTCACGCTCTCTCTCTGTAGACACGGTTGCTTTATTGGCACGACAGGGAAGACACCCGTGTTGCCAAAGCAGTACATTATATCACAGATATTACAATCATGAGAAACAGGGTCAGAAAATAACATTTTACCAAAGTTTCCCTCTCGCTCCCCGTCTCTCTCTTTTAGTTGTTACTAGGCATCTCACCAGAGCAGGCAGCCTGAAGCAGAGGATCCCCAACACGTGAATACTCCTACGCATTACCGCAGCCCGCTCTCTTTGAGTGTCTGCAAAATCCCCTCCGTTGTCGATATGCATACACACACAAAACCAAAAACCCTTCCTAAATACAGTTCCATTACTGTGTTTATGGTCTAGTTTGATCGTTCCCGGAGGTAGCGACGCTTGCAAATACCGGCGTGCCCTGCGATGAACCTAAATAAAGTCGTCCTGGATGTCTCGTGCAGTAAATGAGAAATCCGGTTAATTATGAGCTTCAGTTAGATTTATCTTTCTGCGCGTGAGAGTGCTACCCTTGTCCTCAGATCAACCGGCAACCACCGAAACTCTAAGTCCCAAAATATCTACGCATGGTCTAACTGCAAACTTCCCTGACTAGTACAGCACATTCCGGGTCGGGATTCGCGACCTTTTCTATTAAAAAAAAAAAAAAATCACTTACCTTTTAGATTTTTTTTTCTCTTTTTAAGTTCTTTTAAAAAAAAGGGCTTTGTGTAGGCTGAGAGAGAAAGAGGAGACATAGAGAAACTAAGAGTAGCAGGGCAGCATGCAGCCTCTGCTCCTGCGTCAGGATGGAGGAAACAGGTCAGTCCGATGTGCGTCGTCTCCCTGTTCTGTCGGATACTAAAATATTTGGTGTTGCCATTTAGGATTCAGGGAGCAAGCTCAAAAGAAAGGTGGGCTGGTTGGGTGGTGGTGTTGGGAGGGGTGAAGGGTTTTGGGAGTGGAAAGGTGACGATGGTGGTTGGAGAGGAGGGGGGAAGTACACCGAGTTACAAATGTGAGCCAGCTGATAGAAAGAGCCCGCCAAATCAGGGGGACGCAAATGGGGAGGCGCGCCACACGATTCACCTCACTGCATAGACTCTCTCTTTCTCTCTCACTGTCTGTGCGCGAACGTGTATATGTGCGTGTGCATGTGTGCGTGTGCACGTGTGTGTGTGCATATGTGTGTGTGTGTGTGTGTGTGTGTGTGTGTGAATGACTTCCAGACAGAGACGGAAAGCATGAATGGGGCAGTAGAAGCGCGACTTAGAGTCCGAGCTATTATGGGCGCAAACCCGCCGGGAAGCGAATAAATCGGGCGCAGTTAAAAAGGCACGAGGACCAAGGCGAAGCAAAAGCAGCTCGCGGGAAGGGATTGGGAATTAATAAAAAAAATATAAATAAATAACCAGGAGAGAACCATTCATGTCACAACAAAGGGAAGGGCTTTGGAAAAGTGGCTCAACAACGAGACCTGCAACCACCTCTCTCTCTCTCCATCTCTGTGTGTTTGTCTCTCTATCTGTCTCTCTCTCTCTCTCTCTCTCTCTCTGGTCCTCTTCTCCAGCAGTGTGCTATTGACCTGCATTGACGTCATTGCGTCATTAGGTTTCCCTTAGAAACACTGACTTTCAAAAATAGTATCAAATTAATTCAGCTGGCAAGGAGAGAGGGGTGGGGCTTTTGAGTGTTTGGGGTTGGGGTGTTTGGGGTGAAGGGGGTGTGTGAGTAGATATGGGTGAGGAGTGGGGGGATAGCATGTTTTATTCTGAGATGTTTAGCCCCCATCACATCTCCCCGGCACCACCACCATTTCCAAACCGACTGAGCTGTACCAGACACATCGATATCTGAAGCCTAAAGACCCAGTGCTCAATGTGGAGTCTCGCTGGAGAGGGAACAATACAAAAATAAGTTAAATTCAAATTGAATTTCACATGTGCATATTAATCATTGTTGCCAAAACAAGTAAATAAACAGACAATGAAAAAAGAGAGCATAAAAAAATTGATTAAGGCTATGATAAAGAATAATAAGTAACAGCTTTAGTAATCAGGTCAAACAGGTCAAAATAGGTTTGTCTTTCTGTCTCTCTCTGGCTATTCCAGTCTAAAAATATCCTCCAGCTGACTATGTTGAAAACCTTTTCCCCATTTAACCCACAGCTCTTAAAGCCAAGGAGCGAGAACACCACAAAGACAGACAGAGAAGCTGACAGGCAGGGAATGCTGAGTTCTTTAGGGGTTTTCAGTTAGGATAGCAGACCTGTAATGTACAAAAGGAAAGTAGTGGTTTTAGTCTCAGGTAATAGGGTGTCTGGAAAGTTGGTTTGGAGGAAGAGTATTTGGGGTTAGAGGAGGAGTTTGCTGTTTGGGGGTTTGCCTCCAGGAGCTGTCCGAGGTGCTGAAATGTCATTACAAGCTGAAAAACCTCAAGACTGGACTGTTTCCATCGCCGTTTTCTCTGCTGAGCCATTACACAGTATTGTTGTAAAGCACGTTTTTGGAAACTGTTGTGATGAGTGGCCTCCATAAAATAGTATTACTGCTATTATTTTCACAGGCCTCTGACTCATCCGCAGCCCAGGAAAATATTGTGACTGATAATTGATAATGGGCTGATGAAGCAAAGTGGCAATACACTCACCAGAATCAATACAGAACTGCAATGTATGTCTTATTCACAAGCTATGGGAGATCATATCGAAATTATGCACAATGAAAACCATCTCCAAATTTGGAGAGTTTGAATTTTTGGAACCCCATAAAGCTATGAAGTTATCCAATCTAACTACTACTTACAAATTGGTGATTGATTACTTTATTGGTGATTGCAGTAGAGATGCAACTGTAAATTAATGTTTTTCAGACAGTATGACTGATTATTATTTATTGTTTAAACTCTGTCTGGGGATTAGAGTTTACTCACATACATCGCTGTATGTAAGTGATCAGGGAGACAACCCTTGACCCACTGGTCACTAGTTTGATACTCACTGTCAGCACTTTCCCATCTTATCAATATGTTTTCACTGTAATAATATGGAGCTTTAGGGAATGCCGTCCTGTTCTGACCCTGACCTTTGACCTACCTGTAGAGCAAAAAACTAAATTTCCCAGTAAGCATCAGCAGAAAATTTTATAAACATTTCATCCTTGGTATTCTCGTGTCTTTAGCCAATTATTTCAATTATGGTGAAGACACAATATTTGGCAGAACTATAAACTGTTATCTTTATATGCACATTGTATGAGTAACATCAGTTATTTCCATCTTTAATTTAATACGACGTGTTGTTTTGGAAAATAGCTGCCTGCACCTTTCTCCAAGACACACATTGTCATTGATGCATGCATGGCTACAAAACACACACACATCGTACATGCAGATGTTGGCTACTGATTTGGAACCTGTCCACCTGTTTATGAATTTTCAGACCAGCTCCTTTGAAAAGTTGCCCAACCTACTTTAGTCACTGGGTTGCTGTTTGTTTTTTGCAGGTGTGCAGAAAGAAAGTGAGACTGTGTTTCTATGTGTGATATATGAGGAGAGAAGGAGAAGAAAAGAGTGAAGAAGAGAGAAGGAGATGTATGAGAGAGGGAGGGAGCAGAGAGAGACAAAGATAATTCACCATTAGGACTGAATTAGGCCTTATGATTCATCCTCTTGAATTGAGAGACACACATTTCAAATGTCGTAGGATGTTCCTTCTCACGTCTGGTAGCCATTTAGCACCATACCTTTCAGGTTTTTGCTGTGAGAATTGTGCGCAAAGCACACTAAAAAAAAACAGTGCGAGTGCTGTTTGGGAGGAGGAAGTGGAGTGTGTGATCAACAACAGAGAGGAAAGATGCTCCGTTTATGCCAGAATATACAGTACATGAATGTACCACTAACCTGCTCAGGTTACTGCGAATAAAGGGTGGCAGGGTGTCTATCCAGGGTTCAAGCAAATGTCTGGCCTGCTGAAGCGCCCTTGAAGAAGTCCTGCAACTTCAAGGAGACTCTGCAGCTGTTGCTGCCCTCTGACCTCTGACCTCTCTGTGAATGAAGGGAAAAGAAGAGTTTTCTCACAATAACCAAGAAGGGAATCACAATAAATGAGAAAAAAATGAGAAAAACAATAGCAAGTAACCAAGTGTTGTTGCGGGTACAAGCTGTGGGACTCAGATGTGTGATAGCAGGAAAAGGCAGGGGAACCACATGGGGAGATATGTATCATAGAAGACGTCATCAGCACCAATGAAAGTCACGCAGCATTCAGGGGTCAGTGCCAAGGCTGACGACAGAGTTACAGAGACAGAGAGAGATCCTGGGTGTGACTAAGACACTCCGACCATGGAAAAACAGTGTGCTGTCCTTCTTTCCTCCTCCATAATAACATAAACACACAAGTCAGTCAGCCTGTTTGAGCGGAAATGTTAGTCTTGATAACGAAATGAAAATGCCGCTCCCTCTATACGGCCTATTGAGCTTTAACCCTCCGCCTTGTCCTTTTTTTAAGCATGTCAATACAATAATAATACCTTCCAAAACATTTGCCTTGGGTGTAAGATGGCCCCCGTCTTTTCCACTTGGATTTCTGCTTGTGTGTATTTGTCTGTTGTATACACAGAGGTCCTTTTAATTTGTTTGATGTCCCCTCCCATCTGCCTCGTGGCTTTCCATTCCGACTCGCAGGCTGCGTCTTTCTAGGAAACAGTGGGTGTTTTGGTCTGATGTTTACTATTGGGCCCCAGTGGATGAGGGCAAGCATACGCACCAAAAAGAGAGGGATTGAAGGGATCCTCTGCCAGGGTAACGCTTTAAGTATTTAACCATTACGACTAAAAAAAGAAACCCCACAGAAGGGTACAATATCAGTGTTGTAATGTCTTGTCTTTGTGGAATTTACAAGGTTTAATGTGTGATCTTTTGAGGCCTTGCTAATTTGTTTCCTCACTTACTGGCTTAATAAACTGGTAACCCCCCATACATATACTGTTTTGTTTAAATGTTAAATAGAAAAAAAAGATCAAAATAAAAAGGAAATCCCAAAAGTAAAATATAGTTTAAAATCCAAATGTACATTTAAAAAAATCCAAAAATATATTTCAAATTTTAAATAAAAAAATAGAAAGATCTTGAAACTTTGTTTTAAAAGTAGTTGATTTGGAACATTTGGTGCATTGTTAAGGTGTGTGTGGGATAATTGAACTTATTTTTGTCCAGTTTGTTTTCTGCTTTAGCTTTATTGTAAATTATGATTCACTAAAGTATGATTCACTAAAGCAAAACCAAAGAGAAGCTTGAAAAGACAGGTTTCAAGTCTAGAAGAACCATCCTCAGGTTTACTATGTAGAACCGTTTTTGTTGAGAGTGTACAGAGGGATGGCTGGCCAGGTTTTGTTTGAATTTCAAGCCCAGATTAAGGAACCCATCTCCCCCCCCCCCCTATTTATTTTTCCATCTCTCCTGCCTAAATGATGTCAATGGAAGCAGAGCTATAGTGCTATTTATAGACCCCCCACACACACACCTAATACCAACCATCCTTTGCATCACGCGCTTGGTTGGGAGCTCTGCTGCACAAAATAAACCACCTCAAGAGAAGAATCCGCATGAATCGAGCTGCTGAATATGTATGAACGGCTTTGTCACATGTGCGGCGCGCACACGCGCAGGCGCGCACGCCCCTTGCCCCATCACCCCCCTTTAATGTGCGTGTGTGTACTGTATGTGTTTGCTCTCCATGCTTGGTTATTGCCCGTGCAGCCGTACTTCCCTCTGCAGGAGGAAAAAAAAAAAAAGACAAAGAAAACCCTTTGAGAGGGGCAGGAGCGATGCGCGCCCCCTGCGATCTTCTTCTTCTTCTTCTGCTGCTGCTGCTGCTCTTCATTCACTCATTTCGTGCAGTCGTTCATTCATTCGTTTATCACTTTCCCACTCACTCATTCACACAGTTCCTCCCGAAAAGTCTGAATGGACGGACAAATGGGATTAATGCGGGAAGCCACCTGTTCTGTTGGTGCACTATTTCCGTTATTCTAGTTTGTTTAGGGGGTGAAATCCAACATACCAAGTCTCAGGGGACACCAGAGTACACTGTGTTCCCTGGGTATGAGTTTTGGGAGCTCTATGCATAGACCAAATACCCCCCTCTCTCCACGACTCTTTCTGTCTCTTGACATTCACATGCTAGATTACGTAACATAGTTTTTTTTTGGGGGGGGGGGGTTAAAGTCTCCTTCCATCACAAATAAATGCACGGTTTGCTGCACAAGCGTCTTCGATTGAGAAGAAATCATGAGGTCTGGTTTTTTTTTAGACTGCCTTCTATTTCTGAAAAGCGGCCGTGATAAAAATAAACTACACCCCTCCCCTCCCAAAATCCATCATCCTTCCCCATCCACTTTTAGATTTGGAAAAGCTGAATTTCAAACCCGTCCTTCATCAGCGGAATCGTGTGAATATCTATCAGGAGAGCGGCAGCTGATGCGGCTGATCATCTTATAGGTTTATCGGCAGGAGCCTACGGGTTAATGATGATGTCGCTGGTCTAACGGGGCAAAAACACGTCTAGAAATCTGTTTAATCGCCGTTTTTGATTTCCACCTTACTTTAAAGCTGATAAAAATAGAAGAGGTGTGAATAAATAAATGCGCTGTAGGCTAATTCTGTCCTTTGAGAGGCGGATAATGTATAAATCGTTGCTTCTCTACAAATATTGTAATTTTTTCGCTTATTATTTGTATACGTTGGCTATAAAGACGAAATCAGCGCATCGTTTCCTTGTATGTTTGGCCATTTGTGTTTTTGTCTGCGACAGGAGGAATTAAAGCGTGTTTTTTTTTTTTTTTTTTTTTTACACAAACCAACCCCGGCTTGGTCTGCATATAATATACAGCAGCAGAGAGGAGGGCTGGTTGGTATTTATAGCGATACTGTGTACATCCACAGCGGTCACACGTGCAGCAGCCGCTTCCCTGCACTCCTGCTGAAGTTGAAATGTTAACACTCACTGGCTGCTATATTTAGCCCAGCCTCACAGTGCTGTTACTATTCCCAGCATTGTACATGAGGGGGCGGACGGTGCGTTTTTTTGTTGTTGTTGTTTTTTTTTTATAAAAAAAAGGGAAGAAAAAGTTCCCTTTTCACAACTGATTTATTTTTCCGCGTACATCCCGGCCTGTTATTGGCCACTGATACTATCTTAATTCAGGGACGCTGAAGTTAAACGCCATCACGGTTCCAAGAAATGATGAGCGGTGGGAAGAGTTTTGATTGGTGATAAATGAATGCCTGAATAGAAATAGCTGAGAATACTGGGTGCAGCCGTCCACCCGTCCTTAAGCAAAGCACTTCATTGTGTGTAGCTGACCTTGACCTCTGACCTCTGTGTGGAGCAACAGGCAAGAAAACATAGGCTTTCCTCACATCAGGAATCTCTATATAAATAGTTAAGGTGTCTAAGTATGGACATACTGGTAACATAATTCTGTTAAACTTCACACCTTACGCACCTGAGTCTGGTGAAAGACAAATGTCCTTAACCCTGCACTGCCCGACTCAAGTCTAGTGTGTTTTCAGCACCAGGGGCAGTTTCCATTAAAACTCAGCCACACAGAGGTTCAGAGTCATGGACAGCTCCGTAACATATACTGTGTATACTGTTCTCCTTTTCCCTCTCCTAACAACTTTTCCTGGACATTGATAGAAAACGCCATGAGGTCAAGGAAGGATGTAAAGCAGAATTCATGAGAAGCTGGAAAAAGACAACCGTGGTGCTAAGAACAAATGCAGCTGCACTTTCACTGGACAAAATGTTAATCTAATACCAGAACATTGTGCACTATCTAATAGAAAAAGTGTCAGTAGTATCGCCTCTCCTTTCGTAATGTTTCTAGACTAAAGAAGACAGGAATGTAAGCAAGCACGGAAGTACCTTTTTGTAGCATATAGTGAATTTGAGCAATTCTTATGGAATATGGATACTACTTTTGTCATCAAACTCAGTTAAGAACCCATGTTTCTCATCCTAGCTGCTTCAGTACAGTCCGAGTCCCTTTTGATCAGCAGTGGAGTTCATATGAGACTCTGATAACTATATGGTGGTCAGTAAAGACAGTTTGAAGTGTGACATAAATTCCGGTTAAAGGTCTCCAGGAGGTAAATTCTTCCTCTCTATCTAACCATAAAGATAGGCCTATTAATATGGAACATTTATGATCTGAAAATGACTGAGGTTGTTATATTTGGATGTGGAGGATTCTCCCTGTTATATTGATTACATGCAGCTTAGGGCAATCTCCAGTCCAACCATCACAACTGCAGGCACTCTTTATTTTGGTCTGTAAAGACTCAAACCGCATTCAGGAACTGTCAGAATTTTCTGTGAACACCATTACAAATTGGACATTGAAGTTGGAGAACATTTTACGGTGTAAAAAAGGTTCCATTTCTCATTATAGAAATGAATGCAATGTGTGGTATTGCAGGCTACAGTTCAAACGTGGAAGACCATATGGAAACAGGAAGGCAGTAGTTTGCCAAAAAAACCCCACCATACATGTTTGTCTGAATAGCAAATTGTTAAATTTGCATGTTAACAAAATCACATCATCTGTTTCAGGACACCAAACTTAGACTAATGTTGTTGGGACAATCTTTTCCAACAAAATAGCAGCACTGAACGCAACACACAACAACTAGAGTAGGCTAACAAGTGAACGCACCTTCCACAGATACAGCAGTGTGGCCTGACCTCATACAACATTAAGCTCCTTTCTGAGACCTAATCACAACAATACTGGAAACAAAATGAAATTTAGGACCTTTAACTACTGCAAATTTGCAAGAAACATTCATGCTAAGTGTGGATTTTGCCTCAGGTCTGTTGGGGTGCAGTATAAAGGCCTTATTTTATCATCACCATCACCTTCTCCCAAAGGTTGGTAATAAAGTGAGGAAACCCAGAGAGTTCCACCAAGTGCTTTATTGATTTACCTTCACTTCTACTCTCACATGGACTCGTACAGTCGCTCCTTCCTTCTCTCTCTGAGGGTCGTCTTCGCTTCCTCTCCTGCCGCCCACTCCTCCTCCTCCACCACTTGATTATTTTCAGCTCCGCCGTGTGTGTGTGAACGCATGTGCCAGGAATTGGCTGGCTGGCTGGCTGGCTGGCTGGTTTGGGAAATACCTGGTCACGATCAATGAGGCGAGGGCTGAGGGTTTATCTTGGTTGCATAACGCCCCCTACTGTCCTGAAATGAGAACTTAAACGTAGACCTTAAACGCACCACGATGCCTGTGCCAAAAGACGTACAGTAGCCTCTCTCTGCAAGAAATACACCATCAGCCTGCAACTCAGTGAGGATCAAAGATCAAATTAGTAAAGAAAAGAAACCAAATGGGGGAGGAAATTGGGGCATTATAAAGAAGTCCCAGCCCACTGTATCACAGAAGATTTTATGACCGTTCACACACAAATATGCCCGTAATCACGCAAATAGTGCATCCAACTACATTTGTGATGCCCTCTCGCCGGTGCAGCCTTAGTTCATGTCAGCACTGACTCAGCACAGTACTTGACCAGTAATTGACAAATACACCAGGCTCTTGATCACAAAATATTTTCGTCCTGGGTCATGAAAAGGAGGAGATTTCATTTAGGGGTTTTTTCTCTCTTCTCTGCATTGCTCGCCCGGATCGCAGTGTTCCTCCTTTGCCTTAACCCGAGCAGAAATACAAAGAGAGACAAAAAGACATCATGAAAGCTTTAAGTGACTCGTTCGGTGGGGATAAAAATAGATCTGGTTGCTTTGCGAGGAAAACTCGGGTCTGGATCGCCCTCTAGAGGGGAGACTCTGCCAAGACAAGAGCCAATCTATGGATCTACAAGCGTCTTCTTCTTATATAGTGTATTTTCTGCGATTAAGGAGCAGAAATGTCCCCAACAATAATCAATCGATATTTCTAATCAATTTATATAATGAATCAGTTGTATTTTTTTGCAAACGGAAGCATTACCCCCCCAAAAGGAAAAGCTGCATCTCTGCTATTTCAATATGCAACTTTTATATTAATGGTTTGGAGGTTTTGTTGAATAGTTCAAACCATTCACAGTTGCCTCTCTGTAAAACGTTGCCACAGTCTATTCAGAAAAATTGAGTTAGAGCGCCCCTCCTCCTCCAAAGCATCCACCTACACACACCAGCACACACGTGTGTCTTCACATGCAGACCTGTAGCACCCACTGAGAGCTGTGTGTGTTTGTGTCTTCTATCCTTATGAGAACCAGGTTTGGACCTTTTGACGTGCATGTGGACATGTTCCTTGTTTTGTTTAGGAGTAAGATTTGGCTTTTGCTATATCTTAATCAGAATTACATGAGGTTGTTTAGGAACAGTCAAGATTAGGGGTTTGGAATAAGGTTCAAGTTTAAGATACAGACAGGTTCAAGTTCACTTTACGTTAAGTGGAATGAATGTAGGAAAATGTGTGCATGACTGAACGTGCACAGGGCAAGTAGAGCCTGTGTAAAATAAAGTGTGTGTTCTAAACATGGCAGCAACTATTTACAGCCCCTTCAATTATTGAGAGCTGGATTCTACCGTTTTTGACTTCAAAGCCGACACACCCACCCTCAGGACCTCAAAACACACACACACACACTTACTGGACTAAGGGGAGGGAGGAGTGAGTAGTGGGGAAGCCGAGTGTTGATGCAGACATGTAGACACCCAAGAAAGCACGTTTGTGTATGTGTGTTTGAGATAAAATTACCCTCTTCACTCTGCTTTGGTACAGTTATAGGCAAGTACAAATGGAAAGAGAAGGAAAAAGGAAAGACAGGAGGGTGGAAAGGATAAATGCAATGAATGAGTGTGTGAGCGAGTGAATGGATCGTGAGAGGACAGAATGGGACGAGAAAGGTAAAAGGTGTAAATCACAAAACACGCAAATTTTTGCATTGAGAAAAAAAGAAATCTGAAGCAGTAGCATTGTGAGGAGTTGCATGTTTGTCTTGATCCCAGACCAGTTTGCAGCTTAACTACTGCAAAATTCTACATAAAAGTAAAAGACAAAAGTTCATACTTCCATACAAGTTTATGATAAAAATCCAATGAAACATCATTGATTCATACAAAGTAGCATAGTCAGCCAATTCAACTTAAGCTCTAATAAAAAAAAAGAAAACAAGATTAAATAAAAAAAGGTAGAAAGAAATGCATTCATCAACATGTTGCAAAACAAGAGGATCTTTACCATTCCTACAACAATCTGACAAAAATATTTATCAGTTACAACTTGGCAGTCTTTTTTTCCACAAAAATACACAGACTATTTTAAAAATTAAGGGGGAAAAAACAAACACCATTTAGATTTATTTGAACTATTGCCTTGGCCAAGAGGAACACGGGGAAAAAATGTTAAAAAGTCTGAGCCCAGTGTCTGATATTCTGAAGACAGGAAACCAAACCCCCCTCCAAAAACAACAGCAAAAATCTGGATGCGCAAGTTGGAAAGTGAAAAAGATGTGGAGACCAGTTAAAAAAACTGAAGAGTAGGTGACAAATAGTCCATATTGGCGCGGAAAAGATCTTGATGTGATGCAGTTCAATGAGCAATATGTACTGCGTGTATGTGTCTCAGTAGGTTCGGCCTCGGCTCCTGTTGCCTCTAGCTCCAAAGCCTCGTCCTCGGCCGCCCCTGAACCCGCCACGCTGCTCTGGAGTCAAACAAAAAACAAACAGTTCAGTATGGTCAGACAGATGACTATAATCTGACAAATATTTAATTTTTGATATGAGAATTTAAAAATAATTGAATAATATATAGACAAATATTTTTAACTGACATTTTTGATAACTATATTTTAAGTGTGACTGTTAAAAGGATATGTACTGAGCAGGACCGTTTACAGTTGAAAAATGACCTCAAACATAACGTTGGCATTTCTGTACGGCAATTTCTTGTTACTTACTGGCCTATATACACCCACCGCTCACTTTATTAGGTACACCTGTACAACTGTTTAACGCAAATATCTAATCAGCCAATCACGTGGCAGCAACTCAACGCATTTAGGCATGTGGACACGGTCAAGACGATCTCCTGAAGTTCAAACCAAGCATAAGAATGGGGAAGAAAGGTGATTTAAGTGACTTTGAACGGGCTGGTTTGATTATTTCAGAAACTGCTGATCTACTGGGATTTTCACACATAAACCATCTCTAGCGTTTACAGAGAATGGTCCGAAAAAGAGAATATCCAGTGAGCGGAAATGCCTTGCTGATGGCAGAGGTCAGAGGAGAATGGCCAGACTGGTTCAAGATGAGAGATAGGCAACAGTTACTCAAATAACCACTCGTTACAACCGAGGTATGCAGAGGACCATCTCTGAACACAGAATACACCGGGTGCCACTCCTGTCACCTAAGAACAGGAAACTGAGGCTATAGTTAGCAAACATTGCCTGGTCTGATGTGTCTCGATTACTGTTGCAACGCTCAGATGGTAGGGTCAGAATTGTAAACATGCTCAAAGAAAATTAATTAATTCGCCCCAGGACCATCTCGAGCGCTCCTACAGTTTCGCAGCACTGTTTAGATGCGCGTAAAAAACAATTATGGTATGCGTGTCTACACTGTATAGGGACAAACATGAGTTTGTGAATTTCCTCTGAGACATCATGCCAGATATTTTATTACATGTGAGAGGTCAAGTGATATTTACAAGATTGTTTATGTTTCATTATTTATTATTATTTCCCTTTGTTAACTGTTTTGTATGGGTTATCAGGGACCCCACAATTTAGTTGTATAGTTAGATGTAGTTGAGTATAATTCAATTTAATTCACTTAACAGGTTAATTTGAAATTCATTTCTAGGCAGGTAATGTTTATATTCCAAGATGTACTGATGTAACATGTTTTCCGGAATCCAGTGTTCATAATTTAGTATTTTATGCAGTATTAATGTTCGTGGATGTGTTGTACGGCTTCTGCCACCAGGTTGTGCCTTTGAGTAAGGTGAGAGACTTTTGAAGCACAAGTAGTAGAAGAACAACTTCCTCCTCCTCCTCCTCCTCCTCCTCCTCCTCCGTTGTTGTTGTACGCTGCAGTAGTTAGCACAAAGCTGGTGGGTTTTAGCAGCAGAGAAAATATGCTGGCGGACTGTAAGCAACATATACTGCTTCGTTGTGGTTGTAAAGTGCATAAAAAAACAAACTGAAAGTTACACTACAGCCCAGCGTCGGCCTGAGTCTCTGGCTGCAACACATGACTATTTTGGTACAAACATTTACACGCCAGCGTGACGGATAGCCTTCTGAGATTTACTCGGAAAATCTACCCACATGTGGTGCTTGGCGGGTGTTCATTTCAGACCCTGGCCACAGCCTACCTGAGTATTGATGCTGACCATGTCCATCCCTTTATGACCACAGAGAACCTGTCTTCTAATGGCTATTTCCGGCAGCATAACGCACCACAAAGCTCAAATAAGCTCAAATCACCTCAAACTGGTTTCTTAAACACGACGAGTTCACTGTACTAAAATGGCCTCCAGTCACCAGATCTCAATCCAACCACCTTTGGGATGTGGTTGAACACGGGAGATTTGCATTATGGATGTGCAGCCGGCAAATCTACAGTAACTGCGTGATGCTATCATGTCAACATGGCCCAATATCTCTGAGGAATGTTTCCAGCACCTTGTTGACACTATCAATCTATGCCATGAAGAATTAAGGCAGTTCTGAAGGCAAAAGGGGGTCCCACCCGGTACTAGCAAGTTGTACTTAATAAAGTGGCCGGAGAGTATATATACCAATACAGTTATATACTTTAGCAGATTTTTCTCTTAGCAAGATTCGCCCATTTTAGATATTTTGTTTCATTCTCTCTTTTAATAACACGTGTGGATTTCCAAGCATAATTTCAATATTATGCAAATTCAAACAGCAGTCAAAAATGTTGTTGACTGGTTTTTCATTTGATGTATGGACAGTGGGTAGCCCAGGTGACTATGTGAAAGATACACTACTAGCAGTTGCACTGTTGGTACTAGCATATTTAACTATTTATTGGCAAAGTAATGCTTTTAATAATCATATGAATCATACATATTAACAATGGAAAAGTGGATTATGCTGCAGGTGTTTTTTGAAAAGTTTGATGTTTTTTTTGGCCGTGACTGAGTTGCCACCGGAATCCATTTAACTGCTGTGAATCCAAGCTGACTACAGCTGCCGCCCTCCGCTAAGGAGCAAGCTACAGACTTTTCAGGACCATATTTAAACCTACAGAGGGTTAGTATTTGAAAATATGTCTTAAGTTTTAGGGGAGTAAGTCTTTAAGAAATTCCATGGACAGTGAAAAATTCCTGAGAATTTTGTGTAAAACAAACCTTTAAACAAGTCCTTACAGACACAGATGTGATTAGAAAATAGTAATTGTAGCTATAAATGAGTCCAATAACCTAATGTGCAGTATAAAATAAATCAAGGTGAACATGCTGCACAACAGTGTTTACTGTGGTGAGAAAAAGGTGCCACCAAGTGTTCCTCACCGTAGTTAAAATTGCCAATGGTGGCGCTGTACTTGCCGCTGGGGGGATTGTAGATTTGCCGTGCGTCCCTCCGGGGCTGAGGAGAGATCTGTTTTTTTGTGCTGCCGCCAGAGCCCATATCCTCACCTGACGGGCGCTTGGGCCTACAAACACAAAAGAAAAAGTAGATGGTGACCTAATGGGGCAACAAGGACACTCAGCTGCTGTGTGTATGGCTGCTGAATGCTAAATCAAAAAAAGGTGTTTCTACCACCTCTAACTAGAGGCAACATTGGCGACAAAAAGTGGAAGCACACTTACGCTACTGCCTCTGTCTTCTGGACAGGTTTCCAGGACAGAGTGACTGTGCTCTTGAATGATGGAGGGTTGTGGAAAAGATCCTGGAACGGAAATAAAGATTATGAGACAAATTTCAAAAAGAACTATTGGTCACAATGCAGAGTTTTTATTTTATTTTCCTGATTAACTAAGTGACCAGAAAAATAGAACTGTGTATATTACAATGCAATCCAATGCAACAGTCTTTATAACAAATTCTTCCCTTGTTAAAGTTGTGAAATTCTCAATTGTTGTTGACACTGTGTCAGAAAGGTGCTGTGTTTACTTTTGTGCTGTTGCAGTGGATTGCATTATTTTTGTGAGGTGTTTCTACTTCTCTAGACACAAATTATGTGAAAACACATGTTTTAACATATTGCAGCTCAGTGTAACAACACCCCAAAGACTAGCCTGAAAACCTGCCACAAAAACAATTCAATACACAACTTGAGCAGAAAATGTAATGCTAGTGTGTTGTGTTGCATTACATCATACAGGCGTTCTTATTTTTCTGGTCACTCAGTGTATATGAACAACACCATACCTTGATGAGGACGTTGATGTTGTTTGTGATCTTGAGGGCCACCACTTTGATCTTGTTCTGATTACACACAAAAGACAAGTTATACTTATATTCGATATTTCACAGCAGAACAAAAAACAACTTAAAGTACTCCGTTTGCATCTCCGTTGACTGTATGCATGAAGTTTCTACTTAAGCTAAGCAATCAAACTTAAATTTGACAGAAGTCGTTACCTCTTCTGTCTTCAGAGCATCGCCTGTCTTGCCTTGCAGTGCTACTCGCAGCTGTCTGATGTAAACCTGCAGGCCTCTGGCAAAATACTGTAACCTGTTGAAACACAAACCACATTCAATTCCATGTGAAAATGGGTGTTTTGGGACAAAATGACCATGAGCTTTTCTGTAGATTAAGCTAAACCATCAAAACACACCTGACATGCAAAAAAAAATAAATAAATAAATAAAAATCACACTTTGTATAAGTTCTTTCATTTTACCAATTGCACTTTAGGAGACTTTTTTGTACGTCACTGCCTCACCTGATCTTGAAGTCTTTGAGGCGCTCAGCATCCACTTTGTCGAGGAGAAAGTCTGGCAGCTTCTTGCCCAGCTGGTGGAAGCTAAAGAGGAGACATTCCACGTAGCTGAACTGCAGTTTGGGCTCCTCGTTTGCTGAGTTCTCTCCATTCTCCACCTCTTCTGGTGGCAGAGGCATGAACTCCTACACAAACAGAACAGAAAAAATAAATAAATACCACGAAAAATCATGACCAGAACCTTTTTGTTACCCCTACTTTAGTGTCAAACAGCTTGGACCATTAGGGTTTACTGGAACAAAGGGATATATGGAATAGTTTTTTATTCTACCAGTATTTATTGTACAATTAATTATTGTGGAGCCTGCACTGAAACTACCTCTACAATAAGTGAATGAATCTTATAAATCATTACTATTAGGGCCACTGTTTTACGTTCTCCAAGTCAATTACTAACTCTTATTTTATAGATAAGCCTATCAGGACATATTTCAATACATCCTCCCCTACTTCGAGTTTAACAACACTGACAGTAGTAGTTGTAAAAATGTAGGTGCTTAAAAAGGAAGGTTGTTGGTTCAAATACCCATACCAGATAAGTCATGCTCTTGAATGTTGACTGCTATTTTCTGCTAAGTATCCTTAGCAGAAAAGTAACCCTCAGTTGGCCAGGGGCCAACAGTAGAAAGCTCACTGAGAGCATCAGCATCTAGGATGCATGCGTGCAACAATATGAATGTAAAGCAAGGAAATGCTAAAAAAAGAGCATTAAAATCTCAGACTGGATCAGGAGGAAAACGGCCAATGTTTATTTAGATTTTTAAGTGTATTTCCACTTGTATTCCTCCGTGTCCAACAACAACAGGACAATCCGTTCTTACCAGCAGCTTGGTAAACAGCATGTTGAGGTTGGCCTCCAACTTCTCCATGTCTCCACAGAACGGACTCATCTCAGCCAGCAGCTTCAGCACCTACACACACACACAAATACACACACAGCTTAGCAGATCCCCTCACATAGTGTAATGTGCATTGCTAATGAGAAACAGTGTTGCGTGGTGCAGACTAATGACCCATTAACAACATGCAGTTGGCTGACACCTCTGACAGGTGGCTGCCATGCTGACTTTGTTTACTACTACAACCGCTCACCAAATGTCAGACATTAGGAGTATCGACCTCACACCGTGGCCATATTCGTCAGGCCTCTCAGGAGTGGAAGTGCTGATTCAGGCTGAATAAATCCAGGTCAGGAAACTAGTCTTTTTCTCTAATGGCCACAGTGTCTTGTAGACTGCAACACTGTTTTAAACTGGGCTATAGAGTTGCAAAGTTGGAGGGGCCGCTGGTTCCAGAAGTGTTATCATTTGTTTCTGAGAAATCAACTATTCCACAATGACAACAACCACGTCTAACAAACCAGAAACCCTGTAGAAACTGCAGCAATGTAGTGGAATAAGCCGGTAGGACCAAACAATGACATCAAGTGCCCATTTCCCATTAGACAGTAAAAAGAAGAACTCACCTCCAACTGAATGTCCAGCTCAGCCACAGGACTTGTCAAGGTGCTCAGGTTGGGCAGGACGTGTTCACAGAAGTAGGTTACAAAACGTGTGGAATGGACATTTTTCTAAAAGACAGGAAAAAAATATGATTAATTAAAATGTAATGAATGCCAACGCAACGATTTGTAGATTCATTGATTAGTCGAACGACAGAAAATTTCAGCAACTATTTTGATACGAGTCATCATTTAAGTCCTTTTCCATGCAAATATGCCAAAGATTTTTTGATTCCGGCTTCTCAAATGCGAGGATTTGCTGCTTTTCTTTGTTTGCAATTATCAATTAACAGCAGCTTCTATTATATGACATTGACAAGACATTATTTGATCAGTGAACTTGGTTGATGTAAAGTGCATTGGTTGTACTCACAGAGAATAGGGGCAGGGCCTGGCGCGTGCACTGCAGCAGTCGGTCAACAGTATCTGGGTCAGCTGGGTTGAGGGCCTGCTCCAGGAAAGCCTGCTCCACGACCAGCTCCACCAGCTGCTGCCGCCCGTTTACAGTCTGCAGCACCCGCAGGCCCGACACTACACGCATCAACAGCACAAACTCCTCTCCCGTGACATCCTCCAGCACCTGAGGAGGGAGCAGGGAAGAGAAAGAAACTCTTAGTCAACATGTGTTCTTGTCTGTTTTTACACATGATCCACCAAATACTACGTCATTGTTTGAACTTCATCTAACATAGTTTCAATAAAAAAAACTAGACATGATGACAATAAGTCAGCTGAGTTTCAGCCTAACTAGCACATAAAGCAAAAGCTCGTCTCTACTCCAAATGGTAACTAACCCCATGGCCTTTAAATCAGATCTATTATACTAGGGGAGAGTGGTTGATGTAATCACAAATGCATAGTTTCACTCATTTACAAAACAATGCAAGTCATAGAACAGAAAAGAAGTTTCAGACTACAGCTAGATGGGGAAGTCAGCTAAATTAGCAGCCACCACCAAAACAATCAGCATTGACCAGCGGCAGTCTTAACACACCCTAGATTCCAGTCCACCATATGGTGTAATGTAGTCTGATGTTTGATATAAATTACCATTGTTACATTCAGACAGACACAGAAAAAAATCACTCATCTATGATCAAAGATCACTAATCAATTCTACACTATATGCTAACCTTCTTTGTCTCTGCAAAAACGTACTCCTCCACCTCCTTGGTCATGACGTCCTCCGGCAGGGTCTTCAGTTTGGCTGACAGAAACTTGATGGCCCTTTCCCGCACTATGTCCTCTCCCTGCAGGATCTGAGAGAAGAGGCCTCCGAGAGTACCTGGACGCCAAAAGACAGCAGTAGATGGGATTGTGTCAATGCAAGTCAGTAATTACAAACTCAATGGGATCACAACCCCAATCTGAACTAGGGATGCAATGATCATGAAATACACAGTAAGCTGACAGATTGATATCTCATGTTTATAATAAAACAGTACAACCCAAACATCCATTTTAGTAGGTTGAGAAACCCTGAAGACATACAGGATTACATAATATTCTGGACCCAGTCCTAAATATTATAAGGGGTTATATCCTACACCCTCCTTCAGATCTACTGGCTGTGATGGATGAATGAGGATGCAGGGGCAATTCACCCAGGTATCTGAATAAAAGAATGTCCAGTGGACAGGTACTTTAAACAGGCCTAATAACCTAATAATCATTTGTTTTACATGGCCAGTGACAGTGACAGTCCTTAACAAAACAACACAGGTTACAACTAACCTTGTAAGCAAGGAGAAAGAAATCTCACTTTGGGATAAGTATCCCAAGGAGGAAGAATAAGACAGACATTTTCCACAGTTCCCTCTTCCAGCAAAGCTCTGAACATGGCTGAATAATTGAAAGCATACAAGGGCATTATTTGGCCCAACAGTGGGGGGAAGCAGCACTTACCCTTAGCATCCATCTTGAAGATAGAAACAAGTGCTGCATTCACTTGGTTGAACTCTGCTGTATCATCTGAAAGCACAAAAATTTGATTCTTCAGTAGTCATTCTTGAAGGTTTTGATTTAATATTAGCATAGAATCACGTCAAAATCAAGAGACCAATGTGCTGTTCACACTGACAAGCAAATCTGATATCCAGAATATCCAGGGAATTATATTGACTGAAAAACAGATTATGATATTCACAATGGATCATAGCCGTGACTTAAGTAAACAACATGACTGTATAGTACAAACCACCAGTAAGCCTCCCCTTGTCAGTGAGGTTGTTTGTAAAAACAAATTCAAAACCTAAAAGGATATAAAGTATTAAGTGTTTAGCTTGAGGCATCCAATACCTGTCTGAAGGAGCTGGGTGAGAATATCTGCAACTCTAAGGATGTTCTCGCCGGTTGCAAACCGTGGGAGCTCCTTGATGGCCTGCCGTCGAATCTGAAGACAAGTGGAATAAAAATAACAATTGGAAAGTCCACATCAACCTAGGAACCCATAGAACCTTTAATTTTAACCACAGTGACAGAACAAACTCTGCACCTGCCACTGAGTCTATTAGGTAATCATGCACACCTGTGTCCTTTAATACTCACCGACACATCCTCATCTTCACAAAGATCTAGCTGAGCATTAATGGCTGCATCGGCCAGTTCCGGAAAGCTGCTGAAGAATTTGGGAATAAACTGTGCTGCAAGGCGCTTCTCCTTAGGGCCACCCTTCACGCCATCCAAGATTACTTGGTAGGCATCTTTGTGCTGCAGAATAAAAGAATACAATAATAAAGATTAGATAGATAGATAGATAGATAGATAGATAGATAGATAGATAGATAGATAGATAGATAGATAGATAGATAGATAGATAGATAGATATACACCTGCCCCAAAAGTAACACTTAAAACACATTAATAAACATCTTATATTTATAATATATAATAAAACATCCAAGATCCACAAGTACATCCAAGATAAGGCCCCAACAGATGACGTGCTCAGTGAATGTCTCAGGCAATGGGGAACAGAGGAAGAGGTGCTGGAGGAGGGACCATCATGGGAGGACAAACCCCTGCATGGGATGTACCACCGGAACATAACTGAAGTGGCTGATATCAAGAAATCCTACCAATGGCTAGAGCAGGCCGGACTGAAGGACAGCACAGAGGCACTCATCATGGCTGCACAGGAGCAGGCCCTGAGCACCAGAGCAATAGAGGCCCAGATCTACCACACCAGACAAGACCCAAGGTGTAGGCTGTGCAAAGAGGCCCCTGAGACAATCCAGCACGTAACTGCAGGGTGTAAGATGCTGGCAGGGAAAGCATACATGGAGCGCCATAACCAAGTGGCTGGCATAGTGTACAGGAACATCTGCACGGAGTATGGACTGGAAACCCTGAGGTCAAAGTGGGAAACACCTCCAAAGGTGGTAGAGAACGACCGAGCCAAGATCCTGTGAGACTTCCAGATTCAGACTGACAGAATGGTAATGGCGAACCAACCAGACATCGTGGTGGTGGACAAACAGCAGAGGAAAGCCGTTGTGGTTGACGTGGCAATACCAGTGATGCCACGTGATGGCAACATCAGGAAAAAGGAACACGAGAAACTAGAGAAATACCAAGGGCTCAGAGAAGAGCTGGAGAAGGCCTGGAAGGTGAAGGCGACAGTGGTGCCCGTGGTCATCGGAGCACTCGGGGCAGTGACCCCCAAACTGGAGGAGTGGCTACAGCAGATCCCTGGAAGAACACCAGACATCTCAGTCCAGACAAGTGCAGTACTGGGAACAGCAAAGATACTGCGCAGAACCCTCAAGCTCCCAGGCCTCTGGTAGAGGACCCGAGCTCGAAGGATGAGACCACCCGCGGAATTATGGAATTATATGTAACTCGGCTTGCGGTGCTCAAAGTGCCAAAGAATACATTCGAAAAACTCAACAGCATCTCCAAAACTCTGTAACTCACACCAAAACAATTTAGATGAATAAATAGCACTACAGGTAAGAGGAAAAATATGTATGTTTGATTTTGGGTTTAACTGTTAATTTTCTGATGCGCATGAAGACTGGGTAGTTTCACATTTGTGTCAGTTACAAAAGAAACAATAAAAGCGGCGTGCCTCTGTTACAGAGTTCCTCGACTTGCAGAACTGGCACAAATCTGCCAGTTCACTAACCTGTTACAAAGTGCTTCACACCGCAAGCAAAGATCACATAAAACATAACATATAAACACAGCAAAAAAAGAATGAAAGAACTAAATGAATCACATAAAAAAAATGGCAAAAACAATAAAAAGAATAAAAAAGTAGAAGTAAATGATTGAGGTGAAGTACATTATTTTTCCTAATGTGTTGCCTAACAAACAAATCGATAACAACAATCACGAAGCTCCAAAAACTTCCAGAAAAACATGATCTTGAATGAGAGGTATTGCGGGGAATTTGAGTCAACAACCTAGGCTTAATCGAATTGCCCCGATTTCAGTTTGAATGAAAATGGGTTCGCTAGTAAGTAAAAAACCATCTGGCTGACTTATTAAATAATGAATGTCGAGTTAGTAACCTATCGTAAGGTCGCTATGGCGAGGCCATTAACATTAGCCCGGTCACTACGTTAGCTAGCTACAGCTAGCCTAGCACGCACACAACAATGTTATGTAGCGTAACTCAACAAAGTTAACAGCAGTGGAAGTAAAATAAGGCACTGCGGCAAAGCAACAAAGCTTTCGGTTAAACCGTGTTTTAGAATGAACAAGTTGGCCTTTATTTACCTGGCTGAGGTTGTCCTTGGCATCAGCAAGGATCCCGTAGTTACGATAGAGATCCTCGATAGTGACCGCCATCAGCGTGCGTCCGGGTGCCTGCCGCTTACAGATAAGACCGCCGATAAAAACACAGAAGACAACCCCTCTCGGATTGCTTTTGCTCCGTTTCAGACGACTGTAGCGCAAACAACGCCGTATTATCGCGAAATATGTTCTTCGTAAAAGGGACGGGGAGATGAAATTTCGAGAAGCCCGTGAATGAAGTCTGTCTATGGTCTTCCCGCAATCTCTGGTGTGCTGGCTACTATGCTACGGAACAATGAGTACAGTGCATGCGCAGGTTTAGCCAACCGCGCGCAGAGTCACGACACATGTGACCACTGGTGTGCGCTGAAGTGGTGCGCAGTGAAACCACTCATGTTAGCGGTATGTTCAAAGGAAATGCTAACAGATGCTCCCTTTTTTATTTGATGTACTATATTAAAATTATTTGCACAGTGATCCAATATGTTTATAAGTATTCGTATTATTATTTACAATTGTTTAGGTTAATAATATATGACAAATGTTTAGAATTTTCTAAACTGTATAAGATGCCGTAATTGTATATGAAACTTTAATCAATTTTGAAGAAAAAAAACAAAAAAACAAACAAACATCTAAACAAATGCAAGTCACAAACCCTATGTTGTAATGCTGGTGTGACCCTAAAATCCTTGTTTGTGTACTACTTTATTTTTTGTAGGAAGTGTGTCTTTACACCTGCATAATTCATGTACAATTTATTTTGTATTCAAAAGTTTTGGTCTTTGAAATGTGGTTGTGGAAAACTGCAACAGCTTTCACCAACAATGCTGATGTCTCAAAACATCAGTGAGACCATTCTATAAATTCAGAGCTTTGCTAATAAAGTGTACACTGATGTTTTTGAATGTATAACATTGATAACTATAAGTCCATCTTATTGCAGACTCAGGTTCATGGGAGACAGCCTGTTTACCAATTTCTTGACCTTCACCTGACATGTTTGTTATACACAGTAATGTGACCTGTACTATATTTGACCTGTGACAGCAAGAAAAGATACATCAAAACAGAAAGTCAGTGCAAACACTTTTATTGAACTAATTAGTCACAACAACAATTCTGTACAAGCAATTTCCCCTTCCAATAAAATGTTTCTGGCATAAAATATTAAAACACAAGGAAGCTCCAGATCCATAAAATGTAGTTTCACAGGAATCTTATTCCTGCTCCAAACTGGACCCCATCACATATCCTGCAAGGACCACAGAAAATCAGTGGAAATCAACATCAAAACAAACTAAGATTAAGATTATTTCTGGTGCATGTTAAAAGACACTAGACATGGGACATATGTCTCCTCAAAGAGTGCTCTTATCATGTGTATGTACTGTTATCATGTGTATTTACATGACTGTACAGAAAAGCTTTTATTTATTGTGAAAGGATGTGCTTCCCAACTTTGACAGAGCAAGGTTTTGACATTGCTTAATATTTACTGTATTTGGTTTGATAAGCCCTTAAGTATACCACCACTTGTAAAATATTTTCATAATACTGCTCTATCCTGCATTTATGCACACTGTATATCCTGCACCTGCTTATTGCACTTCTGGTTAGACCTAAACTGCATTTTGTTGCCTTGTACATGTGTAATGTCAATAAAGATGAATCTAGATCTAAACAGATGTGTGACTTACATTGCATGAGTTAAAGAGACCCACCTGGACAGGCAGTTTCATTGTGATTGTTTGGTCTATGTTAGTCTTTTCTAACTAAAATTCATCATCTGTTTGCAGGGGGGCTACTGGACATCATCTTTACATAGTGTGCCTTAAAAGGTAGGGTATGCAATTCTATTCCAATACACGTCTTTTTCTCAAATTCAGCGAATATCTCCTCACGGTCTGCTAGCTGTCCGTTCTGTCTGAGCGCTGAAAAAAAATCCAGTGTTTGTACACAGCCCTGGCTCTGTAAATGGGAAACAAAGTGTCTCAGACAGAGCCACACAACACTATTCCAGCAGCAGCCATGATTTGTGTGTCAGTTAATGTTAAATGACTTCACCACGGACATTCATCTTACTTTCTAGTCTGCCAAGATATGCTGTTGTTGTGATGTTAGCTATAGTAGCAGGAGAGTTGGGAGCTGGTGTGCTGGCTCTGGGAATCAGTCTCGTCCTCTCTGCATGTTAGCTTCGCAGCAGCAACTGTAGGGACAGTTTGCTAACCCACAACCTAGCTAACATTAGTTATATTACTTGCTGTGTCGTTGTTCGCTCTATATCATGGTATTTGTCATAGTATTGGATTCCTCGAGAAATCCCTTTAAATGTCTTTAAAGTAAATCTAACAGGCGACATTCAAAATCATCATACCTAAAACTATCTAACCTAACCAGCCCTACCTGTCTCCACTTTGGACTCCCATGGGAATGCAGTAATTCAGCTCCAGCCTGGCAATGTTCCCCAAACGCAGCACAATGCCCAGTCCATATGACCAACGGATGCATTCTGCCAGTTTCTTCAAATGTGCTTGTGGCCCCTCGCCTGAGTATAAACAAACATGTATCAAGGCACACCTCTTGCCAAACCTGGACTAGATGAGAGTAAGATAAAAATTCAAATTGACCCAATCCTAATTAATAGAATTCAGTCATAAATGTCAAGATCTGGTCCATAAAATATTGGTGATCGTTCTGTTTCCAACTACTCACCGTAGTTGAGATTACAAAGGTTTCCGGCATTAAGGAAGAAGTGTGTTCTGAAGAGGTCACCAAAGCCCCCCTTGCCTGGTCTGAAGGGTAGAGGGGTGTAGAGGTGGAGGCCACCAGCCCAGTAGCCCTCTCCTCCCAGGTAGTCGCCTGCCATACCAGTAATACCAGCACACAACCTTTCACTTAACCATCAAACTTTAGTGTGGTTACCAAACACCTCAGCCAAGGTAATGTCTCACCTTCGCTCTGTGGGCCCATACTGTACATACTGAATCCCCTGATACTTGTGGGGCCACCTAGATAGAACCTAGGATGTCGACAAAGACACACAAAACATAATACATAATACAGTTATGAGCTTTCTGTGAATACAAAACCCTACAGTTAATTCAGTTTTTTTTTATTTAACTTAGTTTCATCATGGCTACAGTTCAGAGGTTTTCAAACTGTGTGAGGTGAAACGGAAAGGTGCATGCCGGTGTTCTGAAAACAACTGGAAGTTAGTTGCTTTGGTAGTATGGTAAGTATAAAGTGAACTCAAATCTGAACACATAGACATGACACACATATTTGTAGGGGATGGCGGGGGGTACAGTGTCAGACTTTGAAAACCCCTGGTCTTGTGGATAATGGTAATAGGGTGGTAATGGGTTGGTGTTGTATTTCTGTACCTGTCTGCTATGCTTGTTGGCTTGTCGCCGATGGGTAGGAGCAAACCGCCCCACAATGAGGCAGAAAGGACCTGCAGGAGAAAGTTAAAGGTTTTAGTAAAGTTGACTTGTGCACAGATTGACAGAAATAACAAACTAACTAAAGAAGTACGTAAAGTTGTTTTGGTTTTTTTACATAAAAAATAAAATGTATGCCTGGCTAAAGAAGGACTACATCAAGGTTTTTGGAAATGAGTCTGTTGGTCATTTGGTTCATTTTTTTGCTAACAGACCATTCTCTCAAAAGCCTGGGTATATTACTTGAATTCTTTATCTAGCACTTAATTATTGTACATAAATAATCTAAAACCATAAATCTAATCTAATAAATCTGATACTTCTATATCCTCTAATTTACACTTGTACTTTGGCCCAGTAAAACAACTTCAAGTTAAACTGCGTTAAGTTCCTTTAGATGAGATAATTTGCCAAATGGCTGAAATGTAAAATGTAGAATCTCACTGAGTCCCAGAAGAGTGTTTTGTTGAGCTGAATCTCAAAGTCCTCTTTCAGGAAACTGGCGTCACCCCCAGTGTAACCAGCAAGTTCCTAAACAACCACAACACAAAACGTCAACCTGGTGTACAAGATCAGTCGAACGGTTTTCATATAGCATTTGAAAAAAGCTCTGACTTAGTGTTAAACAAACCTGATGGATCTTCAAAAGGCCACCTTTCCTGGGAAGGATGGAGGAGTTTCTGGTGTCGATGACCATAGCATGCTAAAAAACAAAATGGCACTGTTCACAAAACTACTGCTAAATACTGGTTTATTACTCCAGTGTCTTACTGGATATTCAGTCCTTTTTCCACTATTCAATACAATTCAGATCCACTATTCGCTATCCCCCACGCAATGTTATTGGAATTTGTTGTGCAAAAAAGTGCTGAAACCCTGACTTAAGCACTGAATAACAGCTTTGCCATGAATTATGTGACTGTATTTCAAAGCTTATGGTGAAATCTTTAATGTAAAACAGAAGACAAATACCGAAAGAGAGGACTTGAGGGAATGGCCACTCTCCTCCCGCACGGCAAACGAGGCAGTGCGAGCCAGACAGCCCAGCTCTCTCCACACTCCCTCCCACTTCAGGGTTTGGCTGGTCTTCCACACAGGGAACTGCGGGTGGTAAATTGATAGTAAGACACAAGTTTATTTCTTGTGTTTGTACAGATCTCATCCAATAAATGAGTATACAGCATACACTGTTTGTAACATAGCAACTGTTGTCTCCTTACAACATAGGAAAAATAATGGCTCTGTGAAAGTCTGTGAAAGGCTTTTAGTGGTAGGCCTCTTTCATTATCCATCCATAAATGATAAGTAAATGTTAGTGCAAGATAATCGGTCTAAAAAGAAGCCCAAACTCTTTGTTTCTAAGGAACAAAACACTAGCACAGAACTGGACTTTATGGTCCCTAACAGAACATTTTGATGCCTTCCGTTATGATTATTTTCAGCTCATTCAGGCCATTCATGTTAAAATACAACCTAAATGTGTAAATTCACTTCATCTATGTGCAAGGAGGCAAGAGAAATAGACCAACATTTTTAATTGTACAAAAATAGAAACAAGTATTTACGCTTATTTCTGCAGAGATGCCTCGATCCGTCTCCCTCAGTGAACTCCATGGAAACTGACCTGTGACTTTGTAGACGTTGAGTGAGATACTGAAAGTGAAAAAGGAAAAGAAGAATGTCAATACCCTGCTAGGATTCCTTGTGATTACAAAATATATCCATCTATAGTTACTGCATAGATTGCTCAGGTATTTACCTCCTCAATGATATACCCACATCTATAGCTCAAGTACCAGGAAAGTCAACTTATCTGCCTAATGTCCAACCTCAACCACCATGCTAATTCAATTAAATTAAATTTTATTTATATAGTGCCAAATCATAATATGAACTGCATAACTTATAGCAAAAGAATAAGCCTTCCTGCAGATATGGTAGACACACATGCATACCATGTATCAAGGTGATAAGACCTAAAAACAAATTTATTTTATGAATTTGTCCATATCTTACTTGCGTTCAAAGTGTCCTGGTTGGGGTTTGAAGAAGGACAGGCCATAAGATGTCTCTTTGGTGCCGTAGGAGAACTGGAAGGTCATTTTCTCTGCCCGACCCAATACATTGGGTAACTTCAGGCCCAGTACCTGAAATTAAAACGGTTGAGGTGATTAGGGTTTCCTATTTTGATGCAACCAAACTAATAACTGAAATTGGTAAATCAGTGTATTGAGGCCAGCGTAGTATGACACTATGATTGGATCCAAAACAGTATGTGGCCTTTCAGAAAATAGATGTTGACATAAGCCATCACGGTGCTCACCATGCTTCCTTCATTGTTTCCAACCATGGTGTTGTAGCTGCCCGTCATCCGTCTCAGCTCAGTGACTTCAAACGTCACGTCGAGGCCGTTAGGAAGAGCATCCTCACCTAAAGAGGAGAGAAAAAAACAGAACATCAAAATTATCTTGTGTTTAGTTTAAAACAACGAGACGGACATCTCATGTGATGATGTATGTAACAGACAATTATTACTAACCTAATTTCATAGTTCAACACAGAAAATTAATCATTATAATTTGTACATTTACTTGGAAAGTTATTTGTAATCATAAGTGATTGACAGTACCTCGTGAGGTGTCAATAACAACTTCAACTTTTCTGAAGATACCGAGACGCAGCAGCTTCTGTCGGGCTTCATGGGACTTTTGCATCACCTGCACAACAAATGGAACCACGTGTTGATGCCAGTAATGGCTACTCACAAACATAAATTGAACAAGCATTAATTAGTGCAGCTGTATTAACATGCACCTACATCAATCAAGTTCTTTGCCCGAAAAACTCCTGCGATTTCATAAGTCAACAGGTCCTCCTTGGTTCTTCCGAGCCCATCTATGTGCACTCTTTGAACCACAACCTGAAAATTAGAAACATTAAGAACATCCTAAACAAAATACAGTATATTCATTTTACAAATAAATCTATAAAATGATTTTAAGTCCCCTTCAGGTTGTGTTTTAGAGGTTATTGTTTCAATAATTTCAATTAGAACCATTATAATTTTTTCAGAAGTGGCTATTACATATTAAATTCTGGCATGGATATGAGGCAAGGAATCCCTTACTACTACGCTGGCAACGCACAAACATAGTGTGGAGGCAGGTCTGGCAATGTGAGAGTCCTAGTGAGAAAGTCTGGCGTAATTACTGTCTGGAACAAAACAAATCTTACATCCTTGTTTTCAAGAACTTCATGTTTTGGCTCCAGCTCAGTCTCTAGAGCTTCAATGTCGTCAGCTTGAACTCCTAGCTCTGGCCCTCGCATGGGCAAAGGGTCCAGGCTCTGCAAAGCAAAATATGAGAAAAAAAACTAATTATAATCCAAACATACTGTGTTTTCCCAATTAAATAAAAAAACACGTTGAATGAATTCAAATATGTTAAATAAGCGACTACAAGATCAGGGCTGTAGATACCGCTGGGAGACATAATTTACATTTTAATTTTTTGGAGTCTGGCTGGTGACACACTCATTTCATATATGCATTGGTGCAAAATGGGAATTGTAGTGAGGAAAATGTTGCATGGGGAAAAAAGCTAGATGAATGATTAAATGTATGCCAAGACAAAAAACAAACAAACAAAAAAACAGGAAAATGAAGGAATTGAAAAATAACATTTTTGACTTGTCTGATAGCCTAGCAAACTACATTTTGTCAGTTTCAGGGCTCCATATAGCAAGACAGTCATTGGAGGAACAGCTAGCATCTGTTTCACTACTGTCAATTTGTCTAAAATACACAGCCGACACAGAGTCTTTACGTTTAATTGTGAAGTTAAAAACTAATTGCCTTCTTTAGCAGGGAGGTTATGCAGTGTCTTGTCACAGAGCTGAATGCCTGAGCCTTTTTGAACCTTGCTGAAAGTACACTGTGGGCCTTTTCTTTCAGCACAGTAGCCGCATTGAACACACAGAGAGGTCAAAGTCCTAGCTAAGACGTTTACCGGACTTACCCTGGCATGGACGGTGCCCATGCTGAACTCCGCAGGGCGCGGTCCCGGTAAATGTGGGGAAACTTGTGTAGAAAAAGACTAACTAATTTAACCTTACAAATAACCGGAGAAAGGCGAAGAAGCTCTGTATAGGGAGGCGTCGGCCATGACACTTCCTGGCCACGCCCTCTGCTGATGCGCATTCAACACATCAACGCTGCAAAATGAGAAAAAGTTATTTTTAAAATTATGTACAAATAAATGTATACTACTACTAATACTATTCTGTTATTATGTTATATTAAATTCTACTATATTATGTCGTATTATTATTAAATGTATTATTAATAAACACTAATAATAATAATAATAATAATAATATGTTTCTTGATAAAAAAACATTTAATTCAATAAAATTAAGAGCTTCTTCATTTTGTATTTAGATAGAGATCATGATTGCCAGAGATCATGTCATATTTTAAAATGCCTTGATGAATTAATAAGAATTGAATAATTCATAATAAAAGCTGTTTTTGTAATAGTCACTATTCATTTTAAACAAAAGCAAAAAAATAATAATAATTTTGTCTGGTTTTCATGTAATGGAATATACAGACACAAACCACTCAAACTTTCTGATGATATCTATGCAGGTTGGATGGCAAGATGGGTTTCTTCTACATACAGTATATTGTAGGACAAAATGTTAGTTTTATAAGAGTATTATACACTCTGTTCATAATCATGTTTATGTTTTAGGCCAAGGTCATTGTGAAGGATCAGGGTACGCATAAGAACTGGGAGAGCAGGTCAAGGTGGAAAAATAGGGGTTTTATTCACCCAAAGCATTTACAAAAATCTAGGATGGTTAACAAAACCAAGCCAAAGTCATACAAAAAAACATAGCTGTACATAAACTTAACAGAACTGCTCTAGAGTCTAAACATAGCTCAACTAAACCAAACAGAATACAGTTAAAACATAGTAGTGCTCCTCTGACCAAGAGACACTGTATTGCTCACCTACTGCAGGATTATATATAGTCTATGCTGGCCAGTCCATAGTTAATTGCAGGGGAGACATTTTTAAGGGGTGGCGTAGATGGAGTGGCTCCTGATAACACCCCTCAGGCTGTGGTCGAATGGCACAGTCCGATTATCCAGCCCCATCTACTTAGGCTGGTGTGATGCAGCAGCTCAGGTTGCCAGGAGGATGGTTGGCTACAAGACACTGCCAGGAAAGTTGTTAACACTTTGTATTTACACCAAAGTTAATTTAACTAAATTGTCTTTCTGATGTTAAACAAAAGAACTGAAAAACATCACCTGCATGGAAATGAAACTGCCTGAATCAGAATACATATTAACATTAGCAGTTTAATAACAATAATGATATAAAATGTGCTCATTTTACAAAACACAGCTCCACATAAAGCTCAGTCCAAATGATGACATCCAAACATTATATCATGGAATAAATAATATCAGGTGAGCTGATATGTTGCTGAGCATCTCTGCAGGCCTTGTATCCTGTAACAATGAAACAAAACAAAAATTACCTTCATAGTATGGTGAATTTTAAAATACTGGTGAATATTGTCTTTGTCATGCTGTTTAGATTTTACAAGATGCTCTTACGCTTCTGTTTTGAAGGTCTCATGGGATATTCTGTCTTCATTTACACCTTCAGGACACTCGTTAATGTCTTTAATGCCCAGTGTGGTCAGAGCTGTGGGGTAAAAGGCTCTGTGAGTATTTGTTTTAGTCCACAGTGTCATTATTCTGACAAAAAAACCATTCCTGCGATATTACATTTTGCTGTATGAAGTAATAATTGGGTGAATTAAAAGTACAAATAGGTAACGAATGAATAGGCCACTATATATGAAATATTAAAAGTATAATTATTGCTTCTAATACAGAAAGACTGAATAAATACCTGACAAGTAAATGCATGAAAAAATAGTTTATTCTTTTGGCGGGTGACCTTAGAATTATGTTGCTAATATAAATAACAATTATGCATTAAATTATATTGAGATTGTGTGCAGTGTCAGTCTCTCTGCCCAAGAAAGCCTAAAGTGTCCACGTCCTGTGCTCACCCTGCTTGTATTGGGCAAAAGTGATGTATTTTTGATTAGTGGGGTCCAGTATCCCGAACACTGCATTCAGGTTGGCGTTGTTGAACAGATTCGGCCCTCCCATACCACTCTGCTGAGAAATCTTCAGCTGTTCCAGCTGCTCAATAAGAAACTCTCTGGGATTCCCTGAAAGTTTGAATCAATCACGATAAATAACTGCTATTAAGGTGCACATATTGTGTTTCTGGTAATAAAGATTAAATTATTCAACACTTTTGACACTAGGGAAAGTTTGCAACAACCAAAATATTAGGATTCAGAAAAACAATATCAACAGAATAAAACCTAATATGAACAATCACTAATAGAACTATAGCAATGCAATGATATTCTATTGTATCACTTAGTACACAATATCAACACTTCGGTATGTCCAGGGGAGGAACAGTGCAGCCAACATTTGTGCTGTGTTAATACTGTAGGTGTAAGTAATAACCTCAAACTGTGAGACACATTTAATTGTGTCCTTTTTCAAATTTCATTTTGGGTTATACAGCTAGTTAGAACTGTAACGTTAGGTTATGCATGTTTATTACAGTGTATTAACCCTGTTTCTATCTAGCATCAGGACAGTCAGAAGGATTCAATCCTAATCCAGCACAGACACAGTTAAATAAAGTATAATTTGTGGCTGAAAAGCTAACCGCTGAACTTGTTATGGTCTTTTCACTACCTGTAGCATGTGTGTTTGAGCTAGCTTACTAACTCAGCTATTGTAAAAACCTAGCGTCAGCACAGGATGCTAGGTTGTTGTGTGTATAACAGAGACGAAATAAGCACTAACCCGGTCTGTAAAAGAAGAGCATGCTGGTCAGGTTGTCCATGAGCGCGATAATTTTGTGTTTCTTGAGATAATCAGCGGCGTCTTTTTCTCTCTGCGACGCCATCTTTCCCACTTCACTTTTGTTTGAGCTTGTTGCTATGATACGCCAACATCTAACGGTTGAGGCGCGCGCGCGCGCACACACACACAGACGTTTGCACTTGTTTATAATAGTTTACAATTACAAGCCTAACCCTCATCCTAACGTTAACTTAAAACTAAAGTCACACACACAGTCAAAGTTACAGTAGGTCGTTTCTACTATAAAATGTCAAAGAACACTGAAAAATGTCCATCACAAGTTAGTCAAAGGTGATGTCTTGGCGTTGTTTATTTTGTCTGACCAACAGTCCAAAACAACAAAACTTCTTAATTTAAAATGATACAATACAGAGAAAAGCGTTAAAATCTTCTTCTAGCTTGATAAATGACTTTAAACAATTAATCAATTATTGTTGACAATTCATTTTGCAAACCTATAAGTATTTCCATATAGAACATTTACCACAAAGTAATGACAAAGGTTTAGTTTGATATTTTTATTTCAAATACATTTTCTCTGCTAAGATAAAAACAATCAAAAGATGTACTTTTGAATAGTATAGAATTACTTCATGACTTCAGTGTGTGTTCATGCGTACTCTCTTACATATTCCATCCCTCGGTCTTAAAATGCAAACACGTTCAAAAAGGATGAAGACATATATTAACACGAGACAAGGATACTAATGGTTGTATAAACCAAATGACCTTGTTCCAGATATGATCCTTATCCCGAGCAGCCAGACGGGTGTGTACATTTTATTCCACTCCTGTTTGTTCCATTAGAGGAAAACACCAAACACAGAAAATATCCATGTGCAGATGACCCCGGAAAGAACTTTTCTCCCAGGCACGTGGCTGCCTCTAAATGTTGGCAAAAACTGGACTTAGTCTGCCATCAGTCCACCTTTTGTTCTGCTTTAAGCTGCTGCATCGCAGCTACCGCTTCTTCTCTGGCTTTGTAGCCCAGGAGTTCTGTCTGAAGCTCCCCCGGCTTTGGTGGGATCTCTGGTATACTCTGAAAGACAAACAACAGCAGGCACTGTTAAACATACTGAAAGATTGGGCCTGTTCGGTTGGGTGATGTTGTATTTTCTTTCAATTCCCATGCATAATTGGTCAAATGTTGATAACATGATGTCACATCAACATATTTTCAGCAGCTACACTGAAATTTGATAACGAAAAACCTTTCAGCAATCTGAAACATCAACAGTAAAAGTCTGGCTTTAGTGTCACCTGAGGTTTTTTGGAGCCGATTCTGACACAGTAGTGATAGATGAATGAAAGCAAGTTGTTTTTGAAAAAATCTGACTGGTTTATCCCTACACTATATACAGTATGTATGACCATCTTTGAGTAAAAGCAACCTTTACATCAAAAGTGTGGTGGCTGTCAAATTGCATTTTGGGAAATGCAGGAAAATGCTAACACATATAGTATAGTATGTGTTGTTCGGCTGTATAACAACACTGTTATTATACTGTGTATAATTATGTATTTACACTGGTGCAACATTTTTTGTATTTTCCAAACTTTTCAAAAACCTGAAAATGATCATCATAATAATTTTAACACTGCAGACTTGTTTATTGATTTAATCTATAGAGTATCTACAGAAAACAGACAGGCCAGTCAGGCCACTGTGAAAAAAGGTTAATTCTGTGCCTCACCAGATCAGGTAGGTAGTACTGGTGGACGACCTGTGCCCCTGCGAACATGGCCACTATACTGGCACCAAACATCCTCAGGTACCGAGGCCAAGACACACCGGCTGGCATCTTCACAGACTTAGAGAGAGAGAGATAAGTAAACAAATCAAAACTATATGCCAGAAAGAAGCATCTAATCTTTTTGTCTGCTCTCCTTTTCAATTTGGTGCCAAGTCAAACATGATGTCTAATCCTTTTCTTGCTAAATAAAAAGTGTTATTGTTTATTAAAATTGTAAACTAACGCCCCATAATCAGGGCCATACATCATATAATTGGACAGAGTGATTAATCACATCAGATACTGGGATCCTGTACAGGTATACAGCTACTATGGGTATAAGTTACCATTAGGGTTTTCTAGCTGGTTCACTATTTTAATATCATATGCATGTATCAACATGTACTGTAACGATTGCTAACCACCTGCACAGTAAATCCAGTGATAGGGAGGCTACTGTCAATGTACAGTATGTTAGCCCTGATGTTACAGTTAACGTTAGCAGGGCTACAAGTTTGAAGAACAGAAAATGGTGACAGAGCAACAGACATACCGGTAAACTAACACGAAGTGACGCTAGTAAGACCTTACCTTGTCTAATTCACTGTCTCTTAAATAAATGGCCGCAATGTGAAGCTGTTTTTCACCATTTTAAACCCAACTGGCTGTCATTGGGACACACAAGCAGGTCATGCTGTTTAGCTAACACGGAGATAATTTAAAAGGTTAGTGAGCTCTCACTCTGCCTATATTTACGGATACCACCAAAGGTTAAGATTCCGTTTCCCGTCGCCTGTTTTTGCATTTGTGGGCTCCGCTTTTGTGAATTTATTGGTTGAGGTGGATTGTAATATCTTTTTAAGCTTGAATGAAAAAAAACACTTGCTTTATATTCCACTATTTTCAGGCTGCTTGGCGACGTAGGCTACATAACGTTAGCATTTTTGTTGTTGTTGTTGTTGAACAGCTAAACTCGCTAGCTACATGCTGCTTGTAATAATGTGTCTTAAAACTTACATTGTTGTAACAGTTTAAAACAGGTACATCGGGGGAGTTGGAAAAAAAGCAAATACTAACCTGGATAATCTGGAGGGTTCAGATATGGACTTTTCACCGTGTGTGTATTTTGAAGGGGTTCTGGTTTTACTGTAGAGTGATGCGCCGTACAAAAACACACCATCTTTGGCTGTTACATTCTTCTACAGTATAAATTCGTGCAGGTGTTTTCATATCTGTCGCCGCCTAGCGGTAGCTTGTACGAAGATGGTACGGACTCATACAGTCGGTGTACCAACTATAATCCCGTGTTTTATAATGTTTAAATAAATAAATAACATGTACAGCTTTACTTAATAATTATCGATCGTTGGTTGTAATATTATAATTGTGTATTGTGACTATGCATCCTAGTTCATTTTAGTCTGACCCATGCAGTACACCTCCTAACCAAGAGGTGGCGGTAGACCTTCGCTCAACCCGAGCAAAACGAAATGTTGAGCGTTTAAATGGTCTTTGTTTTGTGAGGATTCCCTGCCCCCCGTCTCCTTATTTGAAAACTAAAGAACAAAATGTATGACAGGTATGTTAGTTTGCTCATATACCTTTATGTTTCTTTATTTTAGAGGTCACTTTCGGTTTCAAGACAGCTGTAGGACTGCGTAATGTTATTAGCTTACTGATAGCTAAAGCTTCCACCTTCCTGTAGCAGCGTCCGTCCGTCTTCTTTGTGCCAGCAATGTACCGTATGTGCTATAATCTTCACACAGCTCATATCTCCAGTGTGTATTAATGCATTTGTCAGCAGAATGAATGTTAATTTATTCAAATAAGTCAACAGTTAAGATGGAAGAAAACCAGTATACATCATTGACGGTTCCTACGGATTATTTTCAGCAGTGGTGAGTTGGTGTTGGAGGTGGCAGGGTCCTGGGAAACTTCTCATGTTATCTCCTTGACGTCTTCATTTTCATGCATGAGATGGAGAAAAATAAATGACATTTGACACACGACATCATACATACACTTTATATTTAGGCTTGTAGCAAGTGATAGTGTAATTATTAAGGATAATAACCTGTCAAAATGTTCCTCTAAATGGGAATGTGGCAAATAATGCAGGAAAAGTAACGCTCAGTTAAAATTCAGATGTGTAACAGTAAATGTAATAATTGCCAGTTCATTTACAATGTGATGATATTGCATTATGTGTACTCTGTAACTGTTTTGACACATTGATAAACATATTTCTTAAAATGTTGACATGTTACTACATTATCCAGCAGTTATTACACCATCACCTGCTACAGGCTTCATAAATACAACTGCAGTGGCTCTTACTCAGCATATTTGCCAACTGTAGAATGGATACAGCCTGAAAAGAAACTCTTCGCATGTTTGATCTTTAGTTGACTTCATATCAATCACAGTCACAATGTTTTTGCAAGTCCTATCAATCGTTTGTATATCTTCATTCCATTCTAGTCGGCCTACCTATTTGTGGGTGCAATGAGTGAGTGTTTTAGGTGTTTTATATGCTCAAAACTAATCAAATAGCCACAATAAAGCAAGGTAAAATAGCTTGACTTACATGCTCGTGCAATGAATGAAATGCAGAGTATATAAACAGGTGTATATCAGAGCATGTATGTTTGTAAGTATTGTGTCTTGTAAGCTTGCCTCACCCACTTGTTCACGCACCCCATTAAACGCCAGACATAAGTTGTCTTCTCTTGCTGTTTCCGGATCCTGTCTCGTTTCCTTCTTTTGCTCACCTTCCTCTTCCTTCTCTCTTTAACCTTCATCGTCCTCCTTCTCTTTTCTTCTCTCATGCTCCCTCTCTTTTCTAGGTACCAGTCCAGCCAGCAGCACCCCGAGGCGCAGTATGTGATGCCGTATCACAACATGGGCCATTACACAGAAGGTCCCAGAGATGAGCTCGTCATGGCTGAGCTCTCTGTCCACCGGGAGCCACCTCTTTACCAGGAACCTTTTTATCAGAACTACCCCCCGGCCCCAAATCACTACCAGGACCTGACCTATCAGCAGAACGCCAGGGAGCAGCAGCAGCAGCATCCTGCACACTTGCACCACCCTCAGCATCAACACACAATACAGCAGCAGGAGCCGAGTGTTCAGCAACAACCTCAGCCTGCTGCTCCACCTCAAGGTATCGAAGAGATTATTGATCAAAGTAACTCTCCCCCGCACAAAAAACAGTTTTTTTAGTCATATCTACTGCATTTATATATCTGCTGCTTTTAGTTGTAGTACATCTGTCAGCCTGTACTACATTTTGCACACGCAGCATGGTGTGACTTGCCAAATACTTGTTTGTCAGTGGTTCTCTGGAATAATTGGGGACTTAATCTTGCAGGAAAAAGCCACCAAGAAGCAGAAAAAGACATCATAAAATGTAAATCAAAGTTCTTTCAATTACTTGTGCTGTTTTTTTAGCCAAGGAGTTGCCCTCTGGGCCTTTATCGGCGTCAATTTCCGCTGTATTTTCTCTAATGACTACGACTTTGCTTGTAAATTCACCAACAGGTGCCTTTGTCTTTGTATCAGTCACTGTCATACCTTAACACGTTCCTTCCCTCTGTCGTAGTCGTGACACCAGTGAAGAAGAAAAGAGGCCGGCCTCCTAAGCAGCAGGCAGAGGAGGGCAAGACACAGGAGGAGGACGATGAGATTGAGGCCGCCAAAAAAGCCAAGAGGGCTCTCAACCGCTTCAACGGCATGTCAGTGGCTGAGGTTATGGCCAAAACCCTGCCAGACGTTATTACCTACAATCTTGACATTTTGATAGTGAGTTATTTACTGGGTGCCTATTAAGAATTTGTATATTTGTTTATTTGAATAAGTAGTGGATTGGTGTTTTTTGTGCCAATTGTACAAAAAAGATTTACACACGGTGCGTCTATGTTGTAAGGTTTCAGTCGCAAAAAAAGTGATTTTTAGGTCTGTTGCCATGGTAACACATTCATGTTTCTCCTCAGATTGGAATTAACCCAGGACTATTGTCAGCCTTCAAAGGACACCATTACCCAAACCCAGGAAACCATTTCTGTATGTTGAAATTCAATTCCATTACTGACTACAGGGGATACACGCCAGCTTTCACTTTTAACTTCTTCCACCCTGTTGGACCCACCGCCGGTCCATCATTACGAACACTTGTTATGCAGCTCAGATTTGTTCAAACTCATAATTTCAAATGCAAGTAGAGATCCCAAAGCTTCCAGAGATACCAAAACGCATCATGCTAAATTACAAAGAACTATTATAAAATGATGCAAATACACTTTGTAGCTTTTGTTTTGATGTATTGGTGCAGCCATAAAAATGGTGTCTTGGGTTTGAATATTTCACTCTGTATATAAGTGATGTATATCTTCAGTGATTCACTGCAACAGACAACAAAATGCACAGTATGCATGACACTGTTGTACCATGTTGAAAAATAGATATTTTTATAACCTCTAAGTTTTTTGAGGGGTCTTTAAAGGGGAATACCTACATTTAAGGGGTCAATAGAAAATTTATGAATTCCATTTTCTAATTTATCATCAATGGAGGTTTTTGCCAGACAGGTTTTCAAAATGGGAGGTTGCTGAAATCAGGGCGCACAATGATTTCATAAGCTTTTACATCTAGCTGCTCAAGATTATTTTATCACACTGTTTCTAAAGTATAGTAGGCACACAATTGTTCTTTTCTCTAAAGAATATTCTACATGTATAATATTAGTCTTTAATTTTTGATGTTTTGTGCACTGTTTATCATTATGCTGGTAAGGCAGCCAAACATATTTAACGCTGGTACTGTCATTCATTTTACCTTAACCTCAGCAGGTCCAGTATCACCACAGCACATCTTTTTACAATAAGAAAATATTTTACTGCTTGGCCAAAACTGTAAAACTAAATTATGCTGGAAAACAAACCTTCACATAGTCCAGCTGTGTGTGCCATTAAAAAACTTGTCCAGGTCTAGTTTGTGTGTCTCGATAGCCACTTGGCTAAAAACATTTTCAACTCTTCTTTTCTATCCAGGGAAATGTCTGTTTCTTTCTGGTCTAACTGACCAGCAGCTCACCTACATGCATGACCAGAGCCTGCCAGAGAATTATAGCATCGGCTTCACCAACATGGTAGAGAGGACCACACCTGGCAGCAAGGACCTCTCCAGGTGAATAAAAAAAAGACACATAGATCTGTTAAGTTTATAGAAATGCTTTTATACAGAATGATTCTGAGTTAGTACAACAGTAGACTAAGACTGAATTCTAAAATCGCCAACAGTGAGGAACTTCTGGGTAAAAATGTGTGTGTAATCCAGTGTGTCTCTTGAAACAAGCATAGATAATATTTTTCTGGTTTTATGTCTTTGTCCCAGTAAGGAGATTCGTGAAGGAGGTCGACAGTTACTTGACAAACTGCAGAAGTACAAGCCATTAATAGCAGCTTTTAATGGAAAAGGTAAAATGGTTAAAACACTGAAACTACTTTGTTTAGATGGCTTATTCATAAAGCTGTTGGGTAAATTTAACATTTTACTGACATTTGTTTATTTTGTCAGGTATTTATGAAATCTTCTGCAAAGAAACTTTTGGTGTGAAGGCCAAGAATCTCGAGTTTGGACTACAGCCCTACAAAATCCCAGAAACTGAAACAGTATGTTCAAACAGTACCAGGGTTACTCTTAAAATACACTCAACAATACAAACAACAATCCTCATAGCATATTTCCTTCCACCTAGGTGTGCTACTTGATGCCATCATCAAGCCCCCGCTGCGCCCAGTTTCCCCGTGCACAGGATAAGGTACATTTCTACATCAAGCTGAAGGAACTGCGAGACCAGATGAAAGGCCTGGCACCCAGCCACGAGGTGGAAGAGACACAGTACTCGTTCGATCTGCAGCTCGCTAAAGGTAAACAGTACAGTTCCTTTTAGTAATATAGTACAGCGGAAACATCAGGTGTTGGATTACGATTCATTTTGTGGCTCGCTTGGATGCAAAGATATACCTGCTTATTTGGATTTTCTGAAACATAAGCAAGGTACATCTTTTTTTACAGACATATTAATGTTTACAGACATATATGTCTTAGATGAAGATCTAACTCCTCGATGTTGTGTTTGTTCTGCAGAGGATGCCAAGAGGATTGCAATCAAAGAAGAGCAGGTGGATCCAGAGTATGAAAGCTGTAGTGGGCTGCATGATGATGCGAGGCAAAGCAGCAACACCTGCAACTAACAGAGACCGAGGAGAGGTGAAAAAACAGGCCTGTCTGCTGTAGCACACAGGTAGTGTAGTTACCATGTAGTTATAATTAGGTTTAGGTAGAACTAGATAGAGTCTTTTTATTTATAAATAAAACATTCGAATAGTTTCAGAATAATGAAACTGTAAACAATGCCTCCAAACCACTGTGACTGATACCTATCTAAAGCAATTAAGAAGTCTATTGATTTTCATACAATACTGACATAAAGTGAACCAATGACCTGAACCATCCTGAAAGTAAAAATCCCCAAAATTATGGCATGGTGTGAAAAGTTGTTGTCAGTAATGTTGAAGGTAGCCTGTGGAGTTATTTACTTCTAGTAGCGCTATAGAGCAGTTTTTATTTATTTATTTATTTTAATGAGCGGGTCCCCATTTTGTTTGTCTCATGCACACACACAAGGCTGTACATATTCCTGCCAATGTTTTCACATTATTCCACTGATGTCCAGGTGGCGGTAACACGCCAACATACGCAGCAATGCGCTGGCAAGGACAGGAAAGAAGAAGACTGCTTGCTAGTAAACATGGATGTAAACAATGCAGCTTTCAATTTTTTAAGAAAATCGGCTTTGCAAGTGTGTTATGAGGAAGGAAATGCATTCACTGCGTTTCTTAGGACCCAAGGATACACGTTTTGGAGAGTAACACTGAATGGAAACATAACTTTTGTTTATTCACAAGAAAACTCCACAGGGCACCTTACACAGTTTGCAGTAGATGACATAAAACACACAAAACCATGATCCTTTTATCTTTTGGGTGGTTTCTAGAAATAAAATAATTTGCTGAACTCTTACCAATGTATCGGTTAATGACTTATAATGGCTTCTGCAAGCAGCACAATCATCTTTATTGTGGTATCTTGCAGAAATGGACATTGTAGGCCAGTCAGCGGACAACATGACATGGAACCTCTGCAGCTGAAGATGTTCACACTCAACAGATACCAGATATCACCTGTACTAGTAGCATGATGCATCAATGAGGGTAAGAAACCCTCTGATGATACCACAAGAGAAGAGGAGTCATACAGTTTCCTGAGGCATCGCAATGTGACGCACAAGGGAGAAAGTTCCCACAACGGTTACATTTTCTAACTCTCAAACAGAATGTGTATGTCTTTTGTGTTGTTTTTTTTTAATCACTATTTATTACATTTTGTATGGTATGTGTGTCCAGTGACTTATTTTTGTATTTTTTAAAATTTACATTTTATGATTTATCACCTGTATAAATATGTAATTGTACTCTGGAATTTCTAATCTGTAATTACAGAGTTATTAAATCTCTTCTAAAGCTGTCACGTTTATTGTCTCATTGTCATTCATGTGAAGCTGTAATACATAATCTATAACTTAAGGAAACACATACAAGCCATCAGAAGACATGGTTAGTGCTGCTTGAGTGGAAAGTAAAGTCAGATTTTCAGAGCTCTATGATAATAGCAGGAAGATTTGGTTGATTTGATTTTGATGATTAACTCACTTATTGACTTGTTTTCCTTCCCAGCAGCTGTGTATTCAATACACTGATGCATAGTTTAAATTAAACATATAGACACCAACACCAACATTTAAAAAGCTAGAAAGAAAACCTGACATCGAATTCCAAATGGCACATTTAATTCCATTTTACAAATTTCTGGCTACAATATGTAAAGGGAATCTGCTTTGTTGAATACAATTTTAAAGGACAGTCACTGTTTACAGTGTTATTTTTTATTATAGGAGTAGTAGTATTTGTTGTTGTACTCACTATTAGCAAGCAGAGTGGACAAAATAGCTGGCGTGGGCCTCAATAACCAAATTAAATACCGCACCAAGCTGCAAACATAACCCTTTAAACATCCCAGACTATCAGCCAATAGAAAACAAGTCTCACGGAGTTTAAAAGTCGAGCAGCTCATACCAATGCTAAAATATGTGCGTACCGTTTGTTTGCTTTCAATTTTATTATGTAGTTTACAGTACAAACTTGATATCCAAACAGGTTTATATAATAAGACGTGATAATGTCAAATAGTCCAACATATTCTCCTTGGAGTAATTTTTCTTTTTTATAGTCAAAGATATTTTTCTTTTTACACCCCTACGTCTTAGACTTGAGATCTTCCGGTGTCAAAGTTGACCGGTAGTGCTGTCATGTCTTTGTTGCCTGTGTTTCACTTCATGTGTTGTGAATAGAAGAGCGAGATAGATGGGAAAGAAACAGTTATCTCTACAGAAGAAACACGTTTAAACCTTATCCACAACAGGTTCGTTTAAGTTTTTATATACTGGTAAATTGTGTACAATTTCTTTGCGAGGAATCTCAATGGGAGCGAAACCATTCATCCATGCTAAGTTAGCTGAACAGCTAGCTGTTGGCTAATATCTGCTAGTTGCACTTGTGGCACTACTACTGGCACTACTAGTGTTGTAGTGTGAACTGCTGTTAACAATACCATTCATGTTGTCACCCGGATTACGAAATAGTTATAACTGAAATGTGATCGCTACAAACTCGTACCTTTTACCTGCTAGCATTGTATTCTAAACCTGGTTTAAAATGGCAAATTGATAGCTGGTTTTCATTCGGGTTTAGCTTGTTAGTTAGCATAGTCATGAAAGAGGGAAGAAATATTTTAGCAGGGTAGATGTGTAATCGCAGAATTTGGGGTTTAGGATATCTATTGTTTTTGTACTTTTCATAAAATAGGATCTGCATATGATTTTTTTTTAATCTTCGTTTTAATATGTAATCACCATCTAAGTTATCCTTTGTTGGTATTGTTTATGTTATGGTTTATCTTTTGTTGCTAACTCCACAGTTTGTCTAAAATGCCCTGGCACATGCATTCAGTTTCATACACTGCCAGACTCTTAATATGCTAAAACACATGTACTGTACATCACTTAGCTATGTTTCCTCAACATGCATATTGATTTATTTAATAAAGTCAAACCACCCAAAAGATGGAAGAAAAGCTGAATGGATCATTCCCTGTTGTCTCCCCGGAGTATCTTCATCAGTGGTGAGTCTTCCTCCTCACCACAATGTGGCCATACAGGAGTCCGATTATATCAGCAAACCTCTGAATGGCAAAGTGTGATGAAAATTAAATGAAAGCATGTGCGCCCATTTGCCCATTTGCCCTTTTGACTTTTGTTTTACCATTGTTTTCATAACATGCCATTTGGTTTGTGCACTGTGAATGAGGATTTACAGTGTTGTGTATATTGTTTTGTTATAGTTTGATGGCATTTTACTGGGGTTTAATACAGGGAGAACACAGGAAAACATCTTGCCGGTGGAATGTCTCTGATCTTTTCCCTTAATATGATGTGAAGCTTACAGTCTCTTTGATTCACTGTTGACTGGGAACTAACAGTGTGGGTTTTCCATGTGCTGTGAAAATAAGTTGCAAGCAACTCTGAGTGATCTGTATATTCTCCTTTTTGAATCACAAATGTACACAGATTCCCCTGATATACACTCAGTTGCCAGTTTATTAGGTCCACCCTGCTAAAACTAAGGTTATAATGTTAAGTTTAGGTTGAAACTGTTTTAAAGAGGTGTTGATTCAACTTTATGGTAGGCTGTAGTTTGGGGGGACTGTTGAATTCTATTGCATTATAAAATGGTGTTTCTAGTATTTAGTTCCCTCTCATTGACATAAAGCTCCACAAACACCTCTTGAAAACGCTTTCAACTGAATTGGCAAACTAAATACAGTTGATTCACTGTGCTGTGTGCAAGTTTATTAAATGAACCTAATATTAGGTTCATTTAATAAACTGATAAACAACTTGGACCTAATAATTAAGTTCTCATAAAGGAACCTGTCCATTTATAAGGATTAACTGACTTAACAATTGTAGGAGAACGTGCATCAGTTGTGTTTATTAATTTATCAAACCAAATATTAATCATCGCTATGTTACACTAAATCAAATACAGAAAAAAATAAACAAAAAAGCACATAAGCTACAATGCACACTGGTCTAACTCAGCTTTAACCCCGCAGCACATCCCGCCGCCATTTCACTTATTGTATTTATTATTTCCCCCCTGTTTTTTATTTATTATTATTCTCCCACCACAGGGTTCAGTCTGCACAGCAGTTTCAAGCTCTCCAGGCTCAATATTCAGGCTTCAACTCCAACAATCAGTTTCACTACCCGGAGGAGCAGACGGGAGAGACAGCCATGGCACACATGGCTAATCCAGAATCCATGATGGATCAGCAGGAACCTGCCAACCTGGCAAAACGTACTATGATCCCTTTTAAATATCCTCACTGAATATAAATCAGCTGGTTCTGGGTCAGGTCCCAGATTTCTTAATTTGTCATAAAGTGACTCAGTGTGTCAACAGTAGGTCTGCACAATTATACCTGAATGATAAGATCTGATGAAAGTTTTGTAATACTGCATGGCATTAGCATGCTTGCTAGTAAGCATGGTTTTGGAGAAAAGCTTTGTGTAAGTTAGTGACAGCCTTGTCAAGTGTATTTGGCTTTCTGAAATAATTTTGAGTAGTATTGGTTTGCATTGAAGTTTGATATGCTTCTAGACACTCCAAAAATGGAATTAAATGGTGTAATATTTAAGGCACAGTAACATATAGATGGAGTCTGTCAACAGTTAAACAAAGTGTAAGGGCATGGTGAAGGTTCAGACAGTTTGTCCTTTTGATATCATATCTGAACTTTTGTAGCCCCAGCCAAAAAGAGAGGCAGACAAGCTCAACCCAAGGAACCCAAGGCACCCAAACCACCAAAAGTCCCCAAGGCACCAAAGCCGCCTAAGGACCCAAATGCACCTAAAGCCAAACCTGGTCCTAAGCCCAAGAAGGCCGCTGAGGCTCAGGCAGATGGCAAGCAAGAGAAGATTGATGAGAGCTTCAAGAAGGTGAAGAGGAAAGTTGACCGCTTCAAAGGAATGTCAGAGGAGGAAGTCATGAAAAAAACTCTACCAGACCTGCTGGATTACAACCTGGACTATGTCATTGTAAGATTACCTGTTCGACTGTTTAACAATGGAGCCGAACGCTGTGCTATCAGGAATGAATTTGAGTTTGTAAGCTTCAAGAACATCTCCCGTTTTGCTTTCAGATTGGTATCAATCCAGGACTGATGGCAGCTTTCATTGGACGGTGGTTTCCAGGTCCTGGAAATCATTTTTGTAAGTTCCGTGACAAGAATGATTTTGAGTTGTGTAATAGTAAAACAAAATCTGCAAAAATGACCGGAGTGGTCCTGTACTATCTTTTTGAGTTTTAGACCTGTAGAGTTAGGACTTTTTTGTTGTGAGTTTATACAGGTTAAATTAAAGACATATTAGAATTGATTTTTACCTCACTCCTCCCATGTTATAGATGGAGATTAAGCAGGATGCTGTGACACCATTAATTTCAGAAAAATACATCTGTTTTTGTAAGCCAAAGAGATGAATGACTGGGTAACTTTTTAATTTCAGGGAAGTGCCTATTTCTGTCGGGATTTACTGAGGAGCAACTCAACCACATGCATGATACCACCCTGCCTGTTAAGTACAAAATGGGCTTCACCAACATGGTGGCCAGGGCGACACCAGGGAGCAAAGACCTCTCAAGGTACGCCTATAGACTTTTTGGGGGTGGGGTGGGGGCATCGCTCATGGATTTTGATTTGATCGCTCACCATCATGTTTGATGTTACTGGTGACAGAAAATCTATATTTAGGGCAAAGAGGGGGCATCCTGAGTTGTGCTGAAGTTGGATGAGCAAACGGCTAATTGCAATGAATTTTGTTGTAACACTGTATTATAACCATTTTTCTTTTGTTTTCATCTCAACAGTAAAGAGTTACGTGAAGGAGGCACAATTCTCGTAGAGAAGCTGAAGAAATACAAGCCTCTTATTGCTGTTTTCAATGGAAAATGTAAGCACTCTTGTACTACAGAGCAACGGTTATAATAAAATTATTTGTTAAAGTGATTTAAAGTAATATTTTTCTGTCCTCCCCACCATAAAGGCATCTATGAAATGTTCTGCAGAGAGTTGTTTGGTAAAAAACCAAAGAAACTTGAATTTGGTTTGCAGCCACACAAGATCCCCGACTGTGACGTGGTGAGCACCTGACTACTTTGCAACTTCATTATGGATTCCTCAAGTACTGATGAAAGTTAGCCTCATTTCCTAAATTCTGTCTCGGATTGAATTTTTTTATTTATTTATTTATTTTTACATTTTTGGCTGACCCCAGACTAAATGTTCAATCTGTTTAGTAAAATGAAAGGATCAGATCAGTACTTGATACCAGCAAGTATCAGCACTGAAAAAGTGAGTGGTGCATTCTCAAAAATTCTGTTAATTGCAGGACATCCAAAATATTTGTTCTACTTAAGGGTTGAAAAACCACAGCAGTTTTATAAGTATTACCTTTGAAAAATTGATCTGACTTTGATCTGTCATTTCCCTTACACAGGCTCTGTATCTGATGCCTTCATCCAGCGCTCGTTGTGCTCAGTTTCCTCGTGCTCAGGACAAAGTCCACTTTTACATCAAACTGAGGGAGCTCAGAGATCAGCTGAAGGGCATCCAAAGAAGCACTGAGGTCGAGGAGGTTGAGTACTCATTTGACCTGCAGTTGGCCAAGGGTAAGAACAGTCATCGACGAATGGACATGTTTTGTTTAAATTAAAGTTATCCAACCTGTACTAGTTACCCCCCTTTTAATGCATTAAAATACTGTATGAAGAATTAGGCATTGAAAGTAGTAGCATCATTGGTTTGATCCCCTGTGCATTTCAGTACATCCTAATTTAATATCAGGCCATCCTGCCTTTAGTTTTATCTCTAGATCCAGGTGAGAACATGTTTGGCATTTACTCTTCCCTTTTTTTACATCAACAGAGGATGCCAAGAGGATGGCGATAAAGGAGGAGCAGTACGATCCTGGTTATGAAGATGCCTACGGTGGAGCATATGCAGAGAGAGGACCCGAAGGGGGCCAGGCCCAAAGCCAGACCAACGGTCACTGTACATTCTCAACTGTAGAAAACACAGGTAACACACACACACAGCTAAAACGGTTCGCTTCTACAGAGTTTATTCCACTCCTCACATTTTATTAAATCCATTTTAGGTTGTTGAAATGTCCAGACACATATTTATATATAACCATCTTTTAAGGTATTTCTGGAGAGTTTCTGAGTTGTGAATGGAACAGTCAGCGTGTTTACATGAACTTCAAGTACCCCTCCACTCAAAAATGTGTTTTTCTTGTGTTTATGTCCCATGAAATGTCAGACCTTGACTTAACTGATTCGTATCTGTGCAAAGTTTGTCACTAGAGAGGTGTTTTCACATTCCTCTACTGAATGTGCAGTTTTTGGATGTAAACCTGGAGCTTCCTTCCACTATCTAACGTTACGTAATAACAAACACATTCAGAGATCCAGACTTTCTCTGGATGAAGTAGAAAAAGTAGATGTGCTTCCAGCTTCTTTTCAGAGCTTTTTATTTATTTATTTTTTTTATGTGGGATAACCATGTTAAACAAAATATTAATCATAGCAGAGTATTTTTACATACTTTAAAACGTGTCTGGAGGGAAACTTTAAGTAACCAGGTTACAGCCGGCTTTCTGCAGTAAACGTCATGTATATGAGGTGGTTTCTGTAATCAGGGTCGGGGAGCAGAGGAACCTGATTTCCCCAGCTAGATTTCTGCTGGAGAAACCAAATCTCTTAGCCATGTCCAACCCGGGTTTCTAATCAGATTAGTACACAGGTGTATGACAAGCCTGTCCTCTCACTGCGCCATAAGGCCTCCGACACACTTGTGTGTGTGTGCGCGCACACACACTCAAAAGGAAGCAGCATATTGTATCCCCACTACAGTTAAAATGAGTAAATAATGCTTCTAGAATAAGGTCGGAGGAAGAACAGAAATCAGATTACTGAGCTGCTGCATGTATACGTGGATTTACAGTAACCAGGTTGTCCAATATCCTGTGTAACTGGATTTCTCTGAGTAACCTGGTGTCTTGTGTGCATATAAACATACTCATTGAAAAAATGGCCATAGCTTATGATTGGTTTATTACAAGGGACAGATGACTGGAAAGTAAAATGTGTGGACAACAGAGACACTTTTTATGTTGGCACGACTGATATCAGTTGTGTCACATTATCCTTAGCAGAGGGTTTCACTCTGTGTGTTGTCTGTCTTCAGAAGGAGCACAGGAGGCAACCACGTCACAAATCGCTGAAGGCCAGCTCCCAGACGGACAGTGGATGACCCAGTCCTTTGCAGATCAGATCCCAGACATCAGCGGTGGACCAAAGGATGGCAGCGTATAAGGAAAAGACTTCTTTGGTCAGGTTTTAGGTTGTTTTTGGTTTTCATTAGTGTCCGAGTGGGATATACACACATAGATGGACTTTTTAGAGATTTTGCAGGATATTCTTTCTGCACTTTTTATTTTGTTTGTGGTCTTGTATACATGTATGATCATCTTCATGGCAGTCTTTTTAAATATGTGAAATCAGGGACTTGACAATTATGCTTGACTGTCCTTGGAGGAGGTCATGTATTTAAATGTTTATTTTTCCTTTGTACTGTACTGTACCATACTGCACTGTGATGCAGTAAGTGTAAACATTCATATCTACTGTTTTGACAGTAGATAAAACTCCAGATGGTTATTTTATAAGCTTGACAGATCAGTGTGGAGCTATATGATTCTCTGTGAATTGATGATTTAGCTAGCATTAATGTTTTACATTCATGGTGCTATGAACTGACCACAATGCAAAGTGATCACTCGATGAAACCAGACTCATAATGGATGTTAGAGATTCCACAGAAGGAATTTCTGGCAAGCCTTTCAATATAATGTTACACAACTCAAACAGGTAATATTTTAATCTTTGTTATTATCACTTTTCTGCTTTAGGAATTTTAGAATTATGTTTTGTATGTTTATGAAAATGTCATTCACAAGGAATTTTCTGAAACAGTTGCCCATTAAAATGTCCTGATGATGCTTTTTCTATATTATTGGATTACCTTTCAGTCATTTTTAGTGTCACAAAGCCTCGTGGGTAAACTTGGAGTGCCAGAGCTTTGGCTGCAAGATATTCCTAAAATCAACATGCTTTTAAACACACTTAACCCCGGATAAGAACTTGCGTTGAAATGATCACTTTGGTTTTCTTGTCAACTCTTAACCAAACTAAGTCTCTGGAATGATTTTATGGCCTGCGCTCAAAATGCTGGTCATTCAACAGCAAGTTATGTTCATTTACTTTGATTATGGTCAGGGTAAATTATTTTTTCAAAGTAGGATCATTGGGAAAAGTTAGGTTTAGCTTTTGGTCACCATCTCAGGTGGTTCGCAACAACAGCCTTATTGAGTCGACATGCATATGAGTCAGACAAATCCAAACAAACAAGCATTTCTTCTTCTTCACAAAGTACAAAAGTGTTAAGAGATCATAAATAAATATCCATTTAGATACTCTATTGCTGATTAATCTAACAAAACTGATATTATATTCCATTCATGAAAAGTTTAACATTTGCAATACTAAACAGTCTTTTTTCTGACTGATTTATGGTTGATGATGTGTCCATTTGCTTCTGTGGTTTAAAGTCACCTTGCCACATGCAGGTGTATTGGGGGTGGGGAAGTTGGATGGACCCATACATGTAGAGGTGAGGGAGAGGAGGTCCACGTTACCATTGTTGTCCCAACGAAGAGTTTTGTTAGAATATGGGGTGATTGTTGAGGTCAAAGGTTTAATGTTTTTGTCTCCTCCTGTCTGGGTTCTGAGGTCCGAGTTAGAGGGCCTGCTGCTGCAGCGCTGCTCTGGAAATGCACTGGAGAATACAAAGATGTGAACACAAAGTCAGAAGTAAGCATCATCAAAAGTAGGGGTGGTTTTGCAATGACATTATCGCTTTATAAAGTGTTGTGTTTAACAGCAGCAGATATGCTGCAGTGGCAAAGAAATTGTGTATGTAAAGAATAACTAATAATTACCAAACCAATAACAGAACAAAATTATTCATTTGATAATTAATTTGGTTAAAAAATCTAATTAATGAATTTGCAAGTGCACACACCTGTTGGGTTCCTCGCCTCCGCTGCTCCATGTCTGCCTGCAGAGATCTGAAGTCGACGTCAACAGTCTGCAAGTTGCTGTACAGCCTGATAATATCATGCTGTCACAAGAAAACATCAATATATCGTTAGTGTAAAAAATCTAAGTGACGCTACTGATTGTTGATTTTCTAATGCAGAAAGGAGTGGGATATTAAGTTTTCTTGCTTCATCCCCTTCCCCTCTGGTTGCACGATAAAACCACTTTACCTTTTGGTAAGTAAGAAGGTCAGTTCAATGGGCAGCATTAGGAGGGTCAGCAGATACATAAGCACTTTCACTGGAAGGAACTGAATGAGCTGAGAGCCGCCATCATGACTGTCCCTGCATGCCTCACACAGCACTAACTCACACACACACACACACACACACACACATAAAATGTGGACATCACACCAACTTTAATGTCTGTCATAATAGTTATATTACTTGTGGTAGATTTTGTGCTTGGGTGCAATCCAAATTCAGTTCATCACAAGAAGTTAATTTTGCATTTCCAGTGATGCTCCTCCGCTGAGGAGCTTCACAGGCACATGTGGTGGTTCAGTGCTTTGCTCAAAGGTTTAAAGAAGGCAGGGCAGTTATTATTCTCTTTCCTATTCCCTTTTTTTCTGTCCTGCATCTGGACATTTGAAAAAATGTTTGCTTACATTTGATCGCACCGCTTACCCTTTTTTGATTTTCTAACTAAACCCTTTCTTTGGCTTGCAAACCTGTGAGCTGCTGATTACGAGCCAGTCCCACCTGTCCTCCTTACCTTTCTGGAAGCTTACTGGGAGGTTCTCTATGACTTTCAGGTCCAGCCACAAATTATCTTCCTGATGAGGGTTTTGTCCATTCAACAGTGTCTTCTTTGACTCTTCTGCTTGGGCCAACTTCACCAGCTCACAACAAGCAGGTCTGACTGTGTCCCTCTCCGCCACCAAACTGGGGGTAAGATGCTGTGTTCCAAGCAGATCTATCACAGACAGTTGACTAATAATGTTTTGGTTGTTAAAAATCAAAAAGACTCAGTCGTGAGGAGGATGAAGAGCTCACCTCTTTGTCTCAGGAAACAAAGAGCATCCATGTAGCCATTGTGGCAGATCTCAGCAAGCTTCTGTCAAGAATAAGTGGAAATCATGAAGGTTTGTTTGCTCTTCTTTTACATTACAGAGAACCGCTTACGCATCTGAAGATTCATTTGTCTTTTAAAATGAATACATTCAATTTCTTGGTGTGTCAGAGAAGAGAAGTTTCTCTGCTGGGAAAGCTCTCAGTTAAAAATCATGTTTACACTCCACTGTTTTAAAGCAAAAGGACCCACCTCAAGTCTGGGAGGAAAGAAGGACGTACAGACCCGATGCACATTGCCGGTGTTGACCTGGATGCTAACGTTGCCGTAGTGAACTTCAAAGAAGTTGAACGTACCCTCTCTGGGGCAGATGTCGCTCTCACCGGAGAACGGGGCCATAGTGATGGTGTTTCTCTGCTCGAACAGGGGCATGTTGTTGCTCAGGGCTCCATCCATATAGTGCTGAGAGGAAGGAGAACTGACTGAATGTTGATGACCGTCTCAGATGGCCAAAATTATCAGCTTGCAGGGTTTGATAAAGTAATGATTATTACATCTTATAAAATAATTTAGATGAGACACATCTGGATGTGACTGAAAAAATGTTGCTGCTCAGCCCAGATACACCTATATCAATGGATAGCTATGTGTGTTGAATTTAATAATTTACATCTTTGTCACCCTCAGTGGTAGTATTAAAAAGACAATATGGCAGGCAGAGATGAATGCCACAATTTCCACTGGGATTGTCTAATCTTTCTATAAATTAATTATTGATGAAGTTTTCATCAATAATTTGAAGGAAAAGGGAATATTACAATCAAAATGTGTAGGGGACTTCACAGCATGTGCCCCTATTTATAGGATTTTAAAATGTCTGTGGCTTTAAGTTGAAGAACAGAGTAAAACCATATTGTATAACTATTTCCTTCTAATCCCTTTACTAAGGATAATCCTTCTAATCCTTCTAAAATTTTACTTAAAAAATGTACAGGATATCTACTCACCACTCCACGGTATGAAGGTGGGATAAAACCACAGTAAACAGGGAAAAAGCAGCTGCACATGAGAACCTGCAAAGGTGGACAGTGCAGGACAAAACGTCAGATATCGGACCTTCAGCTCCTGGCACTTTGCTGGAATACTATCAGCACAGATGGCATCAGACCAGGCTGTCTCTCTCTCAACTCCATTCTACCTGAATGAGCTCATCTCTGCTGTCGAACTCTGATACCAAAACGTTCTTCCCATCAGCCAGTCTGGTGAGGGACACACAGAGCTTTCCAGAGGCCCGAAGGTGGGCGTCTGCTGGCAGCCTCTCCAGCAGGGAGTCCTGTACTGTCTGCAGCAGACTGAAGCTCGGGTGGAAAATTCCCAGAGTGTGTTTTCTGGCCTCTTTCGCCGTTGTCAAAACATCAACACAGAACTGTTCTGAGGAGGAAAACATATCAAATATGCCTTTGGAGATAGTGATGCATTTATTATGGAGTGAAGGTGAAGTGGTTAAACTTTAATAAAGTTCTCTTTTGATATTGTTTTTATATTTTCTTTAACTATTTTGTGATTCTTTTGGTTCTTTGATGTATTGAACAAGCAAAAGTTGTACCCCTGACTCAATGGCAGACTCACTGAGCTGCAAAATGCATTCTGCATCTCACTGTTCTTTGCTCGTTGTTGCTTCATTGCTGTGAGTCATTTTTTAGCATTTCTACTTAGGATTAAAGGTTGTTGTTAGATTATCAAAATACCTGGAAAATAAAAATAAAATATATGACGGTGTTTTTTGTTATGGTGATGTTATTTCATTTTTATTGTTGTACTCTTGTGAGTGTTTGTGAGTAAATTAATGAGAGAATAGAGCAGAGAGATGGTGAGTGACAGGTGTTTTTCCTCATATGTCCTCCCTTGGCTTTAAACTTGACCTCTGGAATTTACTCTCACTATCGCATGACTTCTGCGCGTGTGTGTCAGTGAACTTGCCAAGTCATTATTTACTCCAAGTTTCAATAACAGCTGTGAGATAACATATCCCTGACCTTTGTGAATGGCCAGGTACTTCATATACTACAGTAGTAAACCTGTCAGACATAAGTGGTGTAACAAAACATAAAAGATATCAAAATCAGATTTTCATATTACTTTTATAATGTTTGATTTTAAAAACACACAGCATGTACTTGTTCTTTAATATAATCATTACACATTAAGATAATGATCCATACTGCCACAATGTCAAAGGGAAATAAGAAATAACTAATCTACTTGCAAAGACAGGGTCAGGTTTAGTTTATTTTAGACATATATAATGCCAGATATCATTATATAATAGAGTAGTGTAATGGGCAATAAAACTGCAACCTCTATGCATTAGGCAATCATCATGAGACAAACAACAAATGTCAGCAAAACAATATGTTTTTGTCCAAAAGATCCTCATATAAATACCCAATAAAAATGATAGACCATGACAATTTGAATCAGCCTCTGATCTCTAAACTCACCAATGGGAATCCCAACAGTCAGAGCTGCAGCCACGAGACAACCAGATGAAGCTCCACAGATTTTAAAGGCTCCATGAACCAGCTGTGGGACCCGCTCCAGGATACAGCTCAGAGCTCCCAGGTAGTAAATACTCCTAAATCCACAGCCAGCAAAAGAGATGTTCCACTCCTCGTCCCAGTTAAACATCTTCTCTGAGGTTTCCATCAACTCAAAACCACATCTCTAATATTGTAGTCCTTTCAATAATCTATCAGAGTTCAGCTCGTGTATTTGGATTCCCTCCAGTATTTCATGAGTCTTATCTCCACTACATTTACAAAGAGGTAAAATGGACAGTGCTATGCTACGGTTTGTTATTGCACAACTTAAAAGGCTCAAATGTCACATGTTTCAAAATAGAAGTGCAGTTAGGCTAGTTGCATGACATGTGATACAGTTTTCATAACTATACTGTGTACAGACGGGGGGTCATGGGGAAACAAACTCAGTCAGCGTGATTGATCCCTCCACTTGAACATTCCAGTTACAGACTTGTTGCACATCAGCTTATAGAGAGGTGTGAAAAACTATATATGAAGCAACTACGTACCCATATGAAAACAACAATTGCTTTTGAGTTTTCAGCCTGTCCAGTTTTCCCATAGATTATTATTATTTCGAGATCCTGCTACTTTTCTATTTGTTTGTTTGTAGGATGATTATGGAGGACTACATGTGATAACAGATAAACTGAGAACAGATCAGTACAAGTCGATAAATATCATATAATCAAAAATATATAAATTAAATCTATGAATACATTTATAACCTGGTATGTTTTAAGCTAACGTCCCATTTTCTTTTCTAACTTTGTTCCAGCAGAATCTGACTAATTGTTTTTCCATCTTTCTGAAAAACTGAAATAAGTTTCTGTGGTTTTCTGTCCATATTGTACTCGATAGTAATATTTGAACACCTCAATATTTGTATTATTTTGTTAGCATCAGGTTAGCATTCAATAACAACAAGTCCATTTGTCTTAACCATTGAGGCTATGCTATCAAAGCCTCACAGGAGCTGAAGTTCTTGAATGCTACTTTTTTAAAAATCTTTGTTAAAATGACAAAGTGCACAAATTTTACTATCCGGTATGGTAGTAGATACTCATCAGCTTTAAAGTTGCATTAATAGATAAGCAAACAGTTGCCCATTTACACATCCAGCAGACACGGAGGAACATCAACATTCATTAAGAGTTGTGTTTCCATCCACCTGAAAAATGCAAGTCCAATATTCACCCACCAACTGAGAAAAATAACTGGCTCTTTAGATGCCAATTACTCCGCTATGTTCACCAGCTAGTCGCTAACTTTGTCTGTCTTCTGTTTGGTGCTGGAAACAAGGTTGATGAGCGGTGAGAGTGAACCAAAACAGTAAAGTTGCAGGGCGGAAGACCAAAACAATGAGCCGAAAGATGCTAAAAAGCTCCAACGAGCTGACGGGAACTGCAGTGGGGTAATAACTCTCAGTAGGATAGCACCACGGCTCACATTACACACAGTAATATGATTCATTGTTAATATAAAAATATGGTTTAGTGAAGCTTTAATATAGACATAGAACCCCAGCAACATTTTCAGCTTTTCCAAAAGACTGACAAAACACACTCAATGGGAGAGAGCTAGAAGAGGCAGGACCTCAAGAAAAATCATACTGCAGTTAGTACTACTGTTCAGTTGCTTACTGTATCTGATAGAGATTTAATTTACAGGAACCCACTGATATTTTCTTTGACAGACACCACAAAACACAGGACACTCTTGTATTCCTTTATTCAACATTCATTTTTTCTTCTTCTCTTTCAGTGCAAAGTTAAATATATTTACTCAAATCCAGAAAAGGACATTGAATCATCCTTTTTCTTGAGGTTTGAAGTTTGCTTGGATGCAATATTTCGGATCCACCCCGCAGCTCTGCTCAAACCCCAGCCTCTACCTGCGCTTTTAGGTGACTCTGCGGCGGCTTCACCAAACTCAGAGGTGGGGCTGAAGGTGGGTGTAGGGGGTGGAGTAAGGGGCACGTGGTCCAACTCTCTATGTGTGTTCCAGGTGAAGGTAAGACTGGAGGTGGGAGTAGCTTCTGGGGTCATTGGAAGAGCTTTTCTCTGATTCCCCAGGTCCAGGCCTAATGGCAGGTTTGTACATCTGCGCAGTGGCGTCTCACTGGAAAAAGCACAGGATGGAGACAAGGATTCATCTTAAAAAGGGATAGTTCACTTTTAGCCAGTTTTTAGTTGGTGTGTCAGTCCACCACTTTGCTCCGAGTAAAATATCTCAAGACAGATCCCCTGATTTTTCATCTATGATCTAGTGCGACAAACAGGCCAAAGTTTCCACTTGAATAACTATATAAGTTCAGGACAACGTTAGCATTCAGCTCAAAGCACAGCTGAGCCAAGTACAGCCAAGCGTGCTGAGGATTTTTAAGGCATTGCAACTTGCAGTGAACTGATGGAACCATGGCACAGTCTGCACATTTATGGAAATCTGGACAGGAGAAATGATTACACTGCATACCTGTCATTATCCTCCACCTTGCCCTTCCAAGCTTGTTTGTATAGGTCTCCAGCCATGCTATAGAGCCAGCTCATGTCTCTTGATGCATCTGGGATCCAGTCCACAAGTCTAAAAGGAACATTCACAGTCTTGGAGAGTCAAATTAGCACATACGTATTGTGTGCAGTGGTAGAAAAAGTACTTCTTCTTTATGAAAATAAAAACAGCGCTACCTGTAAGGGGAAAATAATCTATTACAAATTCTACATTCAAATTTGATTTGAGGGAAAGCTGCAAATATTAGTAATTAATTAAGAATTAAAGTTGTCATTGTGAAGAACGGACTAATTTTGTTTCGCTGTTGGTCGAAAATCTTGTTATTTCCGGTTTTGGGGATTTTCACGCTTCCACATTAGTTGAAAATGGAAAAGAAGGGAAGAAGGATGGAGAGAAGGCAGGAAGGAATAGACAAACAGAAAGAGATGCTATGATGCTATATTAGCAGCTTATCATATGTCAAATAAAAAAATCTACATTTTCAAAGTAACTACAGCTGTCAGAGAAATGTAGTGGAGTACAATATTTCTCTCTGAAATATAGTGGAGTAGTATGTAATATGTAGCTCAGTGTGCTTAATGGTCATATTTAAGGAACAAAACAAAAACATCATACGGCAGTTTGTCTAGTTTGGTAGCTGCAAACCAAATTACACTGAAGAGACTGAACTCCCTGGATGCTCCAGCAGACTGTCCCGGGAAATAAGACTTTTATCATTTCCCAAATACCCACCTGTGGTTCATAGTCATTAATACATCTAGGTCAAAGAGTATTTGCACATCATCTGTAGCATTTGTTATAACCTGTTTGGACTACAGTAACAGACAAGTGGGGTTTTTTGGCAACAAGATGACAGAGGTAATGGCAGATCACATGAGAGATTGCTAAAGTGGCTCCAAACATATTAGAAATTATTTGGATGTGGTATTGTAACAGGTTGAGTACAGGCTAGTACACTGTACCTCTGGGCTAGAGAGCAGGCCGACTCCATGGGCAGAGTGCAGGGGATCTGCAGGTAAGAAGTCACTTTCTTTGGCAGGTACTCCGTCATGTTGGACAACAGACCACCAGCAGTATGTGTCTCTCTACAGGCCGCACACAACACTGGACACAAATACAGTGAAAAACAAACATCACGTATTTAGTCGTAGAAAAGGTTTCAGTCGTAGTCATCTGGACACTGTTTTCAGAATCAAGACGTTTCGGCTCCCATCCGGAAGTCATTCTCAATTGTGAAAAAATTGGACGGGAACTGGAAATTTAAACTACTCTGAGTTACATAAGCCCTGCCCTCAGGAAGGAATCTGCCTGAGTATCTGTTAATAGCTAGTTTCACCTGAAACTGACCTAATAGTTTCAAGATGGCCCAGTGATCAGTAATCAGGCCTATTGTTCTCTGGCTGCATCTACTTCATCACTGCACACTTTTGTCCTGTTTTTTGGCTCTTTTAACTTTGTTGATAGCCCAAGTAGGATAACCACAGGCTGAGAGTGCATTCTGGACATGCCTTTCCTCTTTCTTCTTACCCTCTGAGCCTGTGGGCACTTCTTGGGCTCTGTGCTGTAATGTCCGGATTACACCCAGCTTGTGCTGTAGTGGATGGTGTGAGTCAAAGAGCAGGTATTGATCCGTATGTGTTGGTTTCCTGTACACTTCTATCTGGAGCTTTCCGTCCTCTCCTCTGAGAGTAGAACAATCAAGAAAGGCCAAGCGGTTCTCTTTTGCATCCTCACGCGTGAACTTGATGTTGGGGTCCACCGTATTAAGAAGAAAGAGGAAAGGCATGTCCAGAATGCACTCTCAGCCTGTGGTTATCCTACTTGGGCTATCAACAAAGTTAAAAGAGCCAAAAAACAGGACAAAAGTGTAACTGAACCAAGAAGGAACGGTGTCTCCATTCCTTATGTGTCTGGACTGTCTGAAAAACTACAAAGGATCTTTAGACAGCACGATGTTCCTGTCTTCTTTAAACCAGGCAACACTTTAAGACAGAAACTCGTTCACCCTAAGGACAGGTTACCCACACAGAAACAGAGCAATGTTGTCTACTCCATTCAGTGCAGTGAGGAAAACTGCAAAGAACGGTACATAGGCGAAACCAAACAGCCACTTCACAGAAGACTTTATCAGCACAGACGACACGCTAACTCAGGATTACAGAGCGCCGTGCATTTGCATTTAAAAGCTACAAACCACACAATTGAAGACAGCGAGGTGAAGATTCTTAGTAGAGAGAAGAGTTGGTTTGAACGGGCGCCAAGGAAGCCATTTTTGTGAAGAAAGAGAACCCTCTTTGAACAGAAATGGTGGTCTGAGATTTAATCTGCCCAAAGTCTATCAGAGTGTATTATCACCTTGGTCACGCCTATCACATGCTAATCAGGCACTTAGCAGTGATGAAGTAGATGCAGCCAGAGAACAATAGGCCTGATTACTGATTACTGGGCCATCTTGAAACTATTAGGTCAGTTTCAGGTGAAACTAGCTATTAACAGATACTCAGGCAGATTCCTTCCTGAGGGCGGGGCTTATGTAACTCAGAGTAGTTTAAATTTCCAGTTCCCGTCCAATTTTTTCACAATTGAGAATGACTTCCGGATGGGAGCCGAAACGTCTTGATTCTGAAAACAGTGTCCAGATGACTACGACTGAAACCTTTTCTACGATAGAACACTCCTGGACGAATGAGGGACTACACCGTCTTATCACGTATTTAGTTTTACTGCATTAAATGTACTGTACTGGCACAATGGCTCAGTGGTATATTATTGTTTCCTGGGTTTGAATCACAGTCGTATCTGACTGACAACAATGTCAGCCGCCCTTCAATGACTGTCCTTACCCTTTTTAATGTTAACTGGGAGGTGCTCTATGAGCTGTGGATCCAGCCAGCAGTGCTCTTCCTGAAGTGGTTTCAGTTCATGTGTGTTCTCATTGGACTCTTCAGCTTCAGTCGGCTCCTTCACCAGTTCACAACAAGCAGGTTTAGGTGCATCTATCTCCAAACTTCTCAGGGGACTCTCACTGCTGATCAGATCTGTGAAATTTAAATGGAGATGATTTCTGCAATAAGAAGCCCTGGACTACTCACCATCAGCTGCTGTGGCTAGTAGAATAAAATTAAAAAAAATTCTTCCCAACCTTCTGGTTACATGAATATTCATGTCCTTACTGTTCTCTTGCAGGAAGCGGAGAGCATCTATGTAGCCATTCTGGCATATTTCAGCCATTGCCTGTAAAATCCAAAGGTGATTAGTGAGGATGCAAGCTAAGTCTACTTAATGTGTATAATATTGTAGGCGTTCAAGTTTTTTGTGTGATTTATATTAAGGCTGCAATAACCAATTTCTGACCAGCAGAGAGCAGAAAGTAAATATGTAAATAATTTCAGAGCCATGTTATCTCTCAGACAAGTTTTGGTAAAACAAACTTTGGAAACATGTTTTCATCTTCTTTGGAAAGGAGAAGAGGCAACAATAGGTGACCTGTATTTGTGGATATTGGTTAGTGTAATTCAACCTTTGTCTGACTGTAGAGGAATTCTTACTTTCCCTGAACTGCTTTGACTCCTTCATGACTTTTCCGAGTATCTGCTGAACTTTCATGGCTTTTCTATAGTTGCATGACACAGACTTTTTGTGAGCCAGTATTTATCAATGCCATCATTACCGAGTAACTCATATCAACAAAATCTGAACCATCCATATTTAAAGTCTGTGCAAGTTGACCGTCATGCCATACTAAAATGAATGGAAACAAACTGAAATACTTAGGACTAATGCACTTTTTTAAAAGGAACATGCATAAACCATTAGGTTCATGCCTTAGAAGGCTGTAGCAATATGAAATATATGATTTGTGGTAAATGGGCTGAAACAAGTGGAATAGTCAAACGTACAGAAAACTACCTTAAATATTTTGCATACATCATATAAATTCAGTTCTGTATTAATAGAATTCTTTACTCAAAGTATAGTTTTAAAATGTCTGTTATTCTTAAAAACACCAATTTATAAATAAAATAAAAAGGTTTGTAACTGCTGCCACTGAGAGTCAGTAGCTCCTGACCTTCTGTGTCTCACCTCAGGCTTCGGGGGGAAGAAAGTGCTGGTCACTCTGTTCATGTTCTCCGAGTTGACCTGGATGCTGACATTGTTGAAGCGCACCTCGTGGAAGTTGAGCGTGCTCGCTCGAGGGCAGAGATCACTCTCACCAGCATACGCAGAGAACGTGATTGTGTTTTTCAGGTGACATCGAGGCAGGTTGTCACTGATGGCGCCGTCCACGTAATGCTGAGTGGAAAAGGAGGGTGCTGATCAGTGGATAGAACCAGAAATGTATTCAAACCACATGTTCTCAAATATTCAGATTAATGAACACTGTCCAAGATAGTGCACATAGTTGTCATAGAGATGTAATAATTAACAGATCGGGCAATGACTAAATTAACTTTGTACTGCATTACATTAAAATGTTTGAAAAAAATTTAAATGAGTGTTTCTCGTCACACAGTGTAATTGAAAGTTACAATGTGTAACTATTTATTTATTTTAAAATAAATAAATAGGATATATCATACCATATCAATCTGGTCATGTGCATGCATGGCTAAAAAAATGCCTGAATTTGACTTCTGAGGGCAGTTTAAACGTTTTGGATTGTGTAGTAGGATATGTCTGTTACACCAGGACTAGTGGCCACAACATAGAGAAGTCGAGGGTAAGAAACATATGCATTAAATCTGAATGTGCGAGACTGGTCGCTATCTTGCTTTAATTTAGCTTTAATTTAAGCACAGAGAGGCTTCATTCAATGCCTGCCTCTTAGTTTCAAGGTAAACTGTTCGCCATAACACGTGCTAAATGACTACTGCATTGTGACCGACAGAGAAGCTCACCATAAACGTCCTGGCTTAGAAGAAAACTTTGCATGTCCTAGCTTAAGTATAACAGCTTGCTGGTTCACTCACCACTCCACGGTAAGTGGGTGGAATAACACCACAGTAGAAAGGGACGAAGCAGCTGCATACGAGGGTCTGGAAAAGGCAGGTTTTACTGCATATTAGTTACAGAAACACAAACAATGGAGTAAAAGAAAGAAAAAAAGAAAAAAATTAATAAAGAGTAAAATGTTAATAGGGCAAAATACATTTTCAAGCCTTATTTCCAGAGAGGAAGGTATGGTGTAAACCAGCAAACAAGATTATATCAGTTATTTCAGATATGACCATAAACTTGCAACACCACCCTGGCAGAAAAGCAGAATCAGTCCTCCAGTTCTGTTGAAAGAGGGTAGTTCCCATTACAGCCCCCACAATTTCCTCTGACATTCCCTAAAATTACAAAACATCTGTTTAGCTTTTCACAATCTTAAATGTAACTAAAAACAACGATGACTATCATCACAGGTCCTATCTACTCCTTTCTTTTGGCTACTTATCATGTTGGCAATTAAGACACTGACCTGTCCCCTGACCTCAGAAGACTTTGGATAAAAAGGGTCAGCTTAACTCTCAAATTGTAAAATATACCTGAATGAGCTCCTCTCTACTGTCAAACTCTGACACTAGTACGTTCTTCCCATCAGACACTCTGGTCAGGGACACACAGAGCTTTCCAGAGGCTCGAACGTGGGCGTCTTCTGGAAGGCTCCCCACCAGAGAGTCCTGCACATTCTTCAGCAGGTTGTAAGCTGGGTGCAGGGGCCCCAGTCTGTGCTTCCTGCCCTCTTTGGCCATGAACATCAAATCAGCACAGCATTTCTCTGCACAGAGGAACACAGTAATTACAGTGCATGCTTGGTAGAAATGCTGAACTGGAATACTATAATTACAGGTCGCAAACATAGTAAACAGGAAATATTTATGTTATTTAAAATGAAACTATATTAAGGATCCATTCAACTGCAGATATTTGCACATGTTTAGAAGCTCACTCAGCAGATGCACTTTAAAAATAGAAATTCTGATGAATCCTAACTTTTCTTAAAAGCAGAAATTATTCTGTCAAATAAGGACATAAGTTAGATTGCCACATTTGATTTAACAAGCATCATGTTTTCTTTGCATCTAGTGCTATCAGTTATTTGCCAAATTAGATTAGATTAGATTAGATGGTCCACGAAGAGACTAATGAGGTCAATGTTGGTACAAGTAGTGATATCTTATGAAGTGGACACAATGAATCTCTTATGGAAGAGACTGAGGAAACACCTGGAAATGCAATTAATTAATATCTTATGTATGTCTCATATGTCCCGAGGCCGTGGCGATTATAAAGCGGCAATGTGAAGGGCCACTACGAGACAAAGCACCGAGCATCTTTTGAGCAGGTTAATTAACAAGGGGGATGGCATACCCCCTCAAATCGCCTACAGTATTAGTACAATGCTCCTTGGTGCTTTAGATCTATGCCGAATTATTTAATACAATTTAGTGATTTAAATTGCATCTTGAATAGTTTTCCATTTAACCTAGTGCATTTACTAATAACAACCGTAGCGTTAAAATGACCGATTTTTGAATGAAGTTTGGTCAGTCGAGAAGGGCCCCATAACTCACCTAGGGGGATTCCAAGACTAAGAACAACAGCCATCAATGAACCTGCAGACGCTCCATAGATTTTAGAGGCGTCTTGTATGAGGCGAGGGAACCGTTCAAGGATGCAGCTGGTGGCACCGACATAATAAATCCCCATAAAACCGCACCCAGCAAAGGAGATGCTCCATTCTGTCTTCAAATCAAACATCTTGACTCCACCAACAAACGTCCAGACTGTACAAATCCACCACAGAAACTAACTAAGTGAAAATCACTTCTTCAACTTGTTGAAATGTAAACTTTTGGCCAACTGCCACCTTCACATCACCTGCAAACGTCATCTGAAGCTGATAAGGTAATCACTTCATGTCATTTTGTGGCATTAGGATTTTTTCCCCATTGGCTGGAAAGGTCACATGACAGCACAATGGGGTGCGCAGCTCACAGCTCTCTGTAACTTTTTGCTAGAGAAATCACCATACGGGATCAGCACAGTGCCCAAAAAGAATTCAGGAAGAACAGGTGAATAAGATCAGAGCAGAGAAGGGACTGTCATACTCTGAAGCTGCTAAGGGAATGGAGATGAACTGTGAAATGTTGGCAGTGCAAAAGGAAAAGGAGCAGAAAGGGAATGGAGATGATTAGAAAGGTTTAAGATGGTGCCGGACGCTGCAAGGAGGTTCTTGAATGTTGTGGACAAATCTGGAGAGGATCTAGATGTTACATTGAGGGATGGCGATGCACCAACTACCATGACTGTGTCATGGGATCACTTTGGGTGGATACTGTAAATAGTTAACACTGTAAAGGGGGTTACAATCCAGCAGTTGGCGGTAATGCACACTTATGGATGCATAAAACTCAACGGAAGCAGTAGAAGAAGAAGAAGAAGAAGTAGTATAAATAGTAGTAGTAGTAGTAGTCATCGTCGTCGTAGTTTGTAACCTTTGAATATACGCAGCGTGTGAGATATACTGAAAGTCTGCATTTAGATTCTTTCAGATACACCTTTTGTTTTTAAAATGAGCATCCCGGTGGTGGACTTCGCCGCGTACGGCCTGAGTGAGAAAGATGTTACTGACGAGCAAATGCACAACTTAAGCAAACAGTTGGAAACAGCTTTTACAGAAGTTGGTTTCGTTTTTCTGAAGAACACTGGGATCACTGAGGAGGAGGTGAGTGAAGTGAAAAGTGGCATTTAGTTTTGTTGAAAGTGTTTAATAATATTAATACAACTTTATTTATAGAGCACTTATCAAAACAAAGTGCAAAGTGCTTCACAACAAGAGAAATAAAATACCACAGTGAATGATGAAATATAAAGAAATAAAATGCACAAAAGCAATAAAATAAACAGCCAGTTCAGGTAAAATCAGGTTATGCTTTCAGAAAAAAATGTGTTTTGAGAAGAGACTTAAATGAAGACACTTAAAGCAGAATGGGTCTTTTCTCCTGGTGTGTTTGGATAGGTGGATCGTGTTATGGACATGTCCAAGAAATTCTTCCTGCAGCCAGATGAACTGAAACAACCCTTCAGCAGGAAAAGCTTTGCCAACAATCCTAACCACGGCTGGGTGTCTCTGGAGACTGAGAGGTATGAATCAGAAAATTAACACATCGCACTTCTTAACTGCACAATTTACTCGTTTTTAAATTTGAATAACTGCTTTTCAGGTTGAATCCAAGTCAACCTGGAGACCTAAAGGAGGCATTCAACACTGCTTCACTTCACCCTGACATGGTAATGATTTATTTTATACAACAGACCTATCTCAGGATTTATTGTTTGGTCATGTAACAGATGAGCAGTTTGGAGGTCAAAGTACAAGCTAATCTATAATTGTTATTTTACCAGAGAACTTCTGTTCTACTCTGTTCTGTTTGTTAAAACATTTGTCTGCCAATACTATCAGCCGGTATTGATTTATCACAGATGTATCAGTATCAGCACATACAGGTAAAAGGAAAGATATGTTTGAGCTCATGTAAAACAGGAAGTGTCCCCATTACATGTCCACCAAGTGTCCTGCTCAGTCCATATTTTCATTGTAATTCTTAAAAAACAACTTTAAGGAATCCCTATCAAAAATGTTTGCTTATGTTATGTGCTTATACCATTTTTTTTTTAACTTTTAAAATATAAATATCAGTATTGGCCTCAAAAGTCCAGTATCAGTCAGGCTCTAATTCTTGCCGTAGAAATGGCCTTCAGGGGCTGTAACCGGGTTCCAGGAGATCCAGACGCATTTCTTCCATCGCTGTAAAGAGCTGAGTCTGCGGGTGCTGAGGGTGATGGCCCACAGTCTGGGTCTGGACCCCGAGGTGTTCCTGAGTGCACACCGTTTTATAGGAAGTATGTACAAAACACTCACTGCTCTCACTATGGAGTGTTGTATTGTTTCTTAGGTTCAAGCAGCATGTCATGTAAGAGAGTCAGTGAGTCAAGATTAGCTGATATGTGGCAACACTGTGACTTGATCCTTTGTTTGTCTGTTAAAGTCAACACACACAATTTAACGTCGTCAATCCTCTGGCCTCACATGCAGCCTACATGAGCAAACAGTCTTCTTACTCACATTGTCAGTAAGGGAAGTTAATATCCAATTTTTGGGCACTAAACATGTTGATTAAAGATCATGAGGTATATGAGGAACTTCAATTCTCATTTTTGGCTTTTTAGAGGTGAATCAACTAAATGTTTACATATAATAGCACCTTTTTTAAACAAGATCGCTTCATGTGAATAACATAAAATGTAATCACACAATATTAGAGATAATACAAGTAACAACGGCATTAAAGATACGTAAAATGAATAAAGAATAAAGTCAGAGTTCAGTTACCAACACAACACCAACGAATCATCGTTTTGGAAGACAGATCAGACCCTCTGTGTTCCCCACAGGCTCATATTTACTGGAACAATGTGCAGTACATCCTCAGAAAGCCAATCCTTAAGGTACCTTCTTGTTCTTATTCTACATGCAAAAATGCAATAACTTCCAGTACAGTACTGAATCGTAGGCCCAATAGAAACTCTTGTGATACTAATATGCCACACAAGTTTTAACAGTGTTGTTGTGTCTCCTCTAGCTGATGAGAATGGCTCAACACTGCGGTGTCTGTACTACCCATCAGTAAACCGGGAGAAAGTGAAGGAGGGTCAGTTGCGATGTGGAGAGCATTCGGACTACGGCAGCATCACCTTGTTGTTTCAGAGCTCTGAAGGTCTGCAGGTAACACCACTGGCATCGCCACCTCTCTGGATGCAAGACAAATTACAAACAAGATTTTCCACTTTTTAAAACTAACTGAAGCCTCAGGACTAATTTGGGGCAATCTTAGTCTTAGTTTAGTCATATAGCACAAACTTCATTGTGTGATGTTAACTTCGTCTAACTTTTAACCTTTTGTCTTTAAAGTGGAGGATTGACAAACTGGAAATGTGGTGTTGTTTTGATTTTTGTTACTGTTAAAGAAGGCATGTGATCCACCTGACACTTGTTAACCTTCAGGTGCGTAGACGTTCAGGTGAATTCATCTGTGCTCCCAGCATCCCCGGAGCAGTCCTCATCAATATCGCTGACCTGATGCAGCGCTGGACCGCTGATCAGTTTGTCTCTGTGGTGAGTTGAGAGGAGATTTTTGGAGATATGTCTCACATCTGATGTATTCGAGGTCTAACCCCTCTCCAAGAGGTCCTGTTTTTGCTGGAAAAGATATCAGCCAAGGTGTTTGGCAGAACAGTAAAATGACAAATAAATGACTTTAGAACTGAATAACTTACAGTAATCCATCAATAAATACAGTAATTGATATTTAATTGGATACTAGAAATGGGAATAATAAAAGATTCCAAAACTCAATAAATTAGTTTTGGCTCAACTGTTACAGCATAAATAACAGGAGACCACTGTCTTTTCACACATGGACCAGTTGTAATGGCCGCTACTCACTGGCTGGCCTGCAAATCCAAACCTCCTTGTAATACCCACCTAAAGATATATTAGAAATGTAATCTTTATTTTAACCCTGGCCCCAGTCTCAATTAAGTCCAGTAATGTCAGACCACAGTGATAATGAGACGGAATTGCCATTTTGTTTCACTTAATTATGAAAAAATCTGAGATGTGCGATTAAGAGGTCTGCAACCAGGTTATGATTGCAGTGTTTCACAATGATGAAGAAAATATTTGTGCTGTTAATGTTGAGGTTGGCCATCCATACAGAACGAGAACTACAGTAATCATACAAGAAATGTTAGGATGATACAAATCTCAGCTTAACTAGAACTATTAAAGAATAGCAATATCGTAGGATATAAAAAAAAATCAATTAAGTTTAGTATGAATTCACACCAAAAAAAAGGATGTATATAATCTGAAAATGTGACAGTTTATTGCGGTTGTCCTGTCCCTCAGGTCCACAGAGTGTTGCTGCCACCTGTTGGAGACTCCAGCACACGTCAGTCTATAGCTTTCTTCGTCCAACCGGATGATGAGGCTCTGATCACCTGCTGCGACAGCTCTAACAAATACCCTCCGGTTAAAGCAGGTGCTTACCTCATCGAGCGCTTCAATGACTCGTATGGACGAAACTGAATTTTTACCAGTTAATGTATACATAACTGTTGACGTATAAACGTGTCGTCATTTTGTCAACAGAGGTCTCAGTTATCCTGTTGAGCTTTAAAGACATGCCTGGAAAGTCTTTTATCATGTTTTATCATAGTTACTTTCGTCTTCCCTTCCCACAGTGTTTTTACATTTTTAATTCCAGTTTGAATATGATTTGAATCATTTGGCTCACTGATTAGCTAAAAAACACATTGTGTATAATAAAAAGAGACAATAACCTCGAATCTGCAAGCTCATTCACTTTATTGTCCATATTCAAACCTTGTACAACAGTTTCATGAATTCAGGACGTTGGGTGGTGGACAGATTTAACTGCTCTTTGAAAGGGACAAAAAATAATAATTAATCAACTGGTGTATTGTATCTCAATTCCTTAAAAGATGAACTATCTTGTGTCCTTATTCTATCTCATATCTGTTGAATTAATCCATAATGAAGACAGTTCTGAAGTCAGTTTTTGACCTTGTGACTGTTTTTCTGGTTTTCCATCTCCTCTGACAGAGACAAGGTCAAATTCAACCTAAGTGGTGAAAATAAATAAATTAAAATTAAGTTTCTATCATGAAAAATGACAAATTCACATACACTCAAGCAGTGACACACAAACACATACAACCACTTTAGAATCCATGCAGTCGTCACTCACAAGCACAATTATATTAAATTAAAAGATTTCAATATATATGTAACTTCATCTGTAAACTAAATATGTTCTTCAATCATCTGGCCCAAAGGTGACAACAGCTAGAAAAGACAATTGAAGGATTGTGCATTTTATATAGGTATGAACTTTCAGTTTCAAAATGATGGCTGAAGAGAATTGTGGGTAACTGTTGCAGTCTGGAGTCCTCTTAAGAAGTTATATAAAACAGTTAAGAAGTATTCAAACATTGATAGCATATTTTTTACACCACAAATATAATTGTCACATTTTAAAATTAAGCCAAAAAACTGTGAAAATGAACATGGTGAAATGCAAGTTATAAAAAGAAAAATATTTTATGGATGTGCTGAATATATTATTCATATTACTACATGAAAAATGTAAATAGGACAATTTCATTCATTAGCCAGCAGCACTACATAAACTCTAAACTTGAGTTTCTGACATTCATTTTTCTGAAATAATCTCTTTAATGGAATAAATAAATACAGTAATTTGTATTTCTCTCTAAGAGACAGTGTCAGTGGCAATTAACTACAGTGTGCCCTAAACAACATTCACTTTTTAGGCCAAAAGCCCTCCCCATTTCACCCCAAAGCACTTCCCATGGAGAACAGAGAGTAACAAAGTCCTTGTGATAAAAGATCAAAACAACAAAAACAAGAGTCGATTTTCCACAAAGAAATCTGGACCAGCTCCACATTTCAAGTCTGATTTTTGCAGCCAAATTGGGCATAATGGGCACTGGCACTAAATGTGAAGCCTTATTTCTTATATGCTCTTAATATTTAGGCATATTTTTGTCAAGTGTTTTTTTTTTTTTTTTTGAAAATCCAAAACAAAAATGGAAAATTGGAATCATTACAAGGCAAACACACACACTCACTGGCATTCATACAGCATACGGAGTATTGAGGCCTGCTAAGAGTGTCTTGGCACTGGTACATCTTGCTGCTGGTGACCAGGCGGCAGTGGTTGACTGTTTCTGGGTACAACTGGTGCAGGTTCACCTTCAGCTACAGGAGCTCCGGGCTCTGCAATGAAATGACAAATTGAGTTGCATTATGGGAAATGTAGGTTGAAGCATTTTTGGAGCTTAACTCATACTAGGGACTAAAAGTCAGGATATCTTGGCCTCTGCTGCTTTAATTGTTACCATTCTTTTTTAATGTCTCTTGTGAGTCCCCCAACTTGATAGAAGTGCAATAATAAATGACAGGAGTACCCCTTTAACTGTGTGTGTAAAAGCTCTCTTTGGTTAAATTGCGTTTAGACAACAATCATTGCAATGTGATACTTACGTTTGACCTCGGCTTTTGAGCTTTGGGCTTTTAACCTTTCCATTTCTTCCACTGCCTGAGCAGACAAAACAAGATGGAAAACGTTAGAGCATCACAAAGTAAGTGAGAACTCTTACTCTGCTCAGTTTATTAACATAAATATTTTGTAAGAACACAATTGTACCATAACTACACATTAAGTTACAGTTTGACATGCCTTTTATATCCCCTGAGCCATGATAAAAAAAATAGCGGAATCTTGGTCTTGTTTGCTTTAACCTGCTCACTGCATCTCAAACTTGGCGGCAGTAAGTGGTGATGCACGTGCACAGAATCCAATAACATTTGGGTGCGACTCACCAGTGCTGTTACAAGGAAGTAAATGTTTCACATGCCAACAAATCACACATCATCAATCAGAAAATATTTAAAATCATTTGAACTATGGGTTACTGTGTAGATATTTCTCCCATCTATTGCACCTGTCAAGCAACTGCAGACTATTGAAGGAAGAAATCCTGATCACCTGCAAATAATTAGTTTTTTAATTCACCTGCTGTAGCCCCAACTTCTGAGCATTAAGTTCTTCCTCTTTCCTTTCCAGCTCCTCCCTCTGTTTCTGCAGTTCGGCCGACTTCTTGTAGATGTCATTCCCCTCGTTGGCCAGTTGCTGTTCGTACTCTCTCAGCTCCTCCTCAGTGTAAAGGGGGTTTTGATCTAAAGTCTGTGGAGGGCAGGGAATTATAGGATGTAATTAATTTAATAAATACGTATATGTATTGTACGACTTTTATTTCATCATTTCACCAGCCAACTAGAGTTTCAAGAGAGAATAGCTCTCCAACTGATGGTTAGTTGAATTCAATGTTGAATTAACATGACAGCAAGGTCAACAAAATCTCGACTCAACTTGGTAAACATCTTCTCAAGACAAACCTCATATTTCTGTCTGCATTTACCAGACGTTTCTATAAAATCTAGCCCTTACCTCCCACTCGTCTTTTTCCAAGAACTCCTCCTTCTTCGTGGCTGCCATGAACTCGTTCAGCGACACAAGTCTGTCTTTATTAGTGTCCACCTGAACATCAACACATGAAGCCACGTTAATCAACATCAGGGCCAATAAATGGTCTTCAAGATGAATCGCTGGCCCCAACTGCCCAGGAGAAAGCCTCGACCTGTCAACTCCCTGCTAAAGCACTGCCTCTGTTGCTGTTACTGTTTAGCACAACACATTTTCCCACCCATCTTTTACCACTGATAATGTCTGCACAGGTTTGTGTACAATTTGTCACTTAAGTGTGAGGAATGCTGTGTCCATTTGACCATTAATGACAGTTGGAGCGATATCTGACACACCACTGTTCTGATTTTGGCATTGCTTGGATGGATAATGTATTTTTTCACTGTAATCCAGAAACAAAAAACAGACTGATTAATCACAAGGGGCGCTATAACTGAAGATTGTTAACTAAAACATAATATTTTAGATACCAATACTGCACTTTTGACAAAATGTGGAGAGGCAATGAACTTGGAACTATGTTCTGGGTTTAAATAGTCAAACTCCAAAATTCCCAATAGAAAAAAATCTTTTTACTGACTGCATTCAAAGGATGCCCGTATCGTTTGTGTGTGTGTGGGGGGCCTGATCAGGGCTGATCATTACTGTATTAATAACACACGAGTGAGCGTCCATATCTATTCTGTTATTGTGGTGGCCTCACCTCATTCATAACGTGCTCTCTCATTCGCAGTCTCTCTTCCTCCATCTCAACCATGTCGTCTTCTTCATTGTCGGGGTTGTACACCTTGTCCAGCTTGAAAACACATACAGATCCAAATCTGACCTGTAAGGCTTCTTCTTTTATATATCACATTATCCTAAAACATGCAGAACACCAGGGCAGTTAGACATAAATACATAAACATAAATACCTCTTTAGTGAAGAGAGCTTCAAGCTCGCTCTCATCGAAAAAGCCATCTCCATTGCTGTCTGCAAAACAAATGACTGGAATGAACAGATCATTTCATCCATATATAGTTTTGGCACAGGCATATCAGATTAATAGTATGTCAACAATGTGTTAGGCTATATGGTGCTCATTGGATCACTGGTCTATGCACAACACATTCGGCCACAAAGATCCCTTTTTGATGAGGGAAGACGTTTGTCACTAGATTGTAGAATCACAATGTATATATTTTAAGAGAGACAGTGGAAACCTCTAATATCCGTTAGTCGTTCTTGGCTCTTTAGACACATATCATCTCTGGTTACCGTGCATTTTGAAGAAGGTCTTGGGATCAAAGTCTTCTGGGTCCAAACCGTCTGCCTCCTGCCACACCTCCTTCAGCTGGTCTTCACTGCCCTGCACACACACACACACACACACACACACACACACACACACACACACACACACACACACACACACACACACACCATGGTAAGTGTCAGTTCATCTTTAAGCACACATACTCCTTCTCCTTTATTCTTGTATTTTGTGATATGTTTCTTATAACCCCCCACGAATATTTAAATAAAACCTGCTCAACTGACTTCTGATTTTATTTGTACTAAGCAAAATTCCAATACCATGTTCAGAATAGTCCCTAAAATTCAAATAATTCCACCAACTAATAACTCTATAATGGAGAATTGTGAAAGTAGTAAGTGGGAAGTCTTCTTAATGCTACTTAACTAAATGAGCTGTAACCTCTGTTTGCATTAATGAACTTCATTACAACAGGAGTCTTACAGGGTGGTTAACTTTTGGATGGTTGTTGTGTTTCTTTTTCATCTCCTCGTAGTGCTGCTCCTCCTTCTTGCGGTCCTCCTCAGTCATGGCCTTCAGACGTTCCCTCCTCTCATGCTCCTTCATCATCTCATACCTCTTGAACTCATCGTGGCGGTCCTTGTCAAAGTTCTCCAGGTCTTTGGTCGCCTACAAATGAAAAAAAAAGTTGAGAAGGGGAAATTCGCCCCTGGATTGTACAGCCTATAATGGTACACTCATTTATCTGGAATTGATTTCAGAGTTAAAAGCAAACTGCTTGGCTGAATGAATTAAAATTTCATAGCTCACTCAGGGTACAAGGGATTTAATGACGTAACGTCCCAGGCAGGATCAATCAAACATGGTCCTCTTCTTTTAACTCATGCAGTGCAAATTACACAAACTCTTCAGTGCTGATATGCTTACATCATCTAATGGGTGCTGTCCACGTACAGATACACCTCTGTTCTGCCCTACATAGCATGGGTAGTAAAACAGAGTAAAGAAGTCTGTCTCACATTCCAACAAATGATTTATTGGTTTGTTGCTATGAATCTAAAACCTGCTGTTTACCTTTGTAGGGCAGTGTACTGGTACTTTTATGTTTTGAATATTAAATATAATATTATAGAAATATATAAAATTATTTTGAATTATTAATATAATATATAAATGCCAACTTTATACCTGGCAATCCTTGTGAATCTGAAACTCTTCTCTGGCTTTGGACTGATCTTTGTTCTTTGATCTTTGAACTTACAGGTAATTCTTTATTCTACAGCCCTGCAGGTACTTGCCTGGTATACAGTTTATGGAAATGTTATGGTCACTGATAGTTAAGTGTCAAATAAAAGTCTCAAAAACAAAGCAACAACTCATTTATCACTATTGTTTGCATTTCACCAAGCAGTCCAAAGGCATATATAGTGAATAAGTTACAGTACACAAAATATTGTCAGGATTTAGATGCATTTGATTGTAACCGCCACTGTAAAACCAGTGAAACATGGGAACCCAGTGAGCTGACTTCCCCTTTGTTTTTTTCTTAGTTCTCAAAAAATGTGGCCCTCTCAATATCCGATGAAGTTACCTCTGATGTGCCAGCCCTCTCCCAGAAAGGACATAAAGCTGTGAATGCATCCAGGTTATTACATATAAAATCAAAAAAGGCCAGACCGGTTAATAAAGCTGAGGCAGCAGAAAAGAATGAATAAGCGGTCTTGAGAAACACGGCTCACTGTTTGACACCTGTAATTCTCTACAGGCTCATCCATCCTAATTATAGCAATAGTATGACACAAGGTATTCTTAACTGTGATTCTAGGTATGACTGTGATGCAGTTACATACAAGCAGCACTACAGTTCCCCCAAACAGTGTAGAGGAACATGGTCAGTATAAACTAAAAAGTCATATCCATCCAAGGGTCTAAGACAAAAAATAGGAAAGAATCACTAACTCCAACAAAATATAGAAATCTATATCTAATAACCTACTAGTACTTACACTAATGATTGTGTGTGGCTGCCATGTGTGTATGTGGGAGGTTGTCTTTCAACAAATTTTCAGCTATTTGTGCTACTTGAACAGTCAATATGCCCCGAGGCTACAACAGTTATATTCCTCTGAAATGAGTAATTTCTTTTTTTTTGGCTGTGTTTGACATTTGATGCTTGCACTGCCACAAGACGCCCCCCCCCCCAAAAAAAAACCTGTTCTCATTTAGGTATGCTATGTCTGTTATTAATGGAGTTACTCTGGATTTTGAAAAGGTGTTTTTTCACCGATTTGATGAGGCGGTCCAGGTCCTCCACCTCAAAAGTGTCTGGGTTCAGGTGGTTGAGGTGCTCAAACTGTTTCAGCAGGGCCTGGTGGTCCACTGTCCGGCCTGCAAGGAAGGGAATAATGAAAAGTTTTATTTACCACCTCTAAAATGTTTCTACACATCCTGTCCAACTTGCATCATCTTACATAATGTCTCTTACCATTATGTTTTTAAAAAGGTGATGTGCTATGACTTCAACCTGTACATTGATATATTTGTAATCTAATTTCATAGAACCTTTCAAACAGCAGCTCACACTGGCCAGTGTAAGTCAGTGTTAGCTGAGGTAGGTGCTGTATTACATCATGTTCCTGTGTCTAAGAGCCACATCCTATATTTGACGATGACCTATCTGCTGATGTGTATTACAAAAGTTCTTGCCCAACTTCAAGAAGCACAAGTTTGTCAGAAACACATCAGCAAAATATGCAGGATACTTACCATTCCCCCCCTCGATGTCATGTTTGACTTTGATGAGCATTCGCAGCCTGTTCATCTCCTCCCTCTTCAGCTCGTCCAGCTTAGTACGAAAATTGTGATGGACAAAGTCCAGCTCTTTGGAAAGTTTGCCTTGCTGCAAGCAGAAAATCAACACACCACAGTTCAATACAAAGTGTTCATGTCAACACAGAGCTTAAAAAATAACGGCATGTTTAGTGAGTATGCAGACGTACCTTGATGTCATCCATGTTGGCATTTTTGAGCTTTTCTTTAAAATGGGGATCTTTCTCGAGGAACTCAATGACTTCCCTGAGGTAGCGGTCGTAGTGCAGACCAGTTTCCTGAAGCATAAACCAAAACACACATCAGTCTTTGTTGTTAGAGGACTAAAATTCACATTTTACTTAATATCTAACTTGACTTAGGGCCATTTATGGAAACATTTTGTATCATTAACTCTTGCTAATGAACAGTGGCACCTAATTTAACCTGAAATTGCTCTTGTTTGCTTTGAGCAAATACTCTAAAATACACTGAATGTATTTCACTTCAACCTTTTACCCACAAGCAAGTGTGCTTTCCATGTGAAACAGCCCTGTCTGAGACACTGTAAGCCCAAATCCTTTGGATGACTGAGAAGTGTTTGGTGTAATTAGCTATAAGACCCAGATTTACATGCGATATCCCTATATGACACTGTCCATCCGACTCACAGCACTCTGTGGTGGCTCCAGTTCCTCCTCTTGAGGCTTTGCTTTGGTCTTGTCCACACTGATAGGTACTGACTGGATACACAGCCACAAACTCAGCAGAACCAGCCCACAATGGGCCAAGGCTCTACCCCTCACCATCTGGTTAGGTACTTAAAAGAAGAAAAATAAATAAAATAGGGGTTAATTGGGTGAATCATAATTTTGTGATGTTACATGAATATGGTACATCTCACATAGAGCTTTTTTTTTTTTTTACTGAAAATGTTCTTAGGCCTAAGTATCCCGTGTCTAAACAGTACAGTGTGGGCAGGTGCTTTATCCTTACAAAAGACAACACCCTTAATTTCTCAAGCATTGCAAAAAGGGGAACAAGCCACAAATTCACCAGGAGACCATATGGTATGAGGTTATGCAAGATAGTCTTAATCTCAAAAGCAACACTCTGCCACAAGCAAAGGACTGTGCAACACGTGTTGGGTGGATAAAGACACAGCGAGCTTACTTTAAAACAGTTCCTCTACCATAGCCTTATAATTTGAAAGAGTGTTGTGAACCTGTAACTCACCCTCTAATTCATGACAAACACATAGGCCAACTGTATCATTTAAATAACAGGTTGTTCAGTGAGGGTGGTTTAGTGAAGATGGAAGCTAATTCATTATCCCATAGATGTAGAAAAGCTACAAAACAAGGCTTAGCATATATATATATAGTAAATTGCAACAACAATAACAGTTCATGTAAAATAACACTTACTTGTAAACTGACACTTACTTTAAATTCCTCTTTTCACTCTTTACCGCGCTGTAACCGTGTTAGCTTTCCTTAAAGTGCCTGCGCTTCCCTGCAGCTTGTTTACAGCTGTCATCTACCAACAATACAAGCCTCCTATGGCCACAACCTACAGAAAAAAAAAAGCTGTGTTCACCATGGCAACGCCCCGCCTTCGGCCGCCCTTATTGGACAGAAAAAGTATACTTTCTTTGTAAAATAGTCGCGTTGAGAGCTGATTGGGCGTTTAGCCTGTCAGTTAACGTGTATCGAACTGTCAACCCGTGGTTTAAGGTGCGTTGAGCCAAACTGTACGTGGCGTTCAGGCAACCCCAGACGAGGGCGGAGTTAGTGTTTGATGTAAGAGAGCGCAAGATTATTCATTGTTTAAAACTGGATTACACATACTTTATTGTATATTTGTACACGAGGGCATAGAGTCAGTGCAAATGAAATGAAATGAGATGGAAAACATTAATCATTTTAATGGAAAATCTTAGGATTCCCATGGCGTTTGGGCCAAAATTGGTGTGTGCACCTGAATTACCAGTGTTGCAAAACAGAGAAACTGTTTTACAAATTACAAAAACGGTCCAAAAGCCCATATAAAAAAATAAGGAGCAATCAAATACAGTATATTTAAAATGTACAATGTGTGTGTTGTGTATGTGTGTATTTAGTCTTGATTATTGCATCATTATGGTACCTTTCATTCACATTTTATACAACATATGCTTTGGTACAGTCCATCTATACATGGTTAGAGTATGCCTGTACAATACATACATAGCGTACTAGCAGTGGTGGAAGAAGTATTCTGATATTTTATTTTAGTAAAAGCAGCAATAGCACAATGTAAAAATACTCAATTAAAAGTATAATTAAGAAGTAATATTATGTTTATTATAATCTATTAGCGATGCATTACTGTGTACGCAGCATTTTAATTAAACAAGTAACTAGTACTCCAAAACTGTACTTAAGTACAGTAATTGGAATTAATAAAATGTAATTAGTAGTGCCAAATGGCCCCTGTCATTGTTATATTATTACATGTTCTGTTTTTTTTAATTACTGATACAATAATAGGCATTTTAATGTGGTGTTGAGATGTTGCAATGCTGCATATAACATGCTGAACTTGCCCTGAACTCTTCAGTACATCCCTCCAGAATCTACATAAACATGTTTATTTCGACACTAACTACTTTGGTCCACACGGTGGCGCTGCTTCCCCATTCTTTCAGTAAAGCGACCCAGCCAAGCAGAAACGCTACCCAACTGTGTCCAACCAAACCTCCATCCAACCTCCTCAACAGGAACTGACGTGCCTTCGGTGCAAGTGGATGGAAAAAATGCAGCTGAAGGAAAAATGGCTCCAAACACCGCACCGCTGAAAGGTGAGAAATTAACGTTTTTTGCAGTAAATGTCTGCGGGTTAAAGTTGTATCTTGTAGTTGCCTGAAATCGGCGGTTGCGGCTCCGCAGTATGCGGCCGTTTTTTGTATGCCAAAGCCTTTATTTCTTCCTTGTTGTGGGCAGTTGGCAGGACCAAAGCAGTTGCCTGGGTAACTTACTTTTAAATTAATAAATCAGTGTCCCTCAAAGTACGGAGCAGTCATGTAAGTTATGTTGTGTAGCTAAATTCAGTCGGGTTTATGTTTGTGTGGACAATATGTTTGCCTATTTTGCGTACCGTTTTGTCAGGTTTAGCGGCTAACTTAGCATCCAACAAGTAAAAAGTTAAAGTTCCAACCGCCATCAAAAGTATCAATAAGTGACATTTGCTCGGACTAGCCGGGTTAGTTAGCTAGATGACTTTCTTATTAACTGTTGAAAGTCACTGCTATTTCATATTAACAACCGGCTAGCTCCTATTTTAAGATGTGTACAATGCGAGAAAAGCAAACGTTCACGACTTATTGACAATTCACAACGCATCATTTGGCGTCAGGTGAGCATCGGCCGACAGGTTAGCTAACTAGCCGAGTTGTATACAAGTATGTTCAATCGCAATGTATTTTAAAGCCTGAAACCGCTCGATGTAATCGTTCTGTAGCGTTAGCTCCTTGCAGGTTGTGTTAAGTTACAAAGATAAACATGTCATTTTTCTGTCGTTTGAATTTCTATTGAATGTCTTCCAAAATGTTACGTGATATCCCAGCGATAACCAGTAATACTTGGGATCAGATGAAACACAGGGTTTTTCCCCAAAGTCATTCGAGGCAAACGTTTTAGCTAATTAAAATGCAGAGATGCACATTATATAGTCTGAATAATTACAAGTCCTCTTTTAGATGACTAGCCAGAGAGGAAACTCGCACACTACTCTGAACAGAGCAGCAATTCAAACTGAAGAGGAACTGCTTGTGCGTAGTGATTGCATGTTCTTCTGCTTATGACAGTCACCAAATGTGCAATTCTGTGTTCAGTTAAAAGGTCCTACAGTTTAAAAGATAGGGTTAGAAAGGGTCAGAATAAACCATAGTTTCACAGCTATATGATTTGTTTGAGACGCTGGCCAAGTAGACAACATTTGGGATTTCAGTGCCCCAGGGCTCTTAAATGGTCCTGTCAGTTTTTCGTTTGTGTTTCTTTTTTTATAGACTTAATGCTCTGCACAGGCGAGCCTCAGCAGTAGACAGGCCAGTACAGAAAAAGAACAAAGACATTTTACTGTATTGTTTCCTTCCCTGACAACCACAGAACATATCTTACAAATCTATCAACTTGAACTGGTTACTTATTTTCCTTTTTAAAGTCCTGTACTTTGATCAGCTGTAGTGTGTATTGCTAACATCTGCACTTTTGCACAGCTATTGGAAGCAAAACTCTCACTCAGTCCCATTAGACCTAAATTAAAGGATAGGTTCGCAGTTTTTGAAGTTTTTCTTAAAACAATAGTCAGTCAAATCAAGCAGATGTCTTTCAAAGTTAGTCTTTTTAGCACAAAATCCCCATCCCCATCCCCACCTCTATTACTGCTGTGCAATATCCTCCGTCTCATTATAACCTTAATAAGCTGCACTTAACTTGACAGTTCATGCACTATTATCTTATACCGTATTATTATTATCATCAACCGGTAAACCCACTTGGTACTTCACACTTATTTTATTTTATACTTATACCCGCTTGGTACTTAATTTATTTTCTGACCTGTATTATAGTGCATTATATTTTTTGCTAGTACGTCTATTCCTGTGTGCACTGACGTAAAAGCGAGCTGCTGTAACAAGAGTTTCCCCTCGGGGATCAATAAAGCATTTCTGATTCTGATTTTGTGTTTCTGCGGACAGTCTTTCCTTCATAGTAACACAAAGAAGGATTTTTGTACTAAAAAGACTAACGATGGAAGATATCTTCTTGATTTGACCAACTCAGACTGCTGAAGCCTCATACATACTTCAGATAAACTTTGGAATGTATTTTTTGTACAGAACTGTGCAAAATGAAGGACTGTGGATTTTGTCCCCCTTCGCTAACATTGAAATTGCTTTAAGAACTGATCTCTTCAGGGTCAGTATAAACAGGAGGTATGATTACAGCAAGCAAAACCTGTTGCAGTGTCTTTAAGACAGACTTGAAAAACTGTGTTGTGTCATTGTTCAAACCATAGACTGTATAGTCAATGGTTCAAAACCACAGAACTGTATTTTTTAAATTCTAGTGGAGATCCCAAAATTTCAGAAGATACCAAAGAAATATTTATAAAATTGTCACATTTGATGGATTGTTGCTGCCATAAAAAACATGGAATCTAGGGTTTTAATATATTTCACTCAGTGTAAACGTCATTTAGCTTAACTGAAAATCTGGAACAAGCTGCTAAAGAATAAATATGTGATGCTGTCAGACAGTGTGGAATAAGATGATATGATTACCGAAGGGGAAATGTAAACTGTATGTTAAGGGGTTAAAAAAACATAATGGGGATTTTGTCAAACCATCAAGCAAATGATCTGGGAATTCTACAGACTCCCACAGTCCAATTATTTAATGTGACCACTGCATCCTTAAATCTTTTCACTCAAGCAAGCATTTTCACTGGAGGCCTATGGCTCAGGTAGCTGTTGTCCCCTGAATACTTTAACAATACTAATGTCATGCTTAAGCGTTAAATGAAGCTCTTATAGGACCTGGGCTCTGCCACCCTTTGCCATGGTGCAGTGGAACAGAGTTTGCGGTATTTGTCTTGGCTGCAGTTGGCTTTTCTCCATACGTGGGCTTTTCCTCATTTGTATGTCTCCTGTTGCCATATATGGACTTTAAGCATATGGCATCTTGATTCAGCATGAGGCCTGTTGAATCTCCTTATTAAAACAGCATACAATCCATTGTCCTTTTCTCAGCCAACTATATTGGATTGATCTTCTCAATCTGCAGTGATCTTCAGTGCAAAACAGTCAAGAAAACCAAGACTAATGTTTATGAACTTTAATCACATGGTTTCTCAGACTGACCCACTGTTTACATACAGAATCAGGAAGTAACTGCTATTTAGTGTCTTGCTCAGTGTGTTAACTTGAACCCTTGGCAGTTAAGGAGCTCTGTCCTTTTCACTATGGACCAGCAGTGAATTTAACTACTAAGCTTCAATCTGTCAGAGCATGCATTCTTAATGTGTGCAAAATCAATGATATACAGATGAACTACGTTGGTCAGAACGTGACATTTCTGCACAGAATTAAGCCATCAGTGAGAGCAGCCGCCAAAAGACGATGACCTTTCTTTTAAAGCATTTTGTGTCCCCAAGCTGTGTTCTTGGCAAAGTTGGCACTAAGCTCTCCTAGTCAAATGCTTAATGAATGCACCCACATTGTCACTGCCCGCTGGTGTTAGCACAGCTGATAAGACAATCTTGGGCCATGGTGCTAACATAATGCTAACAGAGTGAGAGAAAGCCAGAGGAAGAGAGAGAGAGATCCGTCAAGCTTAGCATGCCAAATTCCTCAGCTGCACAATAGTGCTAGGCTAGCCTGAGCCCCAGCACAGCCAGCCTTCTCTACCACAATGGGAGGGGAAGCTCAGGAGAGGCCGGTGACGCCTGGGGAGGGAAGGAACTCACTCAACTCTGGGGCTGTGATCGGTCGATGAATAGATGCTTTGAGAAGGCGCTGTGTCATTTTAGGACCACAAAACACTCTTTGCAGCAATGTTTTTCTCATGTTATAGACGTGGGATACTCTTGGCTCCTTCCTGTTGTAGGCTAACCATAAATAGATGATCAAGAATGGAAGATGCCCATGTTTGGCATCAACTTTGGCGTTTTTGAGGGGTGGTCAGGAAAAACAAGCAGTTTGATGGCGTCACCTTTTGATGGGAGAAAATAAATAGCAGATTAATCAATACTGAAAATGAATGGTTAGTTGCTGTCTTGCACAGTAGCACACATATTTGGAATTTAACTACATGCCAATAAGTGGTGTGAGTCGTATGTCACCTCCTTCTTGTTACAAATCACTTTGCGCAATTGTTTGATTTAGTCCTTTTTTTGGTATGTGGTCAGCCCGGCTGCTTGGTTAAACAATTGCGATGTGCACCTTGCAATGTCAAGGTACACTAAAGAGAGGAGAGCTTGCTGTGAGTGAGCTGATCAATTTAAATGTCATGAACATGCTGGTAATGTAGCCTGCGCTGGTTATTTGACCTAATTGATGCCCTTGACTCCAAAACAAGCACAAGTAATTATTGGGTGTGCATTTGTGTCAAATGACAGCCAATCAATAAGCAATCAAAGCCTGGTTAAAGCAATAAGGCCTAGGGAAACCTGAGATAAAGAACTGCCACTTAACAAACGAAGATTACCCTTTGGCGACTGCGGCTGAGGAGGAAGAGCAGTTCATTCCCTATAACAAAGTCTGGGTGGTTCAATCCCTGGCTCCTCATTTCCACATGCTGCAGTGCCCTGGAGCAAAACACTGAACCCTAGTTGCTCCTGATGCCCAGGCCAGCATCTTGTTTCAATGTGTGTGTGTGTGTGTGTGTGAGTGGCAAATTGTGAAGTCCTTTGGTATAAAAGTGCTGTATAAATTCAGTCTGTTTACTAATGCCATATCCAGATACATGTAAACAAGCTTTTTTATGGACTTGACTCTGTGAACTGTCACTTCACTTTCACTTTGACCACCTCTTGATGTCATTTGTCATGTTTCTTTTCCCTTTTTTAGGTATTTAAAGATTTTCTACGCAACCCTTTGGGCCACACTGACTTAAAATCTGTCACACCCATGGCACCTTCCAGTTGACACAATGGCCCAGATATCAAGTGGTAATGGGTTCAAGCAGGATGTCCCCCAGCCAAAGGGGGTTGTGGGTAAAGAGGAAGCCCTCCGCATGGAGGAAGAGGCTTTAGCAAAATTGCAAAGGGAGAAGAGACACACTCTTTCAGCTTCAACATCCTCATCTTCCTCTGCAGCATCCTCATCCTTGTTGAAACCAAAACCATCTAAATCTACCACTACTGCTCCTCAACCTTTACCCTCTACTCATAGACCAGAAAAGGACCTCATTGTCTTCCCAGAGACCAAGAAGCAGGCAGAGCAGGACAAGTTCAGGGATATTGATGTGGACAAGCTGACCAATGAGGAACTTGAAAAGCTCCTACTGGATGAAAACTTTGGGACTAACAGCAAAGTGTCCCGGCCCTCATCACTACTGGGGTTCAACCTCAGTGCCTCCTACCCTGGCCATCCCTGTAGCTCCTCTCCTTTCCAGAGCAGCCAGTGGACACCTGTTCTGTCCACCCCATCTAGCTCCAATGTGTCCACTCCCACCCATCAGCCTACCCCAATGTTCCCCTCAGCTCCATTCCCCAAACCAGGCACATTTCAGAATGGCTTCACTCCAACCATGTCACCCTTCATGGCCATGTCGGCGCCACAGCCATCCTTCATGGCCTTCACTCCTATCCAGCCTGCTGCTGCCATGGTCTTCCCGCAGCCAGCCGTGGACCCAGAGATGGCCAAACTGTTTGACAAGATTGCCAGCACCTCAGAATACTTGAAGAATGGCAAATCAGCCAGCACTGACCTAGATTCCTCTCAAGCGGGCACAGCTTCTCTGGCACCCAACCCACCACCCCAGCAGCCAGCAGTGATGGAATCTTCTAGCATTAGCCGCTTTGACTGGCTGGATCTGGACCCACTTACAAAGCGTAAAGCTGAGAATGAGGAAGCATCCCTGGCATCAGGAGGCACTGCAGAGACAGTACCAGGAGTTCCTGCAGGGGATCCTTGGGATGCAGTGCTTGAGACTGAAGGGAACAGTAGTAGCAGCAGCCCCCCGCTGGAGACGAAAGCATCACTGTCTGTTCGCTCACAGCTCAGGAGAGCATCAACAGGAGCGGCTGTCACTAGGAGTCACTCGCTCAACATCCCAGGAACCTCCACCGAGCACAAACCAAACAATCAGGTAGGATCACAGTAAAATGTGAATATTTTAAAAAAAAATAAAAATTTTTTTTTTTTTTTTTTTTTACCTTTTCCGGAAAAGTCTGCAGAAATTTGTCACAGTACACATTTTGGCATGTCACAGCAGGAAATTATTAACATGAAATGGCCTGAAAACCAATTTCCTTTCCAGCTTTTTATTATGTGCACTGGTGTCCTGCATGAACACACAATTTTCTCAAAGTTAGAACAGCTTTGGTAATTTTACATCAGAAAGTTCTGTCTGTGCTCTTCTCACTGGTTTGATGTGGGCAGAGCTCATGATTTCACAATGTAGCAATATTTGAATCAAAATTTATTGACGGTTGCAGGGTTTTTTGCTGATTTGTCAGACCACTATGAATCAAATCTGATCAAAACACTCCCACACAGTTCTGATGAAGCAGATTAACTGAGTTTTCATTGTTAAGGCTGTGTTTTTCTGAACTTTTGAAAGTGTTGCTTAGTCATGGATATCTAATGTTATAGAGAAAAACTTTGTACCAGTGTACCAGTCCCAGAACCCTGGTATTATGGATGCTGGCTCAGTGGCATGGCCTACTGGGAGACTGAAATGAAACAGAGCCATGATTAGGGCCGATTCAGACCAAATCAATCAAGCGCTGCGGCGAAAATGCCAGTCCTCCCATTCATTTTGAATGGGGGTAGTCGGTTTAGGCTGCGGCGGAAGGGGCCACAGCCTGCGGTGAAAAATTTGAAACAGAATCAACTTTTGGAGAAACACAACCCAACGTCACACTGAGATGGCCAATCCAGTGATCAGCCTGGTCAAACTGCTCCACAGTCAGCCTGAAATATCATTGAAACCAGGCGCTATCCAGGCGGAGTTCATGGATGAAACTATGATACTCTCCCAGTTGTGTTCTCGCTTGGTTTATTTCGTGTACCTAGCTTCGATGTCTGTGTCTGGCTTGCAGTCTATGCTGAAAAATAGCGATACCAAGAGGCTTCCTTTGGTTTGTGTTCATTTGTTTGAGAGAGAGAGAGAGAGAGACAGACAGACAGACAGACAGACAGACAGCGGTGGTTGAGCGACCTACAGAGTCAATGAGGAGAGGGAGCACCTGTAGCAAGAAAGCCAGTGAATCAGAAAACTTTATTTTCTGATTGTTTCACAGATGTCAGGTTCTAAAACACAAATAAACACTCCCACACAGCGCCGCACAACCCTGCGACTAATCGCTGCAATGCCTGATTTTGTATGAATATGGCCTTAATGTTATTAGTCACACCTGTGTCCCATTCTGTCAAGCATTCTGTTTCACATTTACACCTGGTGGGTGCATCATTCAGTTACAGTATTTTTGCTGTTAGCCAATGAAAAGTCCATTGACTAACAGCAATCTGTCTTTGCACACTATTTACAGCATAGGTGCAGATATGCATTGCACAATAAATTACTAAATAAAACCTCACCTCTTACAACATGAGCGAGTGGGAGTAAAATTTAGTTAAAACAGATGATGGTGGATCTTCTCGTTCAGCCAAAACACCCATCAAAGTCTTACTTACAACTGCATGTATACTCCTCATTAATTCACTAGCACAAGCAAAACATCCTCTTTACTTCTCCTCCCTGTAATTAAGTTTTTCACTGTGGATAGTTACCCACTGTTTCACCCCACAATTTCCTCTCAACCACATTTTGTGATTCATTTTGCCATGCAAGACATGATTGATCTAATTTCTTGTGATGAATATTTAGAACATTCATTTGGGACAGTGCTGTGGGCAAGTGGCATGGGATATTGTTGCCTCTAAATCTTTTTTCCCCACCCCTAAAACTAAACAACCATCTGTCATTTGGCTGGCAGCGCTGAGTTGAGGCATGAACTTTTCACGATGTGTCTTCCTCTTTATTCAGTATTTGCGAGTCAGATTAATCAGAAATTGTAAATCTAATGCCTGGAAATGACTGAGTAAAATACATTACACGCTTCATCATAAGTGCTTTTCAGTTATTGTGACAGAAGTTAAAACCTCATCCTTTTTAGGGTGTTTGCGCAGGGGAAGTCTGAGGTGATAAGTCTGGCTGTCAATGTGTATTACCGTCCTCTGCAGTTGGTAGAAATGAGTATAGTCACAATGTACTTGAGGCATGCATGGCCCTCCCCATACACGTGTTGGTACAGAAGAAGATACAAACAATACTGGGACCCTCTCATTAAGATATTGCTTTACATTATCACCAGTGGTCAAAAACTCCACTGAGTACCCTTAAGGTCTGGAAAGGCTATTCTGTTGCACATTGTGTCAGTTTTTTGCGGCTTTCAAGACGCCCAGTTCCTGCTCATTGTGTTTCTCTGTGTCATGACCAAACAATTAGTCTCTGTGGTATGTTTCTCTCACATCAGGGTGATAATTAAACTTACAGCACTGTACAAGGCCCTTATTTCCAGAATTCCCAGTGGTTGCGGAAAACCAGGAAATTTGACACAATTTGAACACAGTGTTTAGAAAGATTATGGTACAGTCAAAAAAAAGAAAAGAAACAGGTCATAAACATGACCAGCTGGGGGCAGTTTCAATGTACTGTTCCAGGTCATTCAAGTCCATGTGTGGGACTCTACAGACATATACTTTGCCACTCATCAAAGGCAACTTGTCTAGTCTGTACACCCAGCTGTGTCTTCCAGGGTTGAGGAATGTCTGTTTCTTTGAAAGGATGAAACTGTGTTTGTTTACACTTGCCTATATGTTATGTCCAGGTTCAAGCCTGTGTTTGCTGGTCAGACTACCATGTTGTAAATTGAGACATTTCAGCTGAGTGTTCTTCAAATACATCCCTCTACACTCTCACTGCATCCATTATGTCTGCAATCTTGTTCAGATGGTATGTGTGTTTGCTTGCGCCCCTTGTTCCATCTGCTTGCCTGGCAGTCAGTGCCCATGTTGTTATAAACAGGAACAAGCCCGTACAGCTCGCCTATGCCCCACAGCACCAACAGAATGACATAAGAAATCACGCTCATAAGTTGCTGTGACAACTACCACCTCATTTTGACTTAGGGGAGAGAGATGCTGTATTTCCATGAAGTTTGGATACCTGTGGCATGCTGTATTTTGAGCAAATGTGATTAGATCCTGTGATGTGGGAAATAAGACAATAATTCCTATATCTGCTTCACAATAAGAGAAGTGAAGACAGAGTTAAGTTTGCAATACGAGTAGCTTAACACAGCAACTATAGCTCCAACAGCATGGCAAAAGAGAACAATCAGAAAACAGTGAGGGAGGCTGATGTCTGTTAGATGGGCGTAAGAACAGAAACATAGGAGTAAAACTAGACTTTCAACCACAGAGACTAATAACAGAAGCTACTAAACCACATAACAAGTTTTTTGAAAATGGTGTTTTCTCCTAGTTGCCTGCACATATTTAGCGAATCAGTTGACAGTGATGACACAGCTTGGTTGAGGGTAGAGCGTTGTCAAGGTTTGGCCTTGCTTTCCAAGAAAGACAAATATTGTAGTCCCCTGAAAATAGTTTTCTCTTAAAAGACCAAACCAAAGTTTTGCATGGTTTTTGCCTACATATGCATTTACATTGCTGTAAAAAAAATTTCAAAGCATGCAGTTATGTTGTAGATTGTTGAGTACCATTTCAGACAGCCTCTATGGAGTGAAATAAATTAGCTTAGAAAGATGTGCTTAAGCTAGTTAAACCTTGGTAGTGAATGTATCTTGTTTATTTGTTGTCAAAGTTACCTTATCATTGTGTGGTACTATTGTTGAAAATGTAGACTCATTTGAAAAGTCTATTGATGACTCGTGGTGCATTAATACTAGTGCTGACTGATAAATCGTATTTTCATCGTCATCGCGATATGAACATGCGCAATAAACACATTGCAAAAGACTGCCTGAAACACGATGAATAAGAAAAATCATGTAATTTAGGGATGGGTACCAGTTGAGACCGTGAAGTGAAGATAACTCGAAGATTACTTGAGTTGAGGACAACTACACTTGTTACTGTAAGTGCAATAAAACCTTAGCAAGTACAAAGCCAATACACCTTTTCAACAAGCGTAAACATGTAGAAAGGAATATTTTAATCTGCTCTGTCCGCAGTCTCTCCTATGTTTTACACAAGCACCGCGCGCTAGCTCGGCTAATAGCGGATTGTTACATACAAGCCAAAACTAAGTATGTATGTAGTCTAACTGTTTAGCTTAGTTTGCCACGTACCTTAAAATTTGGCAGATTCTTGTAAAGTTACTGCTGGCTGAGACAAACCAGCCCCTCTTCTCTCTACCAGCAGTACCTGCAGGTGAATCACAGCAGCAGCAGAGGGGGGAGGACAGGAGGAGGGACTGATACTGACTGATGTCTGAGTTTGATGTCTTTTTTTATATGGTGTTTTGGTGTATATGATTTATTTTATTAACATTTTAGATTTGTTTCCACTGAGATATTATTGAGTTTATATAGTGACTTTGCTGTTGTTTCTAGAAAGAATATTTTGTTATATTTAAAATATTCATTTTATTCATCGCAATATTGAACAAAGTTATCCCACATCACAGATTTTCCTCATATCATGCAGGCCTAATTAATACAATATGCTGTTAGAGATTCCAGAAATATAAGATCATTATGAGAGTGAGTTTCCAAAGAGCATTGCATTTATAAGCTGTGTAAGGAAATCACACCCAGAGGACATACAAAAAGCAATCATGGACATTAGGACTGCACAATTAATCACAATATTATCGAAATTGCAATATTGCCAAGTGCAATATCCAAATCACAGTACCTGCAATTTTTTGATAAAGGTAAAATGTGTGAGCAAACAGCATTATAATGAAGTACTGTAGTGCTGCAGAGATGCCCTGGCCTACAAATCTTGTTTGGTACAGACTCCAACAAATGTTACATCATCATGAGTGAAAATGAAAATTATGATTCAAAAATGATAATTCCCACTCATCATGAATCATATCACAATCGTAATATCTGTCAAAATAATCGCTGATTTTTTTGTTTTTACCATATTGTGCAGCCCTAATAGACATTAGGATAATGTGAATCTGACACATTGACAGGTTGTTGGAACTTGGAACTGTACTGTTATTATACTTAATCATTTTAATAGCTGATTGTAGAGCAATTACTTTATTGCACCAACTTCCCATCAATACGTGTTAGCGATGACGTTAAACACCCACCTCTGTTTTTATCAAAGTACAACAGATAAAAATAACTCTGCAGTTTAAAAAAATATGTATTTGTCAGTTAGAGAGACTGGTGTTGAGTTACAGAACAGATCCAGACATCAAACACCTCTTAAGTCGTATTGTGGTTGCAAGTGTAAACTGATATGTTTGTCTAAGTCACATAAATAATCTTCTCTACTGTTCCAAAAACACAACATCTCCACTAGCATAGAAAACTAAAAGTCTAGCTGAGGAAGCAAACACTGCTTGGTTGCTGGCCATAACCTTGACAAATGTGGAGAAATTGATTCTGGATACAATCTTGGTAAGAGTTGCCTATAATTGTTAATGGGATCAGACTTACCACCCATAGCCAAACTTGGCTTAGCATGTGACCTAACAGAAGCCTTTGAGGAATTACTTGTATTAAAAGGAACAAACCTTATTTTATTTACCCATGGCCATGAGTTTGACTCCTACTGCACAGAAAAGTAGATGTAAAAGTGGACGAACTTTCTCAGCAAAAGTCATAATTCACCAGGCATTGGCCCTAGGCATGATTGTAATTTTTTTTTATTTTTTTTTATTTCACTTGCAGTTATGTGTCCCAAGAAGTTTTTTTTTTTCAATACCATTTATTTCCAAGATGAGTGTTTGGATGGCTGTAAGTCAGTCTGATGTTGCCAAGCCTTGTTGTGGTTGGCAAGAGTGTAGTGTAAGATGTGGTAGTGTGGGCAGAGGAGTGTAAACTGGAACAAATGATCTTGAACTTGAGACTTAGTCAGCACCGGGCTATCTACTGTGGAGTCACACCACCTCTACTGTATGACTCTTTCTCTTCTTTTAGTCTTTGTTGTCTATTTGCCTCTCATTCCCTCTGTCTCTTGCTTTCTTTCATTTTCACTCCTTTTTTTCTCTTTCCTTCTTTCTTTTTCTTTCTGTATTTACTATATCTTCCCCTGTCTTCACAGTCTCTCAAATCATCTCTTCACCTCTATCTCTTTACTGGTTTCTGTCTACCTTTCTTCTCCCTTCCACCAGTCTTCCACCTTCCATTCACTGACTGCCTGTGGTGCCTGGCTACTAATCCCTTGCTTTGGCCTTTGGATATAAAGCTGTAGGTTAGTGATAATCAGCAGTCAAACAAATAGCTCTATCTGTAGTTCAGCCGTCACGCCTCACAGCACCAATGCCTGTTCAGACCTGGCTCTTACTGTTTGCAAAGCAACACTGAAAGTTAATGCGTCATTTACCACATGTCGCCATGTCTGGTTTAAGACAACACAGATTCATATTTCTTATCCTCACAATTGTTTCAAGAAGTGTAGTTCCACTTGATTCAGTGTTGCTTGTTTTTTTTTTTGGTTTGTGTAGTAGATCTTCATATCCAGAGAAGAAATGGTAAGGATTTTAGTCAGATATGTGCATTCATACAGTAATCTGGACTGAATGATCTCTAGGTTTTTATTTTCGCACATTACATATATTCTTTTTTCTTTAAACTGTGAACATTTGCACATTCTTTAGTCTATATTTTGCACATTCTGTTCTCTTCATTTTAATCACTGTACAGCTCTTCATTTTAGTCTGTATATATAGGAGGATATATTTTATATTTATGACTCTTTACAGTACTTGTTTTCCTTTCTCTTTCTTTGTTTATTTTGACAAGGCAAATTCCTTGTATGTAAAAACCTGGAAAACCTTGGCAGTAAACTTATTTCTGATTCTGAATCTAGCCACAAAGTATATAACTATGCAAGGAAATTAAAGGTTTAGGAAAATGTGAAGCAGACTTGTTCTTTGATTAACTGGCTATTGATCTATTTAATTTAACAGCACCAGTTTTTCAGTAACACAATACTGATGATTCACAGTATAAATGTGGTTAATGGAGATTATGATTATGTAATGAGCCAGATAAACCAGTCACCTAGATTCAATTTTGGGTAGTAGTATTAAAACACACACTGAAGTATTTTGCTCGCCCTTTCATTGCAGATTGAGTGAGCATGTCTGTGCCTGCTTGTTCTTGCATTGTTCCTTCAAAATGACCTGCATTATCTGAACATTATCTTAAGATCACTGTGTATAACCTACTGTATGCCAGCATGTACTGTAGATTCTTTACAGCTGAATACAGTCAGATTTCTCCTTCTCCCTTAGACTAATAGACCTGCAGTAGCTCTTTTACATCTCTCACACCTCCATACCATCCCACTCCAAACTCTGCCCCATTTTATTTTATTATTATCTAATTACACCTTTAGCACAAGTATGAGATGCTGCAGCATACTAACACTCCCTAAATTTTGTTTCACCAGACAGATTGCAGGGTTAGAAGATGATGTAGTGCATGAATGTGGCAAGGATTCCAGTTAACTGTGTGACTCACTGGGCAAACTGTTCTATGTCTCTTAACCTTTGACCTTGTTTACTGGCAGAAAACAGGATATGATTGTGGAAGATGAAGTGAGGAAGCAGGTAGAAACCAGATACTAACGCACCTAATAAAAACCTCGCTAGCAAGTATTTAGGGAATTGGTTGAATTCTGCAATGTTTTGGGAAAAAAACATGCCTGTGAGTGTCAAGATTGATGAGAGTTTTGTGTCTGGATGTCAGCATGACTGAAAATCACAAAAGCAAATTAATCTAAGTGTCTATTTGTCAGTCTGTGCCTTGAAGCACAATTGTCTAAGCCAGGAATTTCAGTTTATCACAGGAAGCGTGAGTTAGTTAGCCATCAGTCACTTCCTGATCGAAAGAAGAAGTTGATTTGTGTTTTCTGAGCAGCTTCTGAGCTTCTCACAGGCACTATGTCTCCATCGATGAAGCTGTATACAAACAGAAGGGTTCAGAAAATGTTGATTATGTATGCAGCCAAAAACGTTTTAGCTGACTGTTAGAGTTTGCTGAGTATTCACAACCCATTAAAATCAATCTTGATCGTTTCAGTAAGTGTTGGATCAGCATGACAGCATCACTCAGCCCACACAAAGTTATATTGTAAGTTGAGACCTGCAGGTTATTTGCAGGTTGAGTGTCAGATAAATTCCTGACTTTATTGAGACGAAAAATTTGGACTTTCTTATAGAAGCTACTGATTTAAGCAACAGCAAGCAGCTGTTAAAACAATTTCTCAGAGATCGGAAGTTTGAGTACCCAAAACTTTTAACAGTTAACAGTCATATGTTGCTGTACAGCTTCTCGATTTTAAAAACGTGTAGGCTGTTCAAATATTGACAGTGGCAAGTTAATATTTGAGTGCAGCTTTCCTGTGGACAGTCTGGGGTAATTTTCATTAGGCTGTCACAGAGAGGAAAGTAGGTGTCTAATGTCTAGATGTGTACTGTAACTCAATACTGAGGTTGGGCTTGGAATTACCACCAGCTTTGGCTGTGGTTGGTTAAGCCTTTCAGTTCTGCCACTGTACTGAGTCAGACTTTTGTGCGTGTCTGTGTCCCATGGGAGACACCACAAAGTTCCTCAAGCTAACCACGATCTCGTCTGTTAAACTCAAGGGACAGCACAACAGTTTTTGCTAAAAACCTTTCTGCTCTTTTTTAACGTCTGGCCTTGTTTATCAGCAGGAAAAGCCTTGATTCCAGTAGTGAAAACCTTGATAACACAAACTTATAATTAGCAAAAAAAATTTAAAACAATTTTATGTGAAGATTGATAAATACTAAAACAAAGCAGAGAGATAAAAATGAATTGATAAAAAAGAATTGTTCATCAATGTTTCATTGTTTGTTTGCACTATATTTTAAATGAATTGTACTCATTTTTGAATGGGACCATTATACTGGTTTAGATTGTTTGCTCTGTAATAAAGCATAGAACTATTATAAGTACAAAACAAAGTTACATAGTAAAGTGCTATACTAAGACTGGAAGAAATAATCTGAGGCAGTATGCTGCAAAACTGCAAGTGTTAAACCTCCAATAACGTAAAGATGCCCTGTGGGGGATTTCTGTTAACATTCAGTGTTACTCACCAAAACACCTTGTGTGTATCCTTGAGGAACAAAAGTGCTGAATGCATTTCCTTCCGCATAAAACATTATCAAAGACGATTTTTGGAACATTTCGACATGTGCATCATTTACATCATGGATGTATTAAGGAGATTTGGATACCACGTTCAAAGCACCCCATTCATTCCTATGGAAGTTTCTCACTTGGCACATACACTGAAAAAGCCTCTGAGGGCTTCTTCACGGTTCTGTATTTTTGGGTCCATAGAGCATACGTAGCAAGCATAGAGAGTCCTTCTCTGGCCAAGCTGGTTGAGGACATGCATGCTGTCCAAGACTTCTACAGGCCGAGCAGGCTGGCTTCCTGTTGGCTCCCCACACACATGTTGTTGTTGATGGTTTGCTGGATCATTGCTGCATTTCTTGTAGCGTTACAGCCACCTATCGATTAGTGAAATAGTGTGAAACCACTGGCACAACAATGTATCATGTGACACATGCACATGCATGTGCGTCCTCGTGTGTGTGTGCGCCGGAACAAACAAAACAGGAACCCACTCATAACATTGCTCCATGGTGCTACTAGTGGTCAAAAATTCCACAAGGTACACCAAGTCCTCTGACCACGTCTGAAGGCCAGAGTGTTTATACCTGTTCGAAGGCAGGACAAAAAGCCTGCCATCATAGAGAGAGGCGAGACGTGATGAATCATACAAATGGGGATGACGGTGCACACTTTCCAGCCTAGAAGTAATAAATGCATGCACTCATTTTTCGGCATCATTTTGAGACAGGATGTGCCGGATTTTTGCAATATTACGTAGGTGAAAAAAGGCAGTCCTTGAAGTTTGTTTCATGTGGAAGTTAAAGGATAAATCCTGATCAAAGATAACTCCGAGGTTCCTTACGGTGCTGCTGGAGGCCAGGGCAATGCCATCTAGAGTAACTATATCTTTAGATAATTTGTCTCGGACGTGTTTGGGACCAAGTAAAAACTTCATTTTTGTCAGAGTTTAACATCAGAAAGTTGCAGGTTATCCAGGTCTTTATGTCCATAAGGCATGCCTGAAGTTTAGTTAACTGGTTAGTTTCATCTGGCTTGATCGATAGATATAATTGGGTATCATCTGCATAGCAATGCAAGTTTATGCAGTGCTTCCTAATAATAGAGGGAGCTTATATAAGGTGAATAGAATCCATCCAAGCACAGAACCTTGTGGAACTCCGTGACTAACTTTGGCGTGCACGAAGGACTCACCGTTAACATGTACAAACTGAGATCGATCCGATAGATAGGATTTAAACCAGCTTAGTGCGTTTCCTTTAATGCCAATTACATGTTCCAGTCTCTGTAATAGGATGTGATGGTCAGTGGTGTCGAACGCAGCACTGAGATCTAACAAGACAAGTCCATTGTCTGATGCAATTAAAAGGTTATTTGTAATTTTCACTAGTGCTGTCTCTGTGCTATGTTGCACCCTGACTGAAAATCCTCAAATAAACTATTATTTAGAAAGTCACACAACTGATTGGCGACTGCTTTCTCAAGGATCTTAGCAAGAAAGGGAAGGTTAGATATAGGTCTATAGTTCCATACATACTTTCGAACAATCTTTCCTCAAAGGTATTCATTGTGTTGCATTCAATTGCACACATGAAAAGTAATTGTATAAAGAATGAAAAAAGAGAGCTTGAGAAAGAAGTTCAAAACCTACCTGCTTTCTCATCCCTCCGCACACCTGGCTAATCACTGAATGAAGGGGGGTTGCTTGTCGGACTGTAGATTTTGGGAGGTAACAGAAATTGTTAGATGCAGCCCCCCTAATAAAGAAAAAAATCATCATTCAATATGCTTAAACAGTTGTGTAATACTTCTCTTCAGTCAACCATAAGGTGAAGTTAGAAAAATAGCATGAATAGTTTTATGTCTGGGTCAGTTTGTAGAAGCATTAGTCACATATTTCATAATCGATTATGTCTCACTCTGGAGCAGAATGCGGCAAACTTAAGCAATGTCTGACACCCTTGACAAAAATGCCTATTTTCCAGACTTGAATCTTGCCAATATAGACAATTGTCAGGTCGGTTATATATTATAGAGCTCTCAGCAGGTTTGGAAAAAAGTGTGGAAAAAGAACTTTAGACAAGTTCCATGTCTTGTCTGTATGTATGGAAGAATGCATCAAGGAAATCCATCACAAGAAAGTTGGAAGAAACGTCATTCTGAAACTCAATATTGATGTGAATGTGTTGTGAACAACACGTTCACATCAATAGTGAGTTTCAGATTTAAAATAGCTAGTGCCATTGAAATTCTTAGCCAAAGAGGGATTGATTTCTAATGTGTAAAACTAGAAGTCTGTAAATTAGATAACTGTAGCATCAACTAGTACACAATGAGTTTCAAAATCCTAACAGACTGAGAAAAGTCTCAGCATCACACATTCTACAACAGACGGGATGGGTGGATTATAGTCATCTCCCTTTTAGATTTCTGTCATCAACCAGTTCAAACTACTGGTCACATACCACAGTTTATTCTCCATGACCCTGAATATCAGCCATCTAGGGTTATAATCTTCCTTTATGTTGTACAGTGTGTTCTCGGTATTACAGTCAGTACCGTGACACATCACAATAAAAGCAGAGAAAGGATTAGTCAATGTGGGAATCATATGAAGCCTTTCTCATGACTTCAGACACCAGGAGCTCTCCATCCGGGTCCAACAAAATCGATAGAGTGAAACAAAGACGTGCCTGTCCCACTGTACAGCCTGCTGAGTGTGTTTGTGTGTGTTGTAGTGTGACTGTCAGCTAGCAGGCTTTGTTGGAGTATCTGCCCATGTTTGTTTTTGCTGAAGCAATCCTGACTCCAAACATAAACAGTGCTAATGTGCTCTGTTAGTCTCTTTTCTTTTTGGCTTTCTAATGTTTTCTCTCAGTCTCTCTATCATCCTTACTTTCTCTCTCCCTCCCTGTCTCTGTCACCTCACTCTGTGCATTGATTTTCTGTTGTTGTTTTTCAAATATAGAGTGATTTGTGCAAATAGTTATATTGAACCACTAACAGCATTTTGAAGGCTAGTCTGCAAAAAATATTGAACGTTTTAGACAGAAATGGTGCAGGCAGGAACCCAGTCTCCTCTCTCCCTTGCTGGGAGATGCAGATGGTTTGGTGTCAGGCTTGGCCTCCTTTCCAAGCTCCATGCTGACTTAGAGATTTCTATCTCCTGGTGTTAAGTCAGGTCAGCTTGCTGCTTTGAACAAGAGGTCTTTGGTCTTGGGGCTGCACAGTTATGGTCTAAATGATATCTTGGATTAACCTGCTGGATGTTGTGATCTTGGTAATTAGGGTTTCCATTCTTTTTTTTTTTTCATTTTAAAATGAAAAACTTTTTTGGCATTTTGCCTTTAATGGATAGTGACAGCTAACAGGACACAAGGGAGAGAGAAAATGGGATTTGACAGCAATTAAGATCCCTAGCTTGAATTGAACTGGGGACATTGTGGTTAGGTGGTATGCGTCTTAACCACTTGGCCACCAGGTCACTCCTGGGTTGGTTTATGAGGCGCAGGATTATTTGACTGCATTTTGTGTAGAGCTGAAATGATTACTCAATTAATCAATCAGCCAAATATGAATTGGCAACTATTTTACCAAGCGATTCATTGTTTAAATCATTTTGTAAACAGAAAAGTCAAACATTCTTTGGTTCCAGCTTCTCCATAGTGATGATTTGCTGCTTTTGTTTGTTTTACATAATTGTCAATTCAATACTTTTAAGTTTTGGATTGTTGGTCAGACAAAACAACACATTTGAAGAAGTCACCTTGGGCTCTGGGAAAACTACAATTGGCATTTTTCACTATTTTCTAACATTTAATACACCAAACAATTAATTGATTAATCAAGAAAATAATCAGAATCAACGACAATGAATATTGTTAGTTGCAACCCTAATTTTGTGTCTCTAACATAAATCCACATGATCATCTTAACTGTTTAACGCTACGGTAGACACAATCTAAGTGAAATGCTTCACTTTAGAGGCAAGGGCCTGGTGGTATAGTTTGAAATTCACGACATGAAGTAATTTGAAGCATGTCTTAACTGGCTGAGGTGTGATTCCAAAACAAATGAATGTGAGGACAGAAAAAGATCTACAGATTAATATATGCAACTCATGACAGTATGTTAGTGAAATTATCTGTTTAAAAAAACCTGATAATCTGATGGAAGTGTTTCTTTTTTTGGGTTAAAAGGAACAATAGAAGTTAAGTTGGCCTGACACTTAACAAGTTGTGGCAAAACAACCTTTAGGAAGTTTTTCTAGCTGTGCCATTTTATTGTCATTGCACATGAAATGTCAGCTCTACCCCCCCCCGTTCAGAAAACTCAGAATCTCAGTTCAAAATCTCCCAGAAGTCTCTGAGGGGAGGAATGAGCTATTATTATGACATTCCAGACATTTCCTTTACCCTCTCTCCATTTTCTTCCCTTCCTCTCTCTCCCTCGTTGGGAGTGATGTCAGAGTCACAGAATTCCAAGCCATGACTGAGCACTTTTGCAGACAGCCCAGAGCCTGGCACAGGAAGGGGCAGGGCCCTTTCATTTCTCATTTCCTGTGCCACAGGAAGCGCATTCCTCCACTGCTGGCAGTAAGACAGCAGTTAAAAGCCGAGTGTAACTGCGAGTTCCTGGCAACAGGTCAGCCTCCAGGCAAAGGAGCTGTCTCTGGATCTGTGTGTGTGTGTGTAAGAGAGCGAGAGATTTACAACCCTTTCAGCTCAGTTCTTAAAATGTTTGAGTAAAAAATAAAAAAATATATATCAATAAATAAAAGATATTTCCTCCATGTATTGTAAAACTGTTTCCAATATAAGAGAATGCCAGCTCAGCCTCTGGTGTGTATAGTTGTTATTGTGTGTACCGGAGAGACTGTTTTAATCAAAATTTACCCTTAAAAAAACTAAACCTTAAGTAAGTGTGCAACAAATTCTTTTTCGCAATTTAAGAGACAAAGGCATAAAAGAGCAGGAGACGTGTGTGTGTGTGTGTGTGTGTGTGTGTGTGTGCGTGCGTGTCTTTGCCCTGGCTGACATGTTTATCCACTCTGTAGGATTCATAGCTCCGAGGTGTTTTTAATATAACCCTTCAGCAATCCTCAAACACAAATCGCCATAAAGACTTTAAGCTTCGTTATGAACAGTCAGTCCTGTTAAACTGATATAACGAGTTCATATGTTCTGTGCTGCCTGTCTCCATCTGGCCTGCTTCTGTTTGAAGTATGTAAGCATGTATTACTCATGTATGTAAGCATGTATTACTCATGTATTTTTCTAGTTCCCTGACTCTGTGTGTATGTTTGTGTGTGTCTGACTCTCTTGCTCCTGTAGGACAAGGGAAAAGGAAAAGGTTTGGTGAAGAATGCTGCCCTGGAAGAACAGGATGCTCAAAATCTGGAGGTTGTCGCCTTCTGTGAAGACGTAGCAACGTAAGATCTTTCCTGTTGCCGTGCAAATAAAGCCCTCCTTTGGCTTATTTTGACCTTCTTTGCCTGTTTTAGTGCTTTGTAATATTTTGACATTAATGATGACATTTTATAGATGCGACGCACCTTATGGAACTGGCTTTCAACTATCGCACAAACTCACATTGAGCAGGCTGCAGTACTACACCTGCCATCTGTAGGAAAAGTAAATCATAACAGAGACAGTTTAATGTGCCTCATGTCAATGACTAAGTGTCTATAGTCATGCTAGCGGCACTGTGAGGCTGTGCTTTGAGCTAAATGCTAACATCAGCATGCTAACATGCGCACAATGATAATGCTAACATGCTGAGGTCAAGCAGGTATAATGTTTACCATGTTCACCATCTTAGTTTAGCATGTTAGCATGCTAACATTTGTGATTTGGTAATAAAAAAAAAGTATAGCTAAGGCTGATGGGAATGTAATTTTGCTGCTATTGTACAGATTGGACTGGTGGCGTTAGAGGAAAAGTCAGGTGATCACCAAAGTCATTAGGATTCATCCTCTGGGATTTAATGGCAATTCATCCAGTAGTTATTGAGATATTTCATTCTGAACCAATGTGGTGGACCCAGAGACCAACATTGCCATCCCTAGAGCCATGCCACTAGCATGGCTAAAAAAACCTTTTTTTTTTCCTTGTTTGTATGTGAGTGTAAATGCATACTTAAACATTTTCATACACATAACACATAATTGCATGTTTTAATTGCATGTTTTGCAGCTCATTTTCTGAACCTACATAATCTCTCACTGCAGTAGTTAGTTTGGGTGGAGGGATGATGAAGCTGCGCTCAGGGAGTCCACTTTCGTTACAATAACAGAGTCACTGCCTGCTGTCTGCTCAGCAACATCACAACCTTCTTGTTGGCCAACTCTTGGATTACATAGTTTGCAATTAAAGGGAACTCATAGCTTTCATAGCGTTTTCATCATCTTTTACCCTCCCAACTACCCAAGCCAATATCACAGAGTCAACATTACAGGCAGAGTGATGACTTATTGTGCATGGAGGCTATTTCGACTTGGGAGAACAGAGTAGAAATGGTAAATTTCAAATTATTTTATATAACCTTATCAGTGTGGATATAAATATCACTTTTATTCAGATTTGCTTTTCCTCCGCTCTTTCTCCGCTCCATCCAGTTTTCCTGTTATACTGTCCATGATGCATCCAATAGTCTCATCCAAGCAATCTGAGCCATATGCCAGGCTCGCTCTGGCTGCTCCTGATGTATTTTCACTGGCCAAGTAGCCCAAAATACAGGAAAAAGTGTTGACTCTGCTCTGTTTTTTTCCCCCTACCAGTCTGCGCTCCAAATTCCCACATGGCGACATGTCCACCAACCCCGGCTACGTCCTCAGTCCTGTCATTACCCAGAGAGACGGTGGAGGTGACAATAGCTGCTCTGTCAAGGTTTCTATTGAAATCTCAGAATCTCAGCAGCCTGTAACCTTCACCTGTGACGGTAAGCATCCAGTGACAGTGAATGATCATAGTTAATTGCAAGAATGGCCCAGTGTTAAGAAGTGTAGAAAATCCTCTATACAGATGGTACAGCATCACATTTAAGTCAGCCAAAAACCAGCCAGAAACCTTGTACCCCCTTTGCCTTTAAGAGTGAGCAGCTCAGATTGCAGATATGAGAGCTCTGAAGGAGGAAACGACATTCACAGCTGCCAAACCCCCTCCCCACCTAATTTTTTCTTTTTCTTTTCATTTTTTCTGTTGTGGGAAGTACACCACATTCCTTTTCCGCACAAATAAAGGTTTGTCCCCTCACCATGGTGTAGCCATGTTGGGCAAAAGGGACTGGAGTCTAGTTTTTTTTTTTTTTCCCCAAGGGCCCACTAAGATTTTTGGTTTCCTTCCCTGGGTGTTTGGGGAGCTGTTATTGGCTAACCCCTCATTATACACATACAAAAGTACAACCACTGTGATTGACATGTCTTTTGGGATCTGAAGTAAAGCACACTGGAGACTGCCAGCCAATCCACTGGGCTTTTTTGTTAGACATATTATCCCAACTGTGTGACCAAGTTCACCACTGTCTATGTGGGTCCCTGAGGATCAGCATTAGGCCACTGTGTGTGTGTGTGTGTGTGTGTGTGTGTGTGTTGATGTAAGTCTATGTTAATATGTCTGCTGGACTGTCTGTTGTAAGGGTGTGTTTTATTGACTGTATGTATGTATATATATATATATATATATATATATGACAACGTCACTGACAATTGTTTCTTATGACAACAGCCAATATATTTACACATAGGAAAGCAATCTCTAGTGTGTGTATGTAACAGACTGTCCTACTGACCCAGACACCACTCTGTATAGTCCAGTTCAACAGCAACAACCTATAGGAAGTATATTTACTACTTTCCTCATTCTACAGTACCTCCTAATTGTACTTTCCTAGCTTCTTGCGTTGTGTCCTCGTTTACCTCGTCTTCCTGCTTCTGCTGAGTTCACCTCATCCCACTGGGTCACTTCCTAGATACGCTTCCTTCTTTCCTAGTATGATGTCTAGTTTGTTGTTCCCTGGTTGACTTCCTATGCTCCTCTGTTGACCCGCATTGCTGGTGTTTGGATTCCTCTGGTTGGACACTGCTGGAATCTGCTTTCTGGAAACAATAGGCCTCAGTTCTACTGGATAGAAGGATAGAGAGAGATAGAGGACAGGAAGGGTACTTTCACATTCTCCTCCTTTTTCTCATTCTTCATTTCTTTGTCTCCCTCTTGCTTGTTCTCCTGCCCTCTTTCAGTTGCTTTTCTGTTTTCATTTTACTTCTGCTGTCCCACTCTTCCCATCTCCTGTTTCTCTTTTTTCCCCTCAATTTGTCTCCCCTCCCTTCTTTTGCATGACAATATTTTCCTCCACCCTTGTTTCCTTGCAGCATCTCCTCATCCCTCTTTTTCTCTTCCTCTCCGTCTTGCTCTGATGTCCTCCTAAGTCTCTTAATCCTGTCATCACCTCAGAGACTATACAGATTATACAGAACATGAGAAATGTATCACCCTCCTCTCTGTCCTTCTTGGCTTTTCTCTCTTGCGTCCCTCCGCTGTCATCTTCTGTCTGTTCTTTCTCACTTTTTCTTTCTCACACTTTGTATTCTCCTGCTATTTTCTCTTATTTTCTGCTCCCATACTCACCATCTTTTTCTTTCTGACTTTTATCTGCTGTGGAAATGGCTACATTTTGCAACTTTTAGTCAGTATTGCAAAAGGATATTGCATTTACTTGTGGCTGATTGCCTTGTGCAATTATGTGAAAAGTAACAATGAAAAAATCTGTTAAGTAAAGAATGATGTAGGTTTATAGGACTGGCTAAATGAATAGATGAAATTTACAGTATAGCCCAAGAGATAGGATATTCTGAAATATATCTGTTGTATTGTGTCATTCTAGAGAGAGAGAGAGAGAGAGAGAGAGAGAGAAGGAGCAGACAAATAGAGTCAGGGAAAATAATGAGAGAAAGGGGTATAGACATGACTATAAAGACAGAAATGATTATTAATTGCTGAACTGAAAAAGATAAGAATACATGAGTTAACTTCTTAGCATCATGTAGTCACTGAAGTTATTACAGTATGCCTTAATCATGCATTTGCATGTATTTCAGCCTTAAACTCTTCCATTTTCTGCTACACTGTTATACTAAAACATTGTACTTTTGCTTCAAATTATTGTTTTCCATTTGTGTCTCCTTAAGTCTCTAAATCTGTGTCTGACAGTTGGACTTGTTGCAGAAGCAGAAATCTCTGTTTGCTCTGAGTCATGTAGGAATTAGATCATTCCTCTTTTACATCTGAAATATGTTGGTCCTGTGGATTTAACAAGTGCTGCGTGACTTCTGGCTTTATTCTGCCCTCTTGCCAGCCCTCCCATCGTAGATCCTTTACGACACTGAAACTTGTATCATAAGTTACTACTTACGCTAGTTGTAGAAGACTTATTGTGGTAGATTCATTTAACATCCCACTTTACTCCCTAGTCCTGAGACGTGTGTGTGTGTGTGTGTGTGTGTGTGTGTGTCAAATTGACCATCAATATTTTCTTTTCCCCAACCATGTGTGAAATGGTTAAAAACATGCGACAGAGGAATTTTGCCTTCAAAAATGCCCTGCTAGGAATTCCCTTACCACAAAACGAGGAGTGGCTTGTCTAATTGCTTTGTTACAAAACACATGTATAACCCCAGCGACCACCATCACCACAGCCACACAGGCATCCAGGACTATGAAGCTAAAGCTGCTGGTCTAAGCAGTAAGAAAAGACGTAGCATTCCTCTGAAGGGTGGAGGTCTGTTGTTGCCAGAGCCAGGGGTGGTCTCCCTCCCTGTGTATCTATGTGAACATCTATTAGTAACGTGAGTGTGTGCTTAGTCCAAAGCTGAGATGTGTCTGTGTCTGTTACTATACTACTACTATCTGTCTGCCCGTGTTTGTGTATATGCAAAGTTAAGAGTGTGCTAAAATCTCTGTAGAAGTAGCTAAATAGCGGAATAATCTGCCATGCATCAGGTTACGCTCTCCACCCAGTCTTCCCTTGGCCGGACACATCAGATATCGGAGAATACGCAAACACCTAGAGCTGACCCCAAATCCCCCCTTAATATCGTTCCACAACACAAGGCTGAAATCCCTTTGATTCGAGAGCGCGTTTGATTTGAAATGAAACATGAGCCGTTCAAAACATGGCAGGATGGTTTGCGGTGAGAGAGAAATTCTGATAACTGTAAGTTGTAGAGTTAAGTTCCTCATCAGCAAATGTGTGTCTATTAATAGGCCAAAACTCTACATGGTAATTTTGAATAAGACTCTCTCCTAAATGGGTAAATTGTATGATACTGTAGCATGACACACTTGACCTCTGATCGCTCTAATAAAATCTATACGTGTGGGATACAGTGTTCCAAATTCCTCAGTTCCTTTATTTGAACCACCACAAAGCCATTTCTTGTTTATACACCTTGTATCGTATTGCTTCCCACTTGTTTTTAGTTTCCTGTAACGGATAATCTTATTGTTTGAAAAGCATTTTTACCTCATTCTCATTACGTCTTCTCTTACGTTTTGCTCTCTTCCATCATTCCCTTTCTTTCCATCTCTTCATCCTCTCTTTTCACCAACCACTGATCCCTCCCTTCTTTCTCCATTTCACTGCCCCTCCCTCACATCGGTCTCATGTGCTTCCCTTTCTTTCCATCAATATCCCTGATCACCCTCTCTCCCTCCCTCTCTGCCTCTGTCACTATCTTCTTCATCATCCATCTCTTCATCCTTTCTACCTTCCTCAGTGAGTTCTCCAGTGGAGTTGTTGATCAGTCAGACTCTCTGCTGGGTCCACGATGACCTGGACCAGGTCGACTTCTCCAGCTACCTGCTCAAAGTCTGTGGCCAGGAGGAGGTGCTGCAGAAGTGAGTACACACAAACAGAAAAGTTATGTTTCTGCTGTTGGAGAAAAACGAAAACATACATCTCCAAAACGTTAACATTTTAGAGATTGGGAGAAACAACTTTTCCCAGGCTGACCTGGCAGTTTTGTTAATTATGCATAGGGTTTTAAATAGGTTTAATTTGTTTTCTTATGCTCTCTCTCTCTCTTAGTGTATCTCTCTCCTCTCTCCTTTTCTCTATCACTCTTATCTTGGCATCCCCTCAATATCTCGTACAAAGGGGACTGGTGGATGTTTCTATATCTTGCCCCGCACCCTCCTCCCCCATGGAAATTCTCTTCTCCCTCTAATCTGGGATACATGGGAATGGGTACTCACATACCAGGACTTAAAGGCCCAGTACACCCAAATGTTCAAAGTTGCATAAGTAATCTGTCCTGAAACTACTGAACAGATGAATGTTGTGTATGCTGTGTGATCATATACTGTAACTAATATTTACAACCTTGCACTAGCCATACTGAGAATGCCCATAAATTGTTATATATTATCGTTAAAAAAAAGTTGCTGTCAATTCTTGTGGTAACATGGAGACAGTTAGAGATCTCTTTTGCTCTTTGATTTTTTTGTTCTCTGCTACTTTGAGAAAAACTACCCTAACCCTAAACCAAACACATACACTGAGAACCAATTTATAAAGACCTGTTTATTATGGATTCCGTGATGAGTTCAACACTTACATCATTGCTTCACCTGTAATAATAGTAAAGACAGCCCTCTCAGGATGGGGCCTGAAGCTATGTGCCATCTGCCAAATCCCAAAATGTCAAAATATAGACTAAACAAATATTATTTTACATTTCTGGGAAGTTTCCATTGTATAAGAGGGATAATCCACTCTGACTTCAGTTATGAAAAATAACACAATTCTCTCCACCAAAGGACTTATTAGTCTCTGTGTTGTTACTTTTTTCAATAACTGCTCATTATTAACCTTAACATAGAACATATAACCATGCCCCTCTGTTGCCCTGTGCCATAGTAAACACAGCCTAGGCAGCCATGAGTACGTCCAGAACTGCAGGAAGTGGGAGAATGAGATCACATTACAGCTACTCTCTCACTCCACCATGAGAAGAGACTTGGCACGCAGTGTAAGTCACTCAACTTAACTTTCTAGGAAAAGTTTACTGAACTGTGACATAATACATTTCATGTTGTGCCACTAAGATTCATTTTTAACTTTTGTCCCACTGCTGGGAACTGACAACACATAATCCTCATTTGGTGAAATGATGATTTCAATGATTTATAATGACAATGTACCACTGAGATTTTGGCACCTGCTTACCTGTCATTTTATAGGCTTGGTTGGTAAAACTTGACTGCTTTTGTTTAGGCGGAAGATGACAACTCTCCAATAGATTTAGAGAAGCATCTGGGCCAAGTGGACAGGCCATTCAAGGAGAATGTCACCAGGTATGAGGGTCCTACACTGGTTGGGAAAATATCAGTAAGAAAATGAAGTTATAGATCTTAAGATTTTGTTTTCTAGTTAAGAAATGATTTTATGAAGAAACATGATAGACTCCCCAGAGTTTTACCATATCTAGTATTTCAGTTTTCTTTTAGTTGCATCTCTAGTCTCGTCTTCAACATGGTTACCTAGTTTGAGTTAAATGTGCAGTTTTAATTTAGTTTGCTGGCTGAATTACTACGTAAGCTTCTGGAAGTTGACTTTTTAGCTATAGTATAATATGACCTTACGATTTCTACAGGATTTTCGTTCTGCTCTCTCTATGCTGCCTCTAAATTACAAACACAGTTTTTAGTAATTATTATACTAAAACATTTTAAAGACCTAATGGCTGTCTTAAGTTATTTTTAGTTAACTACAGTACATTTTCTATGTTCTGTCCTGACCTGATTAGCTCTGATAATAAGTGATACACAGTCTAAGTCCTCCTGTCATTTTTCATTTCTCACTTATCTCTCTGTGTGTCTTCTTGCAGACAAGGCCTGGCTGATTATTTAGAAGGCTATCACAATCAAGTCAACATCTGCCTACAAAATGAGGTGCTTGTGGTCCCTGTGTAGCTCTTGAAAGTAAAGCAAAAGGATGGAAAATGATGATTTCCGAGTCTTTAGTTTGGAAAACATAAAACAATCCATTGCTCTGCCTACCATTGTACTGCACACTCTTTGACTGTCCTTCAGTGAGTGTTTGTATAGTGTTAAGCTAATGACAACATTAATTTATATGTATAGACCAGCTAATTATGTCTACATTATTTGCACAGTACTGTGTAGAAAGGTATGTATTTTAAAATGGAATTTTGTGTAGCTGCCTTGTATATTGAGACTCATTTAGCCTCTGGTCCCACCTCTGATGCTACACCTAAATACAACAGACTTTCACTGAATAATATAATGGAAGGCTCCAAACATTGTTTTCATATCTCCTGAAAGCTTTTGTGTCGATTCAAATACTTCACACATAAATGGTTGTAGGGACATTCCTGGAAGGCAAGCTTTCTAGAAATGGCACATCTGTTTTTCAGCCAGTGTGGGTTATTGTGGAGTAATTGAATGCAGACTGAAGTTAGAACTGCACCCTGCCCTCAACCCAACTTAAACTTGATAATGGCATGCAAAGTGTGTTGTTTTTAGCCTACTGTGTGTGTGCAAATTTACATACACAGTATCCTGGTTTAAATACTGTTTAGATGAGAATCTGTTTGATGAATTGTTGGTGGTAGTCCTCTCACAGAGACCTCCTGATGTGTTCTTGTGTTAAACAATGGGTTTTACTGTATAAATATAAGCTGAAAGCAAAAGTATACATCAGGCTTTCACAACCGGCTGGTATGTGTATGGGAAGATTGATGCAGTTATAACACACATGCTATACCAACCTACTCTGTATCTCTGTATTCAGAGTACCCAGTATAAGACAGTGGACCGTTTGGTGCAGACTATGAAGAACCTGTGCTGTGCTCTGGATGAGGTGGAGACCCAAGCCATTACAGAAGCTGTCAAAAGGCTGCGACACTGCATCAATTTACCTAGGACACGCTCACCCAAGGTGGGCTTTTGACACATACTGTATGCACCCATGCTCACACATTCATATATAGTATTGTTTAAGGATGTATTTCTAAGACCAACATTTTTTGCTTTGTAGATGGGGTCCACATCATCTGGTCAATCATCAAATGGTAAGTTCTGTACATACACACAGTCACACACAACCTCCACTCAGTTACCTAAACTTTGTTTGTTGCCGCTTACAAAAAAAACACAGAGTTGTTGTTGAAAAGAGTTTCACTATTTTTGCCATATTACTTGCTGTCCAAAGAAAAGAAAAACTACTGGCAGTATTCAAATGCCCCAACTAATGGCCATAAATCCACCATGGACAGCTTATTAAGTACCTGGGAGTGGCAGCATGTACAGTATGTATGTCATCTTGTCTGTAATATATCAGACAAGTCTGTAATAAAGACAAGCCAAAGTTACTTTTCTTTGCTGATGAAAAGCTAATTAAAACCTATGTGGTTTATTCCAGTGCTAGTATACACCTTCTAATAACTTGCAGACGCAATCGTTACCACGATATCTCTTTGACCTCACACTGATCCCTGCCTGACCCTGACAGATCACACCAGTCCTGTGGAGGAGAGCATGGCCTTACTGACACGGGCTGTCTACGATCTGGCAAAGCTCTACTTGCGTTCCTTCTGCCCCCCATCCGCCTCCTTCAGCTCACCGCCGTTGCCCCAGGCTGCAGACGGGGAAGGCGAAGAGGGGAAGAGCAGTAAAGAAGCTTCTGGCACCACAGACCACCTTCAGTTCACTCTGTTTGCCTTGCACGGCATCCCGGCCAACTGGGTCAGCAGGTAAACAATCAGAGAGGATGAAGATACTCAGGGCTCTACGCTTACATTTCTTTTCAGGGGCACAGACAAAAATTAAGGGGCACAGTTTTTAGTTTTTTTTATTTTTTTTAGGAAATAATATTAACGCATCTCTTTTAAAAAAAACATTTAATATTAAACAGAGTATGCATAAGACGTCGGGGCAAACTGACAACTTTACTAGATTACTAAAGAATTTTGAAACTTAAGATATACTCGGGACCTAACAAACGACAGGAATGCATTGTGCTGCACCAACGCATCCCTTTTCAAACAGAAGCGAGTCTACTTATAATTTTTTGGCTTTTGAAGGGTTTGTGTTTTTAGCATTTTATCTAATCTGAACCCAGTATCGAATCCGCTTATTTAATCTAAATCCTTTCACCTGTTAGTGAACCTATTTATGTTTAGCGTTCAACTTTTTATAGTTACTAAAATTATAACTAAAACTCAAAAGATCCAGTTGAAATCTATAGGTTGAGAAGACAAAGAGTTTTGAATGGCAGCCTAATTAATATTCACAACCTGTAGCTACAACCTGAAAATGAGATTAGATTGAATTGAATTAATCCTGAAATAAGTCTTTATGCAAAGATGCTCAGTATAGATGGGATACATGGTGGGATTTGTTGGGTCTCTGTAAATATTATAAAATGTACGGTCTAGACCTGCTCTATAGGAAAAGCGCAATGAGATAACTTCTGTTATAAATTGGCGCTATATAAATAAAATTGAATTGAATATACATAGTAAAAATAAATATATAAATAGCAGCAGAAGATTTCAAATGTTAATTAAATATGTATTTACACATTGAAATCACAGCAGCAGCCTACTGGCTTTGGCACGCCTTATTTTCCTAAACATCCTTGCTCCGAATGTCCTTTCCAGAACTAAAGATTGGACTGCTTAATTTATTAATATGTTATGAATACAATTATAACTGTGAGATTCTGACTCCTAAAATTGATGGGACGGGATCAGCTGATGGTTTTACTAGAGAAGACTCTGTTGGAGTTGTTGGAACTAAAAAAACATGTGATTGTACAGTGGTGTTACAGAGTGATACTTCTTTTACCTCATAAACAGTCTTTGGTGTTGTGTTGAAGTTTCCCCATTGAATTGTGTTTCCCCTTACCTTAACCTGAGACCAAACGTCCCCCTAACCCCAACCAGTCGTTTTCTATGATGCTCAACCTCAACCCAACCTAACCAGTTATCTCCATGAGTCCTAACCATAAACTAACCTAACCCAACCACGGAGGGTAACAGTATGGGAAAGGAGAGAGGAACACTGTCCGAGGGGGGAACAGACTTCGGCACAAGACAGACTTGCAGAGAGCAAACAAACCCAACATCACCAAAGTTTGATTTTGGCCTGTCATTAATTTAGTCATGGAATTAACGTTAGTTACCAACAGCTGATATGATCTGTTTTTCATTTTAACTGGCGAAAAGCAACGATTAGCGCTGGTTAAAAATTCCTTGAATAATTTGTACACTGAGCTTTACTAACAAGAGTGGGAGAAGATGAACTCGCACCACTGCGCCCAAATAATTTTTCACATTCCCACACTCGCAAATGTGAGCAAAATATTCGCACTGTAGAGCTCTATTACTGTTAAAAACTGCTTTGTAAATCAATATGGATATAAAGGCTAGGGAATCATTTATTGCACAAATGACACAGCTTATTGTAGATAATATATGAAGTATGCTGATCTCATTGGTAAATAGGTGTGTATTCTATTTGATTTACAAAACAGTAAAGTGACAGAGATAAATTCCTCAGAAATACCGGTGATGTGACTCTATAGCTGATGATGCTGCTTCACAACAATAAATCATTGTGTAATGACATCAGGGTCTGTGAACAGGAAGCATGTAGTTGGATGTATTGTGCAGCAAAATGTTTGATTTTGCTGCACAATACATCAGTCTTTTTTTTTTTTTAAAGACTTTCTGTGAAAGTGTTAATATTTGAAGTACTCTATCCTTTGCTGTAGAATAATTAAAACCTTTATGAATGCATTTGTACTTGCATGATCACCCACTTGTTCAGTATTATTAGTGCCACCCACATTTCACTTAATTGTACTTCTGCAAGGTAGGGTCAAAAATAGATAGATGGCAGTGGAAGGTGATTCAGAATTCTAATCACTTTATTTGCCATGTGCATACAATGAATGCAACAGCAGAATAAGCTTAAATTCACAAACAACCAGTACTATGATGGTTAGAAAACATGGTTTGTCTCTAGAATAAGCGTGTATGATATACATTTATTGGTAAGCAGCTAGGACCAAGGAGAGTATTTTTGTGAAACTCCCAACATTACGGCACAGTCTGTGCTATCACAGCAGATCGTCTTCTTCTACTAAACAAATGGCTCCTGTGTTGCTCCCCATGTCTTATTTTTCCATGCCAGTGTCCAGTTTCACCCTGACTTTTATCTCCTGCGTGTGTCTGGAACAGAGCTGAGCCAAATTTTCCATTCCCAGCTTTGTTACGCATCAGTGACCAGACTCGGTACATTTCTGACAAGCCCCTCCACAGTTGCATAGGTTTTCAAAGTCTAGAAACGTATGAAAAACTTATGTATTGTAGGATAAAGATGGAGAGTTCAAAGACTTTGAAACTGCACAAGTTAGGGTCAATATGGAAAGATAGTGTTGTCAACAAATTCATTCAGTGTCATTTCACCTATTGTCATCACTTAAGAATAGTCCTCAGCTATAGTATATACATACATCATGGTGAGCACCAAGCAAGAACAAATCTGGTCAAGAGATTATAATCGGATTTAAAAAATACAAAGAAATTGTAACCCTGACTGTTAGATGGAGGCAGTTTTAAGTCCTTCCATGGTAATTTTCTGATCGGCCAGAGAGGCCTTGATAAAGAGAGGAACTGCTTAATAACAGGCCTATTTACTCCTGCACAGCCTCTTCCAGCAGCTATTTTAAGCCAGCACCAAACATTGCTGCAGTCATTCCAAAGACACCTCCAAAAATATTTAGCTCCTCACAATCCAAGGCCAGAGGGACACAGCGAGTACAGTATTCCCCAGCCCAGACGAATAGCTAAGCATATCTGTTGTGGTATTACTGTAATGCTCCCTTATTGAGGTCTGAGTGTTTAGCGTTGTTGTGGCTAGTGTGTCATCCATCTGGAGCCTCAGTAGATGCCACGGCATTGCCAGCATATTGAGACACCATGACTAGTGGTGGAGCTGCCAACACAGATGGCACCGAGCAGTGGATCAAGCCTGTAGTGGTGAAAATGTGATGTGCTTGTATTTTCACTCTCCACTCACATATGTCTCTAATTGAAACATAGAGGTTATTTTTGAATGTGTGGTTAAATGCTGGATATGACTGATTTGTTCACGTTTAATTGTATCAAATCTGGAAATATAAATTCCTCTTGTCTATACAGCAGAATGTGCATTAAGGAAATGTTCTCTTTAATTGTGATTATTTGAGTTTGTTTATTTCAGTTCAATGTGTTAGCCTATATTACTATTACTATAAGATATCTTATTTGTATTAAAGTTATAGTATTGTATATACATGGAAGCATTAGAGGTAAGGTCATAAATAGTTGTTATACTGTAAAGTCTTAAAGCGTGTACACACCCATGGTCCACCCACACAGGTGCTTTCACTTATGTTGCCTGATTTAGACCTCTTCTCAGGTCTGTGTGGGCATGTACCGACCACGCTTGATTGACATCTTCCTCGCTGTTCTGTATGTTACACTTGATACTTGTAGACCTTTTTTCTTTTTTTACAGTAGACATTTTGACATATCAAATCACCAGGGCAATTAATAACATTAATAATAGCTTCATTCCTTCTGAATGTGCCAGTTCCAATGCTCTGGTATTGTGTATGATGGCTCACTGACTTACTGGGACTCTTCAAAATAACTGAGGCATTGTTAATGTAATTAGTTCCACCTGTACTTTTCCTGCTATAACAAGTCCAAATTTTTCTGTATATACATGTATATACATGTACTAAAGGTCTATTAGTACATGGACTTTGGTTAGGCCTACCTCAAGTGATTCTCATGGCCCTGCCCAAATTGGGGCAGTGGTGGAGACAGGATCTTTTGACAGGAAGGTCTAGGTGTGGAAATTGACAAAGCAGCGATTGCCCTTATTACCACCACTGAGGTACCCTTAACCTGCAACTGCTCCAGTGGAGCTGCTCAGTGACCAGCAGATCAGACTGTGGTTGTACTAGGTTGAAAATCAGTGAGGTCTTATCAGAAAAACAGAAAACACCTGTGTGGGTGTTCAGGGCCTAATAATACTAGTACTACATAGTGGTCTGATTCAGACCAGAAGCTTGCTGGTGTCTGGTTGGGGAACATGAACGAGATGCTGCCCCCTTCCTTACTTACCTATGAGTTGCCTATGAGCAAGACACTCAGTTGCTCCCAAGTGGAAGTATGCTTAACTGTAAATCTGTGACACGACATGCTGAAAGAGTGCTCATAATGTCTTGGATTAAAAACAAACTAAATGAACGAGCACCAATATGTCCCAATACAGAACTCTTCCAGCTTGTGTCACGGTACAGTACCTTTTTATACCCAATGAGCATTCACATAACAAGCATTGTCAAATTTCCACTGTACAAAAATTGGTTCTGTTGGTTTCCTCAAATTTACTGGCTTTATAGATACCTGACACAGCCTCTGATCAGCCCCGACAGTGCTTATGTAAAGACTTATTGTGTTGTTTTGTCGCAGTTATGAGAAGTACTTCCTGATGTGTTCCCTCACCCACAATGGCAAGAACCTCTTTAAACCGGTCCAGTCCAAGAGAGTGGGCACATACAAAAGCTTCTTCTACCACATCAAATGGGATGAACTGTGAGTGATTTCCTTGGCCCCTTTCCTTTCCCCTCCTTTCCATCTACTGTCCTTTCCTTTCCTTTCCTTTCCTTTCATCTACTCTCCTTTCCTCTCTTCCATTTATTTGCTATTTGAAACTTCCCTTTAACAACAGCAACATGCTGTTCGTACTGTCCTTCCATGCTGCTAACACTGTCCTTGTCTCTCCCAGGATCAACTTCCCCATAGCAGTAGCTGTTCTCCCACTAGAGTCCATACTGAGCCTGACTCTGTTCGGAGTGCTGAACCAGAACGCCACCGGCTCCCCAGACTCCAACAAACAGAGGAAAGCTCCAGAGCTGCTGGGAAAAGTCTCTATGCCGCTCTTTGACTTCAGACGGTGAGGAGAAAGGAACAGCCAGTGGTGGCTGTACTCATGTTTGAGTGGATGTCCTCCTTGTTATGGAGCTTTTGAAATATCACTCAGTTGTGAAAGATGTATTTGAAACATCCTCTGCCTGAGAATTTGACATATTCTATGTTAAACCCATTTTACACATTGGTCAGTCAGCAGGAATTAAGTGCTTTACTTGTTTTATACGTTCTTGTTATTTGATGGACCTCCAGCAATACAAAGTCATTGAAAGGTCATGAAAGTTTACATCCTTGCCACAATATAAGGAATGCTTACCCTGATTGTTATGGTTGTTATGGTTGTTGTTGTTGTTGTTGTTGTTGTTGTTGTTGTTGTTATTTATTGCTGACTGTGTTTTGCAGGGTGCTTGCCAGGGGCAGCAGGTTGTTGTGTTTGTGGACATCTCCCCAGGGAGTTGCTACTGCCGCCGGCTCTACAGGCAGCCGCAAGAGGGTGCCTGCAGAGAGAATAGTACTACAGGTTGGTGGTGGTGCTAGTAGCATCTGCAGTAGTAGCATTGGTATTTGTAGTGGTTTTAGTATTCATGGTGCATTTATAGTAACAATTGTACTAGAATTCATTGTCACAGCAGTATTGTTAGACTTCGTGGTAGCACTTTAATGATCTTACAGTAGTAGTAGGCAGGAACCAAGATATTGCAGTAGTAGTAGTGGTGTAGTTTTTTGCCTTTCTTTCTCTTTCTGCCTTTTAACATGACTACTTTGGTGGCTACAGTACTACTACTGCACTACTTTAATTTCCGTGATCACTAGAACTAATGCACTATGACTGCTGCAACTATTGCTATATTTATCAGTAGTACTACTGCACCAAAATCGTCTACTATACATCTAATAGTTATTGTACTGGTGGTAGAAATAGCAGTACTGGTAGGTTTAGTAGTGGAAACAGAACTGTGGTTTTAATACCAGTTCTTGTCAAACTGTGTAATATTGGCAACCTTGTAGTTTCGTTTTGAACCTAGTTTTTGTTCTCAGTCATTTACTTACAAATAAGAAAGAACATATGGTATTTGTGAAGAAAAACTGTTGTTTAAGAATGTGACTTCTTGAATTAAAGTTACTTCAGAGGAATAAACTGATCCCAACTTTGGTATTTGTGTTACCGTCAGGTGGACTTCCCCAACTCAGCGGTGGATGTTTTATACGTGGGACCCAAGGAAGCCCCCAGCCCGGATCCCCACACACTGGAGGAGCTGGACCCTGATCTGCGACGCAAACTGGAGAAAATCTGCAGCCGAGCTTCCAATTTCGGGTAGAATGTTTTCACAACTATAAAGGGGAAATTGCAATCTGAGAGTAGATATCATAAACATTTCTGTGATATAATGTCCATCTGCATGAGTCAAAAATGCAACAAAACCTACAAACAAAATCACTTAGTTTGTAATGGAGTACTTGGTACCTCGTCAGAAAATGTGACCTCAGGGGAAACAAAACCACACTTTTGAAAGGTGTGTAGACTTTTAGTGTTGAATCTATGTGCTTCCTAATTCTAAACTCATTGACTGCTGGTTGAGCTTTTTGTAAACTTGCAGTACTATGAGAGTCAAAAACATGTGCAGAAACAGTATTTCTAGTTAAATTTATTCCCTTCAGCAGACAACTTTTTGGCAGTCTCTCAGACCACCCAAAAGCCATTGGACTTACTAGGTTTAAGAAGAGATTTTAAAAGATGCCACTGACTTTGCCAGCCACAGTTCCCCATAAACGCCTGTATGTTGCCTGCTCCAGTGTGTCTGTTCTCTTCCAGCCGCTCCAGGCCCAGCTAAATGCTCTCTTATGCCTGCTGCCAGGCAAATCTCCTTCACCCTGCCAACATCCATGAGGCTCAACTGGCACTTTAGCACAGAGCACTCTTAGTGGGCTCTCACCGCCTGCTTTCTGTCCTGCCCATTCATTTCTCCAGCCTTTGTGGGCACAAGACTTGTGTAGCTGCAGTTTCACTGATCTGTCGTGTGTTGTTTCAGCATGTGTGACATTCCATCAGTCCCTGTTGGAGAAATGTTCGTTATTATTACTACACAGAGGTCAGGGTCAGGTACAGACCAACTCCAGCGACTTCAGAAAGCCAAATGCTAGCTGACTGAGAAATAAAACCAAATTTTTTCTTGAACATTTATAAGCTTATAACACGCTTTCAAGTTATTTCCACTGAAGATGGTGGAAGTCCTTCTAATAGAAGTTATATTTCTTGCTTAAATGTACATTGAATTGTAGTTCTTGAGCAAGTGTAGAGAATTTACCCTACTCAGGTTTTCCCAGATGTTCTGAGAAAAATTGCAGTAGTGACCTTATAATCACAGTGCTGTCCATTTCTTTTGCATTTTCTTTTGTGTGATTCTATTTAAGTGCTCTTTCTCTGTTGTCTGTTTTAAACATTATTTTTGATCCTGCCAAGTAAACTCCTCGTTTTGAGTCCCTTAATACTTTCTTTTAGTTTATTTTCACAGTGTTGAAACCTAGAGGTAGTTTTTAAACACTGAAAGATAATATGACAGATTGGAGTTGATTAGATATGATGAATAACTCTGATAAAAAGGATGCATAACAAAAAAATCCAGGTGAAAATAGCATTTGACAATGCAATTTGTTCATGTGTTTATTTTTCTTTTTTTTTTTATAAAAAAAATTTACCATTCCATCCATCTTCCCTCTCCATCTGTTTTCACTCCATCTCCAGGCTGAAGCGGGCAGATCACCAGCTCCTATGGGACCATCGGCTTCACTGTCGGAAGGACCACACCAGCAGCCTCCCCAAGGTGCTGGCCAGTGTGCCCAGCTGGGACTGGGCCAGCATGGCTCATATCCACTCCCTGCTGCACCACTGGCCCACTCTGCCCCCCGTCACTGCGCTGGAGATGCTCGACTCAAAGTATGCACTGTATACACACACTTGGTCTATGGCACCACAGGTCCTTAATAATTATGAAATGATTTACATATAAAAAAAAGTAAAAATATATTTTATTTGAAGAATCTATTTTACCACTCAAGAAACAGTAATACTGATCTTCCATTACTGTATAATATAGTTTAGGGTTTTGTTATTTTTTTTGGTCATGTGTCTGCTTTTCTAAAAATATTCAAACTTAATCTTTCATAACATTAAATTGCTTGTTCTCTTTTATCTTTTATCTTTTATGTGATTGTCAAACTGATGCTATCAGTTTGTGATTAATATGTATGTTTACATTTTTCTTGGTAAAGCCAAACTCAAGTTTGAAGTGTTATTAAAAAAAAATGTAAAAACATATTTTTGTTATGGTTATTTTCTTAACTCTACAGATCTTTGTTTGTTTTATGTCTTGTGTCTAATTGTGTGTGTGTGTACTGTATGTGTGTGTAGGTTTGCAGATACTAAAGTGAGAAGTGTGGCTGTTAGTTGGATTGAGAAGAGCAGTGATGATGAGCTGGCTGACTACCTGCCACAGCTAGTACAGGTACAGCTAAAATACATACACAAATACATACTTTGCATGCACTTTTAAAATATTTAAAACATTAATTTTCATTTTCGAGTCATTGAAACTCACTCTCACGTTCATACATCCAGCTCCCTCATTCACTTATTACTCAACTTGTCTTTCTCATGTATTCACTCCCTTTCACTCACAATTCTTCCATCCATCATTCTAAGTCACTTTTCTCTTTCGTCTTTAACCAGGCATTAAAGTTTGAGTGTCACCTAAAGAGCGCCCTTGTCATGTTCCTGCTGTCCAGAGCACAAGGCAACATCAACATTGCCCACTACCTCTACTGGTGAGTTCACAGCAGCACTGAAACAGCAACCAGCTGTCATAGCTGTTTCCAAAGCAACATCTGAAAGAAAATGTTGCAAAAAAATTAGTCCGATAGGTGCTGAAGTGAATTAACAGGCTTCCAGAACATCTGGAAAAAACATGCATCAGGAGAAATGGTATTTCAAGAAGGGCTGAGCACTTATTCACCAAAAAAATACACATTGCATTGCTGTTTATAGCATTATTTATCAAACCTGAGATGTATGTTCATGGTACAAGCTGTCTAACCACAAGTTTGCTTCATTTCATGTTTTATTCAGTGGCTTGTCAGAACAGTCATACAGAATGTGTTATTTTGCTTTTATTTTCCTATTAAGAGGGTCCTTTACATTACTTATTAAACTAAGAGATACCTTGTAATTAATAATCATCTTTAAATTATGATCTCAGTGCTGAGGCTGTCTGTAGAGAATGTAGTAATAGTAATAAACTCCCTGCACCACACTTGGGCTTTGTTCAGACTGCAGGCAAATCAGATTTATTTCTCAAATCAGATCTTCCAGACACACTGTCCGCTCTGTTATTTGCAAGAATCAGATCGGATTTGTGTGTCAAGACATCACCAACTTATCTGCATGGGTTGCTGTGGTAACGACCTAGGCGTCAATAGCTGGTGTGTATGCTGGTGACATAGCTTTCCAACGTGAAAGCATGAGAAAGGGAGATCCATCATCTTGCCCTCCAAACAATCGCACCTTGATGCCTCCTCTGATGCACTTCCGTCACTCTGGATTTGACATCGTCGTTGTGGGACGCGAGTGATGCAAAAGACACTTTGAAATCTGACTTGAGTGGCCAGACTGAGGTGCATCTGTAGAAATCCGATTGGAATCGCATTTCAAACGACCTCCAAATGTGGCTTGGATCCGCAAAAATCGCATTTCATGTGTTTTTTTGCTGTCCAGACTTTCTAAAATCAATCTGGATAAGCCAAAAAACGGATTTGGGCTGGCAGTCTGAACAAGGCCTTAGAGTTGTTGCTGAGTTGGAAATCAGGAGAAATTTATAGTATAGAAAGGAACAATTTATAGTCTTACAGGCTAAAAACAGGCTAAAGGGAAAGCTAGTGTCCAGGATGATAGTGTCCCTTTACATTTTGGCTGTTGTGATGTGTGTAATGGCTGCAGGCTGCTGAAGGACGCTGTGCAGGATGCTGCCTGGGGACGACGCTATGAGCGGGTGCTGGGTGCCCTGCTGTGTCTGTGCGGAGCCAAGCTGAGGGCGGAGCTGGAGAAACAGACCCACCTGGTCACCCTGCTGGGAGCTGTGGCTGAGAGGGTCAGACAGGCTGGGGGTTCTACACGACAGGTGTGTGTGTGTGTGTGTGTGTGTGTGTGTGTGCGTGTGTTATAACATCTCTGTGTGCGTGTGTTATAACATCTCTGTGTGTTTTTGTATTTTTGTGTGTGTTCAGGTGGCGCTGCAGGAGGGCCTTGAAAACGTTCAGAACTTTTTCCAGAGGAACAGCTGCCGACTGCCCCTCAGCCCCAGTCTGGTGGCCAAGGAGCTAAACATCAAGGTAACACGCAAACACACACATATATAGGCCACGAATAATGAGAAGTTGTCAATTTTGCATGAAAAAAAATCAGATATTCTTTATTACTGTATTCAGGTCAATAGAACTTTCTCACCACACTGGATATATGTACCTGATCCACAAAGAATCAGCAGTAGTGAATTCATAACTGTAACATTGAAAAGAAATACACAGAGCAGGATAATAAAAAAAAAAACCTTAACTGAACTTTTGATCAGGAAATGGGAAAACAGCCACATACTCATTGTAGAACCTCTGTGGTTCAAACCACAGAGGAAATGAGCTCATTAAGCTACAGTTTCACCAAAATATAAAACACATGCATGCATATATTCTTAAATATCTCATACAGATATTCATCACAGATAATGAGACACTATTGATGTGACATTCCTAATGTCTGCATGTACTCTAAAGTAGCTTCTAATCCAAACTTCCTCTGGTGAATCAACCTGACTACCTGGCTATCATTTTGCATACCTCAGGCTTTGCAGAGGCAATTATAGTTGAATTGGTAATTAAATGTAGACCCTAGTTACACATGACTTTAGTGTATACCTTACATGGATATAATCCAGACATAATGTTCCACAAAGTTCCCTTTGTTCACTGAAAATAAATCTGATTGCCTCTACTTGACACACAAAAAGAAGTTTATCATTTTTGGATACTTTTTTTGGAGAAACATAATGATAATATACAGTATGTGGCCTCTGGGTAAAAACAACACATAGCTTTAAAGATACAAAGAAAACAATAAAGAACGATATGATTAGTTCCTTTTGTTAAGCTGGATCTTAAAAACAACATAACATCATAATGTAGTGCAGAATATATAATCATACTGTCTGTTTGTGTGTGTGTAGGCCTGCTCCTTCTTCAACTCCAACGCAGTTCCCCTCAAGCTGGCCCTGGTCAACGCCGACCCACTGGGAGGAGAGATCAATGTTATGTTCAAGGTATTGTACCCACACACAGTATTTGTATGGCAAATGCTGACAATAGACACACAATGGAAAACACTGAAAATTAACTTTATGCATGAACAGCCATCAGCATTTCAAACAATATGTGGTTCTTGTGTATCTTTTACGCACGCTCCATTAGTTTAAACTGGGGAGTTGTCATCAGGTACATCAAAACTTGTTGTAACCAACTGTTGTTTACATGATTCTCATCTGAACACTGCGCCCCCTGGTGGCTGAAGTGAAATCCAACCAGTATAAACAAAAGTGCAGTGTGTTGGTGTAATTCGTCTCTCTGTTTGTTTGTCTGTTTGTGTGTCAGGTTGGAGAAGACCTGCGGCAGGACATGTTGGCTCTTCAGATGATCCGCATCATGGACCGCATCTGGCTGCAGGAGGGGCTGGACCTCCGCATTGTCAACTTCAAATGCATCTCCACCGGCAAGGACAAAGGTAACAGTCAAACACATACAGAGGCCCCATTTACACTTGTCATGTCAAGTGTCTCATATCCAGATAAAATCCAGATGAGATTTAAGACACTTTCATTTACACTTTGATGTGTCTCTGTTGGCCAGATCACAAATCTGATTGCAATCCATCTTGTTTTTCCCGGGCTACATACAAATCAGAATCAGTCCTCTTTGTGTCCAGAAGGAGGTGGTAATACACCTGACGCTGTTTGGTTACTGCCAAAGATGCCAGAAGAAGAATAACTTAGTTTAGTTATAACAGCAGTTTAGCAGCATTAGCTAACAACTATCCATATTATTATTATCATAATTATATTATTATATTACAAAAAAATGAATTAATTGTATTCATGAAGTATAGCGAGACAAAAGTTTTATCATCTTCACAGGCTTTAACTCACTCTGCTCCCTCGCCCATACACATCGGGGCGCCACATCTTTAATAGACAGAGAACAATGGCTATTTCAGTGTAATTTTAGTGCAACTTTAGCTGCCTTTATCACAAGGACAGACGAGACAGACCATCAATCTGTTTTGAATGCTTCTAGGATGCATTACACTTAGCTTTTTTGAGATGGGATATCTATCCGATCTGCCCAAGACGCATAAAGTGTAAATGGGGTCAGACACACTCACATGAGTGTACCATCTCTGACCAAAGCACAAACATACTGTAGAAACACTCTTCACTACTAACTTCATAGCACAAATAGGTCAGAGGTAAACAAAAGCAAATACAACTGTTTAACTGTTGAATGCAGTATTCAGTCATTTTCAAAATGCACTGCTCAGAGAGGAAATTACCTTTTGTCTGAAATTAAAATCACCATGAACATGGGAAGAACAGATAAGCTCTTTACTGTTGTTACTGTTTACTGTGTTAATTTATAGGAAGGAAGTATTCAGTTGCGGTCAGATGGCACAGGCAGAAATGATGAATACAGTCATGTCATGTAATCAAACTGTAATTAAAACAGACTTATTTTAAACTTCTAACAGCTGATTATAATTCACGAACAGACATCTATGTAATGCCATCGTCATTACAGCCTAAGGTTATGACTACTTTACATTTTCTGATCATCCATGGCAATACAATACCATTTTAAAAGTCATACAGAGCGGACTGTTGTGTGCTTGAATTGTGTTGATAAAAGTTGTGATGTGTTGTTTAGGCATGGTGGAGCTGGTGCCGTCCTCCGACACCCTGAGAAAGATACAGGTGGAGTACGGCGTCACCGGATCTTTCAAGGACAAACCGCTGGCAGAGTGGCTCCGCAAGTACAACCCTGCTGAGGATGAGTATGAGAAGGTAAAAAGCACAAAGTATATGTGTTCACACTCACATTTAAAGGCAAACAGCTGTGCCACTACCACTCAGCAACAACTGTTAACATTTGTTGCACAAACTAAAAAATGTACTCAGATGCTTTTTAATGTCTTATGATGTAAACTAGTCGGGGAAAATGGCTCAAATATTAAAACCATAATTTTCCTTTGATGCTTTGATTTGGCTCTGTAGGAGTTAAAAACACAAAATTGGTGTAAGTTTATTGCAGTTGTAGAACTTTAAGACCTTTGACACCTATAAATGTGACATCGTACTCACAACCTCTTATCCTAAAAACCTACTGCACAATGTTTGATCCTGAACTTAAGCTGGACGCAGGAATAGACTTGTCATGAGATACATGTTTATATGGAGCTCTGCTGTTTTTGAGGCTGGTGACTACAGCGTGTTCTAATGCCATTCTGGAAAGTATGCAAAATAATTTAATAATTTCTGTGTTTGCTTGAAACATCTGGAAAAGTAGGGAATACCTTTTGTCTCTCTGGTCAGAAACTTCCTTCTCAAGCATTTAGGTTTTTGCCCTTCCCAACAAAATGAGCCAATATTACACTTCATCATGGCAGAACTTGCTATGTAACCAGGCAAACAATACCTAAAGTCTGTGCTTCACACTGAGTATTCATATTTCTTCTTCCCTTCTCTCTTTGTGTCACTCTTTCTCTCTTCTTTCTCTTTTTAGGCATCAGAGAACTTCATCTACTCATGTGCAGGATGTTGTGTGGCAACCTACGTACTGGGCATCTGTGATCGCCATAATGACAATATTATGCTGCGCTCCACTGGTCACATGTTCCACATCGACTTTGGCAAGTTTCTGGGCCACGCCCAGATGTTTGGCAGCTTCAAAAGGTGAAAATCAGATATGCTATGTTACGCTATGTGTTTATGTGTGTGCATGTGTGCAAGTGCTTGTCAGATAAAGCATACTTTGGTGCGCTATCAGGGTTGAAAGATTTTTTTCATATGGGTGTATCAGTATGTTTGTTATCTTTTTGTTTTTATTGCCAGTTAGTTATCAGATAATAGGTGAAAGGTCCTGCACCAGCTGATTTCAGTGGGGAATGCTAACACAGAATCGTAAAGTAATACATCAAGTTGTTGGAACATTGGCCTATTGGTTACGTTATCCATTACAGTGATAAGAACATAGACACTAAAGCTGTGTATCCCAGTTGTATTGTATACTGGTGTTACAATGGAACACCAGAGGAAATAATTCAATGAAGACATGTATCATTTTGATGTCGTAATTTGTTCTCATCATTAGGTAAGTTGATCAGCAGGCCAGTCTCTAAGTAATTCAACGACCCACGATTCCTTTGTGCCTCACTGAATTTCAGGTGTAGGAGTTGCTGTATTTCTACACAACAATCTTAATGTGTATTCAAGCATGACCTGGTTCATAGCTCACACACTTCACTCATTCCCAGCTGGGATCTCTCCAGGTGGGCTGCCCTACAACAGCAGTCTTCTATTTTTGGCCTCTGAGCATCTCCACTGAAGTATTTGGAGGCTTTGTAGTAACTTGTGTAAGGGTACCCCTGTGGTAGTTTCAGGGTTGTAGGGAAGGACAAGCATTCATTTCCTGATCCAGATTTTCCCAAGGATTTAAACCAAAGACCATCAATCCACAAACACTTTTTTTTATAACTTCTTGGCTAACCCTCCTCAGAAACTGAATCTTCTGTCCTCCCTTCCTTCTTTCCCATCAGGGACCGAGCTCCGTTCGTTCTGACCTCTGACATGGCGTACGTCATCAACGGAGGCGAGCGTCCCACCAGTCGTTTCCAGCTGTTTGTAGACTTGTGTTGCCAGGCCTACAACCTCATCCGCAAGCACTCCGGGCTTTTCCTCAATCTGTTGTCACTGGTGAGACAGAACACACACACACAAACCATATGCACACATATGTATGCACACATAGAGCATAGATACAGAAATACACCAGTTATTTATACATACATACACAGCAGAAAGGAATACAGTACAGTCTGTCACATGGGTGTTTGCATTAAGTTGACATTTTGTCATGGTTGTTACTATGGTTGTAGTAGTGGTTGTAGTTAGGGCTGCAACTAGCGATTATTTTCATAATCGACTAATCTGCAGATCATTTTCTTGATTTTAATGGATTAATTGTTTGCACTATAAAGTGTCAGAAAATAGTGACAAATACCCATCACAATATCCCAGAGTCGAAGGCGACATCTTCAGATGTCTTGTTTTGTCCAAAACCCAAAGAAATTCGGTTTATAATGATATAAAACAGAGAAAAACAACAACTCTTCACATTGCAGATGCTGGAACCAGCAACTTTGGGGCATTTTTTCTTTTAAATAATTACTAATACAATTAATCTATTAACAAAGTAGTTGCCGATTCATTTTATGTCAATCAACTAATCGATGAAATGACTGTGTTGCAGCTCTAGTTGTAGTGCAGTTGTTCTAGATTCTTGTTCTTTCATCTTGCAACTATCTTGTTTTCTTACTGGATTTTTCTACCTTCAGGTTCTTTTTCTTTGTCTTTTTAGTAGTTTGGCCTCCTTTTTAAAGCATCCTCCTTGTTTAGCTGAACAGTTTTCTTTTGCACCTGCAAGAGCCGGAAAAAAACGAGATATGCAAACAAAGCAGTTGTGCCTACATAATAAATCAGTGCTTCACTGTTGTCCTGAAAATGTCTGTTTAGAGAATATGCTGTAGTGTATGGCTTCTTGATGTTTATCAAAATGATTGCTGCTGTTTATTGTATTTCTAAAGGGGCAAGTGTATGTGTATCACCTTTCAAACACAAAGGCAATTCAGAGGGCTTAACATAAGGAATAATAAAAAGGCATTTAAAAGACAATGAGGGAAAATGAAAAAAATGTAAATGTGAGTTTAATTGGCTTTATTCTGATATGATAGATCCATCATGCAAAATGCTTGACAGCCCAAAAACCAAAAAAATGAAATGATACTACAGTATCATTTCATTTCTTTGGTTGTTTGTTTATCTATCTATAGATAGATAAATAGATAGATATAGATTGTATGTAATAATGTTACTGTACAAAATGATGGATAATAAATGGGTAAATATGATCAACTACTTTGGAAATGAATAACCCGAAAAATTTATTTGAACTTGTTCTCTTCTCGTGGTGTGTCTGTGTGTCGTAGATGACGTCCTCAGGCCTCCCAGAGCTGACCGGCTCTCAGGATCTGAAGTATGTGTTTGATGCCCTGCAGCCACACAACACAGATGCTGAGGCAACTATCTTCTTCACCAGGTAAATGCATTAACTTCTTCTCCCAGCGCTGATCCAAACTAATCTGCCTCCACTCCTGTTTCAGTAAGAAAGCATAAATTGGCAGCTTGGGCAGTGTTAATGGAATTTCCCAAACTCTTACACAACCTCAAAACTGGAAACATCACAAGAAAGGGAGAAATCAAGCTCTCTTCTATGTTTTTTTTTTATGTTCTGAAGTATTCCCATGTGCACAGCTGCTATTTTGGGACAGATGTTATTTTGAGTTCAAGGACAATTGGTTGTTTTTTTGCTGCTACAAACTCAAAATCCACCAGGTGGCAATATAGCCATAGGAAGGAACAGAATAGCTGCTGTCACAGCAACAAAAACTCCTGACACACTAGAAACAGTATCAGGTGGTCCTTGTTTTTGTAACACCAGTCAAGTTAGATTTTTGTTGACAAAAAAAATGCCTTGTGAAAACTTTGTGTAACCGCTTTAGGTCAAAGAGAAAACAGCATACTGATAACTGTTCAACTCACCTCCACCTATGTCTCCCTCTGTGATTTCCCCCATATTTTTTATTTTTCACCCCTCTATTCTCCCTCCTCTCCAGGCTGATAGAGTCCAGTCTGGGCAGTGTGGCCACCAAGTTCAACTTCTTCATCCACAACCTTGCCCAGCTACGATTCTCTGGTTTGCCAGCCAACGACGAGCCCATCCTATCTTTTTCCCCCAAGACTTACACTCTGAAACAGGAGGGCCGCATCCTCCACGCCTCCATCTTCTCCTTCCAGAAGAGATACAACCCTGACAAGCACTATGTGAGTGTCATTGTGTCATGTTTGTCTTAAAACTACATACTTTTCCATGCTCCATCACAATCTCTGGATGTAAACTGGAAAAGTACTGACACCTGATTGCATTGTCTCCCTCCCTGTCCTCTCTGTGCAGACGTATGTGGTGAGGATCCTGAGGGAAGGTCAGAATGAGCCCCAGTTTGTCTTCCGCACTTTTGATGAGTTTCAGGAGCTCCACAACAAACTCACCATACTCTTCCCCCTCTGGAAGCTGCCGAGGTAAGGCATCACCTCCGCTGTAACCCTCAGCTTGTTAATGTCTCAATTACTGATCTGATTTCCTTTATAGGAAACTGTGATACTGTACTTTTCTTTATTGACACATCAGGGCTCAGCACAGTGTGATTAGCAAGTTACTTGGCATGTTTTGGAGAGAGAGAAAACAGCTTCTGGATTAATATCCCTATACTACAAGCCCACTATTGCCCACTTTACTTTCCCTCTATGATTTGGTGAAGTTGCTATGCAGATGCTAGCTCAGTACAGTAACACTGAGGAGAGTTACATCAGATTATGTGGAATAGTAAATATACCTTGTCTCCCTCCTTATTTCTAGTTTCCCTAACAAAATGGTGCTTGGCCGCACTCACATCAAAGAAGTGGCGGCCAAGAGGAAGCTGGAGCTCAACAACTACGTCCACAACCTGATGAGGAGCTCCACAGAGGTCACCCAGGTACACATACACATGCAAATGCTCAGTAATCAGTCAACTCAGTGGGACAATGTTATTATTCTGTACCAGTCAATGAAGTAATCTCATGTTCTCTGTTTCTAGTGTGACCTGATCTACACCTTCTTTCATCCAATTGCACGGGATGACAAGACAGAAGGTTTAGATGCCACGCCCAAAGCACCAGGTACCTACCAGCACTTCTCATTCTCATTCTTCAAATATTTGTCATACTTTCACTTTATGACAAATACAGTGAGTATGACACAGAGAGATTATTACTGAAACAATTCAGATATAATGTTTATATAATGTATATCATTTTAGTTATTTATTAGATAACAAAGACTGTGTCCACCCAAAAGAAAAGGCTTCATTTACCTTCGTCTAAAAATGCGTGTATCCTTGTGGTAACAACTTCATGAATGTGATGTGTGGTATCTGACTGTTGCAGAGCCTCCACTGAGTCCCACTTCTGGTCGGGTGGAAGGAGAAGTGAAGCTCTCAATCTCCTACAGGAACAGCACTCTCTTCATCATGGTCATGCACATCAGAGATCTGGTAAACACAGCAATGATTTAACACATATCCCGAGATGTTGCTTTGACACTAAGTTATGCTGTTTCATTCTTATTTTGTTTATCTGTCTGCTGTCATACTAATAATCCATCTGCTCGCCTTCAGGTTTCTGAAGATGGAACAGATCCCAACCCATATGTGAAAACCTACCTGCTTCCAGATCCACACAAGACTTCCAAACGCAAGACAAAGATCTCGAGGAAAACCAGGAACCCTACTTTCAATGAGATGGTTAGGAAATACAAAAAAATTATTACATTTATATATTCAATATATATAGTCCTGAACTCTAGAGCCATAGTTTTGGTTTTATAAAAGTAAACATAAATCAGGGAGGTTTTGCTTTTGATAACAACATTCTGTTAACTGGTTAATTCATGACCAGTGTGCCTGTGACCAGCTGAACCCAAAGAAGAACTTCATGGCCATCAGGCAGAACAGACACTTTATTCACTTTTCCCTCATCTTCCTCCACAGTTGGTGTACAGTGGCTACAGCAAGGAAACCCTGGGCCTGCGTGAACTTCAACTGAGCGTGCTCAGTGCGGAGTCACTGCGTGAGAACTACTTTCTGGGCGGCATCACGCTCAGACTCAAAGACTTTGACCTCAGCAAGGAGACGGTCAAGTGGTACAAACTTACGGCCGTCCCCTACTTCTAAGCCCCACCTGCCTCTCCCAAAGCTGAGAACAACTCTGCCTCTCCAGAAAAAAGCTGCATTCACATCATATGGGAAAGGTGGCAGATACGGCCTTACTTGAAAATACTGGTCACTTGAGTTTTCAGTTCATAAAAATACTATTTCAGAACTTGGAGATGGTCTGGAGATGGACCCTAATTTTTTTCGAGGATTTCTGACATAATTAAATTCGAGGTATAAGCAGTGATCTTCATTTTAAATCTAACAAACCAAATGGACCATTTCTTTCACATAAATCATGTTGTAATTAGTGTTCTTAAGACGTCATGGCAGGATACAGCTTGTTGCTGAAAAACATGTAGCACTAAGTACATATGTGTTGAACAACTGAGCAGTAACAACCTCATTCTACAGAATGTCATCATCCTTACAGCTTCAAACAAGGTTGAACACCTCCAAGTCATTGCTTGTAATAATGATCATGTTATTTCGGTGGTTGTTCCCATATGACATGAATGCAGACTTAAAAACTCCTTCAGAAGCACCCTCAAAGGGCGCCCGAACATGCCGATTCACAAACCCTCAAAGGGGAGCCTGCTCTCCATTCCTCACTATTTTTTCTCTCTCCCTCTTTAACTAATCAAGATTGTTTCTGTGACAAACAATCTCCACTTATTTTGTCTCTCATTTTCCTAAACTATAACGAAGAGCTGTAATGTTTTGTACATTTTGATATTAGAGGACCAAAACGGCTTACTTTCAGAAGAGTATATATAGATTGACACATTTATTTTTTAAGGAATAGAAAGGGGGCTCATTTTTACATTTTCCTTGTTTATTTTCTATATAGACAAATAGGAGGCATCAGGGTTTCCTGCTTTGCAGCAGACACTTCTGGGTAGAGTAGACCAACACACCAGATTCCAGGAAATCAACAGTAACCTTATGATTCCCCAAGAACGTGCCAAAAGTGATAAGGATGGCAAATCAAACCAGTCTCCCGAGTAGGGAGCTGAACAAGGTGCCTTTGTTTGTGCTCACAATCTCTTTAATGCTCAACTTGGCCTTATTGCTATATATATTTTATTAACAATCTGATATGTCCTTATTAAAGAAAAATCTATATTCTGTAAAGCTATATCAATAGTTCTTCCAGAGCAGGTCTGGTGCCGGACCGGCACCATAAAGGTTTTTTGTAACAGTGGACTGCCACTAAATGCACACTACCAGGTCTTTCTCTCATGGTATTACTTGACTATTTTCACACAGCACACCTTAAAGGGGAACTTGTATCATAAGCTTTGGAACACGCTCTTGTCTGTGCTCTGGATGAAGAGATTATGGTTGCCCAAAAACACTGATCATAAGTCAGTTCAGTGTTTTCTTTCAGGTGATTTTAAAACTACAATTCAGACTTTTCAAAATGCAGTTTAGGGACTGAGTTAAAACTGGAGTCTGGATGTGAGGCTGTTTCAGCTCAGGCAGCAATAACACACTCACTCCCAGCACCTAATAGTGGTGTAATGACGCCATGAGAAGTAACTGGGTAAAAGCTTAGCAATAACTTAAACTGCCAGTGAAGTCCAGATCCAACCAGGTTTTATGATATTTAAGTGAGAAAACATTCTGAATGGTGAGAGAATGTCAGGAAAACTGAACATAAATCAGCGCTGAAAAGGCAACTTTATCTTCTTCACAAAAAGGGAACAAGATCCTGAGCAAGAGATTAGCTGCTCTCCTCTCCACTCGCTAACTATAAATCTAAAGTTGTTGTTAATGTTTAATAAAGAAATTAAGATGAATTTATCTGAAAAGGTTTTTTTTAAGAGAAGATCTACAAGACATTTGTGATCTATAAGCAACACTCAAAACTATGAATAGTAGTGATGTGATCCACTATTTTAGTGACTGTACAAAGAAAGCAAGCAGAGTTTGTATTAACATGGCCAGTTATTTATTCTTAATTGGTGACCTGTAACCTGAATGGAACAGTGTGTACTGTAATCCCTCTTTGCTAAAGCAAATTAAATGTTTTTGGAACAAATATGATGTGACACTTTGTTTGTTTCTGTTGAATAAAATGTGTTGGGTGTATGTGATTTGCATTAATTACAGACATACAGCACCAGCCATCTTAGATTGTGTTGTTTTAATCTACTTTCACCCCAAGTAGATTAACATATAAGGTTTGTATTCAGTCAAACCATTTACATGGTATAATTACAGTTGGCTGATGAATACCTCCATTAATGCAGATGTGAGTCTGGATAGTTCAAGGCTACTTTGATTGTATTTTATGGCGAATTCCCCATCTGCATTTAGCTGACTCGTCCAATAATTCAACTCAGTGGCACTGCAGTCACAAGCCCACTTAATATCAGTGTGAGAAATGATCATTGTACTGTTACATTTAGGTTGTGTACTTACAAAATTATGATTTAAGGTGTAGTTTAAAACATGGCTCCAGGGCTGCCGGACACATATCTAGATATCCACTTTTCACTTCCATCCATAACGTAACATTCAATTGACCCTTCTGTCCAAAGCGACTTCCATTTTTTTCCCATCTACACATATTGGGAGCAATCTAGGGTTCAGTGTCTTGCCCATTTTCGACGTGTGGACAGGTGGAGCTGGAGCTCGAACCACCAACCTCTCTCTGTAAGTACAGTTTGTATGGTATCTGAAACTGACTCAGTTAAGAAAATACCTCAAATATATTTTACCTAGAGCCACAGACACCATCCAGCAGTGGTACACTGGAACACTACTTGGCCACAGGTTCATCATCTGTTAGTAATCTCATTAAATTCAGATTGTCAAGGGATATGCAGAGTGCAGTATAATTGCTTGGGGCTTTAAGAATAGATTTTGACATAGGACCCTTCCACAAGACAGATCCTCAAGACCAAACAAAGGGCCCCTCTTGAAATCCATGCAATTTATGTTAGTATTGTGCTTACCCAATATTGCAATATTGTAAAATGCTGCATCCCCAAAAAAAACTTGGGGCCTCTGGGATGCCAAGGGTCCCAGGACGTTGCAGCCTTCTTTGCTTAGTCAGTAATCTAGCCTTGTTTTCAGCAATAACAATACAATATATTTTTATTATTTTGTTACTATAGAATCAGATTGTTACAAAGCTGTAACTAAATTCATAATAATCTGAAATATGCAGTATGTTAAACATACTGAGGAGACATTCAGTAAATATTGCTGACATCTAACCGGAATAAAAATAGAAATGGTCTACATTACAATTTGTAATAAAACATAAAAATTGTAACAAAAGCTGTTTGCATGGCTTTCTAATACTTCGATGCCACTCCAATGGATCCCTACGTGACAAAATTAAATTTTAAATTTGATCACTTATGTTTCTTTTTTTTTTTTTTTAACACGCTACGAGGAAGCGTTTTGAGGTTTCTCACTATTTCTACGTCTTGAATGCGATAGGCAGCGTCAACAAAGCTCTTCTCTGCGTCATTGCGTCATTTCCGACGCAGGCGCAAAATACCATTTTCTGTCGCGTGTGCGGCCTCTCTTCCTCTACCGCCATCATGGGTCGCATGCACGCTCCCGGGTGAGCTCTCTTTTTATCATTTAAAGTTCAAATTTCATCTCCGCAGATCGATTTTGATGGCAAGATATGGCTTGTAAACATGTTATGGACGACTGGGGACCATATTGAGCTCTTTAATTCAACCTAGAAACGAGAAAATAACTTAAATATACGCACACTCAAAACGACATCTATTTCCAGCTAGCTAGCATTAGCCAATGGCACTGGCGGCTCACCACGATTTTGCTGCTTGACTTTAGCTTACAAGTTAGACAGTTACATATTACACATTCACATCCCAAATGCAATATTTTTCCGTCCTGTTGACGGAGAAATTAAACCCTTGTAACGTAAGGAGACGTTAAGATTTCAATAGGTAGCGCTAGCACGGTTATGAAGCGAGCGTTAGCCGGCCCATCAACCCTCATTTAATGGCAAGGTTTGCAGATGCTAGAAATTGGTTTCCTCAATGCTTGCAAACAGTTTAACGGAGAAACGTGAAAGCAAACATCACAGGCCGTCATGGTGTCTAACTAGTCGCATATCTTTATCTCTTACAGAAAGGGCTTGTCCCAGTCAGCTCTGCCTTACAGGCGCAGTGTTCCCACTGTGAGTATACAGAAATGTTTGTCTCGCACAGTGACTATAGCAAAATATTTCTGAATTGATTTGGGCAGTTGGTAATCAATTAAACATTATACTTGCAGTGGCTGAAGCTCACGTCCGATGATGTCAAAGAGCAGATCTTCAAGCTGGCCAAAAAGGGTCTGACCCCCTCTCAGATTGGTAAGTGTTTCTATGAGAGACTCTGGGTCTAGAAATGTACTAAAGTGTTGTTTTTTGCCTAAGCAGACTAGTAAACATGACCACATAAATCAAGTGTATTGCTTGACTGAATGTGTGAACACCAACTGTACTTGGTATGCAGTATAGTCATCCTCAGCATTTTAACAGTACATATAGCTGTATTAAATTAGATTTCAGTTTGGGTAGCATTGGCTGAGTATGAGGATGATTGCAGAACTGGCATATTTACTACCTTTTTTTTCATAGTGTGTCTTAACACAGCTGTTAAATTGGCAACAGAATTCTAGTATAATGATGGTTTTCTTGTCAACAAATGAATTACCAGAAAGTGGGCTTGTTTAAACACTTCAGCAGTTTTGTAAAGTATTTTACTAGCTAGCTTTAGTGCACAGGGCAGTTCAGACTCTGTCTGGACAGCAATCTGTCCCCGCAGAGTGACAGGAAAACGATGGGTATCTGGGAAAACAAAGGACTGCCTAGTAACATCTCTAGTAATTCTATACTTAAGTGGGCTCATTGAGGCTCACCTTTTTTCAACTTTTTAGTGTTGTAATATACTATAATTGCATTGCAACTTATCAAGTGCACAGGGAGTAAAGTTGGGAATCTTTCAGACACAACTGCATAGGTTATTGTGTATGTATATTATACATATGAATTTTGAAATTGATTCATGTAATCTGTTTTAAAGAACTTTTATAAACATTTAAGTGAAAATGTTAGAACTGTTACCTTGCTCAAGGCTTTTTGTGTCTGTTTTCAGGAAACTTTAGCTTGGCACCAGCTCTCACTGACATAAGCTGTTCTGTTTGCAAATCTGGTTTAACACCATTCAATACAAACCTTGGAGTTGTTTCCCTTTTGCTTTTGAATCATATATCACTTGGGTTAGTTAAGATGGAGCAAGTAGATGATGCTCCAAGTATAGCTATTGACTCTGACATTTGTTGAGTGTTGACTGTTAAATGTTTTATTTATTTGTCATAAAAAAGCAGACAAATGCATAAAGCAAACTGTTAGTAAGCAACATACAGTGTCCCAAATTTCAAGCCTATTTGTCACGTTGTCTAGGTGTGATTCTGAGGGACTCCCATGGTGTGGCCCAGGTACGTTTCGTCACTGGCAACAAGATCCTGAGGATCCTGAAGTCCAAGGGTCTGGCCCCTGACCTGCCTGAGGATCTCTACCACCTTATCAAGAAGGCTGTGGCAGTCAGGAAGCATCTGGAGAGAAACAGAAAGGTATAACAAGACTAGGCCCAAAACCTATGTCTAATATTGAGACCATTGATGGTGTTCATATTAAACCAGTTTAAACTGGCATCTGGTGTAGTTCTACTGTTATCTGAAGGTTTGGAAAGTCAGCTTTTTGTGTCTCTACGTAACACTGTCTGAGTTATTTTGGAGGTAAATTTCCACCCATATGATGCTCTGGGTGAGTAGGTTACAAAGAAATTGACTGCAATTTGCAAGTGCCACTAAATGTTTTGCACACCACAACTTAGATAAGTAAGCTGTTTTGATTTTATTAAAATTGAATAGACGATTACAATTTAGTTTGAAGGTCAGCGGAAATCATCTTTTTTTCGTTCTTTTTTGAAATTTAGCATTTGTTTCATGAAATTCGGTATTTGTTTTTTGTATTAAAATCCAAATGCTCAAGGAATAAGATAAAAAGCAAACCACAACAATGGTGATACGACAGGCTTATATGGGTGAATGCACATATTCAGTAATTAAAAATTTGTTAGACTTCCAGCCCATAACATTTTGCTATTATAATTGCAGGACAAGGATGCCAAGTTCCGTCTGATTCTCATTGAGAGCAGGATCCACAGGCTGGCCCGTTACTACAAGACCAAGAGAGTACTGGCCCCCAACTGGAAGTAGTACGTATTGTTTCTGCTTTGGGAAACTTGGTTATATTTAGGTTGGAAAAAGAACATTAGACACCAGCCAAATATTAGTTGGTTTTGTATGTGGCTGGGTGATTTACCACATGCGAGGAGACAACTGGATCAGTTGGATGCTTTTTTTTTTTTTCTATTCCAAAATTTGAATTTGCTGTTAAAATGTAAGTTTGCAAACATTTTGAGAAGTCAATTCCATTTTTGTTATGAAAAATGGTGACAGTGTCATATAAGTACAACCAGTTACACATGGGCCTATATGCACAAATCATTGTCCTGCTCTTCCACTAATTAAGAGTAGTGATATTTCTGTTGTGCTAGAAAAAAGATGGAGGTAAATTAGCAGAGTGGCTACTTGGTGCCACCTCTGCCAGTCCCCTTCACACAATGAAATTATACATTTTGTTAGATGTTTTCTACTGTATTCATTTACATTTAAGACATTGGACTAACTGTCATTATACTTGGAACCAAATATATGGACTGTGATTGGTCGCGCTGGTTATAATAGAAATTGTACAAAATCCTCACAATGTATACTAGTCCTGCACTCTCTTTAAGTAGTTTTACATACTGTGGTGGTAATTTTGAGGAGTGCTCCCTCTAATGTTTTTTCTCTCTCTGTTTGCAGTGAGTCCTCTACAGCTTCTGCTCTGGTGGCATAAACTACACTTTTTGGATTAATAAAACAAATTAAATTTGAAATTGTTGTGGTGTTTGTTTTTTTTATTACTAAGTGTCTTATGGGTCTTGTGTTTTAAATTAATTTTGGAAGCAAGTTAAAAAATCGGTGTAGTGATAAACCATTTGGTTTTGGTTTAATCATAGCACAGACAATATCTATATATGGGAATGTGAACTTCAAGCAAAAATAATTGTGGGAAAGCAAAATTGAAACTCCACCCTTTTGAAGGAAATTTAACTGTCCATTTGCTTTCAGTCATTGAGAAGTTCCTACCGTTTCTTAATATCCCCCTAATTTCGCTTTTCGCCCTTTTATTTTATATGTAATGACTGTAAGAGGCTATAAAAAGGGCTTTCCTGGTACCTCAGGAAATTACGGGCTCTTTCCACGCGTCAGACGTTACGTAATCTGAGGGTGGTGTTTGTTACGTGAGGGGCGGGAGGTTTGATGAGTGTCAGCCTCTGTGTCCAATCACAGCGCCGCTTAACGTCAAGCTCATTTCATTTAAGGGACCGTGTTGCAAATAAAGAGACATTCTTCTCTACTACTACAACGAAGACAACACAAGACTGAGAAACATGGAGAAAATACATGAGAACATTTGACGAAGGAGATCAAAAAATGGCGCAGACTTGCCGGAAAATGAAGCGACAGCACATCGACGCATATCTGTCACTGACAAATACGCGAAATCTGTTGGTTTTTGACGAGGAATACCAGAATACGTGAGGATTTTTCGTAACATTACCGCCATAATCGGAGGAGTGGAAAGAAATAAAAAAATGGCTACCATGGTTGGTCCCGAGAAGGGTTCTGAGCGGACGGCGATGGAGAGGTTCGGTAGCGGAGGGATGGCGCTTCTGCCTTGGACTAAACAGATGCTCACTGTACTGTGGGAACAGTTTCGGCTACTGGTTCAGGTCATATACTACACCTTCATGTCAGGTAAGAGTAAAGTAAATTTAAAACTTGTTGGTTTGGCTTTATTTATTTGCTTTTAACGCCTCCAATTACTGTGGGGAAAATGTAGCCGTTGTGAGTTGTTTACGTTACAGAAACCGTTGAGTCGTTGTAAGATACTCTCCTTTTCTTATTATTATCGTTAAAGACATAACGCAAATTCACAATATAGCTCCATTATAATAACACTTATGAATACCTTATTTTTACATGGTCAACTAGGTGTTCGTTATGTCCAGTTAATGTTATCTATTTTCAGAGACATAACGCTGAGATAGTTTTCGTCGTGTTTACGTTCTTAGCCTGTTAATGTACTTGATGGTACTTACCATGCTATCACAATAATATTCCCTGTAAAGTCCCTGTGGTACTCCATTGTGTATTTATATATTGTAGGATTGTTATGTTATAAATCGTGAAGCACAGTTCTGATGTCAGAATTAACAGGTTAAAGCAAGTCAAATTTAACGTGGATTAACGTTAATTTAACGTAATTTATACCAAAGTAAATTTATGATTACACTTAGATTTCTTTCCATATCACCCAGCCTTATGATGGTTGCATTATTATATAAAAGCATTTTATTTTGTTTTTAATAGTGGTTTTTCATGTCATTATGACCTAAAATAGACCGTAATTACACAGAATGTAACTTTAAATCATTCTCTTTTGAATTTCAAATCAACTCTTAATACTTTTCTCCTGATTTTCCAGTTTTCCAGATGTTCAGGTTTGAGGTTCACCTGAGAATCACAGACGAGACAGGTCAGCACATCCAGCACATGAGCACAGCAGCAAACCCAACGGAATCCTTCCTGTTCTCCTCTTTGTTTGACGGAGACAACGGAGTAATGGTTGGAGGTTCGAATCCCCTCTCTAACTTCTGTGCTGAAGTTGGCGACCCGTTCGCTGGGAAATCCACCGCTGAGGCACTGCTGTCCACTCTGCGCGCTGACGACCTGTGCTGCGGACTAGTGGACGATTTTGTGTCCAGAACATCTGGTAAAGAAGACGCCATCTTCCTAGGACACCAGTCCAGCTGGAAAATGGGCTTCCCTGGCGACTGGAACATCTTTGTATCAAGCAGCGACAGCTCTAGTTCAAACGACACCTGCCATAAAAGTAGTGAGAAAGTCTTCAAACAGGATATTTCCAAGGAGAAAGTTTTCAAACCGGACACTTCAGAAGAGGAGAGAAGCTCTCACTGGAGTAGCGAGGAAGACCAGAACGTAGTAGAATTTGACAGCGAGGAAAGTAAGGCGCTTTGGGAGTCTCTGTCAAAATCTAGTGATCCTTACAACCCCTTCTTTTTCTCTGCGTGCATTTCAACAAACACAAACATGGGGAAAAGTAAAAGTGAAGCGAGGGACAGCAGTGATACTGACCTCATGTCAGTGAGCAACACCAGCGGGGAGATGTTGGGGCCTCAAGGCCTGAATATCTGGGTCAGTCGCTCTGACAGTGAGAGCAGTTGGAGCAGTTGGGCCAGTTCGGATGGTTCAAGCCCTGACATTGACAAGGAGGAGAGCGAGAGGCTCTTGGAGTTCTTCAGCAGTCCTGACCCTTACAATCCCATGTGCTTCACTGCGTGCACAGTCAGCAGCACATCGCCTCAAACCACCACCACAGTCTCTAAACAACAGGCCTCACTTCCTGCACCTCCCTCCAAGTCGGAGACAGACACTGAGGAGAAGGAGAGCAGCTTTCCTCCTTCATCTGAGGATGACGAAGAAGAGCAGCTGTGGAAATCTCTCTGCCAAAAAGACGACCCGTACCACCCTCTCAACTTTCAGGCCTGCCTCCAGAGCTCCCCAACAACAACAACAGCACTCCGGTCTGGAGAAGAGCCAGATGCCCTTGATGTCCACCACGCAAATAATCCACCCACAAAGGGCAAGAAATGTGAAAAAGAGTCAAAAACACCCCGAAAATCCAGAGCCACCAAGCCCCTTCTGCCAGAGAGGCAGTTAAAGCATCACTCCCATCCAGACAAAACACTGGTTCCCTGGAAAAGACCTGGACAAACACTCCAGTCACTGCCAGAGGAGATAAAAGAACGCAAGGCCAACACCACCCAGAAAAAGGTCATTATCTAATAACAATTTATCGTTAAACTCCCAGACAGGATTAGATGAAGCATTAAAAACCCCTGTGGGGTTTGAAATAAAAATATTCTACTGTATAAATACTACAGAGCATTGATATGGGCTTTGATACATCAAAACAAAAGGTTAAATAAACTTTTCCTCTATTCCTCCTGTAGACTAAATAGCTTAAGTTAGAAGTAATATAAGCAGTGTCAAAAACTTGTTTTTGGATATCAAGTGAAAACCAAATTTTTCCAAAATGCCAGTATTTCCAAAACTAAGAAATACAGCTTTGCCTTTAGGTAGATGACACTTTCCCCCTCATTTTCATTGGCTCAAGTAGATACAGAAGAGCATGTGATCCCTTATTTTAAGTTAGTACATCAATATCAAGGGAGTGTCTCTGCTGATTGTTGCAACCTCTTTTGAGACAGAATATCTAAGATAAGGGTAAATTCCTGCCTCAGCAGTGTACTGCGCAGTGTGTTAAGCTGAGTTGTTGTTTGTTGTCGGTTAGCAACGTCGCTGGTTGTCATGACTAAGCCAGTCATGTGACTCCCGTGAGTCAGCAGAGAGTTTTACTTCCTTATGACTAAATGAAGTTGCAACAGCATTGCAAAGTCAATTTGAATACCCTGTCAGTTAATACCCTGTTACATCACTAAACAAAATAACACCTGAGGCAGAAAAAGAAGTCAGTCTAATTATGATTACACGCCTGTCTAAGAGTGTTGGGAAAGTACATGGATCTTTATTGTGTAGTTTTAGTGACTTTTATTTGAAGTTTAGATATCCCTTAACTTGCATCAGTAGCAGGTTATAAACCCGAAAGAAGCACATAAACATTGTATGACCATCAGTATCATTTTAACAAAATGTATTGAATTTTTATCTTAATTTCTTCTGGGTTTTAGGTGCGATTTTCTCATCTTGTCCAAGTCCACGTCATGCGGACCTGGCCGTTTGCTCGACAGGTGTCTCGTAAAGGACACTGGGAAGAAATGGCGCGAGACCGGGATCGCTTCCGGAGGCGGATCCAGGAAACAGAGCAGGCCATCGGCCACTGCTTCACCCAGCCCCACAGAGAGAGGATCCGGGCGTATCTGGACGGTGCCTTGAAATAAATAAAAGTCCTGAACACTGAATGTTTTATTTCCTTTTTGGATGAGAACATGTGATTGGTTGCAATGCAACAGTGATTTTGATTTAGGCCAATTAGAAATTTGATGTTAGGCCAACTTTAATGTTTGGTGTGAAGTTGAACAACCTTGTACCTCAAAAGGTTTTATACATTGTGTGACTGTTGCACTGACTGACACTTTCTCATATTAACCTCAGCATTAACGTGTGGAATGTTTTTTTTTGTATGCCTTATATACTGACCTAGTAATGTAACTTGTCTATGCCCTATGGAGCTTGTCATGTATTTTTAACCCTTTTTTTTATTTTTATTTTTTTTTACTGTTTTTATATGTGTGAACAAACTACAGTGGTGAATCTAGAAGTTAAAAGTAGATAATGATGATGTAAGAAAGCAGAGCTTTACAGTACAAAGTGTTTTGAAAAGTTTAGTTTAAGCATGATGGATAGTTCTGGTGAAATTCTTGTCTTATTGTTCAAATATTTTAGTTTTTCATATTTAAGTTGTGTCTTGTATTTTCTTATTTAAAGGCACATAATAGCTGCCTTTAGCACTGAGTGTGCAGATGGATGTCTATTATTATATTGACTGGAAAGATTCAAACACTTTGTCCTATGTGACTCACTCAGCTTCTCATGGTGATATCATGTAGCTGAAAATATGTCAAAAAAAATCATCTGTAGCAAATTTGTCACTAGGTGCTTTGTCAAATCAATAAAATTTGTTACACTATCATTGTTCTCTGTTTTGCAGTTGCAAGTTTCACAACTTGGCTCAAGGTTTGACAAAGAGACACATGAGTTGTAACTTACTCTACTTAACTAAAAGAGAAAAGCCAGAAGAGACAGAATGTTTACCCTGACCAAAATCACTTCCTGTTTTCTCTTCATGCTTGTGTATGTAAATTACTGGGAATTACTCCATCTGCCATTTCCTGACATAACAGTGGAGACAGTACACAAGGTCCCAGAAATGTGCAAACAACACACACACACACACACGGTCAAATTACTCAGTGGTTGTTTTTTTTTAAAGTAGAAAATGCATGCAATACTGCACGTATCAGCTGTGTCAGCCTTTTGTGAGGACAGTCTTGGGAAATGTCCTTACAGAAGGAAGAAAAGGTGAGATAAAATCAATTCAAATGATGCCAGAAAAGCAGGACAGTGTTGCCAGTCAGGAGATTTGAATAAACATAATACAAGTAAAACAACACAAGGCAGCACCTTCAGTTTCACCATGGTCAAACAAATCAGTTGAACCTCTCACCCAGTGTGTTCTGTCAGTCTGGGTGTGAGGTTTCCAACTCACTTGTAAAGGTATACACCTGTGTGTGACTTCCACCTATGGTGAGACTAAGGTAACTGCATAGCGTGGTTTGCTTTGTTAGTGCTTTATACACACTACTGTACCTTCCAAGGAAGCACTGATTTGGGGATTTGCAAGTTAAAAGACATTAGGATGCCTACATTAAAACCTGGCTAATGTTGGATTGAAAAATTGATTATTTCATCAGCATTTCAGTGGCTCAGCCTGTAGTTAGAGGAGGGCACTGAAATGTCGTCATTGATGCCGTTGAAACAACAGTTATATTTTCAACAGTTCCAACAAGATTGAGCCCAGTTTGAATCTAAACGTCTAGAAGTCTTATACCTGCAAAAAAACAAAACAAATCAGTGGATGCTGGGTTTTACAGTTTGTGTGCAGTCACTCGTCAGTTTTGCACCCTCTTATGTGTCTAAAATATTTCAGATCCATTTAAATGTCTGCAGTGTGTAGAAATCGTTCAAAATATTCTCTGTACATGGGTTTTTGCTTTTTTCATCCATCCTAACCCATCCCTGCCTCATTTTTAGGGCTCCTTCATCGCTTCCTTCTCCTCTGTGCCTTGTCTCTCTCTCTCTCTCCCCTCCACACACACACACACACACACTCAGGAGCTTATAATTTCCCCGAGGGCTGTGAGTCTCTGTGCAGGCTGACTGCTGTAAGGCTGTCGTAAGACAAGGGTTAAAAACACCAAGTATGATGAAATGACTTTCCAGAGGGATGAAATCAATTAGCAGGTCTCCAATGCTCTCCCAACCCCTCCCACACACAGAGATGGTGCAAAGGTGAGCAATCGCCGACACTGTTGCTGCGTCAACCCAGCGGTGGGTCTTTTGCTGATGTTGTCCCACTGCCCTCCCTCCCACATGTTGTGAATGTTATTGATCTCCTGCTGGTGTTGCACACAGAAAAATTAAGGTTGTTTGGTGAAGTTAGTGGTTCGAAATGGAACAAAAAAAACCCTTAAAGATCCCTTTAATTTTTTTAAAATATGTGGAAAGAGTTCCGTTTGGTTATGTTTTAATATAAATTACCTGAAGCATTTTATACATTTCACAGCATCATGGAGGGTCTATGTGGAACCACTTGAGCATGTCGCTTTAGAAAACCTTTCAGTGGGAAACCAGGAAACCAGTAAAACCATAAAAGGGAAACCATTTTCAAGGAACTGTTTTCAATAAATTAAAAGTCTGAATCCTATTTAACTAAACTGAGAATAGCTACAACATCCAATGACATCTAAACAGTCATTCAACCAACTAATCAGCCTAAAATCCAGTCCAGAATATAGAAATTAATCCATCCCTGTGTTGAAACTGAATTTGATAAATTAATGTTACTAGTTATTTACAGGACTATAAGCTACTAAGGACCTTGAGTTAATCATTTTGTATCAAATCTTCTTTTTGTTCTTTTACTACTGATGTTTTCAGAGTTTTTTTTTTGCATCTTTAGTTATTTACACACACCAGAACACAGGTTTTCAATGATGCAAGCCTGAGGAACCGTTTTTGTCAAGAGTGTACGTTGTCTAGATGCTGTGCCTTTGTTCCTCAGGCTTTTGAAGCTGACCTGGTGACATTCGCTGTGAGCTGAGAAATGAACAACAAACTCTAATATCTGTTTTTTCTTTGGTGTGTGAGGACGAGGCGATGGGTGGTTGCATTTGTCTGTCTGATCTCCCTCTGCCTGCCATCCCTGTTTCTGATTTTGCAGTTAGTGAAAACCCCACAAGGTGCTTTTATCCAGAGCTGGCTCACAGTGAGTGAGCAGCCGAGGGTTCAGTGTCCTGCTCAAGGGCACTTCAACAAGACGCAATCTATCAGAAGCGACTGAACATGTGATTCCCAGTTACAGGATGAATACGCCACCTTCTCCTCCATTATCGCTTCCACTCTCCCCCCTCCCCTTCTCCTTTTTGAACCCACTCCTCTCTTTGTATCTTTGTCTCCATCTTTCTCCTCCTCATCCTCTCCCAGTATCATTAGCTCTGTGGCCTAGGCGACCCCGTCTCCAGGCAACTAGCAGGAGTGGCGAGGCGTTGAAAGGATTGCAGGTGATTGCAGCAGCAGCAGAATCAGCAACAGTAGCAGCAGAGGCAGTGGGTTTTCAGTCGCACGTACTCACACACACACACACACACACACACACACACATGGTTGCCCCTCTCACTCGCCTGCCAGAGATGGGTATCTCCTGGGTCACAATTAGCTGATGATGCAACCTACCAGCAGCTATTGTGTCTGACACCGACTCATACAGACAGACTGCATGAAATGCAAAAGGCAACAAAGCTAATGTTCCTGTGGATTGTACAGTCTACAGTCTATGTATAAAATACCAGAAATAACCCCGATACTACTGCAAAATCCACACCTCATCTGTCTTTTTATTATGTCCTTCTGTTCATTTATGCATTCTTTTTGTGATTTAAACATTTATACTTCACATGTAATCATAAACTTTCTCTTTAAGAATTACATCAAATTCGATCCAGTTCTTATATAAGTTTAACATTTAGGATCCACAGGGGATTCATGCTTTCACTTAGATTCACCTGGTCTGGCTCTGTGATTAACAAAGTGGACTTCAATGTCCCTTGTGGGGCCTTCAAGGGGCTCTAGAAGCCCTCAGCAACAAAAAGGATTTGCTTTCACTTTAAGAGAATGAAAACAACAATTTAAAGAATCACTATCATTATCTTTGTTACAGTATGTCCCCATATATGCAACTCATTTATCATGAAATATACAGTATGAATAGTATGTAAAAAACACATATGTGGTAAACACTTATCTATTCCAACATATGCTTATGAGGATTAGCGTGTCTGACCAACACCCAGACGGGCTAAACACAGAGCACTTACTGCTCAGAGTATTTTTGTCAGTGGAGAATTTGAGTTGGTGTAGTGTTTCATTTGAACCACAGGGGGACACACCTCTCCTCTGGTACTTGACATCACACACACACAATGGTTACTCAAGGATGAGTAACCTTCAAACCACAGGTGATTGTATTAGTCCGAATTATTGTATTCTAATAAAAATAAAAATAAAAGTTGTCACAGTCTAAAATCTAAACAGTTAACATGTCCTTAAAAACCCTAGATTACAAGTGGTATCAAAACCAGAAATTAGTTTCATGCTTCACTGAAATGTTCATCTGTAACTCAACAGTGATACAGCAGATGATTCAAAAACATAGAGATAGGTATACTGCCTTTGTTGGGACTGAAGTCACTCTTGAAAATGGAAACAGGTGGGTTGTTTTAGTCTTTGAGATTAGTTCAGCCCCCAAACCTAGTTCACCATGGCATCAAAATACCTCTGTTTATTGTAACAGTGCATGTGACGTATTTGGAGCTTTTTTCCATACCCATATTTGAACAAACAGTGTATCTCAGACAATAAAAAAAACAACTGTCTGGCCACTGAACAACTGTGTCACTCTGCTGCCCTCATGTGGTAAAACTAACAACATCAAGGCCAAAAGAAAAGGTTTTCAGTCATTTGTACCTTAAATTCAGACCTTTGTAGTTTATGGTAAAAAAGCAGCTCCAGTGAAAGCTTTTCATCTTACTGATCATTTATCAAGTTTACCTGTGTCTTGCTGTATCTGTCAGAGCCAGTAGAGTAGAAGTAGACAGCTGTTTGTTCAACAAGATGAAGATCTGGCTTCAGCACTCACAGATCATCTGATGACATAGAGGCAGAGACAGAAATGAAGTGCTGGATATGATATGACCATCATATCATATCCTACCAAGGTAATGACACAAAAACTCTGCTCTGCTGCGTCAAGATCCCCAAAAATCATGTAAACAGGAAGATCATTGTAGTTCAGCGGATTGAAACAGAACAGCAATTACACTGTAATCCAATCCACTAAGCTGCTTTTGGCAGACCAGAAGCGGGGGTCATTTTATAGAAGAACTGAGCTTATGATAGCAAAGCCTTACATTTAAGTTTCTGAACTTCCTGAGATAATCTGGGAAATGATGACCTGCTGTTGTTTTTTTAACAAAATCCTTCTTTCTTTTCAGGAACTAAGAAGGAAAGTTTGTGACGCTGTGCATTCAGGAGTCTATGTAGTGGGGTTGTTAAAGTGTTTCAGTCGACAAATGATCGTGCTGAGGTTTCTCAGCCCAGAGAGGAATGTGTAATCATCAACTAAAATTAACAATTGTTTTCAATGTGGCATCACTGCTATGTTCCCATCGGTCTGCCAGTCAGTGCGAAGTTCCTCTAGGATGGCGTACAACCCTCAGACTGGTTAGGCTTTCCATTGTCAGTGGTGCTGTCCATGCTAAAGTTAGCTGCATTCATGTTATTCACCAGACAACAACATATCCATCTTACTGGAAGGAAAAAAGGGAATGCTACCAGCAAATGGGAAAGCTCAAAGTTCAGCAGACAACTGTTCAGTCCTCAGTCTTCACTCGAATGAAGCCCCTCGTGTTCACCATCATCATCAACTCAGTATACATGTGAAAGGAAATTTCATGGCTGACCTTTAACCTCAAACTTTAGTTTCAGGTCAATTTAACATGTAGACACAAGTGTTGCTGCACCTTATTAAAAGCTCTTGTGTGCTCCAGAACTCTTTACAAAGTGTTACAGTAGGTTTAAACAGAAAGTTCACCCAAATACACACCCGGAGGGCAAATCTGTCTGTGCATCACGTTTTGGTGTGATTTGCCAAGGCTGGAAGATATTGTCTGTCGCTCAGCCCAGAACAAATGAACTCAGTGGCAGTTACTTTGTAGAGCTCAGTAATACAGATGCTTTTAGTAATTCACAGACCTGGTTGTGATCAGTTTCTCTTTTCTCTCCTGTATTGTTTGACATTGACAGTTGGAAGATGTACTTTGTTAGAAGGTAGTACTTAAATAAACTGTTTACACTGTGATCCATGAATTATCAAGAACTGTGTTATTTGTGTTATGTAAGCTACAGCTAATATCTCTGGATAGATATTTTTGTATTTCAGTTTACAAAATCTCTTGTTTTTTCATTCTCAATCCACAATAGTATACAAAAAATAATCTTGTTGTTCTGAACCCGAAGACATGATAATCTGAATTTGTTTTTCCTGTGAGCCGGGGACCTGGGGAGTTTTACAGGGAAGGTTAAACAACATGGGAAGAGTTTGGATTATGGCATCAGGAGAATTCAGTGACAGTTAAGTTGTCACACAGACAGTTAACATAAATGACTTGCACTTGGTCATGTAGACTTTTTGTGCTGTCCATTGCAGTAAATCCCAGTCACGTTGCACTTTTCTTGCACTTCCAAAATTCAGCTGGTACTCAGCACTTCCATGACCAGATACATTTGATTTATTTCCTGGTTTGTTGATGTTTTTGTCGAGTGGTGAACAGCTGGACTAAAATCTGATGCAACAAAAAATGTTGGACATTACAGGAAAATATTATCTATAATTATTCCCATCTGTAAAGTTCCTCAGTTGTTTTTTCTTTTTCATATATTGTTTACATTTAATTGGATTTTACAAGAAGTTTAGATGATATAATCAGTATACCATCAGTACCAGCTGGAAGATGACATCTGAATTCCACCAGAGGGAGACAGAGTAATGCAGAAAATGTCTCAGATGGATTTGTAGGTTTTATAGAATCTTCTGAACAGGCTCAGCTTGATAGTATCTCACCATAGAAATAGAGATTTAAATAAAAGTAAAAAGAAGAGATACTTAAAATGACATCATTTAGGAAACATTTTCTTTTCACTTGAAGCTGCCAGATACAGAAAACTTCATATTATTTTGACAGTGAAACACTGATGTTTGTGGTCAACTCAAGTCTCACTTGCAAGCCTTTTCTGGAGCTTTTGACCATATCCCATAGCCCTCTTCAGTGAATAGAACTTGCTCAGGTGTCATCACGTGATCTAAATACGGAAATCCGGTCGAGTGACAAAATCGCAGAAAGGTCCAGAGAAAGTAAATGAACCTTGACGTGGTTTCAGGTTCAAGAATGAACGCTCAATTTTGATATTTGGCTCTGTACTCTTATTTCTTTTGACTCGTATATGACAAGATTAATATACTGATTGTTACCTTTATGTGTAGTATTTTTCATGTATTTCATGTAATTTAGTTAAAATAATTCATTCTCTCAGCACAATTTCCACATTTTCAGTTGCTGAAAGTGCCTGGAGAGATTGCAATTGAGCTCACCATCTCAATATAAAAAACTACATAGAACAATGAAAGTCTTCACCAATGGAGGGTTTTTGCTTCTCTGGTTGTTGTTTGGCGTCTAAAGGTTAGTCTCCACCAATCTCCCTCATTGGATACATTTTCTTTTTAAATTTAGAAAGTCTGAGCAGGAAGGGTGAAGCTCCATCAGGTCTGCAGGCTGTTACACAAGTCACAAGCTCTCATATGGAGCCGAGCCATGCATTATTCACCCCACATTTACATAAGACACAATGAGGGGGAACAGTGCCAGAAATGTGTACGGCAGAGCTGTGTGTGCATATCTAGTGTACAGTGTGTGAGCGATTCTCTAAATTTCTTTGCCACCTGAGGTTTTTGCTGCTCTGCCAACGGATGTTGATGCAATATGGACGAGGCCAAAGACCCTCAAACTGCTCGCTGAATCCCTGAAAGCCTTGGTTACCCATTACAACAAGAAAGAGGGAGGGAAGGAGAGATTGCGAGATAAAGAAAGATATTGTTTCTGTGCACATTTGTATTTTTATCTCTGTCTCTGTCTGAAGGGTCTGTTTGTAGAGGGATTAAAGCCAAAACAGGCTTTGTGGCATTGTTAAATAAACACAGGTTGGATTAGACATGAATTACCTCAGAATTCCTTCACCATGATGAAATACAGTGGTGTGCAAAAGTGTTTGCCCCCTTCCTGATTTCTTATTTTTTTGCATGTTTGTCACACTTAAATGTTTCAGATCATCAAACAAATTTAAATATTAGTCAAAGATAACACAAGTAAACACAAAATGCAGTTTTTAAATGAAGGTTGTTATTATTAAGGGAAAACAACATCCAAACCTACATGGCCCTGTGTGAAAAAGTGATTGCCCCCTAAACCTATTTTTAGGTTTAGAGGGCAATCCAAGTCAAAGTCCTGACCTGAATCCTATTGAGATGCTGTGGCATGACCTTAAAAAGGCAGTTCATGCTCGAAAACCCTCCAATGTGGCTGAATTACAACAATTCTGCAAAGATGAGTGGGCCAAAATTCCTCCACAGCGCTGTAAAAGACTCATTGCAAGTTATCACAAACGCTTGATTGCAGTTGTTTTTACTAAGGGTGGCCCAACCAGTTATTAGGTTTAGGGGCAATCACTTTTTCACACAGGGCCATGTAGGTTTGGCTTTTGTTTTCCCTTAATTATCACAACCTTCATTTAAAAACTGCATTTTGTGTTTACTTGTGTTATCTTTGACTAATATTTAAATTAGTTTGATGATCTGAAACATTTAAGTGTGACAAACATGCAAAAAAAAAAAAAGAAATCAGGAAAGGGGCAAACAGTTTTGCACACCACTGTAGTTCTAAGTAATATGGTGCTCCAACAAATAAAAGATTTATAGTGCAATCATTGCTTCCCTTTGTGGTAAATTGGCAAGAATTTGGATGAAAGTGTTGATATTTGCTTTACTGCCTTGAACACATTAACTCATTTTAGCTGTGTTGCCAGAAATGGTAAACAGCATTACAGTCTACTTTCAACAGTAACATTGCTCAGTGCACAGCAGATCTACAGTACATGGTACATGCAAATAATTATTGTTATTATTATTATTGTGCTGCTTAGTTTGCCAGATGGGTGGAGTTTGTGTGATAACTAACAGTATATGGTTAATAACAAACATCTGGTGGTCATATGAATCAGAAGTAGATTAAAATTTTGTTGCAGACTTTTAAAAACAATTACAGCGCAGGTGTAAAGTCATGCAATGATAAGTGTTTCTGTTTTAATTAAAACACATACAGTACGTATCAGGTTCACACACCCTTCAAGGTTTTCTGGTGTTATTGCTTTGAGGCCTGAAAACACAAAAATACTACATAAACAACAATATCTAACAAAAAAAAGGAAAAATGTATATTTTGGTAAAAGAAATTAGTTGAGAAATGATGCCATAACACTAACACTTAACAATATACTGAAGTTAAAACCAGACTGGGCAAGATTTTTATGTAAAAAACATCTAAATCATAAAGATAAATTATAGGAAAACACCCCCTCCCCACTGACTGAGACTTTGCAGATTAACCAGGTTTACCCAAATGAAATTCTGTCATGGGTTTGGATGCTTCCCTGCCAACAGGAAGGGACTATTTGAAATTTAAATTTGAAAATCTAAACTGTGTCCAGTGAGTGAGTCTTCTGTCCAGAGAAACCTAGACTCAGTAACTTTTTCCTCTCTTACCTTTTGTTTTGTTTTTGGATGGATCTGGCTTCTCACTAACTCACAAACTCACTCATTCACGTTTAGCAGGCTGCAGATTTTCCACAAAGGGGGAGCTGTTCAATTCACTACACCTGCCAACCTGTGTGACCCAAGGAACGTAATAGCAGCAGCAGTTTAGACCTGCAGATGTCGCCTCCTGCAGGCAAGGAAAGGTTGCTGCTGCTGCTACAGTTTTAATATTTGTATGTCTTTGTATTTGTTCCACCTGTTGGCTAAAATAAACTAATTGATAAATATGGAACATTACTGAGCCTGTGACTGTAAAATAATTTTGTAAATAAATGCATTATCTATTTCCCTTTATTAAAATCTATGAACTATGAACATTAACACCTCCAAGGCCAAGGAGCTCATTGTGGACTTCAGGAAAGAGAGAGGAGGCCCACATGACCCCATCCATATTAACGGGATGTCTCTAGCTTCAAGTTCCTGGGGACCCATATTTCGGAGAACCTGTCCTGGACCACCAACACCTCCTGCCTGGTCAAGAAGGCTCACCAGCGCCTCTTCTTCCTAAGGACACTAAAGAAGACCCAACTGTCCTCAGCTGTCCTGGTGAACTTATATCGCTGCACAGTAGAGAGCGTCCTAACCAGCTGTGTCACAGTCTGGTATGGGATGTGCTGCAGAGCGCTGGGCACTGGAGCGGGTGGTGAAAACTGCCCAGCGCATCACAGGGACTCCACTTCCAGCCACTGAGGACATCCAGAGGAAACGCTGTCTGCGTCGAGCCAGCAGCATTCCTAAGGACTCCTCTCACCCCGCCCAGAGACTGTTCTCTCGCCTCAGGTGCCTCCGGACCAGGACCAGCAGAGAAACAGTTTTTTTCCCAGAGCTGTCTTCCTGCTGAACTCTGCCCCCCGCTGATTCCACTGTCCCCTCATATACCTTAACTTTAAATGCTGCTACATTGTTTTTGCTGCTGCTATTTGTTTTTGCTGCATGTACCACATGTTCATTTGCACTACCGGACTATTTATTTATACATATACTGCATCATGTGCACTCCGGTACTATGTACTGATTACTGTAATAACTCATCTATTGCACTGTTATTTCTGTCCATAATTTGCACTAACCTTAATATTAATTGCACTTCTGTTCTGCCCAGTCCAATTCACTATTGTACATACCCATCAGTATACTTCTGTTTATAGTAATGCCATCTGTATATAATGTCCATAGCGCCACTTGTAAAATATTTTCATGATACTGCTCTATCCTGCACATACTTTATATCCTGCACTTGCTTATTGTACTTCTGGTTAGACCTAAACTGCATTTCGTTGTCTTGTACTTGTACATGTGTAATGACAATAAAGTTGAATCTAATCGAATCTTAAGCTTTTCATGCACTTGACCAATAGACATTTCTCAGAAAGAAACCTGTCACCTGTCAAGAGCATGTGAATTATTTCACATGCGCAGGCAGGACTGGAACTGCAGGTCAAAAACTTCTGGTGCTGCAATTGACATCTCTTTTTTTGCACTGACATCCCATAATTAGTATGAAATTGAAAATTTCCCTTTAATTTGCTTCAGCAGTCTGCTTTCAGATCTCAGTTCCTTTTATGAAACACTGAAACAATTTGTTTTGACTAATCAACATGTGTTCCTGTGTCTTTTCTAATTTCTGTATTCTTCCTAATGTCAACATGCACCCCCTTAGGTTTAGATTTACAACTTATTATATTAAAAACATAAAATATATGTTTTGCAAAATGGTTTCTACAATTTTTGCCACTGTTTCTTCAAGTGAGGTTGAGAGACCCAAAATGTCTCTGCAATGGACTCAAAGGGTACAGAGCTAAATGAAGAACACTCCCATTCCTGTGGGCCTTTACTTGTCGGCATGGAAAATCCTGATCATAGATGTCAATTTTACCTCCGTTTTCAATTTCTTGTATATCTCAGCATACGTTTCTGTGCTATGTCACCGAAAAAAGGGCAGATTTTTCTCAGGCCAAAAATCTGTCAATAAAGCAGGAAATGGAAAATGTTCCAGTTCCTTTGACATACACCTAAATGTCTGTCTCTTAGTTCTGTGTAGAAAGAGGCCCCACAGTATTTGCAGTGTGGGTGGGAGGCTGAATCCCGCTCCTGAATCCTGTTCCTTGTCTCTGTGTGTTTACTTTCTCTTTGTTTTCTCTTGTGTCTTTCAGCAGCTTCACACACACACACACACACACACACACACACACACACACACACACACACACACACACACACACAGAACTGAAGATACTGGATGCCCTGGTGGTTGTTAACACTGCTTTGTAAAATGTATTGTTCTTCAATTAAATAGTGTGGAATGAGACTACTTATTTCATGTGTCATACATTTTCATCCAAGTGAGAGCACAGTGTTTGCCTCAGCCAGAACCCATAGAAATCAAACTGCTGTTCCTGGCATTCAGAAAGTACAGTACAGAAATTACACTGACAGAACACAAAATGACAAGTACAAACACAGCTGAAATGTCTGAACAGTAAACTAAAAATGTCAACATGATGGAAAATGGAGGTTAATAATTGAGACAGCCCTAATCCAGGAAATTAAGTCATAGGGAAGTGAGTGTGACCATGAGTGTGAGATTGTATTTTTTGTGAGTGTGTGTCTTTGTGCTTTAGGGATTGTGTGCTCTTATACTGAAGAAGGAAAGAAAGGAAGAGAGAGAGAGAGATTATGCAGAATCCAGCACTTCTATCTGTTTGGTTAATCAAACAAGACTTGATATAAACTGACTGTTGAGAGATGTGTTTTTACATTCATCAATAGTGTGCATAGTGATGTCCCTGCAGATCCAACATATTATTTAAAGCTGCACTAATTAATATTTTATATTAACAATTAATGAAATGACAATAACAATGGATAAATGCTTAATGTGAAAGATGTCGCTTGTGGGTGACAAACCCACAGAGATTTATCCCCCAACTCTGCAGTTCTCCTCAGATCTATGGAGCATTTTAGCATCTTTCAGCTCATTGTTTTGGTTTTCCAGCCCACAGCTTTATTGTTTTTTTAACATTGTTTCCAGAGGCAGCAGGCAGCTGTTTTCAGTGAAAAAGCTCTGATAAACCCACTGTAGGCTACATGTCCAGCACCAAACAGTAGACAGACAAAGTTAGCGACTAACTGGTGAACATATTGGAACATTTGGCAGCTAAAGAGCCAGATATCTCCCTCAGGGGTTGGTAGAGACTAAAAACAGAGCTTAAAGGAGAGTGAATATTGGACTTACATTCATCAGATGGACTCAAGCACTACTCAAATGGGATGATAATGTTGGTCTGTGTCTGCTGAATGTGTAAATAGGCAACTCTTTTCTAACTTGTTCGGCATAACTTAATAACCCCATAACTTTATATGGTGATAATATGTCAATGTTGTGGCCCAAGTGGCCACATGAAAGATCAATTGATGCAGCGTTAAGTATCTTTTTTGTCTTGTAGTTATGTTTAAAGGCCCATTCTGTTATTTTCTGACCATATAAATTTAGAATTTTTTGACTGAAATAATTGAATACTTGACAAGAAAAAAACAAAAAACTGTTTACAAAAATAACAGGAAATAAACAAAATCAGAAGACCTTTATGTTTAGCTGTTGTCTAGTTTTAGTCTGTATTTTAAGGCTTGTCAATTAATTTAGAGTCATAGCATGTTCAAGTCCTGTGTTTAAAAGGGTGGAGGTGGGGGCGCCCCAGTAGCTCACCTGGTAGAGCGCATACCATGTATCAAGGCTGAGTCCTTACAGCAGCAGTCCGGGTTTGAATCCAGCCCAGGCCCTTTGCTGCATGTCATCCCCCCTCAGGATGTGCAGGTGCACTCCAGGACAGTCAGGTGTACCACACCCAACAGTGATGCTGGGGGTGGTCAGAGGTTGAATAGGCTTGAAACTTTCAATCAGGGAGGGCAGCGAAACACAGCTTTTCTGCCTGAGTCACTCTTTAAATTTATCATAGTATATATATCGTAATGTGTGCCTTTAAAGGTGGAGTATGCGATTCTAATCCAATACACGTCTTTTTGTCAAATTCTGTGAATATCTCCTCACGCTGTTTGTACACAGCCCTGGCTCTGTAAATGGAAATAAACAAAGTGGCTCAGACCGAGCCACACAACACTATTCCAGACATGATTTGTGTGTCAGGTAATGTTAAATGACTTGCCCACAGACATTCAGCTTACTTTCTAGTCTGCCAAGATATGCTGTTGTTGTGATGTTAGCTATAGCAGCAGGAGAGTTGTGAGTATCGCTGTCTGGAGCTGCTGTGCTGGCTCTGGGAAACCGTCTTGTCCTCTCTGGCTGTTAGCTTCACAGCAGCAACTGTATGGACAGTTTGCTTACCCACAACCTAGCTAGCGTTAGTTACATTACGTGCTGTGTTCTTGTTCCTCTATATCTTGGTATTTGTGATTGTATTGGATCTCTCCAGAATCACAGAACCCACCTTTAAACATGAAAATTACGAATGCCTTTTTGTGCATGTGTTTAAGTGTTTTGGTTTGCAAATCTGCAGCATGTGTGTAAGTTCAGCATTAGGACAGCAGGCACTTGCACACACACACTCATTGCAGTACTATTAGCTTTGATTTACTGATGTGATATCATAGGTTGGCTGGAAAGGTCTTCTTTGTTCTTTCTACTACGTGAGCACTTTATCTTTTCACACAAATACACTATAAATGATAGAAAAATCCCCCTGGCTTTCAGTGGCGAGGCTGTGTGTGCTGACCTCTACGTGCCCTTCAGCTCCCTCTGCCTTGTCAGGAGTTTCTTTTGTTGACGTTGAGGTGCCTCCAAACTAAGTGCTGCCAACTGAAACCAAACAAGGGGGGAGAGGAAATCAAACACATGCACACAAAAGTCACCAGATGTGGTAAAGAGTGTTTTGGATAAATGGTCAATTTAAGCAGTCCTGTCTGCTGGAAACAGAAGTCTGGATGAAACTGAGTAATTACAAATGATGACATAATAAGCAAATCATAAAAAAGCCACGGGAAGTTCAACATGCTTTAGTGTTGGAAAACGAATGGCAGAAATGCATACGCATCTTTCTATTAAAATGTCATGCTCCAGGGAGTGGTAAATGAACAACAGCGTGATGAATATCAACATAGTCTTTCTGTTCTTCACACTGTGTTCCACCCTTTTGGAAATTACTGTTTTTGGCAAGGAAATTCCTGCCGACTGCAAACTTAACAACAACTCAGGTGAACTGTTTTTGTTAGAAGTGTGAATTTCCAAATAATAGGGCTGCACGGAAAACGTGTCAGGATGTTGTCATAAGCATGCCACCACACGTCTCCTCAATATGGAGTCACTTTGGAAAATGAAATTCCAATGAGCTCAGAGTTGCAGACGAGTGACTCAGAACAAAGTGTGTCCAACAGCTGATGGAGGCTCTTATTTACATGACTTAACCACTGCATAAAACCAACAATAGCATGTTTGCTGCATGTAAACATTAGAGCCTGACTGACATACCAGCAGGCTGATATTATCATTTGATATTGGCTTATCGCACACATATTAGTATCGGTGTATATGTTGACAGATAGACATTGCAATACCTGAATGTTTTGGCCAATGCTGTGTATCTCAGGTCTGTAATTTCCTAGGACGTTTCCTGGAAAGAATTATGTGATTTGGTACTAATTATAGGGAAAATACTGTAGAGACAGTGTTGGAAAACTGGAAAACTTCCAATGAATTAATTCTAATTAAATGCCCATAGTCAGCGTCCAGCAGGTCAACAGAACATGCAAAAATGCCATATTTGTCAAAAGGCAAGTATACAATATGTGATGATGAACGATGAGATGAAAGTTTCCAATGATGAATTAATCATGAATAAATATTTCCTTGGGTTTAAATGGAGCAATTCTGTCAAGGAATTTTCCCTTTGCTGCATGTCATCCCCCCTCAGGATGTGCAGGTGCACTCCAGGACAGTCAGGTGTACCACACCCAAGAGTGATGCTGGGGGTGGTCAGAGGTTGAATAGGCTTGAAACTTTCAATCAGGGAGGGCAGCAAAACACAGCTTTTCTGCCTGAGTCACTCTTTAAATTTATCATAGTATATATATCGTAATATGTGCCTTTAAAGGTGGAGTATGCGATTCTAATCCAATACACGTCTTTTTGTCAAATTCTGTGAATATCTCCTCACGCTGTTTGTACACAGCCCTGGCTCTGTAAATGGAAATAAACAAAGTGGCTCAGACCGAGCCACACAACACTATTCCAGACATGATTTGTGTGTCAGGTAATGTTAAATGACTTGCCCACAGACATTCAGCTTATTTTCTAGTTTGCCAAGATCTGCTGTTGTTGTGATGTTAGCTATAGCAGCAGGAGAGTTGTGAGTATCGCTGTCTGGAGCTGCTGTGCTAGCTCTGGGAAACCGTCTTGTCCTCTCTGGCTGTTAGCTTCACAGCAGCAACTGTAGGGACAGTTTGCTTACCCACAACCTAGCTAGCGTTAGTTACATTACGTGCTGTGTTCTTGTTCCTCTATATCTTGGTATTTGTGATTGTATTGGATCTCTCCAGAATCACAGAACCCACCTTTAAACATGAAAATTACGAATGCCTTTTTGTGCATGTGTTTAAGTGTTTTGGTTTGCAAATCTGCAGCATGTGTGTAAGTTCAGCATTAGGACAGCAGGCACTTGCACACACACACACACACTCATTGATATTATCATTTGATATTGGCTTATCGCACACATATTAGTATCGGTGTATATGTTGACAGATAGACATTGCAATACCTGAATGTTTTGGCCAATGCTGTGTATCTCAGGTCTGTAATTTCCTAGGACGTTTCCTGGAAAGAATTATGTGATTTGGTACTAATTATAGGGAAAATACTGTAGAGATTGTGTTGGAAAACTGGAAAACTTCCAATGAATTAATTCTAATTAAATGCCCATAGTCAGCGTCCAGCAGGTCAACAGAACATGCAAAAATGCCATATTTGTCAAAAGGCAAGTATACAATATGTGATGATGAACGATGAGATGAAAGTTTCAAATGATGAATTAATCATGAATAAATATTTCCTTGGGTTTAAATGGAGCAATTCTGTCAAGGAATTTTCTGGAAATCAACAACTGCTTCTAAATTCAAGTAACAAAATCGTAACTATAAGAACTTTGTTTCCATTTTCTCCATAATTAGCATCACGTTACATAGTTCTTTGCACGTGGGAGAAGTTTGCCTTCAAGGCTTTCTGGCAAAAAGGCTTTCTGCCTCTCTTTTTTCCTAAACCTAACCAAGTAGTAAAGCCCTGAGGGCAAACTTCTCCCAGGTTCTAGTTCTTTGAAGCAAACTTAAAAAAAAGTATTAGGAAATGATGGACTTGCAAAGTGTTACCAGTGTTTCATAGTCTGCATTTTTATGTTCTTTTGACCCTTATTTTATTTAATTAAAGTTTTGTTTTTATTTGTATTGTTTTTTACAAATGATATTGTGCTGATTAAAATTTAAGTAAAGTTAACCTCTTTTAAGTATTATTAAGGGCATTGTTTTCCTTTTGTTTATTTATTTATTTTTGATAGCAGTCAATATGTGACAGTAAAGGGATCATATGGAACAAAGTTCCCCATCCTCAAACTCAAACATTCAGTCGCATGGCCAGGATCTTAAACCTCTAAGACATCTGGACACCCCATTACCATCAATTACCATCATCACGACAGTAAAATTTATTGTTCAACTGTAAAATATCATTACACATGTTTCACGCAACTCTTTAATATTCAAATTTTAGGGATCTTTGCCAAAAATGCTTATGTGTTTGTGTTAAAAAAGTATATCAGTATTGGCCTAAAAAATCCACTATCAGTTAGGCTTTAGTAAACATGTTGCATCACCTGGTCTCCTGCTCCCAAGAATATCCAGTTGTATCGTTGTACTGCAGCTGACAGTGTGGGTAAAACTACACCAGAGATTTAGATTATTCACCATTAAAGCCTAATAAAAGTTACAGTGAGTGCTGTAAAATGAAAGACTTTCTTCCAAAAAGAGACCCATTATTCTGGGTCTCATTTTGTGTCATGCATATGGGCTTAGTACTAATGCTGCAACTAAATAAAGTGTCCAACAAAATGCAGGCTGATTAGGATGAGAATTAACGTGTGTAGAGTAATTAAAATCAAAGCTTTTCTTAATGAGATTAATAATTGGTTAAAGGAAGTCTTTAATCTTATAAGCAGGCCCTTTCCAGTTAAATCACCTAAATACTAAGATGGCACATATCTTGAAGAGCCCCAAACCAGCACATCTTTCATTCACTCTCCCCAGTTACTGCTGGGAAAAACACTGGCAGAGCAGCTCTACTCTCCTCTCTTTTCTCACTGTAGAAGCCGGCTGTTGTGATGCCTTTAAGTACTGACGAAAATGTCGTAACTATAAAGACTCATATTATTAACCCCTAAAAAAGGGCACATGACAGGTGGGCATCATCACGGATATCCCAGCTGCAGAGATGTGATGATAAGGTAGTGAATTTTAATATAATGTGTTACAGTGTTTCACTGAGCGATATAAAACCCCTTAAGACATTTTTCAACTTTGTGTACCTACTGTAGCTTACACTTTCCTGTGTTCACACATAGTGACTGATGAAGACATGCGTTATATGCATCCAGTGTGTAAAAACAAGGCTAAACTGAATCAAACAATATCAATACAATTTTGAGATGCAGCTATACAAAGAAAACCATAAGAAAAGTGACTGAATTCAAACTCTAATTCCAAACTACAAATATCAAAACCAGGTAAGGCAGGTGTGACAAGGTGTGAAAAGTGAGGTTTTTTTTTTCGACAAGCAAATATTGCCATGTAAAAAACAACAAAAAAAAAGAGTTTTATATCAAATAATTTGGTCATAAAAATGTATAAAGTAACTTTCAACAGATGACACTGACAGTAGGCAGTAGGTGTGGTCTGGGATGTTGGGAGAGCCCTTATGTGTATGTCCTTGTTGATGTTACTATGTTGATTGTTTCGTGTTGTTGAATTGCTTAATTCATTTTCATGTTTTGTGCCTGAGGACCCCCTTGAAAACAAGATGGTGCATCTCATGGGGTTTATCCTCTAATTCAATTTTGGGGGGAATTTTTTTTTTTACAGTGAGCTCATCATGCCAGTCGTCAGCAATTGTTCCACTTGTCCTCAGAAAATTAAGTGATGTATTGTTATTTATATTAAAATCATTTGACAGATGCTTTTGTTCAAAGCAACTTACAAATATATGCATACACATTTGGGGTTCAGTGTCTTGCTCATACCAATCCTATGATTAGGGCAAGTTTGCCTTTACTAGATAGTGGACAGTGAAGAGTGGACAGGGGATGAGGGAAGAGAGAGATGGGGGATGACATGCAACAAAGGTCGTTGGCTGGACCAGGGAAGTTGCAACTACATGGCCAGCATGTTAAACCCCTAGGCCGCCAGTACACCCCTATTGCCAGATTTGATTTCTTCTTATTCAAGTTTGCCTCACACAACTTGGGTTGTAGACAGGATTTTAGAAATACTGAGGTCACAAGTCCAAATTCCCCTGGCAGAACCGCACCCCAGTAAGAAATCATTAACAAGCCATCAACCAAACTTTGTACAAATATTAGTATTTAAAAAAAAGAAGCTAATTTATCAGTTCAATTACATTTTCTGTAAATGTTATCTTTCCACATTATAGTCTGGTACCAGTTGTGTAATTTTGGTGTAAAATTACTTTCATTTAAATTTCATATAACCTAAAAACGATCAGATTTAGTCCAAAACATATTAGAATCAGCTTTTTGAAAACAGCATGTGTAATATGTGTGGAATTGTAAAAAACTCCTCTTTATGTCATTATAAACGATTATAAACCACTTAGTTAGTTAGAGGTAAATGGTAGCTAAGAGCAAACCAGTTTCTATGTCATATTTTTAATAACGTTTTGTTGGCAGTTAATGTGACAAACACTGTTTGATAATCAGTGCAGTCTGCAGTCAAAACCAAAGGTTTATAGAGTATTTGTAACATTTCAACAGCTTATTAGTTGAGATTCAACAATCCAACTGTTTCACAAATAAAGGTTTGGTTAGGTTTTCGGCACAAAAAACATCTAGGTTAGGGTACGTTCATGCATTGTCACATATACTTTACTGATAATCTGTTAAACATCTGCAGACAACAGCGAAACGGCGTGTCTTCCTTCTCCTTCGGCTTCTGTTATCAGCGTCAGAACATGTTCAGCTGGTGGTGCTCGGATGTACGGGCTTCAGAGGAGTCCGTGAAGGCAGCGCTGGCCCTAGCGGTGATCATTGAGCTCCCGGGAGACTCCATGGAGAAGAAATGAGATGAAATAGGACTTCAGACCGGATCATGGCGGCGCCTCTCGGGCGGGACACCTTACCTGAACACTGGTCTTACGGTGTCTGCGGGGACGGCAGGGTCTTCTTCATCAAGTGAGTGGGATAATGAGCGCTTTATCGCACCGTCTCTCCCGGTTTAACGGGAGTTGGCGGGGTCTGTTGGTGTTTCCTTCCCGGTGGTGTAACAGGTGTTTTTCTCCTCTCTCTCTGTCTGTGCGGCAGCGATGAGACGCGGACAACTACCTGGCTCCATCCCCGCTCCGGTGAACCTGTAAACTCCGGACACATGATCCGCTCAGGTAGCTAGCTAAGCTAGTTCTGCAGGGTTGTTTGACCCTGTGTATTCATTTTGCCCTTATGTTTACTTTACTGATTTGCCATCTGCCAACTTCAGTTTAACGTTACATTTTGGGCCCAGCCCGAGGGGACAAAACTTTCAGGTGTCACGAACAAGTGTGTCGTTTTATTTCAGACCTGCCTCGGGGATGGGAGGAAGGTTTTACGGACGAAGGGGCCAGTTACTTCATAAAGTAAGTACCATATAACTGCCTTTGCTGTCTCCGTTACTGCGACGGTCACCTGCGCATTGCTTAAAGTTACCGTGCAGCTTAATATGGCTCCCGCCTCTAATTCCCTCTACTAGCAGGTCTAATCACCGCAGGGACAGTGTGGATTTAAACAGGGTGTGACTGGGACTAACCTGCTGACCCTATCATGACCCCACTGCTTTCATCTGCAGTGTACAAGATGCTGATGTCAGCTGTATGTTTCTCATGTTCTGCATTTTGCCATTTATGGCTGTATGTGTCTTTTTCTTACAGTTACAGCATTTTCTTGCATTGATGCAAATTGTTTGGGGGCTCTTTGAGCTTACATGCTGGAGTTACTTTGTGATACTGAAATAAAAGAAAAAACTAAATGATTTTTATGTGGTACCCACTGTGCCTCAACTTGTTTTCTACTTTATCCAATTATTTTATTTTATTAAGAACTACTTTTGCATGCTGTTTTGCATTCAGCCATTGATACTCAGTTGCCAGTTTACAAGGTTTTTTGAGGCTGGTAACACATCATTATTTCAGAGTTACAAAAATCAGATAACAATATATTATCTGATATTACTTTTTTACATAAACACAATCTCATGGACAAACTCTGTTATGGCAGATCTGTTTCCTGTTAGCTATAAGATAATATTGGCCAATGTATAGGCCCAGATGGTTTATTGGTAAGGCTCTAATAGGGTGCACACTGCACAGTATTTAAAAACAAATACTGAAGTCATAAGTAAAAGCAGCCTGAGAATTATGTAAAATTTTCTCTTAATTTGGATATTTTCCATGTTTAAAATTCTTTCATACTAAACAGTTGTATGTGCCAGAGTTACATGATGGCCTAATAGCTTTTTAAAAAAATAAGATTGCTCTCTAATCTGGCAGAGAGTAATATTGTTTTGTTTCATTGTTGTATTTATTAGTACATCTTGGCCTAGAATGGTCAAGTTTAAGGTCAGTAGGTCTTTAAAATATTGGCAACTGCCTTTATTAACCCAGTATCTGTAACTGTGTAATTATAAAATATAAACTACAATTCAGATCTCTAAAATCCTTGAAAAAATATTGAGGAGTAGGACCTCTGTGTCCTCAGTGGACTAGCTTGTAATCCGTTTTTGTTGAAACTGTAGAAAGATGCTGACTGAACTTTATTGTCATTTTGAAGACTTTAGTTTGTGGTGCTGTTGTTGAATTGTTCTGTCTTATACTGAGAGGTGTTTTTTATATTTTGTCCACCCTCGCTGATATAAAACAGTTTCAGCAACATTATAGGATGCTTTGTATTAGATTGCATTAGTTTTAGCTAGGTGTACTGAGTGAATATAGATAATGAGAAGAGCAGAACTATCATAATGAGCAAGAGTGCTTATTATGATGAAGTAGTGTGAAAATCTAAAATCAGTCCATTTGCTGTTGTTGAACATGCTTTCCGTACTCTGTTGAGAAATGTTGAGCAGATTTGTTTGGTCAGTCCTGTCAAGGCGACAGAACAAGTGCTGTGAAATTTTTATCACTTTAGTAAATAACGTATCTACATTCACATTGAGAGTTTTGACTGCAATTCCCAGCAACAATGAGGTGAATCATTTTCACAAACCCAACATCAGATCTTTGCTGTATTTGAAATCAGATAACAAAGGCTTTTGTGGCTGCATTGTATTCTGGTCACCTTGATGTTTTGTATCTGAAGAAAATGACTAATGACCTACATTATAGTTGCACTGGGAATACGTTAATGCAGTTTCACACATGCCTGTTCGTGGTTTGGCCTATTCTCTGCAATAATTAGAAGAATAAACCAACAAACAGTAGGCAGAAAGCATGGACACGAGACACGTGACGAGCAGGAAGGGAAAGGTGCGTTTGGCAGTGCAGAGCAGCAGACAGACAAATAAAACACTTGTTTAGCACCTGAAAAAGTTTAGGACTTGGAAGTGACTTTGAATTTTTTGTCTTGACTTGGGACTTCATAGTCAAAACTTGTCACTTACTTGTGACTTGCAAAACAATGACTTTGTCCCACCTCTGACAATATGAAGGTACACTAGCAACAGTATTCAAATGTTTTTGGGTGGATTTTTTTCTTTAAACTGCAAGGTGGGTAAAGTTCCTGCATCTACAGGAATTATCATTCGATACTAGAATCTGAAAAGTTTAGAATCTGAAAACTAGAGGACACAGGTTGCTGATAGAATACTGTTTGGTCAATATTTGGCTAATATTTACTGCCATAAATTATTATATATAGGTCACTTAAATGTCTCACAGCATAGAGGAAACACAGGGAAATAAAGATCCTCTGAGTTGAATGTTTTTCAGTACAAATTTGGACTCTGCCATGCCTCGACATACACAGTTGGCATTTATGTTTTTTGCAGTGTGTGGGTTTGTTTGTAAGACTCTTTGGTGGATAATTGATTTCTCCGGTTGTTGAATATTCATATACAGACAGTACTTCTTCTAAAGCGTCTGTAAGATGGAAAATGAACATTTTAGATTTTAGATTTGTCGATTCAGTTGGTCAGGAAGCAGCTGTTTTGAGGTCCTGTGACACCCTCAGTGTTTTAGTGTTTTATGACTTCTCTGTGCTGAGCTATTATGCTGACAGAATTAAAGTGTCATTGCAGATAACAGAGGGCAAAGGTCATTTATGCTGCTGTTGCTGGTAATTGCTTCGGCACAAACAGAGTTTTTTTCTTCAGTTGAAAGCTGTTTTAGATTTTGAGTAACTGCTGTCGGAATTCAGGTTTAATGCAAAATATCTTGTTGTGTTAGACGTTAATTAAAATTCATGTGAATCGGTCCTGATGTGCTGTCATGTTTTGCAGTGATGTGTGACTCAGACTTAGATTGTGTGTGTGTGTGTCTTTTTGCCACTACTCTCTAAAAATAATCCTGAACGAGTCACTGAAAAATAAATGAAACAATTACTGTTTTGAGTTTCTGGTTTAAGGTTTTGTTTTTAAATGAAAGCTTTCATTTATGCCACACTAATATGTAACTCAAACATATTCAGTAGTTTAATTGGCTATCAAGCTGTTAGCAGGCAGTTGTTGGTTTGTCAGACGTAATTTTGTGTTTGGCTGGAGAGCTGTAGCTCTGTATTTTGCCAAAAATGTATTAATATTCAGCCTTGATGCTTTAAAGGTAGACCAACCACAGCTGATGAGCTTGTGATATGACCTTGTACTGCACTGCACTGTTCATCCTGTTTTTCCACTTTGATATCAAGGAATGATCTTTTATTCCTGACCTCAGTATAACATGTGACAACATCCCTCTACCTACGAGCTTAATGAAGTTCCCACCACTGGAGATGTCACTGGTTACCATATAAACAATACCCGCCCCTGTTACCTGGTTGGTAGCCAGACCAGAGTGACGCAATTTTACAGACAACTAGCAACGTGTTAACAGTGACTGATGCCTGTCTACTTACCGTCAGACTCTTTAACGTGTTCAGGGGAAAATCCTTACATTTACGTTGCTGACTTTTGCCCATTGCCACCACAATAGAAACAGGGGGGGTCGTGTTTCAGTTCTATAGGACAGAGAAGCTACCATTTGTATTAGAAGTAGTACAGTGAGTGCCAAAATAATTAGGTGATCTGTCAATCAACAGAAAATTGATTGTCACCTATTTTGATAACTAATTAATAATTCAAAGAATTTATCAAGGAAAAATAGCAATCATTTACCGGTTCAAGCTTCTCAAATGTGAGGATTTCTATTTTTTTTCTGTTTCATATCTCTGTAAATCAAGTATCTTTTGGTTTGGTTTGGTTCAATTAATCTGCCGATTATTTTCTCGCTTAATCGAGTAATTTCTTTGTCTATAAAATGCCACACAATAGTGAAAAATTCTTACTTATAATTTCCCACAGTCCAACGTTACGTCTTCAAATGTCTCGTTTTATCCAACCAACAGTCATAAACCCAAATATATTCAGTTTACTATCATGTATGACCAAGAAAATCATCAAATCTCTTTATTTGAGAAGCTGGAACCAACAAATGTTTGTTTTTTTTGTTTTTTTTGGGTCTATAAAAGGTTAATTGATGAATTGAAAAAATAATTGACAAAACACTGTTCTCCTTTGCCAGAGTGGGACATTTGTTTATTTTCTGTCTCCCTCTCCAAACTTATAATTGGCTTATGAATGGTATTTCTTGAACAGAAATAACAAGGTGAAATAATAACCTTGAAATCCAATATCCTATTCACTTCAGAGGGGGACTATTTATCTAGAGGCCATGTTTATATAACAGTCCCCCAAAGGCTCCACCACTGTCTGTTCTGGAGTCTCTTCTAGCCGAAAAATGTTTTTCATGTTTTATTGCTAGCAAAAAGAACAACATGGCTCCCTCTGCGCCTCCGCATGTTTTCAATGTCTTTGGATGCTCACAGAGTTCTTGGTATCAGCTTACTCTGAGAAAATACTTAAACAGGACAGTATCTGTTAATGATGTTGTATTTTGGAGATCTCTCAGAAGCTTTTATCTTTTTTAAAAGAAAGATCTTCGGTGGCTTAGTACCAAAACAAACCCAGCAGATCCAAGTCAGGGGCCAGTAGAAAAACATATTCATCTCTTATGTAAGACAAGACTGAACACTTGCTGGAGCACATCTTAATCTTCTTGTTAGGGCTGCAACTAACAATTGAGCATGAAAGTTGTTTTGGGGAGGGGATAATTTGATGAGGAGACTGTAACGTTCCACAAATTAATACATGAAACAAACATAAATGCCATATTGCCATCCGCTTTCCACGTGGTTTTCAACTGATTGAGGCTTGACTGACGCTCTTCTAATTATGTAATCTCGTAACCTCTTCTTCTGCAATGGTTTAATGGCACCAGACTGGAGAAAAGCAGCTGTTTATCTCAATGCGCTCAACTCATAATATATGCGTAACAGTATAGTCAATAAAAATATACATTAATCTGTATCTTCTTTTGCAGATTTTAGGGAAATTTGGATAAAATATGTGCTACATTTGGATGGAAACCTGACTAATTATATAAAATCAAGAAAAGCAGCAAATCGTCACATCTGATTAGCCGGAACCAGTGAATGTTGACATTTTTGCTTAATAATTGACTTAAATGATTAATCAATTATCAAAGTTGTTATCGATTAATTTTCTGTTGATTGAAGAATTGTTTCTGCACTTCTTCTAGATACTCAGAAAGAGCAGAAGCCTCTGAGGTAGTCTGAATGATTGAATCGTCAATACATCCTAAGGGCACTTAAACCTACTGTAAATGTTGCATGTGTTTTCAGGTAAATGATCACAATCTGGTATCTTAGTATGCCATGTGAGAATCATTTTGGAATCACAGCATGAAAATTTTACTGTTTAGTTTTAGCAGAGACAGTGATGGTCTTCAATACACCTCTGTGGCTGTGACTCCCAGAACTGTTGATGAGCTCATTGTAGACGTAGCAGCAGCATCAGCAGTCAGATTGTTTGTCTGCCTCTGGCTGTTTTCTGCTTCCTGTTCCTGTTCACACTCAGTTGTTCTTTGCCTGGGCTTGCTTTAATACTCCCCCCTTACGTCCCCCTATGGACAAGTGGGACGTAAGTATGAGTTTGGTCAACTTCCACCTCTGCGGGCTAAACCCACTCTCACATACCTCTCTTCATAAGTATTTCTCAGTGTGCGTAAGACGTTTGTTTGTCAAAGAATTTTCTCACTATTTGTGCCTCTGTCTTGTGTTTGCTCACACTCATACCTACTTACAGACACAATGTGTGATTCTCTCTTACCTCTGAGGGGCCTCCAGATGGGTCTTAGTCCTCCCTATCCTGCAGCCACTCCCAGCAGGGGGCTTCTGGTACAGGGAGGTGGGGGCAGAGCCGATCAGATCCATGGGGGGATAAACCGCCTGCAGGAACGTCTGCATGACTGGCTTCACTGAAGGGGATTTAAAGCAGGCAGGAGGGAGAGGGAGAAAGAAAGACACGCGCACACACACACACACACACACACACACACACACACACACACACACACACACACACAAAAGTGAGAGAGCCAACCTGAGAGCCAGAGATGTCAGTGATGCCTGTTGGTAGTAGAAGACAGCTGGTTCAGTCCTGTTGCCCTCAGCCCCGTCCTAAGGCATTGTCCTGTAGCTCGACTAATCTAGAAAGGTGTGAGAAACACGGTCACTACCCTGCTTAACCATTGACTCTGTTTGGAAGTACTTTCTTTCTACTACTAACAGTAGTTACATTTCATTTACATTAGATCACTTTTCAAGAATGGTTACTGCGCATGCCGCATAACCGCATCTTCGCAGGTTTGATTCCAGCCAGTGACCTTTGTTGCATGTCATACCCCCGTTTCTTGTCTTCCTCTTCTCTCAAGCTGTCCAATAAAGACGAAAAAAAATCTTAAAAGAAAACCAAAACTATTTTAATAACTAAGTAGTAGTTTAAGGCATTTATCAAGCAAAAATACCAAACATTCTTGGGTTTCCGGCTTCTCATATGTGAGGATTTGCTGCTTTTCTGTGTTTTTATATCATTGTAAATGGAATATCTTTGGCTTTTTGGCTGTTGGTCTGACAAAACCAGAAATGTGGAGAAGTCATCTTAAGCTCTAGGAAATTTTGATGGGCATTTTTCACTATTTTCTGTCATTTTATGTACTAAATGATTTAAACAATTGATGGAAAAAATAATCAACAGAATAATTAAAAAATAATCACGAGTTGCAACCTTACTTTATGGCCAGATTCCTCTGAAGCGTTTTGCATGAGGTGTGATGAGGTTAATGCAAAAACCCAAGAATGTTTCACATACACGAAAAAACAAACATTCAAGTACAACACATATTACGCAATATAACAGCTCCAGTGCATTTAGTGTCTGTCATACACAGGTACATATTACAAGGCTTACAACACTCGGAAAAACAATTGTATCATGCAGAGATCCCACCCTGTATTGAAGACAGGAAAAACAACAGAATCTTTGTGACCTCAGTCTCCTAAGTATATAATTTTACTGTTGTATCTGCTGCAGAGGATAAGTACTCCAAGATAAAATAGCATCCACATAAATACCTTAATATTTATAGGAGGTAACTTGTTTAATCTGTGTATCATGGACTGTAACCGATGGAGGATAAGGCTCTACTGGAAGACCAAAAGTTTAAGCTTCCCAATGGATAGTCTGAGGATAAGGCAATGCTGACTAATTATATATATAATTTTTTTAAAGTTTATTTTAGTTTCACTGTAAGCATGCTACAACATAACTTTTGTATTGCATTTAATCAGAAAATTGCCTCACTGAGTCTGAAGCTCTCTTACAACATAAAACATATGATAGACTTATAATGAATCATATAAAACATGAAGACAATAATCAAGGATCACAAAAAATGGAAAATTAAAAAGATTATGTATGATTGGTAAAATAACAGCAATACACATTCAGGGGGAAAAAAATGAATGCATAAAATGGATAAATACAATTCTAAAACCGATAACATTCATGATCACAATATATCCTAAAATTTCCAACCAAATAGATTAAAAACAGACAGCTACTGTAGTTCGGCTTGCCTTCAATTCTTTATTAAAATTTAAAGATAGTTTTCTTACAAGTCATATTAGTGCATGGCAGTGACATTGAATGACTAAGGGGTTTGCAGTTTTGCAGAAGTGATGCTCTTGGCAGAAACCTGAAATTGGTAGTGCAGTGATTTGAGCACTGCATGATTGGCAGTGTAAGCACAATGATAGTATCACAAAGCCGTGACAAAGAGGCTTATCTCAAAGCAGCTCACAATAATGTCAGGAGTATGGCCTTGCAAGACTTAAGCCCTTTAAGGCTCTGTGTTTTACTGACTGTAGATACCACCAAGACAACTGGAATAGTTTTTTAAAAAATGACTTTGTTAAGCCTTAAAAAGGTTTGCTGAGCAGGTGTGCTCTTTGCCAGCAAAGTGTGGGTTCACAGTGACACACACATTCAGTCCTTCACGTGCCCTGCACGAACATAGTGTTGGTTGAAAAGACAAAAGATCAGATACAGTAGCTGATTCTCACTCTTTCTCAGTGCACAGTAGAATAACCTTGAATCACTATATCACAAACCTCACAATAAGAAGAATTAAAAGATCACTGATGAGTCATGGCAGAAGATGTGTCCTGTGTCCCTGGAAAGATGGTGTATGATGGATGTGAGCTTGGTGATGCATTGACGGCTATTTTTCATTTATCAAATCTTGATTTAAGCTGAGAGGTGTTTGGTCGGTAGGTGAACACAACACTGAATGGACCTAAATATAGATGTTGTGTATAGAGAAGGCCATGCTGCATTAGAGTGAATCCACCTGAATGGCTGCTCTGAGGTTGTTTGCTCACATAGAAAGGACAACTTCATGCAATAGGTTCCCAGGAAATGCAGTTGTTTTCCATCTTGATGGAAAATATTTGTGAACCTGCTAATAAAACTGATGGATCATATTAAAGGCGTAAGAACATAGGGTTGGTTTGTGCTCGCCGTCTAACGCTCTTTGTCCTCAAATGAAAAAGAGGCTTTGTTTTGCAGTGGAGCCATGGCTAAACCAAAGAACCAACAGTTCCCTGGCAGACAAATAAAGGCTGGAAGAGAAAGCTTTGTCAACAATAGCTTTTCTGTTGTTTTCATTGGTTGAAGGTGCTAACCAGTTTCTGTGTTTGCTTTTGGAACAGCATGAAAGTTAAAGATTATTTCTTGTAAATGTCAGCCCAAGGACAGAGTTTATATCCAAAGTTGTCTTCACTGGCTGTATTCCATACTTAACGATGTTCCCTCCAGATATTTGCTTCCAACACCTGCTTCGCTATAAAAGGCTCACTTCAGCAACATATGCCAGGATCAGATTTAGTTTTTTTAACATGGTTTTGCCTCTTTGACTGTCATTCAGCCGACTTTAGATTATATAGGTAAATTAGTAACTTCCGAAGGTGTCAGAGGTAAATAATTCCCCCACTCTGTTCTGGCTTCATTTCACACATCTCAAAGCTGTATGACTGTTTGCTTTGGAAGTCCTTGGCAGAAGGAAGACCAGAAATTCAAACTGATCAAATGTGACTTGATATAGTTTGAAGGTTTTAAGTGTCACCTGCATAGCTGAAATGTCAAGTATGCTTAATCGACCACACTTCAGACGTTTTGGTGAATTGAGAAATCACAGCTGTGTATTGATGCTATTATAGCTTGGTTGTGGTTTGGCTTGATAGAATAGTTTCAACACACTTTGGTCTGCATAAATCCAAAAGAATAAACACCCTCTGCAGGAATGTCGGCTCTTGAGTGGAGTGAATATTTGATGTTTATGTGCCTCAGAAGGTGAGAGAAAGTTTTTGGAAGACAAAGGCTTTTTTGTAGTGAATGACTTTGGAAATAAGATGAGTACATTTTCATCAAATCTAGGAACCTTCCCAAGAGATAACATCTGCTGACGCAGCTTCTCTTTCACGCACCCTCTCATACACATTCCCTCCTTTTCACACTCTCTCTCCTCCATGCTCTGCTTCTCAGACACTCTCTCTCTATGTTTTAATTGCTGATTTTGGTCAGTCATGTTCTTTCTCTGCTGTTCTATGTCTTTTGCTATACTTTCACCTCCCAACCTCCACTCTCTTTTTCATTTATTTTTCTGTTTTCTCTGAGAGGTCAAGAGTATGTGAGACAGTTAGAGAGTCCTTCTGTCAATCAGTTCTGAAAGCCATGACTATGGTTTTAATTTACAGCTCGGTATCATGATTGCAGTTTTTTAACATTTAATAATAAAAGTATTACCATTGGTGCTGAAAAAAATTGTTGATTAGTCAATCTACAGAAAATTAATAGCCAACAATTTCGATAATTTATTAATCATTAAAGTCATTCATCAAACCAAAATGTCAAACATTCTCACACACACAGTGAGGTGCAGACCAGTGCTGAGCTTCAGTGCAAATCCAACACGTCGCACAACGCTTCTTTAGTGCACCATACTTTCTTCAGATGCTTTTGGCTAACTTGCTGCCCTGATGAAGGCAAGTTTTGGCCATTGATTTATAAAGGAAAAAACAGCCATGTCCGACACAGAATCTGCATCGATTCAGCACTTAATTTCAAGGATGAAATCCTCCCCAGATGTGAACATTGACACATTATCACCTTTTTCAAAGTGTGAAAAAAGACTTAATTATAATGTTGGTGTGCAGTGACAAAACAATCACCAACCTCCACAGGAACCGACTTCAGTTGACGCTGCAGGGAAGCCTCCTGCTTGTCGAGGTGCTCCATTTGACTTCCCCACTTCTCATATGGAATGGGAAGCGGGAAAGTCTGATACACAGAATCGATATGGGGGCAGATACTGCCACTATTAATAAGATCAGGTATCGGCCAGACAATCCACATTTAATACAGATTATTTATCAGTGTCACTAGAGTGCTGGTGTCAGATCGGGAATCGATATTGGCACAAGTATCCGAAATTCATAATCATTGATAATCTCACCAGATATCAATGTTGACTGCCATCTTCAGCATTGGAAATCTTACTAAATTTACAAAAACAGACAGGTTTTTGATAACAAGAAAAGTGAGTAAGGTGAACTCCTGTTGTTTTTCAGATCACTCACTATCTGATTTTCTGGGTATACAACTGCCATTGATGTTTTAGAAGTATGAGTGAAGTTCTGAAAAAGTTTCTGATCTAAAATGCTTAAAAGGACCACAATATTGAATTTCAAGCTGTGAGCTGCATCTGCAGGTATCAAGGAGGTATGTTAAATGTGAGATGAGAGCAGTGAGTCAGTGTTTATGCCTGACTGTATTCATACTGAAACCCCACAGGGACTCAGTCAGCATCACCACTGGCTAATGATTTATCAACAGCTCAGTGTGTGTGAATGTGTGTGTGTGTGTGTGCTTAAACACATTCTTCTTTCATAGTGCTGGACAAACTCAGATAAAAGAGAAAATGCTCGACTTGAAAGACTTCTTTTATTCTTTTTCCACTTACTGAAAGTAAACTTCAGAGCTGACCTCAAAATCATATACATTCATTTAATACATCTCTTTACCACTTTCATCTAAGGTAAAACTTGTGTACACTATATCTTGTGTCCTGCATCTCCGATGCGTTAAAATCCGAAACCTATTTCTTAACTCTGCGCATATACTGTATCTCTCCAGCACCAAATGGGAAGCAGCAAACCGGGTAGTTACTAGTTACTTCTCTACTAGTTAGTTTTTCCTCATGTCTGCTCTCTCTGTGCTGTAGAGAGACAGCTATAGGCAGATACACATGGCCAGACTGGGGCCTAATAGTGCAGTGACAGCTGGTTTGGTGAAAGCTTTCATCGTGTTTTAGTCACTGGTGGCTGTTTCAACTACCAAGATACCAGACTCTTACTCTTTTACTAAACCCTCCTCACACTGGACTCAGTTTGTATACTGAAATTCACTTCAGATACAGCTGTAATGAGAAGGGGAAGAATTCAGTTTTTTCACTTGCTTGGGGTCATAACCTTCATATTTATTTTGCATAGTTGATATAAATAGTCAGTAATGGAGTTTGTTTTTATTATTATTTTTTACCTAACTTACTGCAATGCAACGGAAATATGTTTTTGACTTAGTTCCATTGTTTTTTTTTATTGTTGTTGCTGTTGTTTTACCCCAATCATTTAAATTGTATATTAAAGGAAGATTTGGACATTTTGCGAAATACGCTTATTTACGTTCCTCCTACGGGGCTCCAGGCTAACATTTTCCACTTGTAGCACTGGTGCTCCAAACTGAAAATATTAGGAGCACCAGCACAAATTTTAGGAGTACCACTTAAATCGACATGCAACTCCCTGGGGCCCTAAGCAAAATTCTGCAAAGGGGCCGTCTTACCTGACCCGTGAGCCGTGTAAACCATTTGCCATTGCCACAAACTCACACCTGACACCACAGTGCTCCCACTACACTCCTTCCTCCTCTGCTGAACCTCGGGCAGAGCCAGGCTAGCTGTCATAATGCTAAGTGAGGCTAATCACCTCCTGGCTTTAGCTCCATAATTAGCGCACAGACATGAGAGTGGTAGCCTTCTCATCTAACTCTCGGTAGGAAAGCTTATTTCTCAAATTATTAAACTATTCCTTTTAAGAGGGAATAAATGCAGCTTAATTTGTACTTTTTATTATTGTCAAATAAATCTCTTCTATAACTCTCCCTTTTTTTAATGTCAAAACCAAAAAAGTTTCAGTATTGTTTGTGGAAGTGGAAATGTGCTGATATGTAAGGGATAACGTACGTAGGGTGATTCTAGATTCCTGACTCTAGTACTGCTTCAGCCTGTCGGGGTTAATTTTGCAACAATGACCGGCTCGCTGTACATTATCCCGCTTATTACACAAATACTTACTAAATATTAGATTAGATTCAACTTTATTGTCATTACACATGTACAAGTACAAGGCAACGGAATGCAGTTTAGGTCTAACCAGAAGTGCAATAAGCAAGTGCAGGATATAAAGTATGTGCATAAATGCAGGATAGAGCAGTATTATGAAAATATTTTACAAGTGGTACTATGGACATTATATACAGATGGCATTACTATAAACAGAAGTATACTGATGGATATGTACAATAATGAATTGGACTGAGCAGAACAGCAGTGCAATTAATATACAGTAGTGCAATTTATGGAAATAGTTAACAGTGTAGTAGATGAGTTATTGCAGTATTCAGTTGGTGGTCCAGGACAGGTTCTCCGAAATATGGGTCCCCAGGAACTTGAAGCTGGAGACACGCTCAACAGCCATCCCATTAATGTGGATGGGGTCATGTGTGCCTCTTCTCTCCTTCCTGAAGTCCACGATGAGTTCCATTGTCTTTGAGGTGTTAAGGAGCAAGTTATTGTCTGTGCACCGTGTGGCCAGGTGCTGGACCTCCTCCCTGTAGGCAGTCTCATCGTTGATGCTGATGAGACCAATTACCGTAGGATCGTCTGCAAACTTGATGATGGCGTTAGGTCCATGTGCAGGCCTGCAGTCGAGTGTGAAGAGGGAGTAGAGTAAGGGGCTCAGCACACAGCCCTGTGGTACGCCAGTGTTGAGTGTGATGGTGGTGGAGCAGTTGTGGCCTGACCTAATAAACTGAGGTCTGTTTGTCAGGAAGTCCATAATCCAATTGCAAATGGAGGTGTTAATGCCCAGGTTTCCAAGTTTGGTGATGATTAACTTGGAATGGATGACAGTGTTGAATGCAGAGCTGAAGTCAACAAACAGCCTTCATTAAATAAATCAGTAATTTGACACCAAATATTGATTTGAAAGTTTTTTTTGCCACAGGACTTATTTCTGCGGATTGATATGGTTGGACTTGAGTCTCGGATCAGAACTGCGTCCATAGCAGTGGTCCACTCTTCAGAAATAACAGAACGTAGAATGCCGTAATTGACCAATCAGAATCGACTATTCAACAAAGATGTGTAATAAAATTTTATGAGGCTTTTGCCAATATAACTCCTATACTAGTTCTATACACTTCTCAGGGGCCATGAGCATTTGTTCTGACTATTAGATGATCCTCTGCACACACTGATATTTGCATCAAGGAACGTTTGTCCTAAACATGCACCTCTGAGTGGCTGATATTTCATCACTCTTTTTGCTGTGTTCTTCTAATCCTCTTCAAACTGAGATGTTATTTTTGGACACATCTCTCCCGCTTGTCTTCCTCTTCCTCTACCTCTTTCTCTCCTCATGCTGTTATAGATACAAAGATTACTCTTTGGGGTCATTTCAGTACGCCATGTGTGTGTGTGTGTGTGTGTGTGTGTGTGTGTGTGTGTGTGTGTGTGTGTGTTCAATACCATCTTTGAAGTTAGTCTGAAAATGGATGTCTTGAATATTTAACTTTGCCCCGAGGCTGCAGTATTAATCCACAGACTCTCTCAGAGGATCTGAGTACAACACAGATCTGTCAGGCTGATATGTGGTTTATCATGATGCTCTTTGGGAATATGAAGGATTGGAAGCATAGACAACGCAGAGTGACAGACTGCACGTAAAAGTGCTGTGCAGCTATCTGTTGGCTTCTTTTCATGAACAAATAGATGAACAGAGGAAGTTGTTTGCTACTAGACAAATAGCCAGTCGCATCAAAAAAGCTAATCAGAAAATAATTAAGAGCTCTCCAGCCTCATTCAAGAGCTTATGAATGCATTATTGAAAATAAACACAACAAAATGATTTATGTGCATGTGAACAGTTTTAAAATGACAACTCCACAAAGAAACACCTACCCCCATAAAAGGACTAATACCACAACATTACAACAAATTATTAGTTTTTACTTTTGATAACTAAGTCTTCTTTGAACTTTTGGTTAACAATGTGGCAAACCTTTTAGCTTGATCATTGATATGGTTATCCTGTTGTGATCATCATAAAGTAACATTTTACTTGTTCTGAACACACTTGCCCTTCTCACTCGTCCCTCTTTTCATAATAAGCGTGTAACAGAATTAAAAAGCTGAGTGGCACCTTTCTTGCATTTAAAACTAAAATTAAAAAAGGTAGACCACTCTAAATATCTGTGAAAGTTTTCGTGACAAATTGTACTACAAATAAATGTTACTCCTGCACATCAGTACAAAGAGAGGTTTCTCACTCACATACACCATCTATTAAAATGTCAACCATGTCATTAAAAAATGCAGATTTGTGTGCATGACAAGGTTCCTCTTGAAACCTTCTCTTGAAATCCTGGGAACAGCTGCAATTGATTACCTGCATGTTCTGGGAGAAAGCAGACTTTCCCCTAAGTGTACTCATCAACAGTCTCACTGCTTCATTCTCATTGTCAGTCTTAATCTTTTACTTAAAAGTGTAAAAGGGTTCTGACAGTACAGTGTTCCCAATACTAAAACCAACTTATTGTGTTCAGAGCATGAGCATGAAGCGCAGATGTTTTTTTTTTTTTTTTACAGGTTTACCTCCCATCTATATACCTACTTTACTGCCTGTTTGGTTGCTATATATAGTCGCTATAATATAATCTGCTTTTTTTTTTTGTTTTAAAATCCTGATTTCCCTCATCAACATAATCTCTGACACGTTTGGTCACTTTGGGGTGTATTTTATCAACTCATTGCCATTACTTATTTTTTTTTTACTGATGGTAATAATGGCTGCCAGGACATGAATTTCAACAGGAGTCCATGAGACAATGATGAGAAATTAGCACATTGGCATTAACAAATTCAGCATACGTCAATGTGAAGGTGCAACACAAAGTTTATTCTCAGAAGAGGAATACGATATAAAAGGGAAGTAGGTTCATACACTTGGATTAAGTAAAACCTTTCTCTAGCCACTCACCATAAGCACCCAGACTAGAGTTCAGCAACCTGACCCAAACCCACGGGTCCCGACAACGGGTCATATGTTGGGTTGGGGCTAAACCCATCTCCGGTTGATGAGATTGTCTTCCTCCACAACTCCTCCTTTTAAAGCGCATCACGATCGTGCCTGTGCAAAGTTCTGTTCTGGACTGTTGTCAAGTTCAGCCTGGAGAGATGTTTTGAGTTTACCAGCCACATTCATCTGGCCGATTTTTGATTTGTTTTTTGAGACATCACTTTAATAGAAACAATACAAACAATCAATATTTGAGAGTAGAACACTTTCACCCACAGTTAGCCCCATACATTGTGCAGCACACAAAATAACATTAAAACATTTAAACAGAATACAACAATTTAAATCCTGCATCCAGCAGGAAACCTACCTTATATATACAATAAAATACATCATCATTAACTACATATTTATATTGTCTCATATACATTAACTTAAGATATATATTTTAAACTATTTGTAGCCATTTCCCTAGTGGTGCCAGGTAGTTTATTCCACCTTAGACAAGCCTGATAGGAGAATGCTCTTTTACCAAGCTCTAATTTACGCTTTGGCAAGACATAATTTGTGCCTGTATTTGTTCTTGTATTGATATTGGGAAAAGGTGAAGTTAATCTACTGACTGTTATGACAGAGAATTTATTGTTTTGAGATGCTATAGTCTTACATGCTTGTAGTTGACTACAACTTGAAATTAATCCTTTGACGAGCTATCTGTATTTTATGATTTTTTTTCCTCCAGCCAAGTGTCCTCTGTGTATATAGCTGTACTTCCTGTGGCCTTCAACAATTAAAGGGATTAAAGTCACCTCTTCTTTGCACACCATTGACTGCTCCCTTGTATTCTCTGTTTTTCCTCAATCCTTACATTTTTCCCTGGTTAAATTTTCCCATTTTATCTGGTTCTCAAAATAGCACTTGCGCAACACTTGTGAATACAAGTCACACTATGAGCGATGAGTATGAGACAGGCTCACAGTTCATGAAGGAAGTGTGGCAGTAAACAAATCAACATAATTTGTGCAATCAAAGACACATGGCTGAAAAACTCCATATCAAGAAACAGCATAGTGTGGTCAGTCCATATAACCAGAAAATAGGCAGTAAAGGGCAGTAAAGCTTTAAAGAAATTGCAAACTGCAAAATTAAAAAGCACAGAATTCAGAAATTTTATATACAACACAGGATCAGAAACTTAGCAAAATCTATCTTGCAAAGCGGCTGTTTTAGATGTGTACAGTGGTGCACCAGATCACAGTATTCTCCATGATGATGTGCTGTTAAAACAAAAAACTTGCATGAAAATGCATGATATGTAGAGCCTACAAATGGAAACATGCACCAAAATCTTGCTGCACTTGTTGAATTTCTCCACATGACAAACCCACACATCTCTACTGCGTAGGATTAGCCCGTCTCGCTCTTCTCTACATGACTGTTGTCTGTGGACCAAAAGAAAAGCTTGGGAGTGTAAAGTGCGGGGGGTCCATCTGTGTTCAACACTGAGCAAAGGAAGACAGACACAAAAGAGGGATTGAAGGACACAGATGCAAACAGCGAGTGAGAGAAACAACAAGATGGTTAATACAAAGCTGTGGCTCTTAAAGTCTGGCTGGTCGTGGGAGACAGTAACACTTCTGTCAGTGTAAGGAGGAGGGCGAGGCTGCCAGGCCCATGCCACCAAAACATTAGCAATGCAGCTTGGTGAGAGAGAAATCATGTGAGGAGCACTGGAGAGGTCAGAGACAGAGAGGACAGGGGATGAAGGGGGTGACACTGGATGGGACAGTGGCAAGCAATGGACTGAGAGAAGAGCATGAAGAGAAAAGACATTGTTTAAACGTCTGAAAACAGTGAAAGAAAGAGCCTCAACATCTTTTCAGTGATCTTCTTTGCTTCTGCCCTTCTCAGTGACTTTTTATTGAGATTCTCCTAAGTGTAAAATTTGAAAGGGAAGAGAAAACAACGGTGAGAGAGACAGCAGAGGAAGGATGTAGAGGATACTTTAGTGGAATACAATTCACAGGAGATGAAAATCTGGGAAAAAGGAAGCTAAATCAAGAGTGTCCAGCAACTACAAGTGAGATTTCAGAGAGATAAAGTCTGTAATCATCACGCAAAGAGGCCCTTTGTTGTGGAAGGATGGGTACCTGCTGCAGCCGTGACCTCACACGGGAGGCTGGTCACGAACTGGTTCCCATCAAACGTCACGCTGCCTGGCCGGGGACGGCCAGGATGGTCACTAACCTTGATGATCATGAATTCTCCACATGGGATCTGACGTCTGACACGAGGTAAACCTGTCATGAAATACTACATTTTAACACTGCTAAGCATTGACCTCTGTGGAGCTGTAGTGTTGGTTTGATCCCATATATAGATTCTTTAAGGTGGTGGAAGTTTTCTGTGCTGTGCTTGAAGAGCATGAAGTGGATAACAGCTCGTTAGCTTCTTTGTTTCCAGGAGAAACACAGTTCCCTTCGGTACAGTACATCGCCCTGCCGGCACATAATAAAACAAGTTGTGTGTGGCGTAGTGTGTCAGCTTTATGGGATTGAAACGGGACATTAGAGACATAAAAGTAGACACACACACTGAGCCCCAGTTGTGGCTGTGTCTGGCACGATGAGGTTTTACTGTAAACACACACACACACACACACCCACACACACACACACACAGATCCCCAGCTGAATGCAAACATAAGATTAATTCATCTTGACAAGTGCTGTATGACAGCTTTACTGGCATGCTCAGCACTTTCTTCAGCCTCACTCATCTGGTCAGACCATAAAGAAGGTGGATTGCCTCCTGCTGTGGGACACGGGCAAGGCTGAGGAAACAGGGATGACAGAGGAGGATGTATTGTCCTAGATATTATAGACTATTACTACATTAATCTCCCATTGTCTTGCAGACACAGTTGTGACTTCATTCCTAAATCCATCAGTTTGGCACAAACCCAAGCAAACTATCCGCTAAATTGCACCTCACTGTTTTCAATGCTTGGATGCTCAAACATAAATAGCTTCGGTTTGCTCTACAGTGTAAGAAAAAATGTGGGCCAGAATGAATCTTAAAAACTGAATATCCACATGTGCCCCCAGAAACAATTTGAATTTCAAAACACCTGTGTGAGGATTTGCATCAAACCCAAATACCACTATTTTACATTTAGAGAGCTGAACATGGTAAATATGCAGGCTATGCTGAAAGACTAAATGTGCCAGTCGGCTTGATGACCCATCTTGAGTGTAAGATTTATTTATTCTTAATCAGACACAGTGGCTGGAAATAAAAGTGTGGTAGAGAGCTGGTGCTGTAAGAAATGTTTTCTTTTATCTAGATATGAAAGGTAGATTGATGTAAATTCTCTGTAAGAAAAACATTGTGTGGAGTGGATTATGGTTCACTATTCAAAAGCAGGTTTCCAATGACAAATGTTTCATTAAACTAGGAACTTTTCAGACAATATGACATCAATTGCTCAATCTGTGATTCTGAATCCAACACATTTGTAATATGGCTTAATATGCTTTTGTTAATTAAACTACTATGATTTTTATATTGTAAATGGTGTATAACAAAGTCTTTCTCAACATCCCATACTATGTGCAACACTAACGTAGAGGGTGATACAAAATTACAGGATCACCTAAATCCAGCAAATTAATATAGCACTTCCATGGTCAAAATTGATGCGGCAAAGACTGAGATATCTTTTTACTTTTTAGTTGTTATTATGGTCTCCAAAAGCCCTGGATCCTAAACTTCCCGTAATGCAACTCAATAATGTCTTTTGCTCAACAAGTCCTCCAATCTAAACAGACAAATATGTCCTTTGTCCATGTCCTTTAGAACGACACATAGAAGTATTTTCTGATCTTACGACAGGATGACATCATTTGTCTGTGCCTTCCCAAATCGTTACAAATCACTGCTGAAAAATAAATCAGTTTTATGATGTGACAATGCTACGGTTAAGGTTTGGTTAGGTTTTGGCACAAAAACGACTTGGTTAGGTTTAGGGAAACATCGCGGTTTGGTCTAAAATGACTACATCGTTAAGGTTAGGGGAGCTTTGTCGTTATGGTCAAAATAACCACATAAACACATGGTTAAGGTTTGGGAACAATCGTGGTCTTGCTTTAAAAAACAACATTGACTCTTGGTTGGAAATGAGAAACGAACAGCGGCCTCCCGTGTCTGAAGTTTTGTTGGCCCATCCACACCGACCAACTCCTTGCAGACTTTGTTGCTCTACAATAACGTCAACTTACATTCTCCTTTGCTCCTGTCATAATGACTTCGGCAGCAAGAGGGCTTAGTCATTTGAACGTAAACATAGGTTGTTTTGTAGTGTCCGAGCCTAAGGAGATATTTTTTCAGACTTGCCCGAGCTCCTGTTTTCACAGGCTGAGAGGTAGTTTCTGCGACTATTAAACTCTTTTTTTGGTAAAATTTGAAGAATGGTCCTTTAAATACTGTATGATGCAAACATATTCACACCACAAACTACTGCCTCAAACATCATCACAGAGTTACATCAGTCAGTAAAAATTTTACATTCTAAACTTTATCAAGTGTTATTGTAGGGCTGTGTATTGGATTGCAAAGTGTTCCTGTCATTTTATCCAGCGTCTGTATATTTTTGAAGTATCAGTGAAACCCTGAAATACAGAAAGAGACTTTGAGTGCAGAAGAGAGGCATTGGCCAGGAGTTTCAAGAATACTCAATTATTGCTATAATAGTACACTGTATAACACACACAAATCCAATTTACATTGTAGGAGTTCAGCTGACAGAACCTATTCACAGAAACTCAGGATGGAGGCGTTCAGCACAACTTGATAGTACACAAAGCTGAATACTTAAAAATATTTTATTTTGGCAAACAAATTGGGCTTTACTCCAGCTATCTGCCTGGCACTGCTCTTAAGTTTTCTGGTTTCATTGTGAAAATGCATGACAGCAGAAATATTGGGGTAAATCCGGATCACTGCGCGTATTATAAGAGAGCCATTGCAGACACCACAGAACAAGATGGTTTCATGTTTGACACTGGAAGCACTTTGTTCTCTGTGTGTTTCTCCCTTCACTGGTGGTGGGAGTAGCTCTCTGGAGGCATCTAATTCTGTCAGCTTGAATGTCTGTCATGGGTGGAGGGCTGTTGCTTTTCTATCTGGAGATGTAGTAAAAAATTCAGGAGGAGGATTTAGCTGCTTAATGCTCGCAAACTCAAAATGGGAAGGACTTGCCATTCGATTCCTCACATTCCCCCACCCTTGGTGCCCTTTTGTAAAGCTTTCTGACTCACCCATGGCAATAATATTGATTTAATCATGACAGGAATGGGAAACGGTTGTCACTAAGTCTCCCTGAAGGGTTTACCCTGGTGAGATGTCAGATTTGTTTATGCAGTCACTCCAGTGTCTGAACAAAGTCCCTACTGTAGTCTGTCTCATGCGTGGGTGCTGGTAAATTCCTGTGGAAGATCAAGACTTCACTGGCTCAGTCGCTAATTTCTCAAAAGACAAATTTATTTATACAACACATAATGTACACAAAGATATTCATACTGCATACAAGACATACATGTAAAAATTACAGCATAAGACTTTCAAAACATACATTTATACAGATAAAAAAAATAAAAGATGAAAAAAGAGACAAGTGCAAACTACATGTGCAGCGTAGGTAATGGTCTAAGTGAAAAAACTAATGGAGAGCATATAGTTTTTTGAAGCTGCTTTTAAAGGATCATGTCTTTTATCCTCTAGATGTTTGTTCCAGCTCTGTGTTTCATAAGTAAATGCTGCTTCTTAATGTTTTGTATGGTTCAGGGAACAAGTAGCAGACAGCTACCAGATGACCTGAGAGTCTAAGAAAGGTTCATATGCAGAAGACAATCAGACACAATGGATGCCGATGTAGAGCCCTGATAATTGGTCTGTTGTGTTCAGTTTGTTTGTCTTTGTTAGAACGCTTAACACTAGAATTCTAAATGAGCTGAAGTTATACAGCAACATAATAAACTATAGTAATACACTTTATTTGTACAGCACTTTTCAAAACAAAGTTATAAAGTTAAAACATTTCAGGACGGCAGTGAGGCAAATATGACAATTAAAAGTAATACAAAAACAGAATGGAATAAAGTATCCAACAATAACACGGAGTCAGTGGCATGTCGTGACTGAATAAATGTAACTGATTGTGAAAAAACTCAATTTTAGAATTTAACTGACTCAGAAACTGTATTTAATGTAGGTTTGTTATGTCATAGCTGATACCCAGTCCATTTAATGAGGTCAGCATCGGCGCCGATACCAATCCGGTGTATCACTACCTGCTATCCCAGTAAGTAAGTTGTCACTTTTGCAGAGTGCCCAGTTCGATGAGAGGAAGCACACCTGTCTTGCATTCGATCATAGTAGCAGTAGTAGTAGTATTGTTTGATGTGGCTGTTAGAGCTTAGCTCTGATTCCATTGTTACACAAAGATCATGCAGTTACTTACACGGCCACAGTTTTTTTTAAATATTATTTTTGAAAGATTTGGGTGTTATTACCACACAATGGATATTGATGACACGCAGCAAAGGGCTGCGGGTTGGATTCGAACCTGGGCTGCTGCAGTAAGGACTCAGCCTTGTACATGGGGTGCACGCTCTGCCATGTGAGCTACATGGGCGCCTCTGTTTTCTATTTATCACAATAATCTGCAGAGGAGGTTTGGATATTATTTCAGCATTGACAAAGAATGGGGGACTTTTTTGGTGGCGTCTACAATACCCAGTCCATTCAGTCCTTGTATGTAGTTCAAAATAGTCCGCCAAGCCACTGGAACACGTTTAGTCACACATTTTTGTCAGTGTTTTTGCCTGACAGGCTGTCTACTCATTGGCCAGCCTGTTTGGTATTCAGTTAGTGAATTGGCTGTTTGGTTGCCGCCGAGCACTGTGTGACTGAATCAGGTTAGCAGTAAAAAGCAGTCCATTAGTAAAAGGGCTGCTTTTGTCTAATCCCCTGGGGTATTGTTATGATAAACCACACAATGTGGCAAAAGGCAGTTACATAGAAAAATCTCCTGTTTTTTTCCAGTTCTGTTTTTTTTTAAATATTTTTCACACCCCAGGAATCATAGAACTATAATAAGGTAATAGAATGTTTTGAAGAGGACTTTTCATGTCGATTGTACAGCATGTAGCATTCATGAAGATATCAGCAGTAGAGATAGCAGTAGTTGTTACAATATGAGTAACCACTGAAATATACCATATTGAAGCCTTATATCGCTCTCTCCAAAGCCACTGCCAGACTCCTTTGACAAACAGTAATTTTACGTCACAGAACACAGGAGTTGCTGATCTACCGCTGCCTCGACCCGCAGCAACCAAAGTCACACAATAATACAAACAAACTAACCAATCGAGGGAGCGATTTTTGTCAGTGGGGTCTGGTGGCTTTGAAGAGAGCATATATGGATGTAATGGCTTCAGTTTCCCGTCGGAAAGTGCTGTCTGGCGGCAAGGTAAACTTTGTGGTGGTATTCCTGTCTGCTTCTCCAAACTGGGAGCGTGCCGACTGCTGTCTAATGTAGATATTTATACAGGGGAAACCCACGGAGACCTACTGTACTGTGTTTACAAGTGAAGCAACATTAGAGAAATAAAGAAATAATACTAAAAGCAATAATTACGACATAAAGAATGTGTAGGCCTACATGGTAGGGAAAACATTTAAGAATAGTAATAATCATGTTAATTACTATTTACATTACTGTAGTGTTATGTGTTCAGTGACTTTTTCTGTATCAGCACTGTGTGCAGGTTGTTAATAAAAAAAGAAAAAAATTATACTATTTTGTGTGCCTAGGACTTTTTTTTACTTTTTGCCATGGTATCGAAAAGGGTATCGAGTATGTTTTTTTTAATACTAGTATTGTATTGAAGTTTAAAATTCTGGTATTGTGACAACCTTACAATGTAGGGCTGCAACTAACAATTCTTTTCATTATCGATTTAACTGCAGATTAATTGATCAATCACTCCGTCTATAAAATGTCAGAAAATTGTGAAGAGTTCAAGGTGACATATTCAATGCTTGTTTTATCTGACAAACAGTCCAAAGATATTCAATTCACAGTGATATAAAAGTAGAAAAGAAAGTAGTATAAAAGAAAAGCAGTGAACCATCACGTTGGAGAAGCTCACACCAGCAGATGTTTGACTGATCGTTTCAGCTGTAGTACAATGCCTGCTCCTCTATTCATCCAACTTGTTATTCATAGATGGCACTGCCATACAATGATACAAAATCTAGTTCACCCTGTTAATCATTTACCATTCTTATGAGACATGCACCCCCCATCTGGAGATTAAGGACTACAGGATGGTAACAATGAACCATTGGTTCAATACACATTACTAAAGCAGAGCTGGCTCTAAGGTTGATGTTTCAGGATTGATGTTTAACTACACTTCTGAGTCATCAGTTTTCCCATTGAGGATACTGTATATAATGTACCTCTTCTTTTTACTTTGACATACTGCAAACATGCCATCTCCACACAGGTATTCTGGTGGAGTCTAGACATAATGTGTCTGCTTATTTGGTTGTTATACATAATATACATAAATCACAATTATAAATACAAATTGTTTATGCAGGTGCTGCATTTTGCGACCAAATGTTTATTGGCATTTCATTTCACAAAACGGCTTAAACTGGTGCACGTAAAATACATTCACACGAAAATCTAAATTATTTCTATAAATCTATACCGTTTTTTAATTTTCTTTCCACCCTAAACTGAGACAAACACCCCGTTTCCCTGATTGAGGTGCTGGAGATTTACTCTATTTGTCTTAATTAAACGATCTTGTCTGTTATGGCCACTTCTTCACCCACAGGAGGTGGTGAATTATGAAGGTAATAGAGAAATAAAAAACTTCCCACCAGCAGTGAGCAAGTAATTTATGCAAAGATACCTGGACTGTGCAATATTAGAGTCTTCGCACACCACTCTGATATCTTTGACTCTCTCTCTTTCTCTGTATTGTAGGGTCTACAGGTATTCCTTCAGATCTTCTCTCATTATTATTATTATCATCAACCGCACCAGATATGTTTGTTAACAGATTAAATCTTCATTGCACAACATGGGACTAATATCCTACAATCTAGCGTTAAATATTACATTTACACATAAAATTAGGATTTTCTACAAAACGTAGTGTTTGTTGTCAAAACTAAGAGCCAGTCAGATTAGATCTTTGATCAGGTGACAGCCATCATCCCCTGGGTCTTGCAATCGGTGGAGAGCAGCTGCAGCACCAGGCTCTAAAAACTGCGGCCGCCTCGATCTTGTGAGGTTATTGTTGCCCACGTGTGCATGACGTCAGAGCAAGTCGGGACCAAGCAGGACACAAATCTAACTGCACAGGCCTGTCTCATCTCAAATGAGCCTAATAAAAGTGAGGGGGGTAGCGTGTGTCCACCCTTGGTTATATGACATAGTTAATTTTAACCACGTTGTGAAAAATTTGGGGGTGAAATTAGACAGCAGTCTAAAAGTTGATAAGCAAATTGATTCTGTGGTCAGGGCAAGCTTCTTTCAGCTCCGCCTCCTAGCAAAGGTTAAACCCCTCTTGAGCCGTTGTGACCTGGAGAAATCTATCCATGCTTTTGTTAGTTCCCGCATAGACTACTGTAATGCGCTCTATGTGGGAGTTAACCAAGCTGGTCTTCATGGTTTGCAGCTTGTGCAAAATGCTGCGGCCCGCCTGCTCACTAACAGTCGGACACACGAGCACATCACACCTGTCCTGTACTCCCTGCACTGGCTCCCTGTCCAGTTCAGAATTCATTTTAAAATTTTGACATTTGTTTTTAATGCAGTCAATGGCCTTGCTCCTTCCTATCTGTGTGAGATTTTGAGCCCTCACCGACCCGGCAGAGCTCTACGATCTGCTGGGCAACATCTGCTGGAGGTCCTCCGGTCCCGGTGCCGGCAGTGGGACGACCGTTCTTTTGCAGTGGCCGGTCCGAAACTCTGGAACTCTCTGCCCGTTGACTTATGTTCCATCACTGACCTGCCTTTGTTCAAAGCCAAACTTAAAACCCACTTATTTAGAATAGCTTTTAACACTTAGTGGCCCTGTGACACTTCTCTTTATCTTAATGTTGTAATGTGCTCTGCTGACCTATTTGTCTACTTTTTTATTATTTGTTATTATCATTATTATATTTTATCTTGCTTTTAATGTTGTACAGCACTTTGGTTCAGCTTTGGTTGTTGGAAGGTGCTATAGAAATAAAGTTTGATTGATTGATTGATTGATTAACTTGTCCAACAGAAATTTCAAGTCAATGTTACATGTGGCTTATCTTATGCTGTGAGCATGTTAAATGATTGTGATTTTACAGCTAAAGGTCTTAACAGCATATAGGCTTTAAAAGAATGAGGGCACAGATGCATTCATACCTTCATTCTTGGTGTGCTATGTGAGGTATTTTGCTTTGCATACAGCAATAAGCACAAATCATTGTCACTATATATTGCGTGTTAAAGATATGCATTTGTCCCAGTCCTTCAGGCATTTTAACAGAAAGCACAGATGTCTTTTTATGTGGTCTTGGTCTTTTGCTGACTGCAATGAACTAAGACTTCTTCACTCAGCAGTTCTGCTCTTTCAGTTTACCTGTGATTAAAAGTAAACTATTGACCTTCATTGTATGACCATGTGACATTTCCAAAAAATGGGAAAGTGATCACAGAAAGATGAGCATGTGGAGAATTTCTTGTTTTCCTCAAAGCAAAAAGCTTTGCTGAGCCTGAGTGGCCTTAAAAACACTCCTACCCTTTGTTCAGGTGTACTTCTCCCTGCATTCTCTTACAGTAGTGTAATTTTGAATGCCTCATTACAACAGCCACCACCCAAAAACAGGCTCATTATAGCACATGCTCAAAAATTAAGACCACTTAACAGATGCTAGGTGCATTTTAATCAACAGAAACTAAAGGCTAAGACACATGCAAAGTATTTGTCTGAGATACCTCTGCATGTCAACACAAGTGTACATTTTTCACTTTTTGAGCTATTTTGTAATACTTCTGCTCCATTCTTTTTATGTATTTGTTTCTCTACTGCTTTGTGTTTTTATCTTAATTGTCCTGTTTTATGATTCTACTGATGACACCCCTATATATCTGACTGTCTCTGACCTCTTTAGTGACACGTTTTCACACTTAAGTGGAAACAGTAAAGTGTAACCTTGAATTTCCTTACGTGTCACCACCGCCAATGATGGACTGACTGTGAGCTCTTCTTCTGTTCCTGGCAGTAACTGTCGGACCATTCACTGTCAAGGCCCTTTGAAGGCTAAATGAAAGGGGTCACTTTTGGGTGGGGAGGTTGAGCTGCCTCATTCCTCAGTCACAGAGAAGCAGCGAGGGACTGGTCATTACCATTTCAATCAGAATCCAAGTGAATTCAGTTCAGAAACAAAGTAAATGGATTGCAATTTATATCAATTTGAGATGCTCTTATCTAAAGCAGATCAAATACACTGTAGGGCATGGTTTTCAGATACCACTGCAGAGTCAATGAGCATTGTGGGAGCTAATGAATCTTTGTTTTTTGTTTAATTTTCTCCATTGGCTTACAGAGACAATATTCAGTATGCAAACATTGATAGTATTTGTAGTAAGCAGCGGCAGTGTTAATAATTTGGAAAGCCTGATTTGAATGCGTGCTTTCTTTTTTGAGGGGTGATTTTTCATATTCCAGTTATTAGCTGACACTCATAGGCTGTGCACCATAGAATAGTACAATAGAGTAAGATTAACTTCAGTTTAATTGAAGTAATATCACTAAAACTACAGGACAGTGGTAGCAAGTAGTAGAGCCCTGGCAGTATGACTAGAATTATTATGCAAGCCAGTGTTGGTAAATTAATTTTTAGAAATAGGAGCTACGATACGGTAAGTGGTTGAAGGGATTTTTTCCCTTCAAGATAAGATCAAATTAGAGATAATAGAGGAGCCAAATGAGGGAACAAAACTGATTTAGGAGGTGCATGGTGATGTGAGGTGCTTGAAGAGTGATGGAAGATAGAAAGTGGCTCTGATGCTCCGTCTTCAGCGGAACTACAGGGTTATACATTAGATGCGTATGAGTCCAAATCTGCGAATACTATCTGACCCTGGTAATAGTTATCTAGGATGTTCTTGTTTTGTTCAGCCATGCACTACTGATCACTCCCCTGTTGTCACCCAAGGCATATACACTCTGCAAATCTCTAGATTCATCAACTTCACTGTCGTACTACAAGCAGCAAGGCTTCAAATAGAACGGACAGTTACCATTTTTACAAAGTGTGTGGTTTGATCAAAGGATGCACGTTTTAAGCAATTTCCTTAACTGGTCTTTGGCCATGTTAATAATCAATAATTTATTGGTCATAGAAAACGCATGTTTTTTTCCCGCCATGAAAGCTTTGTTTAAAAAGTTGGCTGTTTTTGCAAAACGTAAATTGGTTATTTTTAGCCACTATGTGTAGGATTGCAAGATTCTTTACTTTGGCACACCTCAATGGTAGTATAAAAAAAAACAAACAAAACAAAACAAAAAAAAACTTAGGCAGACAGCAGTACACACTGCTATCACCCAAACCCTGCAAGTAGGATTAGGATTGATAAAATATCAAAACTGCTTTTTATTGAATTCAGTATCGTATCCATTTACTGAATCTGAATTCTTTCGAACCCCTCATTGACTCCATTTGGATTCAGATTTAAACATTTGTAACTAAAGCTAAAAATAACAAAAGCTCAAACTGTACTTTTTTTGGCTGAGAAATCAGAGACACTACAGTGGCAGATACTGACCAATACTTCAAATTCAATCAAATTCTGAAAGGGATTAATCAATCATTGATTAATTAATAGCATGCATAGTTTGATTCATACATGTGGCACATATTTATGTATCTATTATGTATGACAGAAATGGTGCTAGGTTTTTTTTAAAGGTGGCAGGGTGGTGTGTTGGGTTGAGATCCTTCTCCAAGGATCTTGTGGTGCCCAGTTAGCAACCTGTCATTTCAAACTCAGACCAATCTGTCAAGCGTTGAGTGACAGCCAGTTTTCAGAGAAAAAAGAAAAAGGGTCTTGACTGACAGAGGTTCAAGAGTACTTAATAAATTCACTACATATCTTTTTTCCTGTGTTACTAAAGTTTTACAATGTAATGAAATTGTTGTAGTTAAAGTTTTTTTATGTCTGGAAAAAAGTGAAATCCTCTGGTCTGTCTGTGTGGCTAGAAGAACTGCTCGACTTTGAACCTGAGCCTCTTTGTAGAGGGAGAATGAGCTTATGTGCTTTGATTCACAAAAGAGGAGAGTCATGCCGCTTCTTTCCTTTGTGTATTAGATTCTCAGTGCATAAAGAGAAGTGTTTTTTCAGAGTGAAGTATTGGGTTGTGTGTTTGACTGGATAAATATGATGCGCATTAGCCCGCCATTTGTGCCAGCAGCTGATCTCATTACAATACTCCATACATAATAAACCATACCTTTACATACATGCCTACATTTGCAATGTCAGTGATACAGTTATCCTTTGTATCCATTTACATAACCCAAAGGTTGATATGCTGCTGTTTCTGTTCTGTTTCTCTTGTTGTATTTCATTACTATTTACTGCTACAACAGCCTAATTTTCTCAACAGGATCATTACAGTTTCATTCTGTCTTTGTGGATGCATGCCTTGCATATCAATAGGGCTTTCCAGTGTGTGTATGTGAGTGAAGAGCCTCTAGTCAGTTCTGTCAGTCATGAAAATAGTAACACAGAAACATTATAGAGACAATGAAACTTTAAAAAGCTAAATATCTAAGATTTGTTTCCTTTTAATCTAGAGCTAGAGAACAAGAAATCTTTTTAAAACTAAAATTGCAATGTGGAAGAGCAAAATGTTTAAATTGCAAGAGCTGTTGAAAGTTTGGTGAAAGTTTTTGATGGCAGTGAAAATATTTCCTGTTTTTGGCAAATTAGGTCAGGTGTACCAAATTAACGTTAATTGAATGAGTTGGTCAAACTACAAAATGAAACTCTGGTTAATATGCTATATGCATGCTGGTGTCTGGATCTTACACTCGGCCAAAGGTGGTTTCCTCAAGTCTTTATCATTTTGATATTGTAAAAGATATGTGGAGTGGACTGCGTATTTTTGCTGTTTATCTTTCTTTAAATAAACCCAACCATGTCAGTTTCAAACAGGTAACTAGTTAGCAGCTAGCTAGCTAGGTAGTTGTCAAGTTTGACTACATGATGGAGAGCTGGCAGATAGTGAGCAGTAGTTGGAAACTCACTGTTACAGTTTTAAGCTTTTCACCTAAAAGCTCTGAAGTAGTTCCTTCAGAAGATGCCTGTCAGTCTGTGAAGCTAACATTAGCTCAAGCAGCTAAAGTAAAGAGCTGTCAACTGTGTCATTTGGGGTCATAAGTCACATGTCAAAACTTTTCATAGTCATTCACTTTTCATGACTTAACAACAGGTTGCCATTATTACAGTATGTGGAAAACTATGTAGCCTTCGAATATTATTTTTATTTGTTGAAAAGTATCGTAATTACGACTAATGTAATATTGTGCTTAGTTGGTAAACCTCTCATGAAAACTAGCAAATTTGAATTTGAAGTACAACTGCATTATTGTATCGGATTTTTTCATGTAGAAACTAGATTAGGTTTGTGATTATGATGGGTACACACTCGTCTTGTTTAATATTTATACCAATAATACACTTCTGGAGTTTTAGATTATGGAAAATAATTACAATTTAAATTTGATTTGATAATGCAAAGAGATGTGTCTCAGGGTGTGTGAATCTGTTTGACTGCTGTTGTTCAGCACCAAAACATGCCTTGCTAATCAGAAACAGGGAGACGATCAAATCCAGCAAATCCAAATCTTTTGAAGAAAGTGTCTTTGCTTTCCTCCCGACTCTGGATCTGATCCAGCATATAAAGGATTTTTTCTAATTGTGGTGGCATATTCTAGCTCGTGAGATGGAGAGATGCGAGGCCTCTAGGCATGATGAAAGGAAAGAGCTCAGAGGAGGAGTAGCCTATTAATAGTAGGACTGTGTGTGTGTGTGTGTGTGTGTGTGACTGAAGATTGAAGAATCTGGATCAAAAGATCCCCGGGGATGTTGACACACACACACATACACACAGAAGTAATTGCGTCATTCGAGCTAACAAAGCTTCTCCCAAGACAGACGAGCACCTTCTTGAATTATATGAGCCAGATAATAGTATTTCCATCAGAGGAGTTTTTCCAGCTTTCTCAGTTACAACACATGTACCCCCCCGTCCCTCTATGGACTCATAAATAGACTTTGTTTTGACTGATTTTTCTGATCTGATCTGTCCATTTTTCATCTAGAGACATGCAGCTCGTGCCATTAGCCAATTCTCCCTGAGTTCTGACCAGCTGTATGATTGATCAAGGTCTCCTGAGAAAACTAATATGTCAGTGGCAGTGACTGAACACAGGCGAGGTGGAGGAAATGAGGGAGCTAGAGCTTTTTTATTTATTTATTTTCTAACCTTTATTTATTCAGGGAAGTTTCACTGAGAGGAAGCCTGTCTTTTGCAGGAATGCCCTGATCACACTGGCACAGTTACTCATTCACACCTGAAAGCTGCCTAGTACAACCAAAGTCTGATCTGCTGGCCACTGAGCAGCTCTGAGGTTAAGGGTCAAGGGCACCTCAGTGGTGTTAATAAAGGAGGGGCAAGCGCTGCTTTTTCACTTTCCCCACCCAGATTTATCCTGCTGGTTTGGGGATTGAACCGATGACCTCCCAGTCACAAGCTGGCTTCTCTAACATTGAGGCAACCACTGCATAAATCTCAAGTAATGACTAAATCAGTGGTATTGATCAACAACTAGGTTTATTATGCTTTGCATGTTAACTATACTGTTGGGCAGTAGTTTGCACGCAGAGAAAGATGGAAAGAGTGCAGGTGAGTGTTTTAAGGATTTTCAGAAATATGGGCTCAGTTGTGACCTTGACAGCGGGCAAAAGGAGGCGGAGGTGTTTTAGGAGGTTGTGTGTGTGTGTGTGTGTGTTTGTGTGCATTTGGCTATGAAGGGGTTTAGGCTGTAAAAGCCTGATAAGCCGAACCACAGGCCCAATCACACTCCTGCCACCTCACCCACTGACATAATGATTCAACACAGCTGTCAGCTGTCTGCAAGACGACAGCCATATGTGTACATGTGCTGTATGTCCATATATATCTGTGTATTTGTACAATAGCCGTGTGTGTTTCTCTCGTCTGTTTGCATGTGGATATATGCATGAATGTGCATTGTGCATATGAGTATCTTTTTAAGTACTCAGCATTTGTGCGTCAGTGAGGCTGTGCAGAAGATTGTCCACATCTCATGTTTGTGTGTGTGTTTGTGCGGGGGTGGATAGGCGAGCAAAGGTGGAGCCAGAGAGGAGGATGGAGAAAAGGAAGGAGCAGGGTCCCCTGTGTTTCCCAACCTTGGTTAGATTGTGCTGGAATTAAATTTCACAACAAAAACAAACAGCGGGAGACGGACAGGCCCACCTCCTTCCCTCCCACCTCCATCATTCTTTTCATCCCTCCTGATCTCCTCCCTCCCTCCCTCTCTTTCTACCCCACCCTGCTTTTGCTTCTCAGCCACTGTCCTCTCTTTTCCTACCTTTTTTTTCTGTCTGCTCTCTCACCACAGCAAAGAGGCCTGATTTAACTAGCCAATTACACCACAGATGATGATGTTCCTTCAGGCTGTGTGAATAAATTCAAGTCTGTATGATGTCAGAGGTCACCAGGCAGGGATGTGTGACTCCTCACCCCACACATTATTTGGCCAAGATGTGTCTGGTTTAGTGCAGTTACCAGGATTTCACTCTAGCAGTGGCACTAATCAAACATTGATTTCAAAATTAAATGTCCGTAAGTGTAATACAAATATAATGTAAAAGCAAGATGTTAGCAGACTTGGTTATGTCCTTTATAAGAATTAATCAGGGCTGCAACTCACAATTATTTTATTCATCTTATGATCATTTTCTCAATTAATTGATGAATCTAAAAAATGTCCTTATGTCATTATTATTTCCAAGAGCCCAATATGACATTTTCATATTGTTTGTTTTGTCTGACCAACAGTTGAAAACCCAAATATGTTCTGTTTACTATCATATATGACAAAGAAAAACAGCTTTGAGAAGCTAGAACAAGAGAACGTTTGGCATTTTTGCTTGAAAAATACAGTGGTGTGAAAAGGTGTTTGCCCCTACCTGATTTTTTTTTTTTTTTTTTTTTTTTACATGTTTGTCACACTTAAATGTTTCAGATCATCAAACAAATTTAAATATTAGTCAGAGATAACACAAGTAAACACAAAATGCAGTTTTTAAATGAAGGTTGTTATTATTAAGGGAAAAAAACACTTTTTCACACCACTGTAAGTGAAACAATAAGTTGATTATCAAAATAGTTGCTGAATAACTTTCTGTCAATCAACTAATCCACTAATCTTTTCAGCTCTCGAAGCAATGTCTCTTTGCGACCCCTGTATCACACATGTCAATCGGTTACGAACATTTCCACCACATTTGAATAATTTTCAGAGACCAGAAGAGATAAAACTATCCAGTTGCTCACAAGAAAAAGCTAAGGTCAGAGAAAGAAAAGTCAGAAAAACTTTAGTTCTTTCTTATCCTATCAATCATCTCTTGACTCCTAAATTGGAAGCCACTGTGTGAGGGGACTTTTTGTCTTCCTTATTTTTTTATTGCTTGTGGAGTTGACAAATGGGTTGGCATGATATAAGCGTATCCTGCTCACTTTAACTTCTGTTGGGTTTGAGTTACTGTGAAATATCTCAAGTGACAGCTCCAAATGCAACAGGCCTTCGCCAGTTAATCTGTTTTTATTAAATACGTTGAATTCTGCCTGTAGTGGACACTTATTAGAACTGCATGATGGTTTTTGATAACTGGGAAAGTTTATTTAGTGGATGATGAATGCCATGACCAAACATTCCCTCGCTGTGTGTTGGTGTTTTTCCGTGGCTGATTGGAAACAGTTTCTTGCAAATGTGAATGCCACAGTCTTGTGAAACGAGCCCTTACTCACATTAGGCTAAGGGATTTTCACTTCACATGGGACAGTGATGCAAGATGATAGTAAGAGTGTCATAACAGTGTGTAAGATGTCTTAAATGACTGAATATACCTGCTCAAAGGGAAAAGCCCAACCAGTAAACATTCACATTTCCATGTATTATCTGATAAGAGTTCATGTCATGCCTCTGCACCAATGAACAACTTTCATTATCAAATTTTTAGGGTTGCAAAGTGAAAATCCCTTTAGTGAATGCAAAAAGAAAACAAATATTCATGCGCTAATCCAGTGACTTCATGGTTTTAGCTTTTCAAGCCACTACCTCCCTGTGCGACCGCTTTTTTTAATATCAGCTCACATGTCTGGACTTTGACCCGCAGTGAGTGAAGCTGTCATTTTGCCAGCTTTGCGGCTATGTCACCAGCCTTTCCCCAGGTACAGTGGAGTCGTCCTTGCAGCAGGGTCATGGCAATGCTCTGCTTAGTAGGGCACTGGAGTAGTCCACCTCTCCTGGGACACATCTCTGTTTAGCTGCACAGAGGTGACCTCTCACCTGCAGATTGGGAGGTTTGGAGTCATGCTGTGGGCTGCTGTGAATAACCTGCTGTTGACTAACACAGACTGTCTGTGTCTGCTTTTAGCTCTGCTTTTTATTTATCTGTCTGGTTTCTCATCTCATTAGTGCTTTCTGTACCTTCTCTCACTTGTATTCCCTCAGTCTTTACATTTTTCAGCATTTTCTAGGCGAGCCGACATGCACTCAATAATGTTCCTATTGAGATTAACAGTGCAACTGAGCCATTTGCTTTTAGGGCTTGACAATATCAATATGATGTTATTACAAATATATTTTATATTTTTATTATTACAAGTATTTTTATATAATATATATATATTTTTATATATGGAAGAGTTGGGAATTTCTGACAAAACGGTTAATTATTAAAATAATATTAAGTTCTTGTACGGCTACTAGTGTTAAGACACCTGAGAACTTACTGAATACTGAAAAAAAGTATTGTTTTGATATTAGTAAAGAAACTCGGGTATCGTATCGGCACTAGTATCACAAAACAATACCCAACCGTAGTGACATCATCTGATCTACATCTTCCTGATAGAACATGCTCTATGTCAGCACCTACACCTGCACTAATTGGTCATACAGTACCTGAAGAAATGCAAAGTAAACATAATCTTTCTGGCCTCTTGTTTACAAAACCAGAGTACTCTACATACTTTACTGTGATGATGCAACCACAATTGATTACAATCATAATTGACCTGGCAAAGATAAAGTAAAAGGTGGGCTTTTTTTGTGTGCATGTAAACACCATCACGGTCTCTCCCTATTTCCTCTCTTTCACTTTGTCTCTCGTCCTCTCTCTCTCTCTTCTCTCTCTCTCTCTCTCTCTCTCTCGCCCTCACACTCACACACACACACACATTGTCTCTCTCTCATCCTCTCAGCTGTGTGTATCCTGCCAGACGAGCTTGAGGCGGGAAAAGGAATGCAGCTCTGCTCTGTTTACCTCTTCCTCATTTTCTCGCTCCTGATACATTCATTCTCTCTCTCTGCCACCTCCCTCCTCTGTCTCTCTTAGCTCAGTCATTCAGCTCCGTGCACCGCTGTTGTTTCGTGAGGCTGGAGAGCCAGTGGGAAGCCTGTGTTTGGGGAAATAAGCGCTTGTGCTGGAGCCGGCTACTTCAGAGACAAACTAGATACAGTGGAGGGACGCAGGGGCTGTGGATTTTAACCTGCTCATTTTAAGAAGAGATGGATTTGTGGCACCTGTGAACTTTGGAGAGAATGTACTGCACATGTAAAAGACATAAACAGCTCCTATTTGGCATCAAGTATTGCTGGAGAAACGGAGGTCTCTGAAATCTGCTGCTTATCGTGAACACTCTCTGATGTAGATTTTCAACTGAGAGGTTGAAAACCCTGGAAGTGCGAGCCAAATCATTAAGAAGTAAGGTGGAGACACGTATTACGCATGATTTAACAGGCAAAAGATACAACTCAGCAAGGTTAACCTCAAAGACATCTGTTATACCTTATTACACCTGAGACGCAAAGAAAATGACTGGCTTGAGGCAGGATTAAAGGAGTAACCTTCACCTGGGGCAGTTGTCTGAGACTCTGCTGAGTAGTTGTGGCGTTGTCGAGGGGGGGTCAACAGGAGCTGACTTAATTTCCAGGTGTGTAAACCACACCAGACTTGACTCACCTGACATCATCCCTTCTCTGTTTGGGCTCATCCCCATAACTCATTTTCTCATCGCAACTTCTCAGTAATCCCTGCTCTCAGACCCACCACCACCTCTCGTTTTCTCCCCATGGAGCTACTCAAGAGGCGAGAGAAGAGACGCTGATTAATGTGACTCCCAGCAGCCTGTGTCTGATTCCACAGCACTAGAAATAGAAAGCCGAAAGAAACAGCGGCAGCACTTGTGAACTGTCATCACGTGGAACAAGAGAAACACCATGTGGAATCAATCTGGATACTGCAATCACATACCTCACCCTGGATATCCCTTCTACCATGCACCCTGCAGGTACGCTATCACAATGCCAACGTGTATCCAAACTCTGCTTGTGCTGTCCGTGCAGTTTCAGTAACTTGTTGGAGTCACTTGCTTTTTGCTTTAAGGTCTTTTGTCATTAATTGTTTTTGCACTGGGACAAAATTCTATGTATTTAACATGTTTGGTGATGAAAGTGATTCTTTAATCTTAAAGTGAACACTTTAATCTTTGGTGTCCCTCAGGGGTCAATGCTTGGCCCGCTGTTTGGAAAATTGTTATTGCCATTAGAGACAGTTGTTGATCCAATGAGTCTGATTTAATGCATCCTTGTTCATTGTACGCCTTGGCTTATAAACCATGGTGTTAGGCATTGTAGTCTCCAAAGCAGAGGTTGTGACCAAACTGGTTTGTCTGGAATGTTTTTTGGCACCTGGCTTTAACAGAACCAGGAAACTGGTTTTGCCTGTACAGAATAATAGAAGTTAGAGAATAGGCAGGTTTGTTGGTCAGTGTGACAGTAGTGCTGTTTTCAAGCACTGAGCTGTTCTCATGTTACCTAAAAAAACACTCCTACAGTAAGCTTGTTGAGCTTATTAGCCATAGTGTATTTGAACAAATGGCTATAAGCTGTTTTCTCTCTCTTAAAAACACTGGATTAAAACAGATTACATAAGATTTTACTGGTCCTCTTCCATATTGTCCCTGGTCCCCCCTCCCGCAGCAGTAATGACATCATTACATTTATCACAAGGTTTCAGATGTGACCCACTCTCAAATGAACACCATCAATCACCTCAATTCCCTGAGGGGAGAACAGACCCCTGCCTACGCTTCTTTTTCTGTTGGATACTGTAATAGTCTCTAACCTCTAAAGGCTGCTTGAGCTCAATCACCAGAATACTGATTCACCATTGCTAGTTATTTATGAAATCCCTGTGTGGTTGAGTATAATGAGGACATAGTGTAAAAATGAACAACATGATAAATGATAAACATGTAACATGCTATCTGTACTTCTGTGTACAGTTAGCATGTAGTGTGTATGTTGGCAAGTGCACATGCATTATAAGAGCTTAGCATATTTTTTGTCTTTATCAGTCCATGCTGTGCACATAGTTCATGTGAATTTGTGTTGGTGCACCAGCAGGAGGAGCGGTAGGGGTGGTCTGCACCGGGGGGCAGAGGGATTTAGCTGATGAGTGAGTCATACCTCAGACCACTGGGCAGGTCAATGACCTGTCAGATCAGCCAGCAGAGAGAGAGAGAGAGAGAGAGAGAGGAAGAGTGTACACAGGAATCCAGGAAATAGCCCTGAGCTCCAAAACAAACTAGCCATTGCTTTCCACTCCCACTCTAGTCTCTTATGGTGAAGTACTCTGACTCACACTATGAATGTTCCATCTGTAGCCCAGTCAACTCATGGATTTAAGTCAGTTAAGACATTTTGCTGCATAAATGCAATGTTTGACATGCTTAAGATGATGTGGAAACAAACTGGATAGCTGTAGGAGATTAACTATTTACTGTTTTATTTATCTTCTTTTTCAGTGTCTATTTTTGATAACAAATCGGTGTCCTCCTTGTTGCTTCAAAGTCATTTGTGCCCTGTTTCCCATCTTCTCATCTTGATTTTTAATCCTCTTTTGGGATTTACAGTTTTCTGTTCACCTGTGCATGCCTCTATATTGGAAGATTGACTGCTGAGTAAAATATTCAAGTTTAACACCTATAATCTCACTGACAAAAGATGGAAAATGCTTTTTAGTTTAGAGTTAAGATGTTAAGGTAACATTTTATATGATACGAGGAAGAGGACAGCACCGAAATTAAATCTTTGTTTTTCTTGGAGGAAGAAGCGATAAGGCTGCAACATTTCACTTGTCACTCCAATAAAATTATGAAGTGTTGTAACCATTTTATTTGAGCCTCTCTCTAAACTGTCAAACCCCTGCTCATGTAATTGAAATAGCTTTTTTAATAATAAAGACTAAAAATTAAAATATTACCTTAGAGAGATAGAAGCATTGGCAGTATAATGAAGCTCGTTCTATGAACTCAGTAAAAGTTCAGAGATCCCTTAGCGAGGCTGATCTAGTTAATGATTCCCTCACCTGTCAACAGGCACATCGTTGACACTGCCAGACTCCGCCCCCATTCCTCTGCTTAATCCAATGTGTTTACATTCAAATGACAAGGTGTTTATTCGCTGTTTGAGGAAGTCCTTAGCCAGACTCCATTGTTTGGTCCGCTAATCCAGCATAAGCCAGCAGCATCAGTCAACCGTGTAGGCTTGAGGTGAGCGTGAAAGCTTAATGAGGGCCTGCGTGTGTTTGACTCAGAGTATTGATTGTATTTGTGTTTGTGTGTGTGTGTGTTGGGGGGGTATTGCGTGGAGGGCTGGTAATTGAGTGTTCATGTGTCGTGTTTTCTGAGTGGGCCAATCAACTGTGTTCGAAAGGTGTCGATAGGCTGAACATATTTGATCTGCGCAAGAAATTCTTCATAAGGATATTGGGAGATTAATAAGTTAGACGGTGTATATTTATGTTTGCATCATATTTCGCAGTGTTTACAGAGAATATTCATTGGATATGATCAGAAAAAGTACAAGAGTGTGACGGGGCGTGACGTGACAAAGGTCATGACACAGATTCAAGCTTGCAACACTGCATGTGCCGAGTTACTCAGACATCACAGAGGTGTGTACCTGTGTGCACATAACCTGCATGTGAGGATCTGTGTGCGTGCGCACGTGCAGTGCTGTCAAGCTCACAATGGCTCAGAGATATAAGTGGATTTGGGCTGGTGGCCCAGTAGGGGGTGAATGGAGCAGATTGTCTGAAAGCCTTTGCCTCATCCCTACACATACACACACACACACACACACACACACACACAGACAAAGTGCTCTAACACGCTTGCTCCTACACCTATATATACATAGACACAATCATTGAATTGGGTTTATCTTAAGAGCCACCTTAACCTCTCTCAAATATTTAGTTGGCAAAGTGTGTGTGATCTCCTGCTAATCTCTAAACGTGGACCGAATAATGTGTGTGACAAATGAAACTTGGCAAAATAAAATCTAGTACAGTGGCGCGATCCCTGTCATCTTTAATTTAGGTCATGAAATACATTTGCGTAAAAAGTTTCAAGGAATAAAGATGAGCTTTTAGTGTTAAACTTCATCTAAGGCAAAGCAGAAATAACTGAGTGAGTGAGAAAGGTAAATACTGTAAATGTGAGTGAGTAGCAAAGAGACTACTGTATATGTCCAGAGGCAAAACACTTAGGAAGAAATTGCCCTGACAGTTGGTAAAATATCTTGTGAAATTAAAAACTGATGCTCCTTAAAATTTGGAGAATCCTTTTTCACATTTCAGCCTCTTCACATTTTTCCTCAGTGAACTACCAAATATTATCATATGAATGCTATTGCTCTATATTAAAGGCCACTGTACTGTACAGTATTGATTCATGGGAGCATTTGACTGAGATATTCTTGCCCAGTTTGTTCTGGGCAAGAAAAATGGCATAGGTTTTTAATAATAAAACAACTGAATACATAGCCTGAAGCAGTATAAATGTTGGAAACCATGCAGCCAGGCATTAGAGAGTGTGCCACATTCACATTACCAACCAGCATAAACTGAAAATAAGACAATTGAGGGTTGGAGCATAGATTATTTTGGGACAAAGTAAGGGGAAATGGCCCTGCCTCCAGCTTCCAGTACCCGGAAAGAAGGTAAAACAAATCTTAGATGCTAAAATTAACCAAAAATCAGATTAAATGTGTCCAAAATTTTATTTACCACCCTGGTGCACACACACTTGAATTCGTTGTGTATTTTTTTCACAACATTAAAACAGAGAATTGCACGGGAAATGTGCACAGAAAATGGCACAGTACAGTACAAGCATCTGACCTAGCATCTTAACTTGGGAGTCTCCAGGAGAATCTGTCATTCAGTCTCTATAGCTGTCCTCTTCTCCTACTGAGTGTTGACACACTGCTGTGGCTGGATGTTTGATGCGACTGACACTTTGACAAAATGAATTCCCTACAAGTCATTCTCAGGGAGGGCGACCTTATGTCACAAAGTGCCGGGCTGTCACAGCAGCAGATTTGGATGGGACTGCACTAAAGAGAGAGAGCTGATATGGCTGTGGTTTCTTTGACATTGTGGTTTGTCTGTGGCAGTGGTGATGTGGTAAAAAGATGATGAGTTAACTGTTGATTCAGTCAGTTTTCATTACAGTAGTCAGAAACCACAGGAAAGCAGTAATCCTGGTTTCTTATGTAAACAGGAAAAGTTGACAAACCAGCTCCAGAACAAAATATATAATATATATACATAACTGGGGGATATCATATTGTGTTTAGTTATCAACAGAAAACTATTCAACAACAACTTTGATAAAACAAAATAAGTATGAAGCTAAAGTGGCAAACATTTCCTGTTTCCAGTTTCTCAAATGTGAAGAATTTGCTGCTTTTTTCTGTTTTATATTATTGTAAATGTAATATATTTTGGACTGTTCATGAGACAAAACAGGCAAAGTCATCTTGGGCTCGCAGGAGTGATGGACATTTTTCACAATTTCCTGGCATTTTAAAGACTACATTTATTGATTAATCAAAGAAGAAATAGAAAGAGCAATCAATAATGAAAATGATTCCTAGTTGTAGCTCCAACCATGTTATCGTTTTACATAAATGTATTGTCCAAAGGAATAATTCTAAGCAAATGTTAATTAAAAACTAGAAGTTTTTATTACGTGTGAAGAGTTATGTCTGATGTAATGCATAACAGTGGAAGTTTGATGTTTAAATGGGATTTCTTTGCATACATTAGGCAAATATACACTCATATCAAAAATATTAACATCTTGATATTGATGCCAACTTTATCACCGAGGCAGGTAATCTGAAGATTTTGTTCAGAATATTATCAGATTGTGAATTTACACAATGAAGATTTATATTAGTTTCACAGTGTGGATAGTTTAACAGTTACTCTGTAGAAACTGTTTGGCATTTTGGGAACAGTCTGAACAATTACATTTTTGCTTACCCAGAAAGGGATTTTAGTTTGATAGTATTTTATTGTTGTTGTTAGATGAAAAGCTTGCATCTCCAGATTGTCAACATTTCAGTGACAGCCTTGTTTGTTTGAGCCTAAATACCATGCATTTTTCATTTGAGTCTAAGGGCCATAGAACTGTCTCAGCCTAAAGAGGAACAATGCAAACTCAGAATTCAAATTAAAATATAAAAGAAGATTGCTGACATTTTTCTAATGGCAGCAATTTCCCTGTGCTCATTAGCCAGATTAACTCTATCTACAGTATGTTTTTCTTGGCCAGGATGGTAAATTAGTATGATGTCCAACCTTTCAAGCTCATTTCACATTCTTAGATGGGACACTGTCCAAATGTCATCCTTCTTATAATTTTAGATGTGTCCTCATCTCAACCTGCTTAATTCATGAGAAGTGGGAGGAAATAAAAACAAGCAAAGTTGTTTTGTCTATGTAGCAGGGACATAGAGAGTTCACTGAAGGTTTGGTGGTTAAATCCATCCCAGAAAGCCGTTGGTGGTGAGTGTAATCTGTGGGGTTTTTTTAACGTTGTTTCATAAAATGTGGTGTGTGTGCTGTGACAGCAGTGACAGGATCAGGGCTGAGAGGGTAGAAGGCAGCTGTGAACTTGAGTAGTTTGAATTACAACAAGATGCGAAGGAAATGGGTTCATTAGAGTCAATAGTACAGTACATATGGACGGATCGTAGCCTAGAGCACCTCTCGAAGGCTGCTGACTTCAAAGGCTTCACCTCTGATTTTGACTGAACTGGATGAGCAGAGATGCTGAGCACTTGTTGGCGAAGTGTAGGTTTCTGTATGGGCCTCAGCTTGGGAAGGTAGGAGAGAATCAGTCACTTATATTGTCAAGAGCAATATCAGTACATTGGGATTTTGTCCTTAATATATATATATATATATATATGTATATGATAAGTCAGTATTCTCCTAAACAAATGTTAGATTGGAATATTAATTACATATTAAATATTAGATAAGACAGTAAAGGACAATGCTCTTTTTAGTGAAGATGCACATACAATATTTGTCTAAGATAAAGTATGAGATCTCTATCAACAAAAATTAAATGTGATTGCAATTAAGGTTATAATAATAATACAGCAAGTTACACAACATTTATATTTTTCATTAGACTACTATTAAGGTTCTAATAATAATACAGCAAGTTACACAACATTTATATTTTTCATTAGGCCACCAATAATTTGGAAAGCCTTTCTAGATATTTTCTAGATAAATATATAAAATGTCAGAAATAGCATTAACATGGTTTCATTTCGTTTTCTTTAAAGAACCTCTGACTTTTTGTCACTCCCCTATTTCTAAAACCAAACCTATGCCCTTACCTTTGATAAAGGAAAACTGACATAATCAAAGTTGTTAGTAAAGAAAGGTCTTGTGGTTTCTGCTAAGACAAGCTATCAGAATTTGATCGGTTCAAGTTCGCTATATCAACTTAAAAGGTGATGATATGTCAATTTTGTGTTCACAACTTGTTTGCGCTGCCCCCAAGTGGCCAAAAAAACTTATTGCATGGTTACAATTTTTTTATATTGAGCCATATACGTTTCGTTAATAGATTTTTCAAATTCTCAAATGTTACTTTTGGTTTTGTCCTCAAAAATCCAGTATCTTTCTGGCTTCAGTTTGTATTAGGGATGCACTGATCCCACGTTTTATCTCCTGATACTGATTCCAGTACCTAAGCTCAGGATATTGGCGAATACTGAGTTCCAATCCGATATTTGTGCTCTTTTTTTCTTTGTAAATTTAAAGTCTTTGTGCCGCATTGTCTGAAACTCAGTTGGAACATTTTTCTATATGTTAGATAATGTGACGCTGTAACTACACATAACTTCTTATCGTTCACATAGCATTCTCTTAATTATGAATTATTAATTAATTATTAATTATTTAAATTTGATTTATTTTGGTCAAGAAGCTTTATGAACATGACTTCACATTTTGTAACATCACTGACTAAGAAATTGTTTTTAACGTGAATTCATCATGTCTGGACAATATCTGAAACGTTTAATAAGGTCATTAATGGCACAGATGTGTATTTAATCGGTGCATTACAAATTATTTGTTGTCAGTATGGATGCACATTTATCCTGTTTGTTTAATCTCAAATGCAAGGGCCATTAGGTTGAAGCATGGGAGCCTTTTTCTATTTAGATGGTTCATTATGATATTAAGCACTAATTCTTAACATTAAGATGGTAATGTGTTGATGCACTCAGGGGAAATTAAACTGAATTGTATTGTTTTTTTCTATTGTAATTATTTTATTAAAGAGTGAATGGTCTTTACCAGACACTGCTAATATAGATGGATTATACAGAGTCTATAGTCTCTGCATATTTTAAGTAGCAGTTTTATCAGTAATGTGGGCTGGAGAAAAAACAACCCTTTACTTCCATTCCAGGAAGAGCTGGATGTGTAGGATTTTGATATCAGCCTGCTCCCTATTCTCCATCTGTTTGTCACTGAAACCCTTTGAGCTTGCCAGTCTCGCAGGTCTCACATTACACCCCAGCTGGCCCAGTCCGTGTGGGCAGCACAGCTCTAATCCCTGCCTAATCTGAGACAGTTTTGTGTGTAATCAAAGAATCCACTGTACATGCATGAAGAGGCGTGGCTGTGCATGAAAAACACACATACAGTTTACATACTATATGGTTTCCATCAAAACACAAAGACGGATTAGTGTTGTCTCTTATAGTTTTACTTTGACATTGTTTAATCTTTGTGATTTTTATATAATGTTGGCTTTTTATCCTTCAACAGACTAAGTAATAACTTTGCAGTGGTATCAGGCAGAAGGAGTGATTGGTTGCATCACCAAAGATTTAGTAGGCAGTCCAATAAGTAATCATGTACAGTAGCCCATATTCATATATATGACCTTAAAGAGACCCTGTCATAGGAATTCAAATGTTTGTCTGTTTGCAGTATATGCATATAGACATTTGAGACCCCAATTCAGAACTGGTGTAAAGCATCATTTATGCCCAACTGTTAGATCATTTAAGAGATTGATTCAGTGAGTGGGGATCACAGAGATAAACCCACCAACTGGCTGACTTCATATTTCTTTGCTTTAAAGATAATTTGAAAGTTGGTGCTTCCCAATGCTGTCCACTCCTCAGCACTTCAGTCAATACTGTTGAATTAATATTTTTAGCACAGCCATCACCATAGCAAGATGTGTGTTTGGATTAGCCTAGTTAGCATAAAAACTGGAAGCAAAGGGAAACAGCTAGCCTGGCTCTGTTCAAAGTGAAAAATATTGCCAATCATAACCTTAATTTACCTAATTTTAACCTGCGAAATGTAAAAATGTGTTGGTTTTAGGGGGGAGTTACATGTTGGAGCAAAATTGCTTCCACATCCATCAGACATGGAGCAGCCTATTTTTCACTCCTGAGAAAAATATCTGGTTCTTTAGCTAAATGCTACACTACAACTTGGTAACTTTATCTGTCTGCTGTTTGGTGCTGGGCAGGCAGCATACAGTGGGTTTATTGGAGCTTTATTGAGCTATATTTCTGAAGTTCTGTGTATTTTGGAAGGCATCGGAGGCCTGTCATAATAGCACTTTTATGTGTGACTTCGTGAAGCCCAGTATAGTATGTTTGGCACGGCAGCAAGGTGTTAAGTGCAAAAACTATCTGCTGTGGAGGAAAACCGTTAAGTAGGACAAATGGGACAACCCAAACACATTTCCATTGCATGTATTTCACTTCCCACATTGGCAACTCCAAACACGAAGAAACTCTGTCTCGTATTAGTCTCAACGGACTCAACGAGGGAAGCGTGGGCCAGAGCAGGACTGGAGTGATTCTCCTCAGTGTCAGTGGGTAGAATGGATTCCTCTCTCTACCTCCTAATGAGGCATGAAGTGCCATTGTATACCTGAATTTTGCCACAGAGGTCTATATTTCAGCAGCAGTTGCTCTTAAAAATAGATCCAGGCTATTGTATCCGGTAAATTAAAAAAGAAGCACATATCCAACTTGAGATTCAAAGCAGGGATGGATATTATTTTTTAGTGCCTGCATTATTCTGCTGTGTTCTGAAACTTTTATAGGCACATTTGCTTCTTGGGTAATAAATGCTATTGCAGATCTGTGTATCTCTGGGGAAGGAAGTGTTCACATCTTTGAAGCCAAGTTTCAGTGATGTGATAAATGTTGCCATAGTGGCCAGCCTCAGCAATGCAAATCTAACACTGATAAAAGTATAGATTTCTGAGTTAGTTTTCCTTTGGAGATTTTGTTTAAACATGGCTTTAAATTCATTTGGGGTTTTATACTTACTTGTCTGAAATAATCTGATGGTTCAAATTTGGGCTGTAGCCTATAATTCACCACTGCTGTTTTCTCAGACCAGGCCACCTGAGTGAGGCTTGACTCAGCAATAGCTGCAAGTCCTTCATCAGTCTCTGCACTGGATCCGTTTGGCCACAGTAGTGCTCTGCATTCAGAACGGTTTTGACAGAGCTCACAAAGCGCTTAAAGTGAAAATAGATGCTTTGGTTTGCAGTTGTGAATGGAAAGCATGGGTGAAGCATGGGTAGTGGCAGGTGTTTCCAAATATCTCGCCAAAGGCCTGCAGTTGAAAATGAGCCAGCTGGCTAACACTGGCACATTTACAGAAATGTTGATTAATGTGCGTTGTCCTTATAAGACAAGGCAAGGCAAGGCAACTTTATTTGTATAGCACATTTCATACACCAGGGCATTTCAGTGTGCTTTACAGGGTACTAAAAATACAGCAAATGTGAAAGATTTACAATTTTAAAAAGTGCAAAAGTACAGGCAAGTTATACAAGAGATGAACATTTTTAAAGTAAACTAGTGCATTTTAAATCAATTGGAAATAAAAATATAAAAGAACACAGCAAATACTCCCACATTTAGATGCACAATTTAATTAAATTACAAACAATTTAAAAACAATAAAAATGGGGCCGAAATCCTGATTGAAAGTTATCTGAGCAATTGTTCAACGTAAAAAAATTACTTAATTTTTCAATGACATTCCTAAACAGTAGGTTTGATATAGGCCGATAATTATTTAGTACTGTTGTATCAAGTCTGTTCTTTAGAAGAGGCTTAATGACTGCTGTTTTCAAAGTCTTTGGAAAAATGCCAGATTGGAGAGTTGTTAACTTGACTTAGTTCTTTCTTTAGGCTGCTCAACGCTGTTTTAAGGAAGGTTGTGGGTAAAACATCAGGGCAACAGGTGGATGAATTGAGATTGGAGATAATTTCTTCAAGTGTTTGTCATTAATGGGATTAAATTGTGTCATGCATACCAAGTTACTTCTGGAAGACCCGGGTGATGATGCTTTTTTGTTATTAATAAATAAATAAATAAATGAAATGGCGGCATTTAAAGCGCTTTTATCCAAAGTGCTTTACAATTTTGCCTCTCATTCAGACACACACGCACACGCACACACACACACACACACACACACACACACACACACACATACACACACACCAATGGCAGCGAGCTACCATGTAAGGTGCTGGCCTGACCATTGGGAGCAATTTGGGGTTCTGTGTCTTGCCCAAGGACACTTCGACATGTGGACAAGAGGAGCTGGGGATCGAACCGCCAAACCTGTGATCATGGAAGCATATTTATCCATCAGACATCAAATAGACTGAAAAACGTGTCCGAAACACTTCCAGTGTTTGTTGTAGTTTGTGTTGTGGAAGATCAGTGGAGTGAAGTGTACAAGCCAGTTCATGCAGAGAACTGGAGTTGTGCTGCAAAACTTTTAGGTGACATGTTATACTCTCAGCTATGCATATCCTGAGCAACAATAAGGGGCTCTATTTATTCTGTCATGCTCAGTTTATGTCAGGATCAATTTACACAATATTTGTATCTTTTGTGACAGTCATTGTATCAGATGGGGTGATCATAGAGTCATATGTTTTTCTGCAATATTACCTGCCGTGCCGAAACACATGCTAAACTATACATTGGGCCCCAAGTCAATCATGGCTTGCTGTTGTTCAAGTGCCACGGATCGCCACACTTTTACGTGACAGCACCATTGAATATTAACATATGTAATCAAGGTTTTTATGAATGTGAGTGAACCTGGACCTTTTTATTGTCACTTGGCAATGAGGTGGGCTCTTTTCCCGTCTTTTTCCTTCCCAGTTCGTATGACACACTACACATTTTTTGTTTCTGATGCCCCATGTCCGTTGTTTTTTTGCTGTTATTAGGCTGATATTATGTAGTCGGACCTGGCATTAGTCTTTTGCTCTGTCTAAAACTGGGAAAACGCAGCCTTTTTATAAATGTTGTTTAAGTCTTCTTTTGTTAACTCACACTACACATTTTAATCAGCTTTTCTGCACATCCAGAACCTGTGGCTTTTATACGTTTAAGACACTGCTGCATTGCTATCATCACTGCTGCTGACATATTATACATAACATTTAATCAGCCCAGAGCCACCCAAGCATCCATCTTCAGGCTCTGATTCTAATTTCTCTTGAAGGGGTTGGGCTATATTTTCATCACTCTACAAACACATGTTTAACTTTATGCTGTGGAGAGTGACTAGGTCAGAGCCCAGACACTAAACATTAACTGTATACTCTGTATTCATATTAAACTATAACCGTTCCCAGTGAGTTGGAGCAAAATGTCTTATTATGGTCAAGGACTGAGGTGTATATTTGATTTGTTCATATTCAGAGATGTGGTGTTACCACTTTGAATCACCTGGATTAGTGTAGTATATTAACTAAATTAAACAAGGGAACCAGTGGTTTAATTTAGTCATATTAAATGTCAGAGGATCCTGCAGTATCGGATCAGGGTGGAATTTGGTATCGCTGCATGGCATTTAGAAGCATTTTCTCAACTGAATCAATAAGATGCTCGTCAGTTGGCCTCAAGTGGGAAACGTCTGTGTGTTTGTGTAGGCGTGGTCGTGTCTGTCTCCTTGTGACTGGGCTGTTTTTATCTTTGTTTCACTCATTAGCTGTGTTTCCACCGCAGGAACTTTCCCCAGGGACTAGGAACCTTTGGGTTTCCACCACAGGGACCAGGGTCTAAATTAAGTTCCGGGGGCATTATTTTACCCCCCAAAAGGTCCCTGCTTGGGGGGTAGTACTTTCCAAAAGTACAGGAACTTTCGGGGTGGGCTGAACATATCTGATTGGTCCAGCTCCGACCGGCAGAGCAGAAAGTGGTTTGACTATCTGGATCGATGCGTTGCTGGATCACAGGCCAGCCTTCTCTGGTGTAGCGGCTCAGCTCCTGCGCTGTTGGAAGCCATGGTGGAAGACACGGAAACGGATGACCAATCGGTTCAATGAATGATGCTTGTTAAATGCTATAACGTTAACTGTTGTCATACTATTGCTACCCTAGCTAATGTTAGCTATCCGCTAATGCTAACCGCTCATGGTGTAAAATCGTGGTGTTCGATAAGACAAGGCTTGGCTAAAACGATACAAAATGATATCTTGTTAATGTTGTATTAATGTAATGTTAATGTATTTTGCACATTTATATTTCTGCAGATAAATAAATAGTTGTGGAAACAAATGTTTGTATAGTGGCTCTATATGTGTAAAAAGACACAATGCTTATGTTACCATATTCTAATATTTACAACACTCTGAGGAAGCAGTGGCTCTCAATTTCACCACTATACACCGGTAAACTCAGTATACCAGGTGAGAGAGCATAGGTTAAAATAAACAAAGGCCCTTATGCTGAATTGCTGGTGATGTGTTTAAACAAGTTTGAGTTATGCAGCTATGTGATGGGTGTAACCTAATGGGTATAATTTGCCTAATCTTCGCTGGTCTTCAGCAATGAAGACAACAATGAGCTGAAGGAACTTTTTAGTTCCTTGAAAAGTAGTTCTTGGGAATAAAAGTTCTGGGTACTTTGGGTGGAAACGTGGCTATAGTGTCTCTCTACCACTTTGTCATTGCATCTTAAGCTGTATAATCTATGCGTTTCTCTTTCACATTTATTTGTTTAATCACTTATAGAGAATCTGGTAAAACACATGAATCAAAGAAAACTGAAGATATCTGTCTTTAATAAATGCGAATAAAGGTAATCTTGGCAGTTTGCTCCATCATCCCTCCATTTCTTCATCTGCCTATCTGTGAGTACTGCTGGTCTCATTCAGAGGCCTCACACCATGGTCCATTTCTGTCACATCATTAGGTCTAACATGCCACAGGCGTCTTAGATCCTGTTGAAACTCAAACACAAACAGTTTATTTCTTGCATCATTGTTACTCAGTCATTGGACAATGACACCCATAAAAACACTCTATCAACAACATTTTCAGAGCAGATTTCTAACTCACATCAGCGTCTAGTGATTCCACCAGAAACTCAATTATATTTATAGTACTTACAAAAACACTTCAATGAGGCTGGCACTAGGGCTGGGCCATATGGCTGACAACATCAAAATAACGATAATATTTTCTGATTCATATCGTTATATGTCATGATATAGAAAATGTATGCAAAATCACTTGAAATAATCCAGTGCAATCATCATTGTCTGTCAGTGCAATGAACAGTGTTTTATTGTATTGTTTTTATCTTTGTCATCACGATTAAATCGCCTCTGCATCTTAAAGCTCTAGTCCACCAGGATGCCCCGAAATTACATGTATTTTGTATTTCTCTGCACTAAACTTTGTGTTACAATGTAGGTCTTAGACCTTCTCTCTCTGACCTCTTCTCATGTACAGATTTGTCAACAACTCTTGTTCTCTTTTAGAAACATTATGGCACCACATTTCCAGTATTTCATTTTTAATTTGGTTAGTTAATTATTTAAACTGTTTTCTATCTTCTTTTTTTCTTTCTTTCTTTCTTTCTTTCTTTCTTTCTTTCTTTCTTTCTTTCTTTCTTTCTTTCTTTCTTGTCAGCTTTGATTCGACTCCCATTGATACTCGGGCACACACTCACACGCATTCTTACACACACACACAAAATCCCTTCCCCTCTCTGAGACGGGGCCCGTCAGGACACTGTGAAGTGTTTTGAATGTGAATGCAGTGTAGACTTGTCTTCCATTAGCATGCCAGGCTGTCAGTCTCCATGCAGAGTCCCTTGCTGTCCGACTAAAAGATGCTCTCCTGTTGTCCACACACACAACAAGAGGTGTTGCTTGCAGTAAACACTCTAATCTCCTTCTCTTGAAAAAGCCTACCATAAAATCCCACCCCTATTTGGCATATTTATTGCAATGGACAAGAGTGGGGGCTTATTTAAAGCCAAAGATGGCCTCATCTCGAGGTTGCCATAGCAACAAAATGTCCCGAAGCAGTCTCTTTAGCAACAGAGGTGGACGCTACTCCGTCTGCTGTTTCTGATTGGTTGTGACGGACATCTCTATTACACCACCATCCGCCCCCACCATCCCTCCACCCCACCCTCCCAAAATACAGCCACAATCAAGATAGAACGGCTCATCAGGGCTGAAGAATCCCAATCCTGCTACTTGATGGAGCTGCAATTTACTGTCAGGGCTGCTTTATAACCTGTGTGTCTCTCTGGGGAACGTGGTGGTGGGAGTTGGGGAGGGGTGGGGTTGCAGCTGTTGTGATGGGACATTAGCTGGGACAGCATAAAAAAAAAATATAGAAAAGATGACAATGATGAAGATGAAATCAAAGGCAGCAGTTTATCCAAAGTACATTCTTACATTCAGACTAATTGTGTTTTGTAAAAGCAGGATGTTGAGGGGCGTGAAGGAAGGAAATTATGTAAAAAATGAATTGTGCTCAGTCCAGGGCAATGAGAAAGAGAAAAACAGACTTTAAAGTAGAGAGGGAAGACATAGAGAGAAAACACAAAAAAAGGAGTGGGAGAGAGCATAAGTGGTAAAATCCTGTTTCTGATAGAGAGGAGACAGGAGGTATGATAGAACAAGAAAGGTCATGAGCTGGAGTCATGGCTGTGAGGTTGTGTATAGCTTAGCCTGCCAAGCCAAGCCAGACACTCTATAAATAGTCCTATACATGTACTTCTGAGGGGCACAAAGGTTGATTTTCCTGGAATCAATGAAAATATGATCATCTCAAAGAGAAGGGCAACAACAGTGACTCATGTGGCACAGGACATTTAATTAATTTTTTTTTTATTTGTGATTTTTGTAATGTAGCATTTTGCGTTCATTTGATAGTTGACAGTGGAGAGAGAGACAGGAAACATGGGGGGAGAGTTGGGGAGATGAAATGCAATAAATGTCCCCATCCGAAATTGAATAGAGACCGTTGGAGTTACATGTTATGCATCTTGTCCACCAGGCCACACGGACACCCATGCAAAACTTATTGTAAATAAACATACAATGTATTTATACAATGTATCTATTTGGAATTATGGATATTATATTAAATTATGCTTCTCATCAGTATTGTTATAAGACAATGTCAAGTTGTCAGTTTGTCAGCTAGATCACATGGTATCAGGTCAGTAATCTGTTGTGTTGTTCACCACATAATATTTTCAGCTAGTGTAGTATAGCATGAAAATAGAAAATGAAAAACTAAAAATGTGTATCTATTAATAAAGCAATCTTAACTCAAGCTCCACTTACTCATTTGCTCTGGAGCTTTCCACTTTATTATGCAGTCTTCATCAGCAGATTAAGTTTGCTCCGTTGCCATGGAAATAGATGTTCAGACTTTCCATAATTCTTGGCACCTCTAGGACCTCTCATCCATGTTGACTTAAAAGTTTGCTGCGGTTTATTCATTGTGTTTCCAACAACTTGGGGTACTCTCATTTATAACTATATAAAAATGTACACAGTAAGAACCCCTGAAGTTTTCTATACTAAACATGTATATCTCTATTTCAATTCTCTTTGCTTATCCTATTATAAATATTTTAATCTCCTTATTGAATTATTCATTTATTTACTATTCAATCTTAGTTTAATCTTAGTTTAAGTTTTAGTTAATGCCACTGACTCTTCTCAACATACACGTCTTACTGGGATGATCATTTGTGGGATGTATTCCAGTTATCAGATGTAGTCCATCTTCTTTACTGCTTCAGTTATATTATCTACAGTTATATTTTTTTGTTGTCATTGGCATATTTGCTTTCAGCTCCACCGGTCCTGCTCTGTTTACTCTGAGCCCTTGTGTTTGTATGAACAGAGGAATTCTTCCATGTCCACATGCTGTCAGGACAGACAGGATAAGAGATGGTGGAAGTAGATATTGTACATCAACAGCAGAGCAACTGCTACCTGTCGCTCTGCTGTCGCAATGTCTGGGCGATTGATGGCTCTGTGGTCGACAGAGTCTGTCCTTAACAAGCTGTTAGCTGCGGCTCAGCACTCCAGAGTGATCAAAGTAAAGTAAAACTGCTCTTCGGTTTTAATGAAGGTAATGTTTTAAATATACTTGGTATATCACTCATTTTTATTTTTATTCTGATTTCACTTCTTTTCTCTTGTACGTACATCCTATTCTGTGCCAGCAATAAGTATTCCTATCAAAAGTATTAACAGGATTAAAGAGTAGTTCTTGCTCTTGCTTGTCCCAGACTTACAATAATTAGCTATAAGAACATAATGGCATCCTCAACATACAAACTAATTACATGTACTGATCCATTAAAAGAAATGCATATAGATGGCATTACCTTGACATATTCTACTACCATTTAGAAATGTTTATATATCAACCATAATTTTGTAACTACTGATTTTTTTTGTTATTATTTTTTATACTATGGATGGCAATGTCAGTCAGTCAGTCCACTATATCTCAACAACTGTTGAATGGATTGCCATGTAAGTTTGTGCAGACATTTGTGGTCCACAGAGGATGAATCCTACTGACTTTGGTGATCCCCTGACTTTCCCTCTAGTGCCACTATGAGGTTGACATTTTTGTTTTTTAGTGAAATATCTCGATAGCTATTGGATGGATTGCCATCAAAGGTTGTACAGTCATTCATGGTGATCCCCTGATTTTTCCTTTAGCACCACCAGCAGGTCAAAGTTTTCACTTATCCAGTGAAATATCTTAATATCTGCTGGATGAATTGGCACTAAATTTTGTACAGAAATTCATGGTTCCCAGACAATGTATCCTAATGTCTTTGGTGATCTTACTTTTTCTCTAACACCACCATGAGGTTGACATTTGTGGTTTTGAGTGAAATGTCTCGACAACTGTTGGATAGATTATCATGAAATTTGGTAAACATATTCATGTTACCCACAGGATGAATTGTAAAAGGTTTGTTGTTCCCCTGAAGTTTCCTCTAGCACCATCATCAGGTCAAAATTTTAACTTGTCAGTATGACTAAATACCTTCAAATCTAATGACATTCTCATCAGCCCCATCTGCACTTTGTGTTTTGTGCTAATTGGCAAATGTTTGCATAAACTAAGATGATGATGAAAAATTAGACAAATAAAAATCATTATACCTAAACATCAGCGTGTTAACATGGTCATTGTGAGCATATTAGCATGCTGACATTAGCATTCAGCTCAAAGCACCGTTGTGTCTAAGTATGGCCTCACAGAGCTGCTAGCATGGCTATAGACTTTTAGTCTTCTTTTATAGGGGGGGCACATGATCATCCTTTCTATAGTGAGGTAAGAATAGGACTTGTTTGTCTTAAGCATTGATTCTGAAATTTTAGTTTCATTACATTTTATTGCAAGCATTACCCTACTGAAGTGCCCTTCAACAAATCCCCGAATCCCAACCCACTGGAGCAGAGCTCTTCTGTAGGTGTCCAAACAAAAAGAGAATTTGCCAACAGGGATCAATAAAGTTTCACATTATATTATTAACCCTCTGCACTGTAGGCAGAAATCCAGCAGGTTTGAGGCTCGTAACAACTGCTTGAGTTACACCAGTGACACATTTTTCCTCTGCTTTACCTCTTGATGTTGAAGTGCGCCCACGTAGCCTTCACAGCTGAAGAGCATCCAGTAGATGGGCTGCCTTGTTACTATGCTGATTATGTTAAGTTTGCACTTATGTCCTACATTCTTGTACTCTATTACTTTACAGTCCTCATTCTCGTCTAGTAACTGATGGCCTTATTGTCTAGGAAACTTTTTTGAGAGAATGTTTGACAGAAGTAGTTCATTTGTAATTATAAAATCCATAAAAATTGCTTCTTTTACAACATATTCTGTTCCCCTTAAATAGCCTCCTAAAATTTTCTCTCTCTCAAGCATCTTCTCAATGTGCTCACAATGAATCTTATTTGCTGTGAAGGCACAAACTGCAATGTGAAGGCAAATTTTTGTCAGTGCAGGCGCTTTCGTAATGAGCCTAAGCATTATTCACTCTCATACATGCTCTTCCCAATCACAAGGCTCCATTCCACTGCCATTCCTGTTTATGCTAATGAAAAATATTTTCATTATCTCTGCAATAAGACATTTAATAGGCACTCTGCTTCTCAGCCCGGTGAAGAGTGTCTATAATTACAGTTAGTCAGGCGCAGAGGCAGGGGGCCAAAACGTCACAGCTGATTTGAATGTGGGCAAGTGTCGAACAAGCAGTGATCTGATTTCCGTAGAGCTATCAGGAAATGCTCCTGCAAGTGGTCTGGATAATTAGAATGGGTTTATTCTCAAAGTACAATGGATGTTGAAGAATGAGTCATGCAAGCATACCAATAGCAGATGTAGTAACATAAATGCATACTGTATCACTCTAGGTGTGGTATATGTCACCTTGCTGGCATTTATCCAGCTATAGTATTGCAGCCACATTTTTGAATGTTAAATTGATGTGTTTTAATGTAAAACTACTGTGCCTACACCTACGGTAGTCCTAGACCTAGTTTTTAGTCATGCATACTCTCTTAAAAAATAGAAACTTGAAAAACTTAATATTTTTCAAACAGTACCCCTTAGGGATGGAGTGAGGAATAACATTATTTCAGCAAGTGTGCAGTAACAAAACTGAGTGTGCAGCCATGCTAGCAGCTCTGTGATGCTGTACGTAGCACAGTACAGTTGGGTTTTGAGCTAAAGGCTAACATGCTTGCAGTGACAATGTTAACAAGATGATATTTAGCAGATATTATGTTTACCATATTCACTATCTTAGTTTAGCATATTAGCATGCTGACAATTGATCATTAACACTGATCAAAAAAACTACAGCTGAGGCTGAGCTGAATGAGAATGTCATTAGTTTTGCAGGTGGTGCATTAACACCTACACAAACTTGTCGTTTTTGACGTGATGATGTTGCTAAATGAAAAGTCAGAGGAATCACAAAAGTTATTACATCCATAAATCCATGGCAGTCTATCCATTAGTTGTCCAGAAATTTCATTCAAAACCACAAATGTCAACCTGCCTGTGGTACTAGAGGAAAAGTTGGGCTTTCACCAAGTCATTAGGGTTCATCTTCTGGGGACCACAAATGTATGTACTAAATGTCGTGGCAATCCAAGCAACAGTTGCTGAGGCATTTCAGTCTGCACCAAAGTGGTGGACCGACACTGCCATCCCTGCAGCCACACCACTTGTGTGGCAAAAAAGTTGGTTGTTTACTGCAGCCGTCATTATGCAGGGCCAAAAATATGGTCATTCAGTGCAGAGGACAATAGAAACCACATTGGTTCAACTTGAAAACACTGATGATTAAATGCTATTTGAATCAGTTTTTATTGGGATTTTAATCAGTTTCTAGTGGGAGCAAAACTCCCACTGAAGACATAAACTGATATCTTGCAGATATGGGAAAATGAATTTGTTAATTTTTTTAGCTTTTTAGACAGTAACACTGTAAAGCTGAGAGCTGCAGTAAATACACAAAATGAAAACCATTGCATCCTCGATGCACTGATATTTTGAATTTTGGACATATTTTAACCATGTGGTGAAAATTAAACTGGCTTGTTAACATTTATCATTCAACGTTCTGAGCACTGCTTGCACCAAGCTTGTTCACCGATTGCAGGTTGAAAGGTTTTTAATGATCAATGCTGACCATTTTACAAATCCATTTTGGGGGAGGGCAAATTGAAATATTTTTTTCTCATATTTATCAGAACTGTCATCAAGTATTATTTCAAACTCTGCTAACTAGTTTTATTTTTCAACTGCTCTAACTTCATTTACAGTATGATCTGCTGTTTAGTAATGTGTAACTGATTCTGTAACACCTGCTAGAAAAGGGTTTAGCATATGCAAACGGTTTAGTGTGCAGTAAATCACTTAAACAAATACCCATACCATGTCAGCACATAACGAATGTTAGCGTTGGAGCACCATAAAAACATGCACCTCCTTTCATATAGCACCAGTACTCAATTTGTTACCATATGATACGTTGGAGTTGCATTTGTGGTGTTGTTGAAAGTCTTTAACTTTTATGGGCTATCAACACAGAAAATGATGCATTGGTGAAGTGTTTATGTTGCGAGACAAGTGCTACAACCACAACACAGGGGTGAGAGCTGTTCACTGGAGGCTGAGTGTTTTTCTGCCACTTTGACTTTGGCTGTTGCCAAGTTTAGAGATTGAGGGTAAGGATCATCTTTCCTAACTATCATCACTATCAGTATTAATATTTAAGCTTCTCATCTCTGTATCAAGGTACGCACTGGTTTAACTTTATTATTGTGGAGTTATAGTGATTATTATGAAGTTTTATGAAAGAGGTTTGAACAGGCTGTATTTGCTGGTATTTGCTGAATAATATCTTGTAAGCCTGTAACAATAGACCTACAAGATAATAAATTTAATGAAATTGCCATGATATGACTGGATTTGCCAAATGTACATAATGCAATTCATATAATTTGTAACTGTGTTTCATGTTCAAACTTTAATAAACATTTAATAACACTAACAAATGTTTATGGCCAATCTCATTTAGAGTTTATTAAAAATTTAATCAGAATGTTACATTTTTTTGCTTGATAGTGTATATTGATCTAATCAATTATTACCACTGTAAGAGGAATCATATTGCAAGATATTGTAGTAACATTTAAAATATTGAACGACTGTCCTAAAAATTGAACTCATTTTCATGGCAAAGTCTAAGATTTACACCCCTAATATGTTGTGTTATCACTGTTATTCTGCTTTCCAGCTGTAATTTCAGACCTCCAGGCTGTGTGTCTTGAAATTTTTATTTTTTAACCAATACACATAATAATTTCTTCATAGCTGCAGATGCTAGGACCAGTATACTTCCAACATCAGTATTGTTTGCAGTTATCCGTCTCTGAATAGGACTGAATCTATAGCCAATGAACTCTTTGGGCAATTTAAATGACCAAAAAAAGCGACTTTATAGTTTTGACTCCAATTTTGTCTTATTTTTTCTTTTCAGTGCTTCAAACATGATGCCAGTAATTAACCTCTTAAAGCAAAATTTCTGCCCCTGTCAGTAGTTGCAATGGAACTGCCAATTTTGGGGTTCACTCACTTACTTGTGGCTTGTCAACAGAAACCATGTAGCTATAAATCCCATTTAAATACTTTGTAATCCTGTAGTGTATTGCAGTTTTATAGATAGTACTGGTGGGCCGGTGGAGCTTATGTCTATCGGGGCCATGGTAGCAGGGTCTCCATGCCAGTGATGTCAGCAATGGTCGTGTCTGCCTCAGTTATTACTGGCACTGTGTTGTTCTCCGTCTGCCAGCAGTGCTGAGCGACTGCCCTGGCTCTGTTAGTCCCACCTCATCCCCTCTATGCTGCTGGAGATGCTCTTTATTTTACTGGGTCACACTGAAACCAGAGATGTGAGAGCTTCCTGGCAACATAAAAGCGCTGTGATGTAATGAGCAAAATTTTGCTTTGTGCATCAGCTCCTATGTCCTTGAGGTCATACACCGGGTTGTAGCAGTGCCACTTTACCTACACTTCCTGTCTGAACAACAAACAATGGGTGTGACAAAGGGATCTAGGTGAGTGGGAGATGAGGCAGGGGTTGAGTCAGTGATGAGCTAAAGAACAAGCTGCATTATGCAAAATGCACCTCTAGGTTGTCTTCTTTGTGTTAAAATGTTGAATCCTGTTGTATATAGACAGATGATGCACTGTAACTTTTTCCAGTAACCTACATTGGCTCAACCCTCCAGCCTAACTCTAAAAGCCTTGTTCAATTTGTGATACAGCAACCTAAAAGCTTAGCCATCACCACTGAAAAGAAAATGTGTCCACCACATTCGGGGCATAAAAGACTAGCATTATGGGTATTATAATAGGTCCTGTTTATCAGCCTGATAGGCTGAGGTGTGAAATAAGAGATGTGTAATAACTCTCATTACAGTGATTTTCATGCCAGTGGGTACACTGGTAGCATACAGCTCACACTCTGCCACACTGGCAGATATGTCAGGATTTACCACTTAACCTGACAAAACCTCTGTGGACTTTTATACACCTTCATTTAATCAAACAAGGGGGCAATTCTGAATGCTTTCCAGCCTGAGTGGGAGTGAGGAATGGAGTGATGGTGAGAGCGTGAGAGAGAGATGGACTGTGAGAAAATCAAATGAAAGAGGCTGTTTTTATTTGTGATGTGTGCTGGATGTGTGGGTGGGTAGGTGGTAGCTGATGGCTGTGAAACCTGAACAAGAAACGGTGGCAGCAGCATGGAACTGAACCAAATGTGTCACTGCCTCATGCTCACTGGGCCAAGGAAGGAATTTACTGGCAACAGCGGCCTGCTAGGAATTCAGCGGGGTGACTGAGTGTGTGTGCGTGTGTGTGTGTGTGTGTTTGACTTTGTGTGTTTGTAGTGGTCAGATTGTATTCCATCTCTTTACCCCCTGGCCAGTTATAGGACTGAGCTAGCGTGCTGGCACTCCCTCCTCCCTGCTACAGGCAGGAAGAGCGTGTAGTACATGCAGCATTCGGCCACATTCACAAGCTTGGAGGGGAACAAAAGTAACGAAGCCACAGCAGTGACCGTATGGACACAGGTAAAAAAAAAAAGAAAAAAAGAAAAAAAAAGAAAGAGAAAACAGTCTGGGCTTTCTGTTTTTTTTGCTTTTCATTATTCTGAGGAAGCTTCCTGCATCTTTTCATAGTTTTATTTTTGCAGTGCCAGTGCCAGAACAAGGTGGAAGTGGGCTCTAATGTTACAGCAGCAGCACTGAGCTGCTGGCAGGGCTGCTCTGTCTCTACTGCCAGCCGCTAACAGAGCAACATAAAGTGTCTCGCAGATGTTTCTTGGACTGATATTAGGTAGCATGCTTGATATAGCAAATATAAGTTTATATGGTATTGTATTTCTCTGTATGGGTGCAGCCCAGCTTTGCCTTGGTCAGGATAGTGAGCTCTTCAGTTTGCCATAGCATCGTGGTCCTCCAGAGCCAAATTGTACTAAAGGAAGCCAGATAGATCCACTCTTCTATAGTGATATTTAACATTTAGTCAAATGCACTAACTGGTCAGAGTGGGATGATAAGAGGATTGTCACCATTGTCAAGTGGACAAATAACCTTTAAAATATTATGATTTGTTGATTTGTTAATGACTCCAGCAGGCTTTAAAATAGCATACAACCTGCACTGCAGCAACTACATGATGAGCTTCTCACAAAATCACATACTTCTTTCTCTCACATTTATTTAAAACAGGGCACAAATGTTTCTTTTGGCCTGGCATTGGTTTTGGTCCAAGCTTAACTTTTATGTTTATGTGATGTAAATCTGTATGATTATTAGACAATACATTCACTACTGTTTATAGTAGATATTATTGTAGTATAATCAGTAATTAAACAACTATATATTTAAAAATAATGAAAGATGCGCTTCTCAAGTTATCAGAGCTCAGTTTATGTCCTAAAACAGTAAACAGAAAATACACAAATGTATTCAATTTACAATAACATGAGAATAGCAAGCAATTAGTCACATTCTGTATAACTCTAACCAGCAAATGTTTGGCATTCATTTACTTTGTGTTAATGAACTAATCAATGCATCAGCTAGTTGTTTAGCACTAATAGATGAAGATTGTACTTTGAGAATCTTTACTGGTTTGTTGTAAAAAATATTTCCAGCTTAAAGCTCATGTGGCTGTTGAGAGCTGGAGGCTGAAAGCATCATCAGGGAGCTCTTCGGACTTTCAGTGGCTGCTAAATAATCGGAGCTCCGGGGCCAGCGGCCCACTCTGCAGGCTGCCGAAAATCAACAGTGATAATGTTTTAACCTACTTTTGTGCTGCGGCCAAATCAGGACCCCTTTTGCAGCTGTGGCATTGTGCGACTCAATTAGGTGATTTTTATTTAAGCATTAGGCCATGCACCAAGTGTCATTTAGTTCTTGGCAGAGGTGTGTGTGTGTGTGTGTGTGTAAATGTGTGAGTCTGTTTGCACATTAGTGAAAGGAAGTGACTGGTGTTGGTCTGTGAGCTCGCCAACAGATTTTAAATTACATTCTTTACAGAGAGCAAATTTTGTGGGCTCTCCATTTGAATTGCAACAGAGACCAGCCAGGCTTAAATTGGGCAAATGTGGAGTTTTTTGCGGTGTGCCAAGAAGAGAAGAGTCATTTGGCTTTTTATTGTAATTTTTTCCAATTAAGGTTTGCACTCGGTCTTCTGCTTTTTAGACTTGAAAAGGTCACATGTAGTCTCAGTGTTCAAAATAACTTTTACTGTGAGGGCATTTTAAATTTGCTATTCTTTTTACCAACGATTTTAACACTGGTGATGTTTGCTCACCTACAGTAAAACTTTAGCAGAGTAACACTGTACTTGTACTTGACTAGGATACACACACAAACTCACACACACACACACACACACACACACATAGACAGTGGTCTACCCTTTTCTGAAACACACACACTCTTGCACTCTCACTCACACATACTGTAATTGCAGGCATCATTGCTTTCTCTTCCTCTCTTCATGCCTAATACTGTACACACACACACACACACACACACACACTCACACTCACACTCACACTCACATACTTTGTTTAACATGTACAGTGTGCTCTGAATGGGAATGACCTTGCTGTGTTTCCCCATAGTGCACCGGCAGCACTGCCCGCCCTCCCTTGCTGCACTTTAAACACATTTCATCTGGAAAAACCCTTTAAATAGACGTGACCTTTGACAGAGAGAACACCCACTCACCAAATCATTTAGAAACACACTGTCTGCTACACATCTGTTGAAACACAGGCAGGGTGTGCAGTGGCAAACAATACAAAGACAAATTCTTGTTATTTATCGGAGATAAGAGTTGCGGTCAAGACCAGCAGCTCTGCTTTTTGAAACATAAGTCACAGTCAGATGGAGGTGTGGCTTATCGGTGATGGTGACACATTGATCAGTCCATCATCAATAAAAAGAAATGTCAAAGTGCCATGTGTAGCATTTTATCTTCAGTAAATCATTACCTCATTAACATTAGCCTTGACATAGTCATTGTATAATAACTGAACACAAAACAAGAGCACAGATGAGAAGCCTCTTTTATACTGTGTCTTACATAATGTAATCGGCTGGAAACATGATATTAACTTGGAACTTGAGTTAGTTTACCTTGCTCTAATGAGTGTTCACTGTCATCAAGAGCTTTCACTGGCTTTCATCTGCATGCTCTTCAAAGTGGACATTTGCAAGTAGCAACATCCAAATTGTGAGATTTTTATTTTTTAACTTTAGATGGGTAATGTTTATGTTAAGCAGATTATTATTGAATTTTTTTATTATGCTTTTTTGTGTGCTAATATTTATTGGCACACCACCTACTGTCTTCCTTCTCTTTTTCAGTCTGTGTATACATTTGTTAGATTACAGTGTACATTTTCTGTGAAATTTTGTGTTGGAAGTATACACCGAAACGACCAAGAAACAAATCTTTTATGCCCTCTCTGTGTGCAGGTGCATAGCTATGCAGCAAGCTTCCAACACACTTCCAATAAAGATTGAAGACAGATGTTGGCCTTTGACGTTTTTTGTGTTTGTGAAATTGTGAAAACAGTATTGATTAAAACACTAATTCACTGATAGTGATTACAAATCAAAAAAGATGAGATACCATCAACAAGTGATAGACCAAAGGCATTGTAAAAATGAATTATTACAGTAAGGAAACTGGATTTATAAAATCAAATCAAATGAGTTACATTGTTCCTCATCCCAGGAAGAAACAAAGTATTACCTGTAAAGATCAATACTAAGTCCATGAGAGTAAAAGTGAAAAGAATAAAATACACAACAGTTAGCCCAACAGTAATTAACAGTTCGAATGTTGTTTTAGCAACACATTAGCCTCAGACAGCTAGTATAGTGGCTAGCTTAGTTAGTAGTAAACTGATCATAGAAAAATAAATAGTGAAAATGTCCATCCCAGATATTCAATTTATGTTTATATAAATACTCATATTCGAGAAACTCTAACCAGCAGTTTCCTTTGATAAATTACTTAAACAATTAATAATTTATCAAATTTGCTGGTGAATACTTTTCAGATAGTCGAGTAATCAGTAAATCATTTAATCAGCACTACTTGGTTATCCTGTAAGGACAAACAGGAGTAAAGTAACTGGAGTTCCTTGACAAATAAGGTGACACCCAAGTCATATGACACAGCAGGTGCAGTGTGTGCACTGCGAGAAATAATTTGTGGTATGTGTGGTCATGTGTGTTTTGCATGAGAGGTGGGATGTGTCGTGGGAGTGCTGTCATGGACAGCGCCGTGTGTTTACGTAACCTCAGAGGTTTACTACCCGTCCTTCATAAATGTCATGCGGATATCGACAGGGGCAAAAAAGTCAAACGCAGAGGCACAGAGCATGCAGTACAAGATGACAGCAGTTCAGTGGTCAAGATTGTCTTGTAAGAGGACGTTTCAGTTTAATTCCCTAATGTCATGCCTGCCTTCGAGTGAAAAACAAAGTCTGCTTCGGCTGCAGGGGAGCTGTTGTGATAAATGAAGCTGAATAGAAGACCAGAAAATCACAAAATTAAAGTACTAAACTGGCAGAGTGTTCTTTCGATATTTGCTTTTTCTCAGATGACAAAATAATGAGCCATTTTGTCTGAACGGCTTGTTTGGGTTTCTGTGTTTGGTCTAGAATTACACGGCATGAAAGCACTAGTTGTATATCTTCTTTTAGATTTCAGTCTCATGTCACAAAACCACAAATTAATGTCTAAGAGTGGATGCTGGTGTTAAAGAGAGAGATGTCATTGGTGCTTTTCTCAGACAGAAAAGTGTTGAGCCATTTTGTCTGGATTCTGTGTTGGGGTAGTTTTTATAACACAAGCTGTTGTATCAGTAACAAAGTAAAAGTTCTTTTTGTCTACATCTCAGGTGCACAGACGAGCGACTGTGATGAATTTGATGATTTTGATAGAGGCTTATGTTCCCTGCTGGGATCAGTGCTGAAACACGTGCCACAATCACAAGCACATCTTTGTACTATGTACAGTATGGCTAAGCTCAGCTAATTTTTGCAATTACAGTCTTCTGTTGTTTGCATCTGAAAAACCCTGCTGGAGCAGATGGAGCTGAATTTGTCCTTACACATTTATATCAACTCTGTATTGAAAATATTCAAACAATACCCAGCCCCATGCATGCTATGCCTCCCCTCACTCAACCAATCTATATTCTGGTGTTGTACTGTCACCCTGCAGGTAAACACCGCACCTTACATGGAAAGCGGCATGCATAGTGTCAGCAATCAAGTGGGCTATTTTTAATCAGTGGGCTTTGGGCTTTTTTGAGAGGTAGCTCTTTTAATGATATGGTTGTTATGTAAGTCTCTCATGACTGGAGAGCTAGCAGAGAAAGATAGAGTAGTGCCTCACTTGTCCTTGGAGATTAAAGTTTATGGGACAACAGAAATGTTTGGATGAGTGGAATACATTTTTACAGCTGCACTGTATGCTTCTAGCTGATGCTGTGTTTCAGGTGCACTTACCTCTCAGCCACAGTGAGCTACAGTAAAATAATGTGAGATACAATACACGAGGAACACAAGGTGGAGCAGAAGCTTTGAATTCAAAACCTTCACCCAACACTTATGTGCTCATCTGATCCCCCACATGAACTACATTTTAAATTAATTTGAAAAAGTTTTTGTTTGTGTACATTGAGTTCATATAAACTTCATCTCTACCACTTCTCATTGCTCTCACGCTGTGAAATGAAATAATGTACCATATTAGCACTCCAGGTGCTCAGACCCCACAAAACCTCATAAGAAGACATGCCAAAACAAACACACTAATACAGAAACTTGTGCCATTAACAAATGAGAGAGTCCGCATTTATATATATAATTTTTTGGAGTATATGCATTAATGGGAAAATCGTTCAATCTGTTTGCAGATAGTCAGGGACATTTGTCTTTATGTATTTGAAGAAACCTTATTTCAAATTGGTCAGGATTATAAAACTCCTAAACTTCCTACTATCAGCTGTTTGCTGTGTAGCTGTGTGTTGCCTGCTGTACTAATACAAGCAGCAAGAATTCTCATGTACTGGAACTATATTTTATAATATTTAAAATGGAGATCAAAAATTAGTTACCTAAGTTAATGAACAGCAAATGTTTTTATTTTTATGACATGTGGCAGTTTGTTGATAAGTGGCCATGGTATAAGCTGGATAATATAGTTTATCCATTACTTAATGCTGTTATTATAGCTGTATTAATGTTTTTCTTTGGCCACTTGGAAGCATAATCCACAACAAAATAAAATCACATATGTTTGACACATTATGACCTTGTAAAATTGATGTAGCTAACATGTTAGCAAACTATTGCCCTGTTTACACATCCAGCAGACATGGAGCAACATTTTCATGTATTTGGAGTTGTGTTAATTCCAACCCGACTACCACGCAAAGGGTTTATCATAGCTTATTTTGCTGAAAACAGCTGCCTGCTGTGGCTAGAAATGGGGCTGATGGGAGTGCTGACTGAACCAGTACATTTGCTGACCATAAAACCAAAACAATGAGCTGAAAGATGCTAAAATGCTTCAAAGAGCTGAGGAAAACTGCATTTGAGTGATAACTCTTTTTTGGTTCGAGCCACCCCTTTATATTACACATAGTCATTTGACCCATTGTTCATAAAAGAATATTGATTAGTGCAACTTTAACTTTTTTGGTTACCTCCTTTCCCTCAACCTGCCTCATCTAAGTCTACTTCAGTTAGTCACCAATTCCCAGAGAAGGGCAATGAACTTGCCCCATTTGACAAACGGTCACACATTTGAATGACTGTTTAACACTCATACAAAATCACTCCAGGTGGAAGCCCTTGCTTTTTAAATCTGTGGCATTTACCATTTAATGTTTTCGACACTGATAGTTTTACGTTATCCAACTCCACTGAAGCTGCACTGGACACATCTCACAGAATACACCAAACGGCAAATGCACCCAAAGATGTAAGGTACATGGTGAAACAGGTCTTTTATTACCAGTGTTGAAGGGCATTTTTAAAAGGGTGCTGTAAAGCTTTTAGCGCTACTTTCAACACTTCTTCCTTTACATCTCAGGTCATCGTTGCTTCAGCTTTGAACACTATCACATCTATTATATCTTGTATTATTTTAATCCTTGCTGCAGAATGAAATCACAGCCGCTGATTAACAACCTCTCAGGACACTGACATGCTGTTCCCATTCATATTCTGTGAGCAATCAGATATGGATTTATAAGTTTCCCAAGAGAAGTGCTTCACATAGCAGCTCAAAAATAAACAAGCCTTTGTTTGAATGTGCGCGATCGATATCCGAATTTACTGCTAGGCTCACTGAGAGGATTTGAGGTGACTGTGTCCTCAGCAGCCATAAATACCTCTTTACCATTTAATAGCCTGGCAAAAAGATTAGAGTTAATAGGTTTAACATATTGCATTTAATTTCATACTCGTCACTATGAATTCTGCATGCATCTATTAGTTCTTACACATTTTTTGTGAATGAGAGATGGTCTTACGGCTACATTTTCCTGCCAAATGTAATTAAAAAATTTTAATGTAATCCATTTACATGAACCAAAGATCTCTTCCATACATATTCATACCTTTTAAAAATGTGTCACAATAGCCAAATAATGTAGATAGACAGATTTGTCTTACCTTTTTCTGTGTTCTTATTATTTTAAGTTATTTTGATTTTGAAAGCCCCAAAAATTCTGCCATTTTTGAAGAAAGAAAAAAAAGTGACAACATTGGCAACAAAAAAAAATGGTGGGGCATTTTTTATTTTTAATTAATTGTTATTAACTGTGTATTTTTGTTTCAGTGGTTTACCTTTGACAGGTTGTTACGACTTCCTCCACATCTGTAACCATAATGCAACACACATGGCATCACCTGCATCGACACAGGTAGCGGCTGCCGTTTAGCACCTGTGTTGAATTTGTCGCAGCTTTGCAAAGAAAGCGTCTCTCTCATAACTCATAGCTCAGAGGGCTGTCAGGACAATCTTTTTCTTTTTCATGCTACAACTGATCGATCATAATTCCATCCTATTCAGACAATTATTAATTCTTAGAGCGCCTCCGACTGGGCTGCAGGGCTTCTTGTTATGTTGCAACAGTGAGCATATCCCCCTGAGGAATGCTACTATCTAGAGCACTGGGTGTTTTTGTCCTGTAAGACACACACTGGCGGCATGACTAACACCATCTCCAGTACTGTGATGCTCTCCTTTGTTGTGGATTCAGAGCAAAGGTTCTTCATGCTCCTCAACACCCTTTTTTTGCATTTCAGTCTGTCAAGATTTTTTATGGACATTATGCGAATGTTATTTTTTGCTTAGTACCTGACAATCGAACACAGCCTGCAGCAGTTGAAAATCTTGACATTATGCAGCCAGCAGTAGATGAAAACGCCAAACTCCTCCAAAAAATGTATACAACCAGTACACAGTCACTGCTTTGCTGATTAGGCTCTCTATGTCTTTTCAATAAAGATTCTGATATTGATATTAATATCCATGCTGAAAACCATCATGACTGGATTTGGAATCCAGTGCACAAGTGTTGAGCTGCAGGTCATCTTCTGGCCTCTATGTGCAGGCTGCAAGATAACATGTTAAAACCCAAAACAAGTCATTTTGCACACGAGGGTCTCAGTTTTTAATTTTTTACTTTTTCTTTTTTAAATACATATTGGTTAAAGACGGTTGAAAGTTAATGGGGCGTAGAGAGGGGCATGCTTAGGTATTTGATTGACTAGTATGTCAGCGTATTACACCCACGTCAGCTCCTTCTGGACTTCACTGTCACTTGCTGGAATCCAAAATCCAAATTTGGGGAAAAAAACAATATAGGAGTAAGCAGTGAATTCAACTCAAGACAAAATATCCCTTTGTATCAAACATGATGTCCATGTTTTTCTATGGCCTCTGTTAGTGTTACTGCTATTAGTAATAGTAATACTAGAGGTAGTGGTAGAAGTGGCTCAGCTGACAGAAGGGAACACACATCAGTATGAGCTGAAAAAGTGTCTGCAGGCAGTGCATTTAAATGTGACCAGTTTCATGTGACAAGTTGTGTTTAGGTCTCGTGCTGTGAGCTAATAATGGCATTGTACATGCCCGTTATGGAGCCTGCTGCTGCCATGTCACCGGGTCTCCTGGGAAACCTTGTAGTCCTGTAGGATTTGATCTTCTGCTACATCAAGCAGGAATCTGTACAGCATGAGTAATGTGAGCTGCTAGTGAATGGAAAACAGTGTTACTACATATTGATTGTTGCTAGAGATGGGAAAGGTTTCTGAATCCTTACACACATGGGGTTTGTTTGCTGAGTGTGCATGGTGTTTCTTATTAATGTTGCGCTTCTGTTGGTGACTGCTAAGCAGCTCTACTGGAGTTTGTTGTTTTGTGTCACTAGTGACTCTGTGACAAACTGCATGCAGCACTGAAGCTATTCTTATATGTTTTTGAGGCTCTGTTGTCCCTGCCTATAAATTCTTGTGCGAATACATTAGTCTCTATCTAATATCTAAAGGGTGTATATTTATTGAATTGGCAGGAGAAGTGCTAATAGTTTATCTGGCATATTTTAGCAACCAAAAACTATTGATATGATCTTGTATTTTAGGACCAAACTATGGGTTATTTTCACTATGATTTATTTTATGATGAATCAATTACTTATTTAGTCTATACAATGTAGTATAGTAGTAGTAATAGTAATGTAGTAGTATGTAATAGTCAAAAATGTCCATCACAGTTTCATCAAGAAGTGATGTTTTCAAATTGTTTGTTTTAGTCAAACAATGGTCTCAAACCCAAATATATGTAAATTAAAAAGATGTAAAATTGAGAAAAAACAGCTGGTATTTGGCATTTTGCATGATAAATGATGATTAAACAATTTTCTGATGACCAATTTATCAAAAGGGTTGATCAATTGTTTCAGCACTATTAAATTCATAAACTAGCTGGGATTAAGGTTTCCAAAACACCTATTATCCTTTTAAAATTTTGTATTTTTGTTTTAATTGTGTTGTCACTCATTGTGAAGCATTCAAGCTCCTGTTGAATTGGAGAACCATTCTCTTAACCCCCCAACAAACACACACACACACACACGCACACGCGCACAGTGACCCTCCATGCCACCCCTTGTTGTTTACCCTGTCAAATGCTTTTATACTCTGGTTGAGGCTTAGAATGACTGAGTCTATAACTGTTGGAGGCCCAGGCCTGCACTGTCCAGCATTTTGTGCTGAGCCCAACATTTTGGTCCACACACAGACTGTACAGGACGTGTTGGGTGGGGTGAGCTGGTGGGGTGGGGTGGGCATCCTGCAGCCTCCTTTCACATTCTACACAAGGCTGGGAAAGTCAGGGACTAAGGCCCATCAGGGTGGAGAGGTTGGACAGAGCTTCTAAGCCTACTATTCTTCTGGGGAATGATCGGCTCATGTCCCCTGTACTTATGAACATAGTGGGGGTGAAAATCCAGGGTGATGCCCTCACAGTGTTTACAGTGCAACTGAGGTTGCTAATTTTGTCTCCTCTCTCTCCTCCCTCTGTCACTTCAGTCATAACCAGAGGACCACGGCGTTTCGCCATCCTGTGACCGGACAGATTTCTCAAGAAAACGTGGATTTTATCCTGCAAGAACAGTGAGTCATTGAGTTTGTTACTTCTCTGCAGCGCCCATCCATGCAAATAATAAAAAATAAACTTAGTTGTTTAGATAAAAAAAGATACTTTGGGCCACATTTACTTTCTTCCGCTGTTTTGAGATATACTGTAGCTACACTAAAATTGGCTAAAATCTCTTTCTGTTTTCATCTATGGGATGAATGCCAGGCTGTGAGCTGTTTATATTATCGCTTTCTTTAAAGTGATGAAATGATACCGAAAATGGTGAAAATCTGAAACCATTTAAAGAAAATCTTTTTCTGCTCTTGTAGTTATGTTTTGTGGTTTGTTATAATGTATTTCAAAGTTGCCTGACCTTCTATTCAACAGTGACTTTGAAAACATTTTACCCATGCCTTAAAGTTATCATTTACATATTTTTCTTAAGTTTAGTAGGTTATTGAGTGGGTAGATAGCAGGTTTCAAGAGAAGTTCAGCAATGTTTTAAGTGAAGATGTGGGCCTTTGATTTCACCAGGGCCGCTTTATAAATAAAAAAGTGAAAGGAGAAAATGTTGGTTGATTTGTCAAGGACATGTTGTGCTGTTGGAGTGTTCTCACTGTCTGGTGATGCTATAGCAGGAGTCAGTGAAGTGTTTCTCTCTCTTCCTGTTTGTACCGCTGGTAACACCAGTGGGAAAGTGCAGCTAATTGTACTTTTAGTCGCATCTGTTTTCCTTTTTCACTTTGTTGCATAGAATTAGATGAGAAGATCAAGACCACTCACATATCTGTCTGTTAAATATGAAGCTACAGCCAGCAGCTGGTTAGCTTAGCTTAGCATAAAGATTGGTGGCAGCAAAAAAACAGGTAGTCAGTATTCTTCGCTAGGAAGTAGTAGTAGTAGTCCCGCACATTACCCCCTGTAAAACCACAACTTGTTGCTTTTACACTTAATTTTTTGTATGGATCAAATGAACAAGATATAATGTGTTAATTACTGAGCTTTAGAGGCGCTGGTAGTCAGATTTGTTTACCTTTGGACAGAGCCAGGCTAGCTGTTACCTCCTGTTTCCATGCTAAGCTAAGCTCATTGGCTGCTGGCTGTAGCTTCATATTTAGCGGACAGACATTGATCTTGGTATTGATCTTTTCATCTATCTCTTGACAAGAAAGCAAAGAACATATTTGTCAAAATGTCAAATTAGTCCTTTAATCCTAAACTGGAGGGTGTTTTTGTGTGACACTGCTATGGTGCTAGAGTTCATTCAGTGTCTTTGAATTATGAAAATATTGACAATTTGTATTTTTATTCAGAATGTCTTATTGTGACTGCAACTCAAAGGAACACATATATTAGTCATGATGCTATCATTAGATTATTTATTAGACTGTAGAGTGTTTTTACAAAAATATCAACTTTAAATACTCAGCTATCACAATGTAACCTAATATCAGTTAACTGCTCTCAGCACACTGATGTTCACCTTCATTTGTCCGCCCATGATGCTTTATCACTTTAAGAGACCTGGTGAGTGCAGGTCTCTCTGGAATAAACAAGTCAGAGTGCTTACTCACGGCTGTTTAGGAGACATTTTGTATTGCACTCTAAGGGCTTTGTTTGGGCAAAGATTTCCTGCCAGTGACTAAACCCAACACCAGACTTTCACTACAATAGAGAGACTCTCTAAGGTCTCAGTTACAAGAGATGGGGCACTCTCTTTGATATAGGCCAAAAAGACAGGTGAAGTTTTGTAAACATATCCTGTAGCTTGATTATAGAAAAATCCACCTCTACTAAAATCAGTAATGTGTTGCTTCACTTGGAGAGCTTTTTAGGAACTGCACAGGGGGTTGATATGCTTGCTCCTGGCACTTTTCTGTAAACCAATTTGGGTGGAATATAACTCAGAATGCAGATATACAGTATATTTGACAGTTTTCCCATTTTTTCAGTTATTTGATTTACTGCTGTAGTCCACTGTCTAGAACCAGACTGTAGCTATGTATTTTCCAGCCCTTCTTCCATTTCTTTCAGTTATTCAAATCTACCTGCATATGCCCTCGGGAGGTGAAGTTGAATTTGAATGTCAGCTTGCAGAATACATTTGGTGAAAGCATAAAACCTTAAAAAATACAACTGAATTAATTCCTTTGCAGCAGTCATAGTGCTATTGACCATCATCCAGCCCCCAAATGTTGACAAAGGGGTCCCACAAGGATAAATATTAGCAACCTTTTGTTTTTTTCTATGCATGAATAATATTTATAACTCTTCTCCGACATGGCCATTTTTATCTTGACGATACAATCTTGTATGCCATTGGTTTGGTTAGATTCTGACATAAAACAACCTACACATAACATACTATTTCACATATTCACCAAGAAAACACAAACAAAAGCACACAGATTCAAACCAACGTAAAACATGGACGTGCAGAAACACAAAACGAACAAAATGAAGGAAACTTTAAACAGCATATGAAAAAGACAAAGTGTTGCATAACATTGAAGCATGACACAGGTTAGACTTAGCATAGCTTCACCCATCTTAAACCTGAAGCAAGGTCATATCAGCTAGAATAACTAAAAACCTCTGCGTGGGTGTGCAGGACCTTTAAACTCTGTACATATACATCCAATGACAAAATAGCTCTTAATTCAAGAGGGCCAGAGGAGGCTTTCATGTGACTCTCTCCTTCAACTTTTACTTCGCCTCCTGTCTGGATTTGGGACCCCATAGCTCCATAAGTGGGAGACTGGGAAGCTGAGGCCTTCACCTTGAGCTAAGCGACTTGAGATCAGTGCTGTCAACCACTTGGCTTTGAATTTAAGGCCAGATGTCCTTCACTCAGCCCCAGATCTTCAGCTGGCAGATATTTAAAGGGCCCTGCAGTTATATTTCTAATTTGACTAAATTAAACTCCTCGACAAAACTTTTCATTTGATTTCATTCAGTAGAGTGAATGTGCGGAGTGCTCTTCAGATTTAATGAATGAGTCTTGATCGTTCACATTCATTAAGTTAGCTTATTGTTTTTCACTACTATTTGGATAGAAGTCACAACTGCTAATGTTGATGATTTTAGGGACAACATTTTGCTCGCTTTAAACTCAAATAACAATGTTTTTTTTTTTTTTTTTAAATCTTGCTGTTTATTATGGACACAAAAACCGTCACCTAAAAATGTATACCTTTCTCTTACTCCCACATATTCATTTGTGACCTTGTGGTTGGATTATATTACATTCTTTTGTGAATTAGCTCTGGCTCAGACTCTTGCATGTTTGTTTACTTGTAGCAATAGAAGGTTATTGTCTTGTTGCTTTCATTGCCTTTTTAGTAAAAGCTATTATCCGCTACTCAAGAAGTGCTTAAATAAAGCTGTCAACATAAAAAAGGATACATGTTGGCTACACAACTGCTTTTGGAAACAAAACACAAATACTACAATTCAGCTAGCATAGGTACAGTGATTTGTGGTGCAGTGATGGTTTTTGGCACAAGACTCAATTCTTTAAGAGTTGTATAGCTACTAAGACTTTGACTTAGAACAATATTTTTTGAAAAGACCCTTCAAGGACTCTAAGAAAGAGTTTCCACTGTGGTGAAAAGCATCTTTTCTACTGTAAATTTCACCCACTCTCATATCTCAATTAAAGGATGGTTTAGCACTTGGTGAACAATTAATCATATATTTTTTAGCTACTATAGGTTCCCTTTTGAAAGTTATGATACTGGTTTTCTTTTCACATCTTAATTATTAGTAGTGCTGTATCAAATATTGTTCATATTTCCATCCATTAGGTATACCTGCTTATCCTTTAGAAGGTGGCAGGGGGGAGCTGATCCCAGCTGAAACTGGGCGAGAAGCGGGTCAATCACAGGGCTGACACATAGAGATGGACAAACTCACATTCACACTTACCAGCAATTTACAAATTTTACTAATTCAGTGAAGAACAGTTAATAGAGCTTTTGCTAATCTAATGAAGAAACACATTAAAATGTAACGAAGTTTCACTGGACAGACTCCATTTCTAGCAGCCTTTTTCTCTTTTCATTTTTCCGTTTTTGTCACCATCTCATTGTTTTACATTTCCTCTTCTCTCTATTTCCATCCATCCAAACAATCACTTTTTCTGGCATTTTGCTGATTTCCCCATTCTTCTTATTTTCTATCATAGCTCTTTTCTCAGAACTCTGCTTGTTTCATTCTCTTTCTCCTTCCCTCTGTACCATTTTATTTTTCCCTTATCTCATGTTCTGTCTTTTTCCTTTACCCTGTTTTCACTCCTTTATCTCTCTCCTTTCTTTATACCTGCATCTTGCTGTCTTTCTCTTAAAATGTTTGTATACATTAACATCAAATAACTCAAATTAGTGAGAATTAGAATGACAAAAAATGCGAACTTGTTACTCCAGAGAATTGATCAAGGATGAATGCAACTAGTGTTAGAGACAAACAAAAATGACACTTGGATACAGTTTTTACTAAGACTTTAAATATTGATTAAAAAGCAGTGAATTATGCAAATAAATTGCTAGAAAGGTGTATGATGGATGCTGAAATGTAATCATTTCTAATTTTGTGGCAGACTCCAATATATCTGGCTGCCACAGAAGCAATGCTAGTTTTTTATTTTTAGCATTGAAAGTCTCTCTCAGTGAAGACTATTTTTCACATGTGGGCAGGAAGTGCATATCTGTCACACCTCCTTGCTTCGTCATGTCTTTTATATCCTCCTTTATTCTACAGTGGTCGCTGAGCATCTCTCCCAGTCTGACTCTTCTCTGTATCTCATTGTTTTTATCTTCTACTTCCGCACTTTCTCTCTGCACCACTCTACCCCCTTTCTTGCTTTCCTTTCGTTTTCTTCCCCTCTTTCCCCGCCACTCCCCCTCATTATATTTCTCGCTCTCTCCCTCGATTTGGTCCATCTCTCCATTCTAGACAAGGAGGGACCAGGTTACATTTTTCCTTGCTATGTTCTGATGGATCTGTCTTATTAGTAGCTGCGTAGGCGTGAAGCAGGCCTGTCCATGCCACTGTGATAATGTGTCAGTGCAACATACACACACACACACACACGGCACTTCAGTCATTGGTGTGTGTATATGTGTGGTTAAGAAAATAGATGGTGAATTCTGCACAGGATAGAAGGAATCAGTGGTTTATAGAGGATGTGCACAGCAGAATACTTGCATTATTTTGTTCCTCAGTGTAATATTGCAGTGATTCACTCAAGGATATTCTTTGCTGTGATTATGCAAGGCACAGCGGAGTACCATCATCAGCACTGAAGTACCAACTTCATACTCAAAGTAAAGAATGTCCTCGTGGGTTATAGATATGGCTTTGTTTATATGTGTTCAAAGATGTTTAATGAAGATGTTGAACCAACTGTCTTGGGTACATTTTCATGTTTTCATGCTTTTTTAACTAAAACGTTTGGGCTAACTTGGGTAACACATCACAACTGCACTTGGGCCTTTTATAAAGTTCTCTTGGTTTTATTTTTAAACAGAATCTTAAGATCATTTCCCATGGTATGATTATCTTTGATTCATATAAGATACTTGGACCAAAAAAGTTATGTAAGCTTGTTTTTAAAAAGCCTAGTTTTATCTGTGATGTAGACTGTCAAACTCATATGAACTTAAAGTGCACTTGCTAAGTTTATGGCATAGTTACAGTATGTCCAAATTGGTGTATACATGTAAAATATTTGTATGCAGATGAGAGTTTATTAATAATGCACTAATTATCATTTGCATGGGTGACAATGCCTTCCAATAACTAAGTACGCAACTCCGTACTTAAAGCAATAGTTTGACATTTTATGAAATTCGTTTATCCGCTTTCATGCTGAGAGTTAGGTCACATCAATGCAACTCTCATGTCTCTGTGTCAAAAATGGAGCTGGAGCCAGAAGGCAATTAGCTTAGCTTAGCTTAAAGACTGGACGCAGGGGGAAACGGCTGGTGTGGCTCGAAAGTTCAATGATATGCCTACCAAAACCTCTAAAGCTCACTCATTAACAAGTATCTCATTTATTTTGTGAAAAACAACAATTTGTGGTTTTAGAGGTAGTTACATGCTGTAATAATTTCTTGGGGAAAACAGTCAGGCATATTGACACTCCGGTGTGTCACCATGAAGTTGCCAGGCAACCAGTGGAGTGGAAGTGCTGGGTGGACGAATAAACTGTTGTTCATCAAGACCACAAATTAATTTTTTTTATATTTCTGTTTGTGTCCAGATATAACAAACGAGATAGATATGTTGATTTGTGAGCTTTTGAGGTGCTAGTAGGCAGATTTTTTTTAACAGGCTAGCAGTCTCCCCCTGTTTCCAGTCCATAGTTAACGCACTTACATAAAAGTGGTATCGATATTCTCATCTAACTATCTGCAAGAAATCGAATAAGCATATTTCCCAAAATGTCAAAATATGTCTTGATGAAGTGTGATTGGAGTGGTATTTTTTAAATAAGACAGTTGGTATTGATTGGCTCCCCACATAGAGGATTTACTGATTTTTTTCTTAACATCTGTATTATTTGAGTCATCAGAGCGAGGATTATAAGCATGTCAGGGTCCAATATATTTTGGGCCTTTATTCAGTTAAATAAAAGTGAGATGGCTGGAGGCTAGGCTAGTTCTTTTAATCACAGCACATTAGTGCCAATAATCATTCAATCCAATGACCTTGTATGTGTTATGGCTATTGGGGTTTTAGTTTAATACTTCTAAGTGCCCTTCACTATCAAAAATATTTTTTCCCCCTTTCTGCAATCATCATCTTTGCTTGTGTCATTCTATTTATAATGGTGGAATGATAATTAGTTTTATGGGTTACATGTTTGGTTATAAATACGCATGAAATTCCTCTCAGCTAATTGCAATGTTCCAATCAAAACAATGATCATATAATTGTCATTTATGTATGTAGGAAGCTGGGATTATATACCCACCTTCTGTTATCTTTGAACCCTAATTATTGAATTACCATCACACCACTGCAAACAATACAAGAAAAACTGTTTCAGCTGCTGCCCCAGGCGCTATCCAAAATATCTCCTGGGCCGCTATTTAAGGCTTCTATGAGCCTGCATGAAGCACTCGAGGTTCTCACTGAGGCCAAAGCTCTTTTGTAAACTTTTATATTCAGCCAAGGACGGAGTCTTTGCTCAGCTGAACTGGTCTTTTTAAGCATCACCCTGCTTCACATTCATATACTTACACACACATTCATACCTTTTACTGTTGGCTGCTGAGCCTCTCAGCTGGAGCAGAGCTAACCTTTAGACTACTGCCACCCTTTCAACGCCACATACTGGCACACAAGTTGTGGAGTTCACTGAAGCTCATACTCTGGTATATATCTGTCACCTCCAGCTCCGGCTGCATCAGCCAGGCTTATTTTCGTTTTTTTGATGTCAACGTCAACTTTGATGGAGGCATCAGCTCACAGGCCATCAAAGCAGAGTTGAAACTCCATCTGAGAGCATTATTAGCAGCAGGGTGCGGTGTGTATGTGTGTGTATGGAGGCCGGCGTCAGCGGGCCTGCTCACCGGGGGTTATCGCGGATTAAAGTGGCTAAAGTGTCAGGACTTTACAGCTCCAAGGAGTACCTTATCAGCTCTTATTTTGGCAGCAGGAGAGATGGAATAACTTCCTTGGCTGCTGCTGTCTGGGTCTCAGTATCTGTCTGCATCTGAAGTATGTCTAAGTCTATTCGCACCATGTATGTCTGTCTTTCTTCTTGTCATCAGCTCTAGAGTCGTGGAAAACCTGGAAATTCGTATCATGGAAACTAGTATAATTTAAAGGTTGTGTTTTCCGTGACAAATGTCAATTTTAGTTGTTCCTAAATGTGTTCCTAATCCTAATAAAGAAATTTACCCAGACGTTTTAATTTCCCGTTCAACTTCGTTGCACAGCATGATATAAATCTTTCATCTCCTGTTTGTCATGAATTAGCCTGGATTTCAAGACCAATTTTAGAGCAAAATCTTATTTTTCTCATTAATTTTCATATTGTTTAATCTATCCATGGTAAATGTTGCCTTTTTAAAGACTGATTCAACTTGCATGTATTTGGGGAATAAAACTCTTTACAACTTAAAACTTTTTTTAGTCAACTTTTGTCAACCTTTCCCTCTATAAATGGACATAAACAAAATTCCTGGCTGTCACTTGGCATGCCTCTGTTACATTTGTTTATCTTAACTCTTCCTCCATGTTATTACCCTCTGTCTCTGTTCATGTTCTCCAGGAGGTTTTTCTGGTCTCTCCCCTTGTTTTTTTTTTTTTTTTTCTGACCCTTCCCCTGCTCATTGATATGGGATCTGGTGATTTAAGGGACGCTCCGCCAGCAATATGATGAGTGCACACATGGTGCTTCGCTAGGGGTGCAGCATGGCAATGCTGTGGTTGACTGTTGCCATAGCAGCAATGTGGAATTAATTATAGATGGAAGTGTGGTTGGGCAAAGAGTGTCTCTCATTGTCTCCCATTTTGAGTATTCAAAACACAGTCAGTAGATTTAAACTTGATTAATTTAGCTGCTTGGTTTTCTGATAATCTTACATTGGTTAATAAATACGCTTTCCCCCCAATATCACAAAACCTTAAATAATAAATGGTTATTTGCCTTCTTTCTTTACTGCTAGCCATCTTTCCAAAGTAATAAAACAAAACGTCTTCAGACATTTCTAAAGCCGGCTTATTGCTTATTTACATGACATACACTCAGTGGCCACTTTATTCAGCAATCCAATACAACTGTTCTGTCATACAGTTTGTGCACACGATGCCTATGATTTTCTGTTTCTTTATTTACATTGTTATAGAGTTGTTAATTCAATTATATGTTTTAGCATTGAGTTCATAGTTAGCGATGATGTTGTACTGGACTGCATTATGTTCAGAGGAGTTTCTTTTCTGCCTCCCTCACGTATGTAATTGGGTATCTCAGTATAATGTAGTTCAGTACAACACCACCACCTTAAACTATGACCTCAGTAATAAACATTTAATTGAATTTACACATTTCCAACAATGTAATCAAAAACTGAACATTATAAACTTCATAAAGGTAGAATTTATGGCCGAGCTGTTGTATTAAATTGCATTAGATTGTACAGGTGTACCTAATAAAGTGCCTGCATGTTATTTTTTTAACCCATACATAAATAGAAATGTGAAAATGACTGAATGAATTTGTAATTTTACGGGGAGTCATGTTTTTTTAACTATTTCTCGACAAACAACTTTATTCATCCACGCTTTACTTCAGAGTTTCCAGCTATACAATAGCATGGATTGGGTTCTTTTTATAGGGGTCTTCGTACTGGCAAAACAATTGACAAGAAAAACTAACAAGCAAAAAAGAAAGTCATCAATGAAGGACAATCAAAGCACAAGACAATTTAGCACCATCAACAACATGGAGGAGGATCACATTGAATGATTTGTTCAGACAGAAGTGTCAGGGAAACAAATTTAAAGTGGAAAATAGAGATGCAGTTGGTGGATTTTTTTTGGAGACCCGTTATTGCAAGTAATATTCCTTTGAAATGATGACATGGGCGGTTCTTACCAACATATTTAGAAGAAAGTTTTTAGTTTTGTCTTGACATAAAATTAGGGGGAAATTGGGTTTAACAATGTGTCACTGCTATAATAATATAGCAGATTGAAGACAGAGTTCCTTTTTTTTTTCTCAGATAATTTATTGTAACATTTATGAATACTTTGGTCTTCAGAATTCAAGCTGTATGGTGAGAGTTTGGCTGTATTTAAATGTCAGCCGTGTCTGTGTGGGCTGCCAACGCTGTTGATTTTTGACGTTTTTTGTTGCAGCTGTATGTGTGTTTCATGTGCAGCTGTGGTTGTGGGAGTTTGCCAAGTGTTGAAGTGTCTTAAGTGACTTTTTCTTGTTTTCTTGTGAGAGGTATCATTAAAATACAGGTAAAGTTTTGTGGTAAAATGTCAGAATCCTTCTGACAATTACTTTTCCTGTGTGATTAAATCTCCTTTATGGCCTCTTTGTTCACAACATGGCAGCTTTTCCTCCCACAGACATAAAAAGAGGAGGCGAACTGCTTTCCTACTGATGAGCAGCCAATAAATGCCCTCCAACCCATACTGTAGTATCACTCTTGACTCATGGCCACTATTGTTGAGTGAGATAAATATGCAATATTCTTTAGATCTGGGTTCCTGCACTGTCATACTCTAACTGGGCTGCTAAGTGCCCATCTTAAGTGTTGGTCCTTGAGTATTATTTGCTTCCTTTTTTTCTTCTCTGCACAGTAATTTGTTCACATCCGAGATGGAGAAGAACAATGTACATTCTTACACTCTTAGCAAAGCCAGAAGGAAAATGGCATGTTTACATTCACTGAAAGATTTCACAGAAGCTGAACAATGGGTTTGTACTATTTGTGTTTGAGTCATCATTAGTGATATTTGGTCCCATTTTTCGATGTATTTTTTTTAATGACGGGCTGTGAGTATGAGGCTTGCGCAGTTTATTTTTGAGCTTCTAGCTTTTGAAGTCACTTCAAAGGATTGTCTCTGGGTTGGGGGTGAAACAACAGCCCAGTGCATTTTGGGTAGATTGGTAGTTGATTTCTCTGAAGTGATTGCCAGATTAGGTTCCGTCCTACATCACTTCATTTCAGTGGTCAAAATTCATCCTTCAGTGAAGTGTTATTAAAAGGGTACTCCAGTGATTCAGTATTGCACTTCAATAAAGTTGGGGGACTCACAAGAGACTGATTAATAAAAAAAAAAGTCAAAATTGAAGCAGCCTAGGCTGAGATATCATGACTTTTAGTCTCTAGTATAGGTCATGCTTTAAAAACACACATCCTACACCTCCAGTTTGCATTATAAACTGGGGGTGTGGGGTTGTAATGAAAGATGTTAATGAGTTGCATTATGGCAATTGTCAGATCCAAGGTTTTTGGAGCTTGACCTATACAAGAGACTAAAAGTCAGGATATCGGCCTCTGCTGCTTTGATTTCATTCATTTTTTATTAATCTGTCTCTTACGGTACACAGACGTCAAGGTTTGGTACATCCCGAACCCAAATTGTTCCCAAACAACTGATTTAAAGGACGCAGGCGGGTCTTCCAGCTCCGCCGTTTCATTGTTGCGCTAATGGCGTATGGCTAAAAGTTTCTGGGCGGAACTTGTGAACTTTATTTCTGCATTAAGTGCATCAATCTACATACCGTGTAGTCTGCGTGCGGCAGTGTGCACCGGACCGTGACCCCCATACCAGGATTTTTTCTGCACAAATACACGAACCGTTACAGCCCTAGTCTCTTGCGAGTCCTCCATCTGTATTGAAGTGCAATACTAAATTACTGGAGTACCCTTTTAATAACAGTTCACTGAAGGATGACAACTCATTAGCATATTTCATTACACCCCCTTCAAACCCCACACCTCCAGTTTGCATTACAAACTGGACGTGTGGGGTTAGGAATTATAAGTCTCAAGCCCAAACTGAGGTAACCCCGATGAAATCATCCTAGTTAATTTAACAAATTTGGAAAGCTCCTTCAGAGTCACAGAAGATATAAGAAGCATTTCAGCATATTTGATGAAGTTGATGTACTTGCATGATTCTTGCAATTTTTGGGTTGTATCCACATGGTTGAATGCACTTATTGTAAGTTGCTTTGGATAAAAGCGTCAGCTAAATAAATGTAATGTAATGTAAAAGATATAATACAAAAGTTTTCACAAGCTGGGTAGTACAGTACTCCTTGTGATGAGTAAACTGAACTTCAAGTGTAAAATCAGTGGTGTGCCCTTTTAAATTTAAAAGGTGTGAGGCGCTGACAGTGGCTTTGTAGGTGCAACAGAACTATACAGTAGCACTTTCTAAAGAAAGAAGTGGTGTCATTTGTTTGTTTGCAAATACCTCTCAGTTCTGAGCTGAGAGTTAGGGATCCAGAGGTGTCTTATTCCGGAATAACAGTTGCATATCTGAGTATTCAAGATGTTGTTGATTTGTAATCAGAACAACCAGTGACACTGCATGCCAAAATGTTTTTATTATGTATGACATGTAGACATACAGTAGATTAAAACATCATGCAATCAGTTTAAATTGGGCTTAACTTGTGTGGTTGTGCTAATAGCCTAAAGGTTAGAATTGTTGGATTGAAACAGGATGTTTGAATAACAAGACCAACTGGGAAAATCTTGGCAGGGAAATAAAGTGAATAAAGCTTTTGCCCCCTCAGCTACTACAATCTGCGTGCCCTTGAGCAAACCACTTAAATCAAAGGTGCTTCACTGTAACTGCTTAGTAGGCAACAGTATTTGGAAACTCCCAGAGAGCCCGTGTATGATTTTTAAACTTACTGTATGTTGTTTTATTGAATTATGTCTTACAGTTTAACAGCAAGCTGGGGAATTGTTACTGGAAATTGAATGTCTCTTCTGGAAATTGAATGTACAAAATAAGCAGATGAACAGTAACTCATTGTTGATTCCCCGTGTTGGGGCATATGTTACTACATGGACTTTACTTAGCCCTAACAGTACATGTGGACTGAACTGATAAGAAATTAAATTGATATTGTTATCTGTACGGTAGGGTAGACTAAAAAATATAAATGTAATGGCAGTCAACTTAGGTTAGGATGTTAAATGTTTTTTTATAAAAAAACCTGTTATCAAATTTTTACACAGCACACAAACAGTTTCAAATCCTCTCCCAGCCCATATACAAAGAATAAATAACATTTAAAGAAGTGTGTCTACATATATCGTGTAGACAGGAAGAAACACTACGAAATAAGCAAGATTTACTTTGACAGGTCTAAACAAGTTTCACTCCTATAACATTTGTTATATTGCTGTGGGCAACATGCCCATTTGTCCCAAATACGTCTGCCAAAACTTTAAGAAATTGATGTCCAGTGCATTTTTAAAGTGACGGACACACACCATAAATCAGACAACAGTCATATGAAATATCAGATTAAAAGTTTGTGCTGTATTTTTTACACAGTACAAATATATAAAATCATCATAAATCAATAGTGAGATTAACACTCTGCTCTTCTTTCATAATAAAAGCACTCTACGGAACAGCTAGAACATTGACACCATAGTGATGCCGCTGCAGCACAACATGTTTAGTGGAGTGTGACAGTCTCCTTTCATGTGGTCTCTCTAGAATTACTCAGTCTCTTCATCTTTTTCCTGTTTCCTCTTTTTCTCTTCTCTTCGTCCTCTCAATTAAATTAGTTCAGTTCGATTCAAAGAGGTTTGTTGACTTGGTGAGAATCCCTAAGCTGCCTGAACAGTTTTAAAACCAGCAAGTTTAGCTTTCTCTATTTGTCTGTCATTGTCTCTCGTGTTTCTTTCTTTCTCTCAGACCCTTTCTGTTTCAGTCTTTGGCCATCCCTGACGGCAGTCTTTTACCTCTCTGTCTGCTGCAGAGAAGTAAACAGATTACCACCGATGACCTCGTCCTCTTTGGGCATTTGAAGTAAATAAGTGGGTTGTGTTCCCTTGGACCTCCAGGATCTTTATTACATATGGATTAATTCACAGAAAAGAGAGGTCATACCTTTCTCCAGACCTCCTGAGTGAGAGCTAACCTAAACTCAAAGGCCAAATTGCAATCCTCAAGACTGAGTCTCAGGAGCTCCTCCCTGATGTGTTTTATCTTGAGTGAAGTAGGCTGAACTCCTATAGAAAGTCAGGTAACAGACTCCCAGTAGAATCTGTGTCCTTTATGGCAGATAGAAGAATTGAGCCTCGTATACTTCACTGCAGAGAATGTTCTAATGTATCTGGTTTTTGAATATTTCTGTGAAGAAATCAAAGCCTCTGTCCTTTACTTCATCTCACTTTCTAGCTCTGTCTCTATTACCTCTCTCTGCTGATTTCTTCTCTCTTTCAACAAGGTCAGAAACACTCTTGTTCTCTTACTCTTCAGTCACTTTTACCTTTCAACAACTTCTTTGCAAGTGGTGACATATCAAAAAGCTAAATAAAATGACAAAATTGCACAAAATCCCCCAGAAGTCACACATAAAGAAATTTTTTTTGGTAGACATGAAAAGCAAAGAATAGTGTTGTTATTGTTGGCTGTTGAGTGGTTCAGTTTTATTGCACAAAAAGCAAAGTGCCTGTCCATGTTTTCGTCTTTGAGACTGTAAATTATAACCAACATTAGCTCTTAATCAAAGAACAATGACTTTCCCTGATACCAATCATTTTTTAAAATCAGTTCTATTTAAAATATTTCCAATGAATACATTATTTTGACTTTGACTTTGATGAAAATGCATCTAATTTACATTTTTATAGTTCCTGACCTTTTCGAAAGTTTGCATGAAATTCTCTTGACAGCGGAATGAAAACACAGCTAATGTCTCTCTCTCTCTCAACCCACCCACACCACATTCAACAGATTAACTTTATGCATCTGTAGATAGAAGTTGGTAATGTACTGAAATTGGTGGCTGTATTGGTGTGTTACAGTGGAGCCTGTAATATGAGTGCATTCAGCTGGTTGATTTGTATGAGAAAAAGAGAGCAACACAGGGAGGATGGCAGCAACAGAAATCCAAAATCTTCTTTACAAGATAAAAAGTGAGACAAAGATAAAGAAAGAGAATGGGAAAGGAGACCAATATTTTGATTTATTCCAGAAATATATGTAAATCAGACAGCATAATTTGTTCACTAAAAGAGCAGTTTTCAGTTGTAGCGAAGCCTCCAAGACACACAAATGTGTGTTTACAGAAAATAAAAATGTATGGATTTATTGGAAAAAGATAGAGGGGTGTGTGTCAGAGAGAAATATAGTACTAGGTAATTAAGTTGGATTCTTGGATGAAAGACTGCATTACACTGCCAGTGTTTTCCCTTTTGAAACTAATCAGACAGATTTACACACATACTCCGCCTGGTGTCAGCCTGTTGACAATAAAACATCCAGCGTGGAACGTCTCATCTGTCTCACCACAGTAAGACAGCAGCAATAACGGGGCCATCAAGCAGGCAGTCACGTTTTGTTGGGATTTGTAGGTGTGTGTGTAGTGTTTTTTTTTTAAACCTGCGCTACATGTTAAGCTTTAGATACAATATTTAGATGTCATTCACAGTAAACAGGTATCAGAGCAGCATATTCTTCATTGTTCTTTAGTCTTTGTTTAGATCCTCATTAGCTTCCACAAAGTTGTTGCTAGTCTTCCAGGGTTACACTAAAAAAATCAAAATGAACAGCAATTCAAAATCCACAAAGCATAAATCAAACAAGCAAAGGGCAGAGCATACCAAAGGTAAAGCTTAAGAAAATAGATCAACTGATTTTGAAAATTAAAAAGACAAACAATAAAAATTATACATTGAAAGCAAGAACAAACTGTCAAAAAAACAATGCATTAAAATAAAAAGTCTCAGACAACAAAACAGTAACTGAAGCAAAAGTAGAACTTTGTGAGATGCATCTGTCTCTGTTTCAGTAACTTTTTGAAAGATCTACTAATTAATTGTATTTATGTTATATTGGTGTCTACCATATTCCGAGGCAGAAGAAGCTCTATAGATTTTTATCCTACAATTTGTTTGTGGACATGACACAACCAGGTGACCTGTGCTCACTTAATGTCTCATATTATATAAGACAAAAAAATGTATACAGTACTGGTCCTTAAAGACTTACCCAATATTGGAGAGGCATTTAAACACTCACAAAAGGGAACACCAGACCTTTATTAGAGACAGACGACTACTCGAGACAGGATTTTGGGATGGTTTGTGGAACCATTGCTGGATTAACATGTGGGGTAATATTGCAGGGCCTTTTAGGGTGAAGTTACAGTGTACCATCAATAAAGAGCGAAACATTTTAAGAGAGTGCCACTGTCTAATCTATTGATGCAGTTCATTAATTCTATTGGCTAAACAGATGATGACAACTATGAAAACTGTGAATTCCCAAAAAATTCAGCTGGTCTGAAAATGTTTTTCTGTCAAAACTGTCAAATCTGACGGACAGACAAACCATCATCAGCCCTGTAGAAAAAACACTCACTCCTCCACGAAAAACACTTTAAAAGAAATGGAGACTGAGAGACTTGTCAGTTGAGTGTGGCTACACTCATACATGTAATTTCAGTTGATAGTGTTGACATGCTTTGATGTTATATTATACAAATGGAATTCTGGTCTTTGTCTAGTGATATATCATCTCGATCTGTGTATGACTGAAGCTCATTGGCAGGTGAATGGCAATGTATATTCAAGTATGAGAACTAGTCAAAGTCCCAGATTACTGTCCATTTCCCAGTGTTAGGCCAGACAGTATAAACAGTGCATATACCCAAACAAATGGACTTTAAAAAAAATATATATATATACAATGTTTTTATAAGAAATTTTCTTATACATACAAGTGTGCATACGTATACAGCAACAAACAAACAAATGGGTGCCTTGTCAACCAAAGCGCAATGCTGAGGCACAAATGAACAAAAGTCACAAAGAACAACTTCTCAGACATAAAGCCATCTTTTTTACATACATAAATCCTAAGAGCATGTTACAATTAAAGTATTTCATAATACTAATTTCATAGTAATTATTTTCACAAAATTGAGCTCAGAATAACCATATTATGAGGTTTCCATTAGGGAGTACTCATCCCTCATCTTCATCATCATCTGATAGAACCATACTTTTCACAAAAGCAGTAAATGGTCCCCAAACCTTTTCAAACATATCTTGTTTCCCTTTTCGTATATACGTCACTCTTTCTAAAGGAAAAGTTATTAGCATTTGCCTAACCCAATAACACTTGGTCAGTTAGTCTTTTTCCAAAACATTGTGATCAATCTTTGTCATGCAGGAAACGCATATTTATCATTATTTGTTCACTTTTGGCATACTTGTGGTCTTTTGGGTATAGTCCTAAAATAAAAAACCCAGGGTCCATTGGAATATCTTTTATGATAATCTTTTCTATTGCTTTTTTAACCTCCTCCCAAAAAAGATTTTATCTTACTGCATTGCCAGACACAATGAAATAGTTTTCCTTTCATCTATGTGTATTGTTATGCACCTATCTGGGATTTTGCTATTATAGTATTTAATTTTATTGGAGTGATATATATTCTCATTATCCATTCATACTGTAACAATCTTAGTCGAGTATTAATTGATTGAGTATGGGCTTTAGTACATGCTGAGTCCCAGTTCTCTAATAATATATCTGTTTCTAGGTCTTAACTCCACGCATTCGGTTTGTAATCAGAGTTCTCAGATGAATTAGACAGTAATAGATTGTATAACTCTGATATAGCTTGCTTGAACTATCCTTAGACACCGTCTGGTTCTAATAAAGCGTCTGAGCTGAAGGTATTTAAAAAAAAGTATTTTCTATCTATGTTGTACTTGTGCCGAGTTTCTTCAAATGACATCATGTTGTCTGTATTAGGTAAATACAAATCCTGAATTTTTTCTAATCCTTTTGATGCCCATGCTTTAAATCCTATAAATAACTTTCTAAGTTTCTGAAAAAATCTGGTGGAGGCAGTGGGATATTCTGAAATAAATACAGTATTTTAGGGAGTGTATTCATTTTTAGGATGTTAATTCTGCCAATCAAGGACAGAGGGAGGGACATCCATCTATTAATTGATTTAATTATTTCCTGCATTAAAGGTTCATAGTTGGTTTTAACAATCATAGCTAACTTTGGCACAATTTGTATTCCCAAAAATGTAAACTGATCTACGACTTTAAATTGGGAGGCTTCTCTAAGTGGATTCTCCCTTTCCATAGAACAGAGGACTTGGTGTTATTGAGTGCATATCCTGAGATATCACCAAACCCTTTTATTAACTCTAGCAAAGCAGGTATATTCTGTTGGGGTGCAAGATAAACAAAATAACATCATCTGCATATAACGAAAGCTTATGTTCTACCTGTCTAATTGTTATTCCAGCGTTTTCCTCATGTGTCTGTACCGCTATTGCGAATAGTTCAATTGCTAAAGTAAATAATAGCGGGAATAAAGGGCATCCCTGACGGCATCCTCTTCTGATTGTAATTGGTTTTGATGTGTTTCTGTTTGTTAATATTTCTGCCTTAGGATTTAAATATAGTAACTAAACCCATTTTAGGAATGTATTCCCATATCCAAATCATTCCAAGATATTAAAAAGATAAGGCTACTCCACCCTATCAAAAGCCTTTTCGGGCATCTAAGGATAGGAAGGCCTTATCTGAGGTGTCCTCCAAACTTTGAATGATATTAAGAACCCTCCTAACATGCCGGAATCCCTGTAGTCCCAAGATAAACCCCATTTTGATCCCTATGCAGTATGCTGGGTAGTGATTCTTGCAGCCGTCTTGCTAAAATTTTACACGGGATTTTGAGGTCTGAATTTAATAGACTTATTGGTCTCATATTTTCACAACTGTTGCTGGGTCTTCATGGTTTTGGCAGCATTATGATTAATGTTCCTGTCATCGATTTTCAGTAATTTTGTCTTGAATTTTTATGCAGGTCTATTGGGAGCCCATCTGGACCTGCTGTTTTACCAGATTTCATGCCCTCAATAGTTATGCCTATTTCCTCCTCTTTAAGTTCCGCCTTCAGCTTCTCTATGCACTCATCAGAGATAGTTGGAATATCCAATTTATCCAAGAATGTATTTTGTGCCTGCAGATCAGATTTAACTTGGGATTTATATAGATTCTCATAATGTTCTCTAAATTAAAGCCTCTAAAATAAATCTACTATTGTATGGTACAAATGGACATTTAATCCAATTATCAGAAACTAGTTATAACGCAACTCACATTAGGGGGGTTGCTCACTTTCTTGGTTGGTAACCCAACTTCTAACAAGAACTCAGTATTCCTGAGCTTTTATCCAACTTATCAGAAAAAATGGGGTTGATTATTGGTAACTTGCTGTTAAAGCTGTCACAACACACCAGACCTCAGTGATTTAAATGAAACTAAAATTGCCAAAGCAAAAAAAGTAAATCTGTAAAATACTGTCTTATTGGCTAACAAACATAAGCAATACTGTGTAGTTCTTGAAACTGTGGAGATGTGGTGATGGTAAGGATAACAATTGGTAATGACCTTAAAGACCTAATTCTGTAACTGTATCCTTGGCAACCAATAAAACATAGCCATCCAAAACATGTCTAAAAAATAAATAAGAGCATGATCTCCAGTGAGTGCTGCTTTCCCTCTTTGTGAAAATTGTGGTGAAACAAAAGCTTAATGAGCAGTGGTAAAGACTGTCAGACAAGAAGATCTGTTAATATTTTATTGTAGCAGGTTAGCAAATCTGTTTGAGGTGAAGTCTGTGGGGTATCGCTGTGAGCTGTGTAAATACATACAATGCATGTATGGGAAGCACCTGTTGAGAAGAAGTCTAAGATTAGCTGAGCATCTTAGACCTGTGTTTATAATCACATGTATGATTTAAAACCAGGTTCTTCAATGTCTTTAATTGTCATGTTTTTTTCTTCTTTTTCTTTTGCCATGATTCTTTATAGTAGAGCATGATTCATTAAACCATTGTACTGTATGTTTTCAGACAAGTCTGGGTGTCAGTGTAAAAATCACTTTGTTGTTAATGATCCCTGAATAGTTTGTTCTGTGCAGAGACTCATTCATTCACAGTCCTTTTATCATAGCTGATGTAGGTCTATAGCTCTGTTTGATCAGCCTGATCTAGAATGTTTTATTGTTGCCATATGAAGATTCAGTACTGAATTAGTTCATCACACTACGTTACTTACTGTGTTACTTTCTGCATAGATTACATTCTGCATATTGCTGCTTTCATGAGACAACTATGTAAATCCAATATTTGAAATATTTTAAGTTTTACTATTAATGGCTACATGGTACTCAATGGGTTGAAAAAGTTATGTATTCTTTTTGGTTTATGAAATCTTTTCATAAGCGGTTGGATAACCTTAAATTACATGGCGGTTAGTTTTAAAAAAGGTTGTTATGTACTAGATAATAAAAAGCATTTGGGAAAGGTTTTCACCCAACAATGACAACATGTGGAAAATCTGATTTGGATTGTTAGTAATCCAATTAAAAAAAAATTGAGCCCAGACTCTTGTCATATGTCAGCCATCATTCTATTTCCCTCTGTTTCCCCATATTTTCTGTTTCTCTCTCTTTGTGGCATAAAAGGCTTAATGCCACAAATGCTTCCATTTCCCATCATAAAACATAATACAGATTGCATCTAATACAAGTATTTATAAACACAAATCCTTTTTAAAGCATCAAAGTAATTAACTCCAGTTTGGTAGTTTTATTTGACAATGACATTATGTCTTCAGTCTCATATTTTTGCTTGTATTGTCTAGGTTACATTGGGATTAAGAACTGGTGCTAATGTATCTTCTTGAAATACACAGTTACATAACATAGTCTGCTGCTGTGTGCACTTTTTCTGCTCTGAATCTGGTTTGTAAGTCTATTTATCAGCCTCCTGTTGTGAAACGGTCATGTAAGGTAATAGGTCTGTGCTAACCTGAGGGTACAAAAAGAAAATAGATCTTGTATGCGCGTGCGCACACACACACACACACAAACACACACACACACACAGAATAGGGACTTTATTCATTGCCCTCCAAGGTGTGTGGGGTGGGGAGAGGGAGACAATTTAGCACATCCTGTCTTCAGGTCATTCAGCTGCCTCAGTGTCAGATGTTGGCTGTCTGGTTTACACACACACACACACACACACACACACACACACACACACACACACACACACACACACACAGGATCTGTACTTGGCTTTTAGCACCTCCAGAAAAATTCTCTATCCATATTCTTCCTCCTCGCACTTCATCCATCCTTCACTCCTCAATGTCTTATTTATTTTGCATACTTTACCTGAGTCTTTTAGAAATGTACCTGATGATGATGATGATAATAAGATGCAATTCACACATTATAATAACTAAAATGACAAGAAACCCTTTGTAAGGTGCCAGAAGGTCTGAGAGATTGACTGAGATTTCTCCAACAATAGAGATGCAGATGATCACATAAAAGGTTCAATGACCACAAGGGATCCCTCCCTGCCTCTCTTTCTCTCTTTCTCCCATATTCCTAGATAATAGACTGTCCAATAAAGTGGAATAAAGGCAGAACAATAGTCACCATACCCTCAGTGGTCATAGCCAGGACTGTAGTGCTGCATAACAGGCCTAGCCACCCAGCCCTTAAAAGAAAAAGTGTGAGACAATGTACTGACCAGTAAAAACTCTCCATAAACACCCCAGGGGATGTGTATTAACACTATATCTGAATTGAAAAAGGTGTGTTTACTCTTTCTGTGTGTGTGTTCTTGTCCAGGCCGCAGGGTGCTCGCATTATGTCCAAACACGCGGGTGAGCAGCTCTCCAGCACCACCGTCAGCGAGGCCTCCACTGCCATCACCTCCTCCACTGTGGACACCACCTCTGCCTCCAAGGTTAGCCTGTGTGTCTGTGTGTGTGTGGTTCAGTTTCATTTTGCTGTGGTTGTATCTTAATGTCGTCATAGCATGTTTAGGACAAACTTGTTTGGTGTGGATGCCCCGGTTGGGGAAAGATGCATCTAAACCAGTGGATGTGTGTCTGTCTGTGTGTGATTCTATGATTTATGTGTATATGTAAATGTGTGCATTTTGATAATTTACTGTTAAATCAGTGTCAACACAGTGCATTGTAGCACTGTACTGGGTTTACTTTGAAAGCACTGCATCCATCTTGCGAATCAATATTTGGTTTCAATTTGATTTACAAACAAACATAAAACAGAGAGTGTTGCTCTCTAGTTTCCCTTTTATACTTTCAGTTTATTCTGGTGTGTTTTTAAAAATTCTAAATTTTAATGAAATTAAATTCTAATGTATTATTTCATTAGGCAAAATGGACTTTGCTTTGACAATCACTTGTCAAAAGTCATATAAATTGTGTGGTTTTAAATTTTTTTCAGAGGTCTTCTTTTTCACTTCTTGCCTATAAATGTATCCACCCCTGGCCATTATGAAAATGACTGAAATCTTTAGATCTGTCTTTGATAGATCAGCTTCCTCCACCTGCCACAGTTCATTAGAAAAAAAGGAAAATCCTCCATCTCTGTTCCTCTTTTACTTTTTCTCTGGCCTTGTACTGTGTTTGTATATTTTGGGGATTTTTGGCTACATTCACATTGTAGGTCTTCATGCCGAATTCTAAAATGCTTTTCATGTCAGATTTGCGCACATCTACTCTAGAATACAACCCACACACATACCAATAACAACTGATAGTGATGGAAAGGCGTGTGAAGAGTAACAATAAAACAAGACACAATTAAATTTGTGTTGGAGCCTGTACTTTTCTTTTCCTCTTTTCCCTTTGTGTCTGGTTGTCCTTCAAGCTGTCATTGGCTCAGGCAATGTGCTGTTGCCGTCAAAAGTATGAAATTCATTGAAGCGATTCAGCATAAGCAATGCTGACGAATTCCAATTTGAGCTTTCAAATGCAGATCTCATGTAGGTTACATTCTTTGCGATCTGGTTTTGTGCACCATAAAGATGTCCAGATGTCCTTGGCTCACTCTTTCTCCCTGTCACCTTTCTTTCTTTCAGTCTATATCTTACACTCCCTTTTCACTCACTCGCACACACGCACATACACAGCTCCACAGTGGCGTGAAATCTCATCCTGCCCTATCAACAGGTGCCGTAGGACTAAGATTGAACATGTGTCGTCGGGTGCGGTACAGAGATGACAGGGCATCCATCACGACAGCCCGTCGCCATTTCCACACCCGTGTTTTCCTGGCATGCAGCCCTCCCAGGTGCTCTGGCTCATCACCCCTGCCATCGAACAGCAGGAAAATAGTGCACAAGCCTCATTCTGACAAGAAAAACTCTTAACAAAAGAATCTTGTATCAGTGGAAAGATGAGTCATTTGTGTCCCCCTTGCATAGCACACCTCCATCAAGAAATGAATCCATATTTTGAAAAAGTCACGTCCATTCCGCCTGTGACACAACATTAGAGGGAGCGCCAGAACAGAAATCATCCCATCCCATTTCTCCTACGAGTTATGTGTCACAATTCTCCTTTGAGCACTTGTGTTCTCTGTCGCTGGATGCATATTTAGTGATGTTGTGTTCATAACCTGTCTGCACAACTTCTTTGGGATTTATCAAAGTCAATGTCATTTAGGAGTTCCTGTCATTTCTCAGTTTGTAGTTTGCCTCATCGGTTCCCTGCCTCAATATTTGAAAATAGCTTTCTCCATTCTTTAACTTTTAGTTCCACTTTGGGCATGAACACCAACACATACCACAACAAATGATTGGCCTGTTTCGTTGGACAGTGATAGGTTAAAGGATTGGTTTGTCACTTAAAGGTCTCTAATTTGAATCCTTTTATTAGCTGGAAAAAAGTGAAATGGGAAAAAGAGTGAGTGACACACACATTCTTTTAACGTCATCCTTTAGGTGATTTTGCTCTTTCTGCTATTCTAGTTTTAAAAAAAATGTCAGTTTGGTGAGAAAGCTTTCCCACTAACAGCAAGCTTTAGATTCACACACTTACACATGGTGACAAGTGGAAAGCTGGTGGAGATCAACACTAGGGGACTATTTGTGCTGAGCAGCTGCCATTTGAAAATCCATTGCTTAAGGGACATTACTTTGCTCATCACTTTCTGTTCCTGACCCCAACCTTGAAATTCTTGAATTAAGTTGTTTTTAAGCCACGCTACTGGCATGGCTCTATGGCTGGCAATGTCGGTCAGTCCACCACTTTGGTCCAGACTGAAATATCACAACAACTATCATATGGACTGCCGTCAAATTTTGTACAGACATTCATGGTGCCCAGAGGATGAATCCTAATGACTTTGGTGATTCTCTGACTTTTCATCTAGCATCACTAGTAGGTCAAACCTTTCACTTACAGTATCCAGTGAAATATCTACAACATGTAATTTAGCAAGGGAAATATACCAGAGCAGTAATTTCATTACTGATTAATCTGTCCATTTTTTACATATGATATGAAAAAGAGAAAAGCAGTACATTTTCTCATTTGAGAAGCTGGAACCAAATAATGTTGGATATTTTTGCTTGATAAATGATTTAAACAATTATTAAAATCAATTATCTTATCAATTCTGTCAGTTCTGTCATTTGTATAATCAATTAATTGGCTAATCGTTTCAGCACTAAAAGTAACCCAGATTGACTCTTGGGAGCTATACTCTCCCAGCTGCTGTTAACCAATGATCAAATCCACTCAAACAGATAGTCTAGTGTAAGTGCACCGCAGCCAGATTTCTAAAGGAAGGAGAAAGCACTACTTGTGTTTAATTACCTCACTCTCCCAGATCTTTCTTGTCTTTCTGGGGATTTGAGCCGGCAACCTCCAGGTCTTCAGCTGAGCTCTCTAGGCTTTTAGGTTGTCTGATCATGTGCCATTAATGTAACAAATAGCTGCTCTGCACCCTGAGTCACTCACCTACAAGACAGAGTGCTACTTTGCAGCAGGGACCTCAGCCTTTTCCACAGAATTACCCTCGGCCTAAAAATAGACCACCGCATCGCACACACACATACACTCACACGTATTTGCAGACACGCACATACAGGCAGAGACAAACATATTAAACATGCACGGACATACACATACTGTATACTTACAGATAAGGGACTCCAATGTGACAGTATTGTAGCCGCTCTGTGTCTTCGCATCATGCTTGGCCAACCAGCCTCCCTCTAATTAGCTAGTGTGTTTGCTGTTTTCCAGCTGTGGATGCCTCCCAGTGCTGCTGCCAGTCCATATACACACTCATGCAGCCGTCACGCCAAATTTTTATTATAATAAGAGTGTGACGAAGGTGGCAGGGTATTTGTGTGTGTGTGTGTGTGTGTGCTGTGCCAGGGGGAGTAATCTTTCTTCTGGGGTTTCAGAATAGAGGATGGTGTAATGAGATTTCATGACTATGTGCACAGTGTATAAGTATGTTTGCTGGCTTATACAGCAGGCAGACACACACTAACACTACAATAATATAAGAACGTCATGGTTTGCTGAGAGAGAGACAAACAGCAACCATGTATTTCTTTTATGTGTGTAATGAAAGATGAATTGACGTCTCAGATGTTGTACATTTATACAGTTGGCAGAATTATAGCTTAATGGGCTAGAACATTAATAAAAGAGTTAAACACTGCTAATAGACCTCAGCTGGGCAGGTTAAGTCAAACTGCTCAGATGGTTACTTGCAATATAATTTCACCTATTTTTGTAATGACTTAGCTGACCCTTTCAAGGCCTTCACTATTTTCTGACATTTTATAGAAAGAACAATTACTCGATTAATCCTTAAAAAATTATCAGCAGATTAATCGATAACAACAATAATTGTTAGTTCTAGCCCTAGTGTCTACCCTAAAAGATGGGGCAGGGATCTGGTTGTCACTAGTGATAAATAAATGGGTTACACAGAATAACATATTCTATTTCCAACATTTTTCAGCAGAAATTTCAGTTTTTAGGACACTTCATCATACTCTGGCTATTTTGGGGACAGACTGTTTCTATCATGACCCTTGACTTTTTTTATGCAGGAAAAAGTCGCCTTCAGCAATGCTGAGCTTTCAACGAACACACTTAAATACATTCACAGCATCCCCTAGTCTTTTACAGCTGACACGGAAACACAGAGTTATTGCCTCACTCTCTTTGATGCTAGCTGTTCAGTTTCACTGCCCAGACTTTCCAGCAGGTGTCTGTCTGGCAGTCGAACCAGTGGCCTGCAGGTCACAAGCTCACTTTTCGAGCCTCCTACCTGATAGTCTATAGAGGCTTTGTCAATGTCTGACAACTGCCACAGCAACCATGGCTGACACAGTAACAGAGGCTGTGCTCAAATAATGACTCAAATTATGTAACAACTGGGGCAGAAAAAGAGAGGTTCCTGGGAAAAAAGAAAATCATGGTGTGGGTGAAGGTCCATTCAGTAATGTTGTAAGTAAGACTGAATGGTCTGATGAGGCACAGACAGCCTGTTTCCAAATATAAGATACTGTGACATGCAGAACTGTCTTGCTTTTGGTCCCAGCCTTTTTAACCACAGTTCTGCTACAGAGAATAAATGATCTTGTTAAAACCTTAGAGATTATCTTTGGTGCAATCAGGTAGTTAATTAACCAAGCTAATATAGCACTACAAATGCTAATGTCGAGATGCAACAATTAGCCACACAACTTTTCTGCTGAGCAAATTAGATGTGTAAAAAACTTACTGAGCTAATTTTTGTTATCTAATTAATTAACAAGCTGACAATATAACACATAACGGCTGATTGATAAGTAACAAAGCGATCATCTCTCACCTGTACATATGTAATCCATATTCTTTTGAATTAAATTGTTGACGTCATTTGTAACATTATTAGCTATTCACAGTCATGGCTGAGGACTTTGATTATGTCTTCTTACATCTCATGAAAGCCTGCTATACTTGTCTGTGTGTGTTTCAGGGCTCCCGGTCCAGTGGCAAGGTGCACAGCTTTGGGAAGAGGGAGCAGGCCATTAAAAGGAATCCCAATGTCCCTGCGGTGGTCCGAGGATGGCTGTACAAACAGGTCAGGAGACCTACACACACTCATTCTGTCATGCATACAAAGCAAGACTGCTGTCGCTGACAGACAACATTTTGACTGGGTTTGCACCGTGACAGTCACAATATATTTTCCTGGCCTGCCTTTTTCCAAAACTAAGATTTTGAATTACAACATTCCATGTAAACAGCATTTTCTGATTACTGATTACTGAAAAGAGGTTGTAGTTTATAAGCACAATCGAATTTAGAGATGTCATGTGGGCCTACCACCCACATGGCAAGGTGTAGAGGGCTGATGTGTTGCCAGTTGGACACCCGGTGAAAGCAAGTTGAGGCCTTGTTGACTCCTGGCTATGAAAACTTGCTCTTGGAAAATGGAATGTCACCTCTAATGTGGAAGAAGCCAAAGCTACGCACAGCACCAGCTGTATAATCAAGCTCTTCACTTACGACATTTTTTCCACTTTTTTGTTAAATTTGGACAAAGATAACAACACAGATAGACAACGGTATCAGCATGACAGATTAAGGTTTTAGGTTGAAAACAGGAGGGAAACTCAAGGTATTATAATGTAAATGTATAAATGCAAAACTTTTAATTTTCTATTTTATTTCACCAGGATAATCCACTCATTGTTACTGCTTTCCAGGGAGTCCTGGGTACATACACTAAAAACAAGCAACAGAATAATGTACATTATAACGTCAAGAGGTGTCTTCATTAATTGAGCAAGGGCTGCAACTACTGATCATTTTATATATAATTATATAGAATCTGACGTATATTGTTTCAATAAATCAAATAACATCTATAAAATGTCAGAAAATAGTGAAAAATCCCCATCACAACTTCTGAAAGCCCCGAGTGACATCTTCAAATGTCTTGTTTTGTCTGACCAACAGTCTGAAACCCAAAGATATTTGGTTTACAATGATATAAAACAGAGAAATCCTTACATTTCAGAAGCTGGAACCAGGGAACAATGATTTAAAAGGTTAACTGATTAACAAAATAGTTGCAGATTTGATCTGTTGATCTACCAGTTGATGATTGAATAGTTTCAACTCTAAATTGAGCTATACTTCATAGCATTAAAAAGAATAGGATAGTTCTTCAAATACCTATATGAATGTATTAAAATATTGTCTTACTTAGAATATTGTTAGTTTGTTAGCTGTTAGTTTGTTAGCTGTAAGCTGAAACATCTCATTATTACCATGTAATGTTAATGGATTGATCAGAATACATGTACCTTCTTCATGACATGATTGACAGACACTTGGGCCTGTTCGTGTCTCTAACACACTACATGGATGAGTTCCAGCTTCAGCCTGCATGGTCCTGTAACATTTCCTCCAGTGACCTAGTTTTTTTCTTGATTAATGTTTTTTGCTTTGTTAATATAGAGCACCTGCTGTTGATCACAGACAGGCTATTACTGGAGACTGTATGTGTATTTGAAGTTATACTTACTTAATATCTGTAGTTGGCATCGTCCCACTGGAAAACGCTTGGCCTCAGTACAAGACAAACAGTGAGTGATGTTACTGTGAAGCAATTATATTTTAATGACCACACACAGAGGCACGTACACACAAATACACACAGGCACAGGCAGGAATGTACAGACATTAAATGCACGCTCATATGAACATACAGTCTATTAGTGCAGTGCAATTATATTTTAATTAAAAAAGACTTTTAAATGCTGGCAGGGGCACACACATTTTCAGGCACAACCACATGCACATAAATATACACATATACTTGCATGTACACACACATTATCACAAACAACTGTACTCACACAGACACACACTATCACACGCTTTCGCTATTATGGAGTTACATGGTTTCATACATTTTTAGCCAAAGAAGAAGCACATATTTGTGTTTGAGCTGATTTCATCCCTTCTGTATCTCCTCTTCTCTTCAAACTGCACCATTTTCAGCCAGAGAACATAAAAGACAAAATGGGCAGTAAAGCAGCCGTGGCAGGCCCAGCGAGCCAGTGAACGAGGACAAATGATCTCTCCCTTCCGCCCTCTCTTTCCTGTTCACTCTCTTTATCTCTGCTCATGTCTACCTCACTTTTCCTTCCATTACTTCTGTTTCCTTACTGTATCCGCTGTCTCTCGCTACTCTTTTCTATCTCTAACTCTCCCTTCATCTTTCTCATCCCCCCCCGCACTTCCCTTTTAAGATATCTTGTCTACTGTTTCTTGTTATCTCCTCCAATCTGTGCTACTTTCTGTCTCATTATCCATTCATTCATTACTTACACTCTTTATCCCTCTTTCTCTCTGCAGGACAGTTCTGGGATGCGTCTTTGGAAGAGGAAGTGGTTCGTCTTGGCTGATTTCTGTCTGTTCTACTACAAAGGTGAGTCTTTGTTCAAGAAAAAGGTTTCTCTGTGTAATGTTGACTGGACCTTGCACGTGGACAAAATAGTTGAAATTCCCTGTTCTACCTCCTGCCTCTTTCTGTTTTCCGCTCCCCCACAATCATACATTCAGGCAAGGACAAAATAACAGAAGCACCTTACAATATAATACAATTAAAAAGACCAACACCTCCACAGCCTTTAAAAATGACCACTGCATTGAATCAACACCTCAACAAAACCTGAATGTTATAAGCTTCACACATGTAGGATCTATTGAATGGCTATTGTATTGGACTGCATTGTATTCTATAGGCGTCTCACTGGTGCACCTGAGATCACAGAGGTTTGCTACCATAAATGTGGAATTCACTTTTGAGTAATCTTACAGTTATTAGCACATATCTGTCTAAAACTTAGCTTCAAAAATGGTTTAGTTTTTAAGGACAAAATCTGTTTTTAAATCTTCAAATTAAAAAATAAGTAAATCCCATACCTCCACGTATCTGTGGTAGTGTGTCTTTATCATTTTCTTATTGGTGACATAAAGCATTGTGGCAAATGTGCTTAGTAAATGCCAAGAAGACTAATCAGCGTAAAAGTTAAATGCTGTAAGAGAAAATGCTCACTGTATGAAAGCACCTTTAATGTTGATGTTAATGTCCTCACTATCAACAATCTCTACTGGCATCAAAATCTTGCCTGAGAAAACACAAGCAGCCAATCACAGTACTTGCGATCTGCACGTGGTACCTCTGTAGTTGTTGTACCCCCAGCGTGTAGTGCAACTGACCCGCACGCCAACTATGATGCAGCTTTGCGAGTTATGCGAGTTTTCAATGACATTTGACAAAACTTAAGGTCGAGTTACTAGCAGTGAGTTTTCACCCACATCTCGCGGTCTTCATCTGCAAGTGTAGCTTGCTCAGTTGTTGTGGAGATGGATGACAAATATTTCAAATGAGATAACAACCAAGTGTGACAGCTAATTACTTTTGCTTGCATACCTTCATTTTTTTGTCATTGTGTGAAATGTGTCTAACAAAGATGTTTTGCTATTCCAAAAACTAGAAACAAAATCACACACAATTCTTTTTATTTATGTTCTTTTCTTTCCTGGCTTTAAAGTGAGGGAAGTGCACACTACCAGGGAGAAATATTTGTCTTTGGAGGATAAAATGTATAAGTATAATGGAAATGTGACAGCTTTCAACCAAAAAGGTTTGGACAAAGTTCAAAAGTTTGAATTAGACTCTGGTGATGGTAGATTTGAAGTGAACTGCAGCTGACAAATGAGCCAGTGATTCAATCTCGGCAAGCATTAATCTGATCTTTCTCAGTGGGTTACAGCTCAAATGCATGGAAAGATATGGACACACACACAGCTACATCACACACTCCCTCACCATCCCTCCCTCATAATCCCTCTCTCACCATTAGTCTCCATCCTCTGGCTGTCTTTATCTGCCTCTCCACGCCTTTCTTTTTCATCTCATATTCTTAACCCAACCTTTTGGGACACGCTCCTCTGCCTCCTCGCCCTGACAGGAGGTTGAAATCAATTCTCTGTCGTTTCTTTTTCTCTCTTTTCTCTGTCTGTCTCTCTCAGTTCAAAGGTTTCTCCTCTCAACATGAAAACACTTGATCTGTCTCCAGCACCACTTATCCCCCCTCCCTTCATCTCTTGTTTTTAGACAAACAACCAAACCTCACTTAATATCGTTTTTTTTTTTTTATTAATATTACCTTTATCTGTTTGATGGTTTCTGTCGGGGCAGTAGAGGTCATGTCCTTGTTTTTTTGTGTTTTTTTTCTGGGACTTAGGGAGTTGTAGCAGCCTGGTGTTTACATTTTAAAATTAAAAATGTACACAATACATAAATAAAGATAAAACAATAATTTGAAGATGCCACAATGGGGCCTGGGAAATTATAAAGGGAATTTTATAGACAAAACAAACGAAACAAACAAAATCTTATTGACAAAACACTTAATCAAGAAAATAATCTGTAGATGAATCGATAATGAAAATAATTGTTAGGTTGTCTGGAATGGATACATATTTTTTTGCCGCCTGTGTCAAGTCAAGTCAATTTTATTTATATAGCCCAATATTCCAAATTTGTCTCAAGGGGCTTTACAGTCTGTATAGCATATAACAGCATACAACACCCTCTATCCTTAGACCCTCAATTCGGATAAGGAAAAACCTTTAACGGGGGACAAAAAGGACAAAATAGAGTGACAAAATACTACCATTCTTGTGGTGTTTGGGTGTTATCTAACTTCTCTCGTCAGGATCTGGTCTGCTCAATGTTTTGTGTGTTTGTACGTGTGAGTGAGACAGACGGGGCAAAGCAGATAAAAAGACCTCACCGTCTCGCCCACCATTTAGGGAATGTCTCCTCCAAAGGTCCTTGAATTATTTTTAACCAATTACCCCTTTAATCCACAGTGCTGCCTTATCACCTCTCAGCCAAACACCCACACACATGTGCAGGTGCCGTGCACACATATTTTCATGCCATTACTAAATTTTACATTGTGGTAATATTTGTGTACACACGCATACACACATGCACATACACTTTCTAGCGTACTGTCACAATGTTCAGTGGAAAACAAATACTCTATTTTTATATATAGATGTGTGAAGTAATTAAGATAGGACATATTGTGGTTGCATACACGTTTTTGTGTTTGTTCTTCATTTTTAGCAGTTCTCACTTCTTCAAAGGGCTATTTGAGGGTTAAGACTTTAGGTTTAGTTTAAGGTAAAAGGTTGAGGACTGCATTATGTCAATGAGGGTCTTTACAAATTTAGAAGGACAAATATGTGTGTGTGTGTGTGTGTGTGTGTGTGTGTGTGTGTGTTTGTGTGTGTTCACTATGATCTCAGCATGTAAACCGGATGGGGCAGACACGGAGGAATGGCGGCTGGGTGCCAGTTGGACCAGGCCAGCTTTAGCTCTGTGACACTGGAATACCAGAGTGGTCATTTACTGTTTGGCACAACACTGTGGTACGAATGACGGCATATGAGTGTGAGTGTGTGAGTGTGTATGCGAGTGTTATGATACTGGTGGCAGGCAGTGATGAAATTAGTGGGTGATGAGTGATATTTATTCTCTTGCTCTTTCCTTTCCTCCATATCTCTCTCGCTCCTTTTCTCACCTTCCTCACCCTGATTATCTACTCCCTCCTCTTCTCTCCCCCATTCCTCCTGCCGTCTCTCTCTCTCTCTCTCTCTCTCTCTCTCTCTTTCTCTGTCTCTCTCCAGACAGCAGAGAGGAATTGGTCCTAGGCAGTATTCCTTTGCCCAGCTATGTCATTTCACCCGTGGGACCTGAGGACCACATCAGCCGCAAGTATGCCTTTAAGGTATGCCTATCTTTGTTCTACAGACTACTCTATGCTTATTCAAATCTTTGAATTACTTTCTCTGATGTGATTGTGTTTTTTTTTTCCTGAAATGAAGAAATGCAGCAAGATTGATTAATTATTTGCTTATTAGACCAAACACAACCATGTAAACTTAATTCAAGTTAGAATAGGAATAAAAACTATTCAAATTGGAACTGTGTGGGTTTTTTTTACCTCACAGCATGTAAGTTTCTGTTAAAGCTATTTTGACTTAAAACATTTGCAACCAATGTGATGACTTGATTGGGGCACAAACAGGATTCTTCTATGAGTGCAAACAATGCAGTGCTATTCTGCACACTTCAAAGTTTATTTGATCCTGTTGACCTGTTGAACATGATCATTGACTGAGGGATTCCTGCTTTAGGCACATATGCTAAAAATGTTTACCTCTCATGCTATTTAAAGCACTTTTGATGAGAGTTTCCACCAAGTGGTTTATATTGTTAATGACAGAGACGTTCATACACATTCCTTTCCAACTGAAAACCTGCTGCCTCTTTACAACAGAATGCTACCATAACACCTGTTGTATGTTGACCAGGTTTGATGGCACGCTCTTTTCCCCAGAGCTATATTGTCAAGCATAATTTATATAAGTTATGTAACTTCCCATTATGCATTCATCTCTTTTGAACAAACATTTCTGTTTGTGTTGTGTTGAACACAGTTGTTTCTCAGAGCCTTTTATAACTGGAGCTCACAGCAATGACAACATGTATTAAGGTTGTAAGCAGAAAAAACGATCAGTTAATTAAGTTGTTTTTGTGTTCCTTCTCCTTCAAAATGTTTAATAGTTTTTAAATCATTGCTTCTTCAGCAGTCGCCTAATTGATATAGCAATTATGGAAAAATGATGGAGAAATCTAGAATGATTTTTTAAATGTCTTTTGGAATGGCAGGAAATAAAACAGATCAACATCTTTCTATAATCATAACCTTGCCTACCCACCCAACCAGCCACCACTCAGCTCTGAGGAGTACACACCACCTGTTGTAGCGATGTCTATTACCACTGAATGTCTGTCATTGTCTTTATTGAGACAGACAAGTTCCTCTGGAATGGAATGAAGTTTCTTCATTCCCTGAGGCACAACTCTTTTTGAGTCAAGCCCAACACGTGTGGAGTTAAGAGGCAGATACTGTACTGCACACACAGTGTGTTTGGCCACATGTGCATATAGGCTTCCACTTTATTCATAGCTTAAAAATATGTATGCATATACAGATATATGCACAAGGTTTTCAGGTTGCACAGACACAGCCATTTGCTTTTTGTCATCAGTGAGTCATCAAATTTGATTTAACGTCTAACTTGGTTTATTACATGAAGTGACATGTTTGCCTAGTTGTTAAAGAAAAGCATTAGGACCCTGATCTATCCTTGAGCAAGACACAGATCCCCTACCTTCTCACTGCTTAAAGGTCTTTGGATAAGATTGTTGGCTTAGTGTTTGAGTATTAAAATATGTAAAGATTTCACTAATGGTCAATTTAGTCATTACAAACTGGACAAGTTGGGTATCTTCCAATGGACCTAGTGCATAAAAATGGCAGCTGTATTGAATCCTAATTAATGGTCCCATAGAGAGGAAAATCAACAAGCACTTATGGACATGGTTAGGCATTCCCCCAAGCTTTTCCTCTGTGGGTCTCTACATTAGATCAGGCCAGCTACAGTGGTGGAAGAAATTAAGGTGGCAAAGTGTAGAGCTCTGCTAGCATGAAGAGACTTAAAGCATCCATGTGTGTGCCAAGCTGGAGTTACAACAATATCAGGCCACAAATGGGTGGCTAATGCAGCCATAAACCAGGCAACAAGCCCTCTGAAGCTGCGCAACATCATCGGCATTCAGTGCTCTAGAAGGCAAGGTCTTGGCTTGGTGCACATTAAGTAGTTGGAGAAAGATAGCACAAGGGACAGGTGCACCAAGGTCTAGGAAGACGTGAGGAACTTCGAGGAGGAATCAAGGAGATCAAAAGCTGTTGAGCTAGGCATGCAGGGGTCCTGTACTAAGTGGGACCTACCCAAGAGGATGGTAACATGGGAAGAGTTGTGGAGATTAGAACCTTTCCGCATCTCATTCCTACTGTGGTCAGTAATGCCACTCCTTCTCCAGCATGCTTGCACACATGGGGGGCTGATGGAGGGACCCCAGCTGTAAACTTTGCAGCAGCAAGGGGACTCTAGCGCACATACTGAGAGAGTGCAAAACAGCTCTAACCCAAGGCCAGTATAGATTGGTGCCATGACATAAGCTTGCTGTTCTTAGCTGATACATTGGAGCAGCAGAGGCAGATAAAGCGGCTAGTGAACTCAGAGGTAATTAGACCTGTCTCCTTTGTTGAGAAGGGAACCAAGCCAGAAACGTCCCACAGGCATAAACCCTCCATACTGCAAATGGCAAATTCTGAAGATGAAGGTTAATGTTGGATGGGAGCTGCAGTTTCCAGATGTGGTCCCATACCTCTCCACATCCCAGAATTGTGTTGTGGTCTCCAGAAGACAAGAATATAATCCTGGTGGAATTTACAGTGCCATGGGAGGAGGGTTGTCAAGAGGCACATGAGAGGAAAGCCTCAAAATATCAACCTCTAGTGCAGGACTACAGAGGCAAAAATTGAAAATAGAGAGTTGCTGAACATTGTTAGAACCTGGATTGTAGATTATGTAGCTTCCTGGCTATGATATAAGTCTAAATATTGTAGACCATCCTCATCAGCTTCTCCTTGAAGGGAAGAGGGAAATCATGTTTTTCACAATCCAATAGATGACAGGGATAGAAGAGGAACAATTAATGCTATTCACCATTTCACATTCACAGAGATGAAGTTAACTATTATAAACTAATAAAGATGAACAATATTGTACTAACATGATGGTCAGGAAGCTGTGAATGACCTTGCTGCAGCAATGAAGAAGTGTAGTCCAGGGTGTGGTCAGTACAAAGTGACATCACTATTGGGTGTGGTACAGGGTTACACATCACACTTCTGACAACAACCAACTATCCCCCTAAGTGATAACAGACTACTTTCAACCAGAGAGGGTGGTGAAACACTGCATTTCAGCCTTGTGTTAAGTAACACATTAATATCTGAAATAAACTGAGCTAAACTAACACTCAAGTTTTTTACCACAGGAAAGTAACCCATGCTACTTGAGAGTGATAACTGCCCTGCTGCAGTAAACCCCGCCAATCTGGTAGTCAAAGAAAATTAAAACAAACTCCTATTTAAAATAATTTGAAATGCTGCTATGCTGTTTGTAACCCACACCAGCAGGACCTGTTAGCCACCTAAGCGAGCCTGATGTGGTGGGTATTATATGATGGTGTTTGAGTGTGTGAATGCTGCACCCGTTGACTACCATATCAACCTTTGTATATCCTGACCCTACAAATTAAACCTTCAAGTTTCGACAACCTCCCACCCTCTACCCCCTTATCCCTTTTCACCAAATCCTCTTCCCTCTCTTCCAATTGGTTGGCTGCCCGACTGGGACTTCCCTCCCTCCCTGTGAGTGTGTCGCGTCGTCCAGTGACAGTCCTCCCATAAATAGGTACTCTACCCTGTCATGTGCTCTCACTTTGCCAGATGTAAACATTATATATACGTGTTGTCTACCGTTGGTGTGGCTTTTTGGGTCCAAACATGACAGAATATACAGCAGCCTTGTATATTCCTTTGTTGGTTTTTGATGCATGTTTTGAGATTAACATGTCCTTGTGGCTGACGTGGTTGTGTTGTTTTTTTCTTTCAGTCTTCTCTGTCATATTTAATTCCCCCTCTGTCTTTTTTCCCCTCCTTCTCTCTTTGTTATTGCAATATGAATCTTTGTATTTGGCTTATCTGGTGTGGCCCTTATTGTTCATCTGTATGCTGCTCTTGCTGTCTCCACCATCTGTCACATCTACTGTACCAGCATGCAGTTTTCTGATGGTGTGAGAAAAACTTCACATTGTTATTTGGAACTCAGGTCACCTCACACTACTCTTCCAGAAATGAAGAGTGGAAAAATACTGTTTAAAAGCCATAGGAGATCTTTCAGTGTAGATGTAGGCTATGTAACCCCACAGTCACTCAAATGTTAATTTTGTCAAAGCAGCTGCTGCTTAAGGGAACTTTGAAGTAGGGAAACCTGTTATATTTTAGCTTCCTAACATGATTTTCTTTGTTTTACAAACAGAGAGTAGAAACACTGAATCTTTTTCTAAAAGCAGGCATGATTTAAAACCGAGACCCCCGCAATCTATTGTAGTCTTCATTTGGATGTTTTTCAGTGTAAATTCAATTTCAACGGTTGGAAATTTAGGAGAATGTACCTTATCAGGAGCTTTGTGGTGCTCTGGCTGCTGAGGCTTATCTTTATGACCACAATGACTCTTTAAATAGTGCCAGGACAAAGAGTGTGTGTGTTTGTCAGGGGCTGTCCACAGGAAAAGAGCCAACATTATTGTAAGCCTTTCTGAGTGCAAGACGTGAGTGATATTTTTCAGTTTGGAGAAAAAGAGAGGCTGAAGGAGAGAGAACACAGAAAGGGAAGGAAGTGATTAGGGCTGAAAAATATAAGGCTGCAAAGGAAACAATAGGTGGAGAGGAAGGAAGCCATGAGAGCTAGTTGCGGTGAAACAGAGGGCAGAAAGAGAGGGACTTTTCATATTTTTCCATAAAACATCATTAAACAATGTAGTGGAGAAAACAAATAATCAGGAACACCCTTAAAACTGCCACCAACTCCCACACAGACAAACCACAGAGAGAAAAAGAGGCTTAGCCTGTGTATGGATTCAGTGTGTAGGCATGTCGGTCATGCACTCAGAGCTGAATGACCCACTCAGCATTCCTGCTAAAGAGAGGCAGAGTCTCCTAATGTTATTTTAGACCACTGGTGGTGTGTGTTGGATTTTGTCGTTTTTGTGTGTGTGTCTGTGTGTTCTGATGTAACTAAAATATGGAAAATCAAGGCTGGTGATATGAGATTGAAGTCGACAGGGCTTTTACACGTGTATATGGTCTGATGGAGGTCGCATGAGTGTGTACTTGTGACATTGTCTGCAATGCAAAGTCATTTATGGCCAGTCTTCACTCCAACAAACCATGGGAATAGGATTTGGAATTAGTGTTAAGATTAGAGGTAGGTTTAGTCTTTGGTTAAAGTTTCTGTGATTCAGAATAGGGTTTGAATTCAGTTTATTCAACATATTACAGTACAAATGTGTGTCTGTGTCTCTGTACTGTGTGTGTGTTCACTGCACATGCATGCCAATATCCCTGCACGTGCCTAAACATCTGACTAGCGGCGCAGTCCTCTGTCTCTCATCTAGAAGCCTGTCCCATTGCAGCTATAAGAGGCCGTCTGTCAGAATGCTGATGGTGAGTGAGCAGGTGTGTTTTGACAGCTGCTTCCTGAGGATGCTCTTATTCCTTTCGTCAAGATTTTTAGGGTGTTTTTGGATACATCTACCATTCAGTGGTTGCTAACAAGTTTCCCTGCCTGTTTCCTGTCCTCTAATGTACCTAAACACATCTCCATGCCTGACAGTGACAGGCTGACTGACTGGTCCACATTTGTTTTTTTCCTCTGGGTAGGGTCAAAGAGTCTGCAGACTTTCATTTTAACCAAACATTTCTCCAGCTGATTTAACGCAAGTTGACTAAGTTTCAGTTTCTCACACAGATGGAGAGCACCTTTTTGTTTGCAGCACGTAGTGTACCAAATTTTAGGTATATAGGTATTAGGTATATTTTTGAAGTATTTTTAAGCACATTATTTGTAAGGTATATGAATACATAGATATGATACCTTTAATTAGGTATCTTTTATCTTTTAACTAATGAAAGTTTGATATACTGCTTTACATTATGATTACAGCTTTCACAGTATGAAATTAAGTTTTTTCCCTACCGGCCACTGTGACAGGTCACTGAACATTTCCACCGGCCACTGAATTTTTTTGTCTGCCACTGCTGAAATCTATCACTTTAATTTTACTGTCAGTGGTAGCTGACAGTAAAATTAAAATTGAATATACCATGTAACCTTAATCCCTGACTATTCTTAACTTAAGAATTGCTTTTTAAAAATAATATTTAGTAATATAGGAAACACCTATCTGCATTGGTGGTTGGTGACCTGAAATTTTTACCACTTTGGAGATTAGGTGGAATTGCACTCATTTAAAAGCACTAAATGTAACATTTTACCATCAATTACCATATTAGAATATATATTAGAACCTTAAACAATAAAGACCATTGAGGACATTATCCGCCTCTGCTCACCTCCAAATAGTGTCAGTAATAATTACTTGTGCAGTCATACATACTCCTTCTTACTACCCACCCACCTGAGCATCACCCCAAGAGCTAGTGCACAAGGTTATCTGGACTTGGACGAATCAAGTGGTGCAATCAACTCCCAGATCTTTAAATACGTACCAGGATCAGGGTCAAATAGATACTCAAGCATAGTGAGTAAGGAAGTGATATTTTAAGTCATTTTATCAGTGCACAGCAGCAGCCACTGAAATTAGCTTGTTTCAGCAGCCAGACGGCAGTGGTTTCTGAGGGGAGTTGACTTATTAAGCTGTTAGGGAACCTGGGAGGGATGTAGGAATGGTAGCATTTATGTTTGTTTGTGCACATATCTGCATCTGTGTGCTGGGGTTTAATCAGAGTTTATAATAACAGCACAGCAATAGAATAGCAGCAGTGACAGTCTGTGTTTGTATTATTCATAAACTTGTTTAGTGTGTACATTGAACTGCACAAGTGGGTGTGGTGTTTTGTGTGTTTCTGAATGTCATCATGCTGACGCAGACAAGAAGCCGAATTGCTGAGGAATTGCACTCATTTTATCACAATATAAACCAAATAAAGAAATCACAGTTAAATGATGATGTTGCAGCCGCATTGGGTCCCACCACAACACTCCACACACACTTATTATCCTGCAGTCATTATTCAGTGTATGAATTAGGGTAGGGAAAATTTTATGTGTAATTGCTTTTCATTTGCATGCATCTGTTGTTAAGTGGGTTCTCTCATTTGTCTTCCAATCCCAACCACCGAAACACTGAATGAAGGAAGGAAGGAAAGGGAAAAGTACGACATTTATAGAGCTGTGCTGTGTTCAATGGAGTGCAACTCACTTCAAAAGTGCCTCTAATAACCCCACTTTCACAGCAAGGACATCTTTATCAAGGATAGAAAACGCTATTAATTAAAAACAGCTGTTAGTGATGTACTGTTCCTTGAATTTCTTGGCCAGTTCGGCTGTTTGATGGTGTGTTTTCTTATCCCTGTGGATAGCTTGCCAATTATGATATCAGTGACATCATGTTGAGATATTTTCAGCACAGCTAAAAACGAGTTCAGTAGCAAGAACATTTTCTGACTATATTATCAATTATCAAACAGTGAACGTCTTGGTGTTAGCTTCTCAAGGTTTCTCTCTGGACTTGCATAGTTCAACAAACTTTGAGGCAGATACCCATAGTAGGAGAAGCAGCGATACCAACTTCTCTACTGAGGGTAATCTCAGTAGACCAAAATGCAGCACAGCCAGAAACATGTTGATTTTTTGAGAAGGAAACGGCTCACATTTTTCTTCTGCAGTAGAACAAGCCGTCAACACAACATTGAACTTTTATCACCTTATAATGTGGCATAGTGAACGTGTTGGCAAACAGTTACTTATTTACACATCTACTTGGCAAGGAGCAACCCTTTCACTTTAAACAGTAATTTTATCGTAACGTAAATACACGGATACATCTTTACATCTTTAAAGCACAAAATACGTGCTGGAATGCACTGAACTGATTGGTGATGTATCACACTGAACTTCAGGCGAGGTTTAAAATGGCAAAACTGATAACATCATAATACTGATATATAGTATGCAGTTACACATCAGTCAACAGGACAAGACAAGACAAGATAATGTATGAGTAACTTGATACAAACAGAACAGAAATTCTTCTACAGTTGCACAGACAACAGTTTATATTATTAGACCTATAGTATTATTGAGTATGTGTCTCACCTGTGTTGGCTCTGCTTGAAATGGTTCTGCAACAGCACACATCATTTCTGTTCAGTATAGCACAGAATAATTATTTTGATATTCTACACACTGGGTCTTTAAATCCTTCTCAATGATGAAATTGTGCAGATGTGCTCTTGACTGTCACACACCGACGACAATGTATTAGATCACCTGACTAATAGCCTTTTTACTGTGCATACAAAGAAATATCCATCTTGAGTTGGAATATTCCTGTCATGAGCTCAGCACTTAAATCAGAGTACAATTACCTTGTCATGGTGTGGAATCTAATCAGGCTTGCATTTCACTCTGACTTTTTGCAGAGCTGCTTTTCCATTCCAACCCACTGTAATTTATGTTACTTCCTTATTTTGCGAGATATACCGCTGAAAAATATACCAAGCATAAATGAAAAAAAATGTTTGTAAACCGTTATTTACCCTTTTATATTTTCTTAGTAGGTTTCTAAGCTGTAATAGCAGGAAAAAACAGGTTTGTGAGGAGACTTTGGGCTTCTTTTTTCTGACACTCACATTTTCTAGTCTCCATTGTACCGAAGAATCTTTCCTCTCATCGGTCAAAAGTTGTGGCTTTGTTGGTCGTAACTGGCTGGCATTTTTGTCTCTGTATTTCTATTGTGTGGTTTCCTTCATTGGCTCTCTGTGTATTGGTCAATGCTTATGTGGGCCTTGATGTTGTTTCTCTTGTTAGACGGCATGATATCTCCCTGTCTCTTTGACCAAAGCTGAAGCTCATTTAACGCACTGTCTCTCTGTCTCTCTGACCACGATACTGACCTACCTCTTCTCTCTCCCTATAGGCTAGCCACACTGGTATGCGCTCGTACATTTACAAGCAGAGCTCTGTGATTGGCTCGCAGGCAGAGCACACTGGGATGCGGACGTATTACTTCAGCTCTGACACCCAGGAGGACATGAACACCTGGCTGAGGGCCATGAACCAGGCCACACTGATGCAGAACCACACCGACACGCTCATCAGGTAGGGCTACACACACACACCCGCACACACACACACAGTACATCTCACTGAACTAACTGAACACACACCTTACAATCATCCATTGCCCTAAATAAAGTGTAGCCTTTTATTTGTCTCTTTTGTCACTATAGATGACACAGATTCCTGGAAAAACATCCCACTTTGTTGTTCGCAGCTTTAACACATCTGTGTCAGTCCTGAAGCTTTAGCATACGAGCGTAGTGTAGTTTTTGTACGTGTTTGTTTGCTTTCAAAGAGTACGTTCTGATGTGAAATGCTGTTTTTGAACAAGCAGCCGTTTTCTCCATGTATTATTCATGTGTTGATGGGGGAGGTGGCACAGATCAAATACGTCCCATCATTCACTGGTAGCCCCAGACACCCGCAGCTCATACTCCTTCGTTTTCATTTTTTTTTGTTTTTGGAAGGGGAAATCCCACAAGACTGCACTAGTTGTTAATGAATGAAAGAGGGGAAACCTAGCTAAAGACAGCTTCCACTTGGAAACATTGCTAGCAACACACTACTCTTAAACTAAAAGATAATGCCTTTTATGCCCCATTTAACACAATCTAATGGGGACAAATCAGTCATCATAGTGCTAATTTATATTGAATACATTCAGATACCAGCTGCTGGCAAGGAGCATGCCAGCACCTGAGGCTGTTTAATTCACTTTTTAAAAGTAAACTTTGGTTTGCGGTTCTTTGAATTTCAGAGAACTGACTATTTCTCTAGTTTCTTGCCACATGGGATTTCATTAATGAGTTTAAAATCTAGTTGCTTGTCATCTGCCCAGCTTTAAACTGGTCTGTGTGGTGTATTCAGCCCTGTCCTTACAGTCTTCTAATTCAGTTCAGCACAACAGAACAAAGACTAAGACCCCTGTAATGGTGAAACACAATATCCGTGGAATATCAGAAATGATCAAATGAAACAGAATTGGTGCTAAACCTGTCACTTGTCACAAGTGATAACCTGGATAGCTTGTTACCCTCACTACAAAAATACACAACAGGATAAAAATATTGTCATGGTTGTAAAGGGATATTCTGCACTTTTTCTTTCCCCACACTCTGAGGAATGAAATTCACACAAAGTTGAAGATAAAGTTACAAAAGTATAAGAGTGTAAAAGGCGGTGTAGTCCCTCATTCGTCCAGGAGTGTTCTATCGTAGAAAAGGTTTCAGTCGTAGTCATCTGGACACTGTTTTCAGAATGGGAGCCGAAACGTCTTGATTCTGAAAACAGTGTCCAGATGACTACGACTGAAACCTTTTCTACGAAGAGTGTAAAAGGCTAACATTCATCCAGGCTTTTCTCTTCTACTCTCCACAGACCATCTGACAAGTTAGAGAAGTTGAACTTGTTTCAGCAGCATGCTGTCCCGCAGACGAACCACGTAAACCAGCACAAGACCAAGGCCCCAGCCTCTGAGACCACAAGACCCATCATCCACGAGGTTCTCCTGGAGCCCATACACCGGGACTCAGACGAACGGTGCAGCTTCCACAAAGAATCTCCTTCCACCACCTTGTTGCAGCACCCCATAGGAAGTACAGCCCTGGAGATGGACACACACACCTCCCTCCCCTCCAACCCTGCACCCTCTGCCCTCCCACAGTCAGACCACGTGTCGGCCTCAGCGCCCGTGTCTAGGGTTCCATCCCGGGCACCATCACGAGCCGCCTCGACACTGCCCTCCAGCATTTGCACGCGGAACGGCCTCGTCTCCACGCCCAGCCCCATCCTGGAGCCCAACGGGATCGCAGCAGGGACATACCAGAGGGCCCCAGCGCCACCCCCTGCTGACACTCATAAGCAGGTGCAGAGGAGAAGTGCTCTGGAGCAAGTGGAGCAGTGGGTCCAAGTGCAGAAGGCTGAGCACAAAGGGTAGGTCACTGTCACATGTCTTATTTTGTGAAAATACAAATGATTGTTTATTGTTTTTTTATATATAAATACACATTATTACAAACATATTCTTAAAACTGCTTTATTGCGGTATTTATATTTAAAGTAAAGTTTTTGAACTAGCTATGCAACATACAGGTAGATTACCACCACATCAGGGCAACCAAAGTAAACAATCCTACTGTATAAGTACAGTATAGAGTTCCCTCTCGTGACCTTTACTTGCAGACTGAACATGAACATGAATACCAACCAGTCATGAACATATCAGGTCTGCACAGCCAATGTTTCATTTCTGAACTCAGACTCAAATAGAAAAATATTGAGCTTGTTATCATTAATTTACTTGTGGACTGAGAGCCCATTTATTGCTCAAGAAATTTTATTTGTTATGTTTAGTTTGCTTATTTTCTTATTTAATCATTAAATCAAATTCAAGGTTAGATGAGTCTTGAAGTTTTCCTCTCTGAAACCTATAGATATTCTGAAAAAAAAACCCCATCCTTTTGTGTTCTGCTTTTCCTACACAACAGCCCCCCATCCAGAGAGAACACCCTGCCTCGTCGCACACCACCGACCCAGCACAAGTTCACCTCCATGGACGCATACCAGACCCTGCCAAAGACTCCTCGCCAGAGCCCCCTGCCGGCTCGACTTGGCGAGTACAAGTACGCCCAGGACCGCCTCAGTCACTTCCGCCTCACTCCTGAGCAGGGAGGCCCAGGGTCCAACACGGTCTGGCAGCTATACGAGTGGCAGCAGCGCCACCAGTTCCGTCATGGCAGCCCCACAGCGCCACTCTACACTCCGGCCCCGGAGTACCCATTTGGTCCCCGCCCTCCATCCACTGTGCCTCCCTCCTCCTCAGCACCCAGGTCCGAAGGGCCGCCCCGCTGTGTGTCAGTGCCACCTTCATCTGCAGACATCCCTCCACCAGGGCCTCCCCCCGACACCAGCCGAACCCTGTCGCCCACACGGAGGCCGCACACACCAGCTGAACGGGTGACAGTCAGGCCCGTGGGTGATAGGTCAGTGGTGGACATCCCCTTCACTGTTTCCCCCCGCAGGACCAAATCTCAGCTGCTCAAGGTAAAATAATGTCTGACAGAAGCAGAACAATAATCTTGCATGTTTGTTGCAAATGACACGAGGTGTAACTTACAAAACTAAACATTTATTTTAATAATGCTATAATGCAGTTAGTAATGCTGTAATGCAGTGTCAGTAAACAAGAGGTTCTGTTTTACTATCCAGGAACAGTCTGCGATGCTTCATACCAAAGAGACAAGAGATGAAAGAAATCTAATATTAACAATAGAGTCCAGCTTTCTTTGGACACAGTGATTTTAGTATTCTGTTGTACTTACTGTGCACAGAGAAGTGTCCATACACAACACTACAATTTCACTGGGCAAATTATACAGTTCTCAATCAAGGGAATGAGATGAAATTTTGATGTAAGCAGACAACGCTGGTGTTTTTGGCATCATATTTACATTTTAGGCATATAGCTCACACTCTTATCCAAGGCAACTTAAAATTACAGTAAACCAACTGATAAATATTCAGGCATCCCCATAATATTAAAGCAAGTAATAATACAAGAAGAGAGAAAAAGAGAAGTAACAAAGAAGAAAGGCTGTGATGTATGAAGGCTAGGTAATGGTAGCGTGTATAGATATTGTTGATTAGACATATTAGATTCAATGGCATATGGATGACAACAGATTGTTTCCTGTTGTCACTGCATTCTGCTGCATGTTTTTTTCCCACTGTCAGGTGCAAAATATCAAATAGAAGAGTTTCTCATCCAAAACAATGTCAGTCATTCTGACAGTGTGGGGTGGATGTTGGAACTGTGCTCCACTGAACAGAATAATTGTTTTAGTGCCTTGGGGTACAATGGCAGACATATCCTTAAGGCATTCAGTCTGTTAAATTACCTCAACTATATCAGCAATCAGTCAAAATAAACTGTGAACTGTAAACTATATTGGAAATGTACACTACTATATAATATACAATATACTATATTGAGTAATAAATATATGTGTAAATACATTTGTCACATTTATGCAAAAATTAGCAACCCCATTAGTATTTGCATATCATGTTTTTGAAATTGAGTGATAAAATATGTGTATATAAAATGTGTTGTCTATGTGTTGTCAGGCTGCTACTCTCGAAAGACGGTCAATGCATCCATCTGGTTACATCACACACACAGTCAGTGCACCCAGCCTTCATGGCAAAACGGTACGTCTTTCAAATAAAAACAAAAACATACTTCAATGTATTGCAAATATTAATATCTTAATGAACATTACATTAGGCATGGATTTTATTTTATTGAGTGCTGTTTTTTCACTATTTGGAACTCCTTAACCTTTCATGGCTTCAGAGGTCTGTATTGGAAGTGATGTGTAATTCCCTCTTGTAGTCTGCTTCCACAGTCCAGTAATATGTTTCTACAATGTGTTCATACTGCCAGACACTCAAGAAATCAGTCACCAGAAGTGCATTCATTCGCCGCTACAACAAAATATTAACAGATATTGACCAAATCTTGATTAGCCATTTGTTTGCATGGGCCAGTTGGCTGTAGCTGAACATTTGGGAGACATTGCCTATCATGTACAGTGTGTTGCTGTGAGTCCTGCCTTTTGTTTCAACACCATTAATCCTCCTAAATTTAGCTGCTGTTCTGTTTGTTCAATTTGGCCATCAACCAGTTGCACAACAAAGTGGCTGCTAGCACTGTGAATGCAAGGTTACTTTTTCAAAACAATCGAAGTTTCACTAGTTTCACTTTTCACAAGTTTGGTGTGGTCAGTTTTGATGCCAGATTTAATGTCCTGTGGTGCCTGACAGCCCGAGGAGCTCACCCTGTTCCTCATTCAGCTGCGCCGGCATCAGGCCAAGATGGCCTCTGCACGTCAGCACACGTTAGCCCAGCTCCAGCGGCTCAACGGTCCCAAAGATCCCTACCACCACAACCACCTCCTCACTACTACCACCAGTAGCACCAGCCCTCTCCTCAGCTCTGGCCCTTCTCCTGTGTCCCATCTTGGACATGTGGGGCTCTCGGCTCCCCTGGGCCCTTGCAACACCCAGGTGTGGGCCCCCTGCGGCACGCCTGCCTGCCCACCCCTCATTTTACCATGGGCTGGTAGAGGTTGCCACTAGACATATTGCAGGGTTGCATTACACTTGTGTCAGATCTACATAGTTATTTTCTTGTTGTTTATTGATTATGTAGAACTCATATAATTTGTACTATGAATTTTCAACATTTTCTCATTGAGAAATGTAATGATTTTTGTCCATTATTCATTATTATTGGATGGCACTGTTGGTCAGTTTGTCTGTCCGTCAATCTGTCTGTCCAACACTTTGGTCCAGAGTGAAATATCTCAGCAACTATATCGATGGCTTTCTATGAAATTTTAGGAAGACATTCCTCGTTCCGAGATGATGGATTCTAATCTTTATGAGGATACCCTCACAAGTTATTTCTGGATTTCCATTAAATTGGCTGTGGGTAATCTTAGTCCTCAGAAGATTTCATTTCAGAAGGTAACATTTCAAGTATTTATATTTATATTATAAATGCAAAATAATGCTGAAAATAACCTATCCCAGGACAAATGAAGACTAACCAAAACACAAAAGTTAAAACAACAGCAGCATCAATAGTGAAGTCTCAGTATATCAGTGACAACCTCTACCCAAAAGCTCCTGTGCTTTACTGGTGTGACATTGGGCATGGTTAATCTGTGAGCACTGGCCTGGCTGCCGTCATAGAACCATCCGCCTCCTTTTCCATGTGCTGTTCTTGGCTGGTCAGTTTCCATATCGTGCTTCTAGTGATACTGTCCATAGCATGTTGTGCTGCTAACTTTTCGACGTCCACAAAGCCATCCCATGCTTTGGCTAATCGGCTGGCTGTGGATGTGTCGGCCCGTTTGATCTTCTGATTCGTGAATCTTTCATTTTTGGCCGTACTTCAGTTTGTTTTATTGTTGAGTGATGTGAGCTGAATTAAAGCTGAATTCAGCAATGTTTCTAGATCTGCTGCTTCTAATGGATGCTGGTGTTTTGTTTGTTGCAGTAGGAGCATCTCTGAGAAGATAAATGAATTAATTTTCACTGTATGTATGAGTGTGTGTGTCGGTCGTGATGTATGTTAGACACATAACAGCAGTTAACACTTCATACTCGACACACAAATGTCACTACATCCTACTAGATGAAATTGTCAGTGATGCTTCTTTAGATTCAGATGACTCAGATAGTGAATTATCTAATTCCTGTTGACACAAATCAATAATCCACACTCACGTCTGTCGCCCTCTAGGTTGATGACACCTATATGCAGCTGAAGAAGGACTTGGAGTATCTGGACCTAAAGGTGAGATATGGCGATGGACAGAGTTTATTCCCTGATCCCTGTTAGTTATTTTAACTTACCGTCTGCTTTAGTCTAAGTGTTTTCTATTTCTGCTGTGCCTTTTCTTATTTGAAATGTTTCTAGCTCAAACTAACACACTTGGTGTTTCTTACTGACAACCACTTCAAACACTCTAGCCCATGATGAACTGTTGAACCGAGACATTAGGGTTTCACAGCTACGAATAGAGATGTTCAGGGATCGGTGTGAGACAAAATATCCCCAGTCTTTGAAATCTTGTGTGGTTTTAGGAGCATCACATGAAAGCAGCCGCCATTTGGTGACTGCGGCTCTGTGTCTTTGTGATTTTGACTCCCAGATCAGAGCTCTAGAGCCCCTGATCCTTGCAGTTCACAGTTTACTACTGCACTGCACTGCTGGGCCTCTCAGGCCTCTAATGAACGTAAGCTGTATGTGTATGTGTGCGTGTGTGTGTGTCTGTATCCAGTATATGTACTAGAGATATAATGTTGTATGTAGTGTGTCTGTGATTGGGTGTGTGTGCATTTATGCTTGTGCATGTTTCTACAGTGTTCTTAGTAGGGATGCATGTGTATAGTCTGTATGTGAGTGTGTGTGTTCACGTGTTTAGAGAGTCTTTGTTCTAGAAAGACCATCCCATCGCTTACAGCACCGCATTTACGGCTTAAATGGCATCAAATGTCTTATCTCCACGTGATCTTCGACCTATCCACCCCCCTCCCATGTGGTGATGTTGACGATGCTGTTGAAAAGTGGGCATGGGATGGCTCGGCAGTGCATGTGTTGTGGCTGTGGCTCGGTGGTTGAAAAGCCAGCTGCTTCTACCATCGCCTCTGAAACGCTGCACCTCCTTGACAATAACACAGGGCTCTACTGTGTCGTGTCTTTACTTTTTTTCCATAACGGAGCACATGTACTCATGTATCCAAGCACAAGAAAGAGCTGATTTCTGATTGTTGATTTCTCATTGTTAAATTTGCACAAGTGCTCTATTTTAGTTTTTCAAACTAGCACGAGTGTTTCAGGAGGTTATTCTAGCACTGTAGAACCCTGTCAGTAACCCCAGTAAAACTCAAAGTGAGCACCTGAACTCAGGCAGTCCATGGTGTGTTCCTAAAACAAATATTTTCCTGTTAACAAAAAAAAAAATACTGCAACTTTTTTGTATGGAGGGGACATTGTGTACAGAGGTTTAATGGATAAGTCAATTTGTGCAGGGCTTCAAAGTCTCCATAGCCATTGTGTTCTTCATGGCAAGAGCTGATTTTGTGTGCCAAAACTCACTCACATTGTCATGTACACGAGGCGATGTGTCACAGATAGTCTGTCTCAGCCTCGTAATACTGTAGTTTGTAGCTGGTCTATGTGTTCTGTATCTTCTTTATTTCAGCACCATTGTACCATGGTTCAGACACTTTGTTTTACCGTACAACTAACATCTGGAAATGTTTGCAATTTCTAGGTAGCTGGAAGTCAGATGCTGAAGGAGTCAGGGAAACCTGTCAAGGTTGCAGAAAGTGACGTGGATGTAAGTACACGTATAATAGCTTTTTAAAATATTGGCTGCATTAAATACAGACCGGTTCCATTTTTGACACTGTCAAGGAGGTTATGTTTTTGTTCCTGTTTGTTTGTTTGTCTGTTAGTAAGTAGGATGTCTAACACACAATGGAAAGTGAAGCTGTTGGCCAAGAAAATGTTGTTTCTTGTTTTTTGATGTTTTTGAAATTCAAAAGGATTCAAGATTCAAATGATTTGTTAATATTGTGAGGTACTGTAGGACATTTTTAAAATGTTTTTCGCTATTTTCTCATCGTATTCTGTACTTATTGAAATGAAAAAGTCTGGCAAATGTATCTAATGATTTTCTATTACTATACGTGGTTTGATACACGTACTTATTCACATGCAGGTTAAGCATTTCTATACATTTGCTATCATTGAAATAACAAAGGTAGGATAGGATTGTTCAACCTTGTTCAGTTGCATGCTCTGAGTTCTGTTTTTTTCCACTCTAGAGAAGAGAACATACAATTTTAGTTTGTTTAAGGGAGCGGCACTGACTGCCGTGATTTAATTGGGAGAAGGTAATGAAGGAAAAACAAAATATGGATGTTGTGGAAAAAGTGAGGGACAACTCTGTAAAATGTTACTCTTAGCTTCAAGGGTCAAACAGCATGCAGTGTTAACACGTAAATACCATTACTCTTTCAGTTTGACAATCCAAACAATTCCCTGCGGTTTTTCAAACAGTCTTATTTCTCCTATAAAAGTGTTTCTCAGTACAAGCTTCATACGCGGCTATTTAAACAATTTATGAGAGTATTGTCTGCGATGAATATTTGATTAGATCCAACAACAACATCACCGTGGAGACAACAACAGGATTAATAATTTATTTGATGGAATATAAAAACTGGTGTTGAGTGTAAAAATTTATATGGATAAGCACTTTGTTCCCATCAAGCTATTCAGTCACAACCTTATTACACAAATGTTGTGTTGTTGTTTTACCGCAGGATGATAAAGTGATCCAACCTTTGCCTTGAAGTTTGCAGAGTTTAATCGGGGATTAATTAACAAGGCTCAGAGCCTCCCTGACACTGTAATTAAAAGTGTCAGGTGGGTCGCACCCACTTCGTGTAATGGGCTCACTCACAGTAATTACATCTGAACAAGTTCAGGGGAGCTACGGGACTATGAATATTAAGTGTTACAAACCTGCATGCATGCACTAAAAACATTTGAAAAGAGATATGTATACATGCACATGAACAAATGTACAAACACATCACTATGCATGCACTAAGATACACATGCTTGTACACATACTGATTTATCTACAGCTGTCAGGAACGTTGTAATTAAGTAAATGGGCCACTTAATTACCAGAGGTCAACACACAGACACACACTTTGGTACTAGAGAAGTGCTTTATCTGCTAGAGTGTACGGTTCCTACAATGCCCCCTCTCTCTCCCTCCCCACTCAGCTCTGTGTCTCCCCCTGCAGGTGAAGTTAAGTCGGTTGTGTGAGCAGGACAACATCCTCAAGGATCTTGAGGCAAGGATCAGCTCCCTGAAGGAGGACAAGGTACACACTCTGCTTAATCCACTGCTATCAATTGAGCTACTGTGGCGTTTGATAACAGACAGTGATTCAAGATAGCAGTACATATCAGTCTCTCTGAATCAAAGTTGACTTCTTTCTAGATTCAACATTCACAGTCATATAGGAAATATTTTTGAAGGAGAGGCGGCGATATTGATTTCTCAGACTCTGACTCTCAATTTCTTGACTGGAAAAGCTAGTGAGGCTGTCACTATTACCAGACCTGTCCAGAAACACATAGAACCCCAACTGAAGGCACATCAGTTCTTGAAGGGATGCTGAACACACTAAAAAGTAAATTACAATACAATATGTATACTGTGAGGTCTGGAATTAAAGCCTGATTATATACAGCTCAGAAGCTAAGTAAGTAAGTAGTTAAATGAGATCTCATGGTGGCTCATTATTGACTGTAGAAACATGCTGCCCTCTGCAGGCATTTTTGAATGAGTGTTATCTGCTGAATAGTCTTATAGGCCTTAGTTGCTTTGGTTGACCTCATGTTGCATGACTTCTCACCTCTTCAGGACAAGCTGGAGAGTGTACTGGATCTGTCCCACCAACAGATGGAACAGTACCAGGAGCAGCCGGCCCACGCCCACAAGATCGCCTACCAGCAGAGGCTGCTGCAGGAAGATCTGGTCACCATTAGGGCCCAAATATCACGCCTCTCCACGGTGTGTATGCCTGTGTGTGTGTGTGTTTAAGAGGCAGTGTGGCTGCATGTTTTTATTTTGCACAATATACTGTATGTATAGTCTGGAGGCATATGGTTGAATCACAATATTTAAAAGGATATTTTTCTAAAATCAATGTACATATCCAATGTATACATCACACAATGGCAAATGTATGCAAAATCTCATATAACATGATCAAATTGCTGTGAACTGTATTTCACAGCGTTTAGTTTTTTTCTTTTAATATTTACAAGTGTGCTTAAACAAGTGTGTGCATTTAAAGATGTGTATGTTTGTGGGCATGCGTGTCTTTGAATGCATACAGCTACTTGTCATTGTGTGTATAGGCAGGTGCAGTATGTGTCTGTACGTGTCTGAGAGAGTGTGTGTGTGTATATGCACAGATGCCTGTAATTAAGTTTGTGTATACATATAAAGATCTGTATGAGGACACATCAATTTCTATACATGTATCTTGCAAACTGCGTACCTTAAGCCTCTAATGTGTATGTAACCTAAGACTTTGTGTGTGTGTGTGTGTGATGCAGGAGATGGCACAAGCCTGGGAGGAGTACAGTAAGCTGGAGAGATCAGTGGAGCAGTTGAGGACGGCGCTGCAGGCACACATGAACCACAGCGCCACCCATCAGGTGAGACCTGGTACTGCAGCTCAGAGCAGATTCACCTCCAAACTGCCCGCTCTGGTTTTTCAGTTAAAGCATTTAGCTTTTCTTATAGGCTGGGTTTTATATAAAGTAGAGTCTGTATTTACTTTGTCATTAAGTCTTTCAGACAATTTGAAATCTTACATATATCTCCCACGTCCTTTTTTTCTAATAATGTCCAACAATTCTCTCCTTAGTTCTTACATCACAAATTCATTGATCGAACAGCACATTTTTAAAAACTATATACAGGCCAGATTTGATAAATTATGAAATATGTGACACTGAAAACCAAGTTGAACTAAACCAGAAGTGAAAGTTACAAATAACATGAATGGAGTCAAATGTGTATGTGTGTTTGCATCCATATGTCAAACTGTAGCAAGAGAAAGCTGAGATGAAGCGTGAACTGTGGAGGATTGAGGACGTGATGGCGGGACTGAGTGGCAGCAAAGCCAACTACAAGATCACCATTGACTCTGTCCAGAACCCAGGTTGGTAACCACAGCAACCCAACAATTATCGGCAAAAGCCACTCACAACAGTATTTTGGGAAAACGGCACAATTGATCTGTTTACAGTTGATAACAAAATGAAAAAGGTGGAAAGAGAGTTTTTACGATGCCTTACAGGTTGTCACTCATTAACAATTACCAGAGCAGTGACACACAGACTGAATATATAGGCTACTAGAGATTCTCAAGATATTTGGTATTGTCCACATATTGTGGTATTCTCAGTTAGCAGTGTTGTAGGGTAATGTATTCTCTGTGGTTATACTAATCATTTTTATCTTGGTTTAAGCTTGTGGCTGCATTCATTGAAATCTGTGTCTACATGTCTGATTTTCTACTCTTTTCAGTGTAAATGTGGTTCCCCCTGTTCCTGACTGTAAACCCATTTCAAACCTGCTTACATTTAAAAGCTAAACCTTGATTCCTCTGTGTGTTCACATGCCCCACCAGAGAGGAAATTAGTGCCTTCGGTGTCAGACCCGGCAGTGCCTTCTCATAGCACAGAGATCCAGCCTCCTCCTCGCAGCTCCATCCCCACCATCTTCTCCCACACTTTGCCTCACAGCACCGTGCCAAAGTGGGTGAGTGTCACCCTTATGCTTCGAAATACTGCAGAGCAGAGTTGATTTCATATTACGTTTCAGAAATTTTTGCTGGATTTAGTCTGATTGTGTTTAAGAGTTCTACATCAGAAACCCTCACCAAAAAAGGGTAATCAGAAATACAGTAGTAGTTATGGTACTTCTAAAATACTAAATTCTTTTCTGCCTGGTTACTGTCCAGGCAGAGGACACCGCCCCACCCAGGCCACCACTTCCTCGCCTCTACGACTACGAGGAGACGCCACCTGTGGTGCCGCCTCTCCCCAAAGAGGCCTCGGTCATCCGCCACACATCGGTGCGTGGGCTGAAACGCCAATCAGATGAGAGGAAGAAGGACAGGGAGAGCGGGCAGTATGTTGTCAATGGAGACTGTAAGGTATGCTGTCATATAGTACCTAAAAAACATCCATCTCCCTACAATTGTCTTTGTTGGAATGAAGCCTTGTAAATGCAGTTATGGTGATTTTAATGTTTAATTTCAAATTGAGACATTACTTTCTCCAAATTCTTGTTTTAGCCAAAAAACACCAATAGCCAGATCTTTCTGGCTAATCTTTTCTGGTTTCAGACTGACTTGCGGCCATACCTGAGTGAACCAGAGCTGCCAGGAATTAGCTACCACAGCACCGGGTCTGACATTGACCAGTATTTCCAGAGCAAAGGTACCTGAACTACTGTTCATGAAAAATACATATATTTAACAGGAAATACAGACCTTTATTTATCAGACCATTATTTATGGCTAGTGATTTCCCAGCATAGAATGCACACCAACCATCATCCTATCTTAGTGCATTTTTGTATATACTTAAAAGAGGTACAGTAGATCAACATGTGGTTATTTCTTTCTTTTTATTTGTGTTTTCTTTCTGGAAACAAACTTAATTTTGTTGTGAAGGATAGAAGTATGAGAAAAAAATTTACTTAGTAAGCTTGAATTAATTTCATTAAAACTTTGAATATGCATTGACAAGTGTATTTGTGTTCAGGAAGACATATTTTGATTAGAAATCCAATCTCTTCAGACTAGAGGATTCATCAGTTAAAACATGAAAAATGTTGTACTTATCTTACTAATAAATGGTCCCTCGGTAAATGTATTGTCACCCACAAGAGGAGATGTTTCAAAGAGACCACCATCTGGAACGTTATTAAAATTCTTCTAAATCCTGAAACATTCTTTTATAAAATAAAGAATCTAATTTTGTAAATATGTTTAATGTTTAGCAATTAAGTTGAGGAATTTATTTTTCCAGTGTTGATACACTGTATAATAATTCACTCCTCATACAGAATGGTGAGCAGGTTTTCTAACACGTGTTTTTTGTTTCACCTATAATACTTATTCTATATTTTTTCCCTTTAGATTTTTTGCATTCTGTCACTGTGTTTTCATTGTATGACCATACTGCTTTTTTAACCTTGCAAACTAAACTAAACCAAACTGTGCCGATTCTTGTCTCGTTGTATTTGACTAGGTCTGTCAGGCTCCTCATCTCGACAGAACCAGTCAAACTCTATCTCATCCTACGTCACCCTAAGGAGAGGCCCCGGGAGCTCTGTAGCCAGGGTGAGTTACAAGATCAGGGGTGGAGGTATCTACAGATACCTTTGAGCAGCTGGAGAAACTCAGGGTAGCTCTGTGTTTAAGGCCTGGTTTTGTCAGAAATTCAGTTTTAATCTTATGTTTAATGGCAAGAATAGGGTTTCAGTGTGAAGGTTGGCTACACTGAAAGATTCTGAATAACATAAAGCCCTAAGGACAACTTCCTCATGTTTTGTAGACAATACCTAATCATACAATTAAGTTTTGCTGTATAGCATAATAATAATAATAATAATAATAAAACTTTATTTATAGAGCACTTATCAAAACAAAGTACGAAGTGCTTCACAGAGAGAGAGAAATAAAATACCACAGTGAATGATAAAATATAAAGAAATAAAATACATAAAAACAATGAAATAAACAGACAGCTCAGATAAGAGCAGGATCTGCTTTCTGATAAAAATGCATTTTGAGAAGAGACTTAAAAGAAGACACTGACTCAGACAACCTAATTTCTTCGGGCAAGTTGTTTCAGAGCCTCGGGGCCCTGATGGCAAAAGCTCTGTCCCCCTTAGTTTTCATCCTGGACTCAGGAACAGCCCCCAACCTGGAGATCTCAAACTATGTGAAGGTTCATAAGGAATTACAAGGTCTAAAATATAGTCTAATAAAATCAATCCTAAAACAAACAGGGAGCCAATTTAAAGAGGCTAAAACAGGTGTGATATGATTGTACCTCTTGATCCTGGTTAAAAGCCTGGCAGCTGAGTTGATTTGATTAAGACAAGATTTTTGATTAAGACAAGTGAACAGACGGTTACAATAATAAGGGCGTGAGGAGATAAAAGCATGTACAACAGTTTCTGCATAACTAAAATTTAAAATAGATCAGATGTTTGCAATATTTCTGAGGTGATAAAAACATGTCTGGACAAGCTTAGTAATATGTTGCTCAAAACATAAATTGCTATCAAACAGGTTTGATATTTTGTGACAGGTAGCCAGTAGATGGCAGTATTTGTTTAGTGATATATTGTGGCCCAATAACAAGGATTTCAGTTTTATTTGAGTTGAGCTGTAGAAAATGTATCGACATCCAATTTTTTATGTCAGACAGGCAGTCCTGCAGAGAACTCAGCGTGCTAAGGTCAGTGGGCTTGACAGGGAGGTACAACTGTGTGTCATCTGCATAACAATGAAAAGAAATACCATGTTTGTGGATGACATTACCCAAGGGGAGCATATATAACTAAGCATATGATTGTTAGAGCCATCTATTCAAAGATAATACAGACATTTTTAATATATGCAATACAAATATTAGGTACAGATAGCATTTACTATGCAGGTTGTAGACTTTCTGTGTGAGTGATAGCGGCAGATAGTCTTTGTCTTTAGTTTTTAGTGTTACTGTATGGTGTTTAAATCTGTCACTTTAATTATTGCTGTTTCCAGTTTCTCTCCTATCATTTTGTTTACACTTGTCTTCCACTACACTATTTCACTGTCCATATTCCTCTGTCTTTCATCCTCCTTTTTACTTTCTGCTCACTTTTCATCTTCTCATAAGGTATATCTATTTATGTCCATTCTTGTTCTGTTCCCTCTGAACTCTCTGTCCCCCACCAACAAACCATCCCGTCCTTGTTCCAATTCTCCCTGTATCTTCCCTCCTTCCCTGTCTCACCAGGAGAGACCCAAGAGTGCCTTGGAGCGTCTGTCGTCGCCTACAGAAGCCCTGCAGCTCCCAAACAGCCAGTCTCGAGGGCGAATGACGGCGGAGGAGCAGCTGGAGCGGATGAAGCGCCACCAGAAGGCGCTAGTTCGCGAGCGCAAGAGGAATCTCAGCCAGGGCGAGCGCTCCTCCACGGGCATTTCCACCTCCACTGTCACCACCCAGCGCTCCTCCTCCTCCTCCAGGCTGCCCTCCAGCACCTCTGATCCTTCGGCCTCCGTACGTTACCCCCCACCCCAGCGCAGCAGCAGCAGACACAGGGAGCAACACCTTCACCACCACTGCTGCTATGCCACCCTCCAGCCCCCCGCCACATAATAACTTAGCAGGAATGCTAACACGCTAGCACTCTCTGCCTTGTGTAACCAGTGGTTAACTGTAAGCACTAACAAGCTAAAGGGCAGGACTGATTATGGCTGGCTAGCTAGCTTGGTTAATGCTTTAAGAACAATGGGAGACAAAATGAGCACAGGGAATTGTGGGGATTGCTTGGCTAGTTTTGGACTGGGAAAGCGTGGTCCCTGTTTATTTTTTATTTTTTAAGGTTCAGGGGTCACTTTAACCGCTTACCACTGCCCCTGGTGGGACCTCACTGACACAATTCTGAATGTAAATCCATTGAAAAAAGGAGGGAATGGGAGGCATCAGTCTGCCTTCCTTTCTCTGTTTTTATCACCAGAAAGTAGAGAGAAGAGCCCATTTATGTACATCTACATACCGTGTACTACCGTACCGTACACTTTTATTTATTTACTGAGGGATATTTTCAGTATATAGTTGTACAGTTATATTTTGTAGAGATTTGGTATATAGAACATATAGAGGTTGGGGGAAAGTTGGAAAAAGAAAAAGTATTCAGGTTGATGAAATGAAGAAAGAGGCAAAGCTAGTGGCACAAATCATGATCACACCTCCCTACTTTCTTTTCTTCAAATGAAATCGAAGTGCCTTGTTTTGCTGACGATCTTTTTTGCCTTTGTCCCAAATTTACCTCCTTAATCAACATTTTAATTAATCATGATTTGTTTAAAGCATTCGTCTCTAGCTTTAAGGTTGCTTTTCTGTGTAATAGCAGCATTCAGTCAGAAAGATGTTGGGACACCGTTGGTTTTAACCCCTACAGGAATACTTTGACATTTGACGCCAAATCTAGCTTACTCCTTGGTGCCCCTCAGTTTCAGTAAGGGATGCTAACATTCCTGGGTGAAGAAATGAATACAGTAAAATGTCAAAGTCTTCCATTAAGATGACATGACACATAATAACTACCAGATTGGTATTATGATTACAGACTAACACACACTCGTAACCAGACTGCTGTGAGATCTGCCTGTAATCACACTATATTTCCCATAAATCCTTGAAATCAAGTTTCCCTGTAACAGTGAGCAATACATAGTCTGTAATCCTCTGCAACTACTTTTCACTTCTTTTTAGTGCATATAACCATAAATGCTAGATCATATTTTATTTTGTCTACTCCACCAGCATAAAACATGTTTACACCATTTTATATTTGAATTAACATCCTCATTAATACAGCCTTTTCTTGTACAGGCTACAAGGTTATTTTTATCGTTTGACAGCGGTTGATAATTACATTGCCACAATTAAAGTTGGGAAGAGAATCTGTACTCATATCTGAGTACTTTTAAGTGGCCTATGCTGTGCTGTTTTATGCATCATAAATACACAGGACAGGTTCAAGCAACTGGGCTGACATGCAATAAAGAAAAAAAGTATGAACAAGGAGCAGACAACTGTGTCATGGGAAATCTGTGTGGAAAGTAAGAAAGGGACAGTACAGTGGCAATATTTGACAAACAGATTTAGGGTGATCATTTTCTTTCTGTGTCATTCTTTGATTGATCTCTTTGCCAACAAAATCTCTGAAAACTAACAATTTCCCAGATACCGTGTGAGGTTTTGAGGAAGTGAGATTTTCAAATGAATTGCTTTATCGGACCAACAGTTCAAAACCCAGAGATATTCACAATGCTATAAAACAGAGAAAAGCTTAAAAAATCTGCAAGCGTTTGGCAGATTACTTACTAATATATTATCAAAACTGTTGATTAAGTTTCTATTGATGGATTGAATAATCTTTGCAGCAGTATACATGTTAGAAGATACTTTTGAAAATCCATTTCATACTCCACTTTTGGACCTCCATGGCGCTATTGTCCGCTCCTTGTTTTTCTGACAAGTATTAATCTTGAAAGTTTTTCTGCCATATTGCTTTTATCCTTCCACAGCTACGTACAATATATTAAATCAAAGAGAAAATAGTTTCAGGAGGTGGCTCAGTTGAAGAGTAGAAATATAGTAGAGAACTTAGAGAAGTGAACTGCTAATCACCACCAACTAATTCTGTGTAATTGAGAAGCAACACACAACTCTTTTCCTTTTCTTTTCTATCATGTAGAGATTTGCACTTGACAATAAAGAGTTTCTTGCTTCTGAACCTCCTCTTGGCTGTGTTCTTCCTAATCTGGCGAGGGTTTGATGAATCTGCGTCTGCATGGTTTTCTTTCTCTCTGTCTTTTTGTGTGTGACTGGCATGGGATGCAGTGTTTCTCAGAGCTTATGAACACACCAACAGATCAGACCCTGCTGCAGGCTACTGGAGTGGGAAGGATGCATGCATGGCTTTGATGCTCCTTGGATGATTACTCACAAGTACCCCTCACCCCACACACACACACACACAAGTACACATAAGAGAATAAGAGTCGAGTATTTTTATAGATGCGATGATTTTAAATGTGCTGTTATAAGAGAGAAGGATGTGGTATGTGTGTAATTACAACTTCCAGAAACACAGACTCATCATCTGCCTGAGTCTTCTCTGTGGTAATGATACTAAACATCATCCTTTCAAATCCCTGGATGAACTTCTTGCTATAATTATTCCTGGTTGCACAGAAATGTAAATTCACATTTGTCTCCCTCTACCTGAGGCACGGCTCACTGCAGAGACATTACATCTCAAACCAGAGAGCCTATGGTAATTCTGTGTGTAGCATTTTTATACATCAAGCTATACAGTATTGTAGAAATCATCAAACACCTTGGTAAAAATCTTGTAAACTAGTGAAACCATGGTGGAGACGACCCCCTTCATTATGCCACAGTGCTATTGTCAATGCTAGTTCCCTATAAATCCCACTGCTTTCACTCACAAAGAGATCGTCACTACCCTCCTTTGCCCTTCCTGCCACTGCTCCATGTGGGTTTGCCTTTTCTTTTCTTTTCTTTCTTTATTGAAGAGTATAAACGTGTTCTAAGTCATTTTGATTAACCTTCACTGATCTATAAAAATACTAGAGCTGCAACTAGCGATTATTTTCATTAGCGATTTATCTGCAGATTATTTTCTCAATTAATCTTTTCCTCTGACAATTGTCTGAAAATAGTAAAAATGCCCAAGATGAATTCTTCAAATTGCATGTTTTGTCTGATCAACAGTCTAATCATTTTATTGTCATAGAAGACTAGGACAACCAGCAAATATTCAAATTTGAGAAGCTGAACCAGTAAATTCAACTTGAATTATCAAAATTTTTGCAAATTAATTCAATATCAGTTGAATAAAAGATTAATCAACAAATAGTTCCCGCTCTAAAGAACATCCGTAGTGCGAAACTCTAAAGGCTTCAGCTCCTTATATGTAGATCTGACACTTGGTACTATAAAGTAATCAAGCAGATATCCAGGGAAATCTGACCTGGTGGCACTAAGTGTAAAATATTAAATAGACACTGGTAGAAGCATGTTGTCTACACACAAATCTGGTTTATTTGTAGCAATAATATCAATGGCTCAAAATGCATTTTCTATTAATATAAAATTTGTATTATTTATAATTACTTATTTAATTAGACTCACGTCTAAAAATCATATTGGCAAATCTATTTTTCACAGTCACCAGACTCATCCTGACTTCTGCCGTTTCTAGGTGTTTGATTGGCAGGAGGAGCGACTTGGGGCAGAGGGGCAGAGTGACGAAGGGTGGAATCAAGTCAAAGAGAGAGGGAGGATCCAATCAGATGAGTGGGTGACGGCCACGGCCACACGCATACGAGAGGTGGATGTGGAGCCTCTCGATTATGACCTGGATATCAGCCGAGAGGTAGACACACATGTGTTTGGCTTCTGTCTCAGCTGTGAAAAATACAAGTGGCAGGGCAGCTAGAGGCAGTTGTTCAGTGAGGAACTCACAGGATCAAAACGATACTAATCCTCTAACAGCTCAACAGTTCTGATCCATCGGGTTAAATCTGCATTTTACAGTTCTTGTCTCAGTTAATCTTGGACACCATCCATGACCATAACATGGAAAGATGTAAGTGTGCATTGTTCTCTCTACTTCCAGTCCTATTCAGTCAGATCTTGTGATAACACAGAGGCTGTAAAGAATATTTAGCCCCTCTTTTTATGAAATTGGCTGACAAAGTGAATTCTGCTGAAAGTTATGATTACTTATATAGTTTATCTATTAGATCTATTAACAAGGTTTTTAAATGGGCTTGCACTGACTGTCAATCAGCAACCTTTTTCAAATCCAATGTGTGGTATGCCCAGAACCTTGTCCTCACTTTGGTATAAAAGCATCCACATTTCACAGCATGAAAGTTTATATAGTATTTCTCTGTTATAAATATCTTTATACAGCATCAATGAAATTGATTTAAAACCCATTATAAGTATATACTTTTTTTAATGAAAGGTTAGATATATTGTGAATGGGGAAAATGTATATATTATACAGTACATTTTATCCAGACTCAAGCAAGTCTTCTTAATTTGATTTGTTTTTTGGTTTGCCATCACTACCTTCCTGTTAAATTCATGCTAATAATAAAGGTATAAATAAATAAAGGTATTATCATGCAATAATACCTGAGAGGGAATTCTTTACTGTCATTATGGGAAAGGTACTACTGTACATATTACCAAGCAAATAATTTAATACCTGTTGTATACCTCCACTGGAATGGAAACACTGGAGAAAACAAGAAACCACTAGTTTCGGTGTAGCATCCAATACACTGACTGACTACCTGTCTATTCAACATGCAGCTGTCCAAACCGCAAAAAGTTCCCATCCCAGAGCGCTACATAGAGTCGGACTCTGAGGAGCCTCTGAGTCCAGAGGAGCTGGAGGAACGCTCCCGCCGGGCCAGGCGCATCAAGAACCTCCTGGCCAAATCCAGGTAGACAGCACTCAAATAATGACACTGGAGTTGGGCTGATACTGTTGGAGTTAAATAATACATACAGTGTAAAATGTCTGCCAAGTGTGTAAGATCTCCTGTATCCCAGGTAGAAATTAAGGCCTTAATGGTAATACATAAAATGCACAATAATATCAGAAACAATCATTTTGCAGTAATAAAAATTGCTATTGTGGTAATTAAATTACCGCTGTAGTAATTTTATAGTACACTGAATATGAAGTAAATTTACCATTTACCTCCAGTGTGCTTTTCTGAATAAGCACTCTCAGACTGTTGGTATGTGATGCCTAACAGGGACGGTTCTTAGTTTAAGACTAGTCAGTGTGCTTTTCTCTGGTTTATAGTCGTGAGTGTTTGTGTCCTTTCAACAGCGTTCAGAACATACATCCGTCTGCACCACTGGACTTCAGTGAGCTGGACTCAGCTCTACAGCAGCAGGAGAGGATCATGAACGTGTCCCACGCTCTGGCCTCCGAGGCTTCACGCAAGAGCAAACTGGTCGCAGGTTAGTCTACTCACACCTTCATTAACTTAATACATCCCTTAGCCCATAAACTAAGCATCAACCATCACAGCTGTGGCACATGCTTTCTCTAAGCCCTTATGCTTCAGTTTTAACAATCCCAAACATTACCTTAAAAGCAATAAAGCAGTAAAGACCAACCATAATGTCCTCACTTTGTAGAACTGTCCTGTAATCAAATCAAATCAGTTCTCACATAGATAGAAATACATAAAAACACAAAAAAATAATGATTTTTTCCCACTACATGCTGCCGTTGAAGTAACCTACTGTTGTCATATAATAAATACATTTTTATTTAACAAATTATTCACATGCCACTGTGGTACATTGGTGTAAATTTAGCAGGAATCATCAACATGTGATTTGTCGTTGTCCCTGGTGTGCAGGGACTGAGAGGCTGGCGAGTCGGTGAGCATGTCTGGTTCAGGTATACCTGCCATTTCCCTTTTGGGTGGTGTGAATTCATTGTATTCATTATGTTTTATGTCTCAGTATATGCTGTTTGGTCAGGAATGTGCACAGATTGGTGAAAAAAGGGATTCAAACCCCCCAAAAATGATCACTTTTTTTCTTTTTAAATCTGCTAGTGATGTACGTGATATGTTGTTATGTTTTGTGTCCAAAGAACCAAAGAACATTTTCTGTTTGTTTCTTTTTGGTCACATACATAATCTGAGAACCAAACCACATTCCTTCCTTATCTGTGCCAAGTCCCTGAAACAAATCTGTGTGCAGTCCTGATTTCTTTGTTTTGGGTGATGTTCTAGCCAAAGAGCGTCAGGTTACTTGTTGGCTGTTGTTTTGGTCAGTGTGGCTCAGGTATCGTAAAGGGCTGCTTTGGTGAAATGTGGTGGCCTATGTGCAAGTGGTGTTTTGGTGCGAGTTGTGTGTATTTTCTATGTAAATAAATAAAGTAAATAAATACTTGATTGATCTTTTGCAGGACTAATGACATTCATACTATTCATGCACACACTGGTTTGTGAGGCTCCTGTATTTCTCAGGAATATATTTTACGGTGCAGTCTAGATCACATGGGTCAAACATTCGTAGTAAATGACTAAATAATACACATTATATTTACAAATAATATTTGAGCCATGTCTCCTCTAGGTATCAAATTTGCCAAATTACACAAAACTATACTGTTACAAGGGACATTTTCTCCTAGGAGCAGTTTGTCCTTGTGAAATCCACTGTAAACCTATTAAAATCCCCCCAAAATATGCAAATTAAAGATGTGTTTTCTCCTATGATATCCTGACAGTAGGACGAAATACTGATGTCTTCACTGTGTTTTCTTCTCTTCAGCCAAAGCTGCTGCAGAGCACTGACCCATGAGAACAACCAACACAAGAAAACAGAAGGGATTCTTTGTGAAGGCAGTGTGAAGGGAAGGATCTAATCATTTTTGAGCAGTTGCCAACTAATTGATTCACTTGTAATAATTTTTGTATTTATGAGTGAGAACAAGACATGTTTTTTTTTTAAGAGTTTTGATTCATAGTTTTGAAATATAATCACATTTTCTTGCTTCTGCACTTACATTACAAGTAAGAATAATATATAACACGAGTCAATTGCTTTTTTAAAATCTGCAATTGTTTTGCTGTTTGGCCTGTATTTTTACGAGTGAATAAAAGAAGAGTGAAATGCTCAGATTACAGTAGGAATGTTTTGACATGAATCGTTTATTTATTACATTGTTTGGCTTGACATGCTTGTTCAACTTCTACTGTATATTTTCTAAACTCTGTCACCCAATGATCACAGTCCTGTCAATCAACTCAAATGCATTAGAATATAATATGAATAATAATTAAAACACATGAAAAAAGTAAAGCCATCACAGAAAATAAACATTAGATAAAACAAGTTAATTATTTGGTGTCAGTTTCCTTGAGGAGCTCAAGTCTGTTTTGTTTAAAAAATACAATACATCTTTTTCTCACAGTTAAACACTCACATCAACATTTTTTTTAAACTAACAGGATAATCTAATGCTACTCATTTTAAAAGCATATTTGCATTCAGTTGTTTATTTGAATGTTGTTACATAAAATTGATATGTAGTTTTGTCTTTTTATACTGTACTATGTCATCTGTCCTGTACAGATAAATGACAGACAGTTTCCCAGGGGGAAGATGTTCCAACTGCTAGAACACACAAGGATGTACACTTGTAAACGACGAACAATGTTTGACAAAAGATTTTAATCACAAGGTCCACTTATTTGTTTTTCTCCAAAACTTTTAACCAAATCTCATGGCAGTAAGTGGACGTTGAATAAACCGTAAAGCTTAATAAACAATGTGCTTAGGTGTATTATCACATTAAAAAAAAGGTAAGGAAATGGCAAAATACTGGGAGAAGATTTATTTATATATATATATATATATATATATATATATATATACATACATACATACATACATACATACATACATACATATACACACACACACACACACACACACACACAGAATGGTAATGGCGAACCAACCTGACATCGTGGTGGTGGACAAACAGCAGAGGAAAGCCGTTGTGGTTGACGTGGCAATACCAGTGATGCCACGTGATGGCAACATCAGGAAAAAGGAACACGAGAAACTAGAGAAGTACCAAGGGCTCAGAGAAGAGCTGGAGAAGGCCTGGAAGGTGAAGGCGACAGTGGTGCCCGTGGTCATCGGAGCACTCGGGGCAGTGACCCCCAAACTGGAGGAGTGGCTACAGCAGATCCCTGGAAGAACACCAGACATCTCAGTCCAGACAAGTGCAGTACTGGGAACAGCAAAGATACTGCGCAGAACCCTCAAGCTCACTTTTTGCTTGGACACAACACTTTTTATTCATTCTAGTTTCACATTTGAACTAGCTGCTACCGGACACTGTCCTCCTCTTGCTTCTTGTCAATGATGTAGTTCTGCTGCTTTTATTTACAATGCCTCCAGTGCGTACTAGGGTGGTTTTCTGTCCAGTGTAAAGCAGCTGCGGTGAGAGTCAGTACTTCCAAATCTGAGGCCATGCTATCATTCCAGAAAACAGTGGATTGTCTTCCTTGGTTTCGGAACGCATTGCTGCCCATAGTGTAAAGTATCTGAGGGTTTGGTTCATGATTTAGGGTAAGATGGACTGTGCGATCGATAGGCAGCTCGTGAGGTGTCCAATAATGCAGATGTTGTACTGGAATGTCATTGTGAAGAGCAAACTGAGCCTGAAGGTGAAACTCATGATTATTAGTGGATTCACCCTGCAACCCTCGCCTATAGTCATGACCTCTTGGTAATGACGAAAACAATAAGACTGCAGAGTGGCCAAAATAACTATCCTTTGTGGAGTGTTTGGCCTCACCCCTTAGGGACAAGGTGAGAAGTTTGGATATCCCGGAGGAGTTTTCAATGCTAAGGAGCAGCTAGATGGAAACCCATGTTAATAATAACTTTATTTATATAGCACCTTTAAAAAGATATAATAAAAGCAAATAAGATCTAGATCTGTATCTTCAGATACAAATACAGATACATGATAAAATAATTACAACAAATACCATCAGATTAAGAAAAAGCCATACGATAAAAGTGAGTCTTAAGATGAGATTTAGGATACTGTGTTTGCCTTCCTGAGATCCTCAGGCAGGGAGTTCCACAGCTGAGGGACCAGGACCGCAAAAGCCCGGTCCACCCTTAGTGACAAGTCGAGATTTTGGAACCATAAGGAGGGCCCTGCCAGAGGATCTCAAGCAGCAATCAGGCTCATAGGGAGCTAGCCGATCACAGATATAGGCAGGAGCCTGACCGTTCAAGGCTTTAAAAACAAGCAGTAAAACCTTAAAAATCAATTCTAAAACTCACATGTAACCAGTGAAGGGCAGCAAGGATTGGTGTAATGTGGTCGTTTCTCTTAGTACGTGTTAAAAGCCTGGCAGCAGTGTTTTGTATCAGCTGCAATCTTTGGATATTTCACCTGCTGATATCAGAATAAAGTGTGTTACAATAGTCAAGTCTAGAAGAGATAAAAACATGGGTGACCTTTTCTAAGTCTGCAGAGGAAAGGAATGACCTGATATTAATTAACTGTCTCAGCTGTGCAAAGCAGAACTGCACCACTTTAGTCACCTGAGCATCAAAGGGCAATTCTGAATCAAAAATGACACCTAGGTTGCGGGCCTCTTTTCGAACATTATTAGATAAGGCACCCAGACTAGAAGAGAGATTATTAATGCTGCTAGTACTGGGGCCACGGGGGGCAGTTATAATTACCTCTGATTTAGAGTCGTTCAATTGCAGAACATTTTTGGGCATCCAGTTTTTAATCTCGGTGATGCAGGACATAATACAGGATGCATCCATGGTACCAGGCTTTATCGGACATACAATTGGGTGTCACCTGCATAGCAATGGAAGTCAATGTCATGACTATGCATGATTTAACCCAGGGGTAGCATGTATATGTATAACAGGAGGGGACCCAAAATAGATCCTCGGGAGACCCCACAAAATAGCAGAGCACGAGAGGAGGAGGCATCTCCAAGCACTACTGAGAAGAATCTGTTCGACAGATAGGAGATAAACCAATCCAGAGCCACATCAGTGATACCAACATAGTTCTTCAGACATGTTGACTAAAATATCACTTTTTAAGTAACTTGATAGGAACACTTAGCTGATAGGAATTTACTATTGATATAGACGGAAATAGCATATTAGAAACAAGGCCATCTGAAATACCTGTATTTTCCCCATAATGTTTGCATAATTTGCATATTTCTATTTTGATTTGTTATGTACATGTTTTATGAACATATACAATGAATATTTAAGGATATTCTGGCTGGCACAGAATTAATGAAGAATCTGCAAATCCCAGCCTGAAGCCTGGGTACAGTGGCTCAGAGAATTCAGTGTGGAACGTATGCAGGTGAGTCATGGTCATTGATGATACAGCGTAGAAGGACAGAGTGCCAGCTGCCCAGTCTAAGAACACTCCAACCCTTTTGGAGTTGAAGTAGGGGACAGATATGGTTGCATCATTCTTATTGTACCAGGCAGTGTATTTGCCGTGACAGTAGCACAGACTCCAGGACTGATCATTGTAGCCAAAGACGGACTCGTTACCTTTTGCTTTCCTGCTGATTCCTTTATAAGCCACTCCAATACCTGTCCATTCCCCAGTCCACTCCACTTCCCAGTAGCAACGAGCAGACAGACCCTCTTTACAAAGCACTTGTCCCCAGTCTGTAAATCTCTCTGGGTTGTCAGGATATGGCTGCATTGTTTCCATTCGTGTCATTTTTTTGTTGTCTTCAGAAAAAGACAGGTGTGAATGGGCAGTATTCAGCTCCATAGTAAGATGACATGCATCTGACGAAACACAAAAAGGAAATAACAATAAAAATATAAACATTTTGTTGTTGTCCTAAAATAACATTGCAATAAACATTTTCTATGACATTTTCAGTTTTGCCTATATACAATATTCAAGCCAGATACTCATATATTAACAGATGAACAGATTTCTGATTCTGATTCTGTTGAACAGCTTGACTGCCTGTGTTAAAATAGTCATTGATTTGTTTTTGTAAAAAAAATAAATAAATAAAAGGCAACTAAAACACTTACATTTCTTCAGAGCTGATTTTAAGTAGCACTCTGCACTGCTGTTCAAGCTAGGAAGAATCAAAGAGATGACAATTGAAATGTAAAAAGTCTGCTAAATTAGTTTACTGAACAAAAATAAAACAACAACTTCTCACATTTAACTCAAAGTTATACCTGACAGTGAGGTGTTCAATGTCCTCCTGCACACTGGACAGCAGCTCCATCCCCAGTTGCCCTGGATGATTGTAACTCAGATCCAGTTCCTTCAGGTGGGTGAGGTTGGACCTCAGAACTCTAGCCAAAATGCCACAGCCAATCTCTGTGATTCCACAGAATGACATCCTGAAATTGAAGAGTAAAACAAATAAAATGTCATTCACATTATGCAATACAAAGTCTTATTCACCAAAAAGATTAGGACTGGCCATTTGTTCAGTCTGTGTTTTTAATTGATTGTCATAGATAGCCTGCTCCAAGACTTCTTCACAAACCTCAGTTTTTCCAGCTGACATGTTGGACTTGCCAGTCCAGCAGACAGCAGTTCTACTCCTGAGTCTTGCAGATCATTATCACTTAGGTCCAGCTCTTTCAGACATGAATTGCTTAGAACTGCTCCAAGCGCTTCGCAACATTTGTCTGTGAGGTTGCATTCTTTAAGCCTTCAAAATAAAAAATAATGTAATCATATATTAGCATAGTGGGCTCAGGGAATCAGACAATCACCTACACAAATAGTGTGCAGGCCGCAAATGTGGAATGAGTGATTGAACTTGCACATTACTCTAGTCTTCTACAGGAAATTGAAAGCGAAACCAAATAGAAGGAAAGCATGAAATGTGGTACACATACACATAGCACCTTTACAGTAATTTGACATCACTGTACAATATGACCTCAGATCTGGATTAACTATCAAATCAAATCAGACCCTCCTCTGATCTTGAATATTTCCTCAGGTCAAGCTCATCCAACTCTTCCTTTGAGGTCAGCAACACAAAGACCAGAGCAGACCACTGTGAAGGTGACAGTTTGGTCTCTGACAAACTACCAGAGCTCAGGTAGTTCTGGATTTCCTCCAAAAGAGACTGATCATTCAGCTCACTGAGGCAGTGGAAGAGATTGATGCATCTTTCTGGGGAGGGATTTTGCCTGATCTTTTCCTTGATGTACTCAACAATTTCCTCATTTCTTGGTGAGCTGCTTCCCATTGTGGTCAGAACGCTCTTCAACAAAGTCTGATTAGATGTCTGCGAGAGGCCAAGAAGGAAACAAAGAAAAAGATCTAGGTGTCCGTTCTCACTCTGCAAGGCCTTATTCACTGCACTCTGGAGAAGGTCAGTTAAACCACCGGGAGCCTCCTGGACAGTGGTGGTTTCTTGTGGTTCCAGCAAGTTCTGATTGAAGCAGATGAATGCGTGGAAAATGTACATTGCAGCAAAAAACTCCTGTATGCTGAGATGCACAAAACAATAGACCTTCTCCAGATGAAATCCAAAATCATTCTCTGAGATCTGTGTGAACAGTCCTGAATATATTGCAGCATCATTAACGTCGATATTGTACTCATTCAATTCACTCTCATAGAAGATCATGTTGCCTTTCATCAGGTGCTCAAAGGCCAGTTTTCCAAGCTTCAAGATCACCTCTTCATCCATTTTGTCCTGAGACTGTGTTTCAGATGCCTCTTGTCCTGCTGAATACTTCTGAGTTCTGATCAATGAGTTGTATACCAGAAAATGTGTGTACATTTGTGTCAGAGTCTTAGGCATTTCTCCTCTACCCCCATCTTCCTCTTTTCTCTTCCTTTCTGTTTCTTCTAAAATCCTCTGCAGAACGGTGACCGATATCCAGCTGAAGACTGGTATGTGACACATGATATGGAGGCTCCTGGTTGACTTCACGTGTGAAATGACTTTACTGGCCATGTTTTGATCAGAGATTTTTTTCCTGAAGTACTCTTCCTTCTGGGGGTTGTTGAACCCTCGTATCTCTGTCACACGGTCGACAAGATCAACTGGAATGCGATTTGCAGCTGTCGGCCTGGAGGTGATCCAGATGTGTGCAGAGGGCAGCAGGTTCCCCTTGATGAGATTTGTCAGTAGTATATCCACTGAAGCTGGCTCTGAGACACCGCAGCAGGGCTTGTTGTCGTTAAAGTCCAGGGGAAGCCGGGTAGGGGCTTGAAGATGTCCTCACATTTGATTGGCTTATCTTCCGTTGCTCGTTTCCTGGATGCAGCCTCAATCTGCCTGACCTCATGTTCATTGTTAACACTTCCACTGGCTCCCTCTGTGATGAAGAGGGAGTTTGCGCTGGCAGACATCAAGTTCACCATAAATGTCTAGTTGTACAAAGAAAACAAAAACAAGAATATAATGTTGGTGCATTAATTTCAGTGCTGAAACCTCAAAATGAATTTGTAGCCTCAGAAGTTCATGTGGCAGTAAGAAGTTCTAACGACAATATATTTATTATTTCAAATTGTTCCCTCATCAACAATATGGGGAAAACACCGAATACAATAATTTTCTTAAATTTGCCATGAAATTGGTTAACCATAAAACAGGATGATAGCACAATATATCAGATATTGGAATTTTCAAAAATATATCACAACACATATATTACATACAGTACTTGTTCCTAATGTTGGTACTTACGTTTCTCCAGTTTGTTAGCGTGTTCTCTTTGGCCTATTTCCTTAAAGACATGTAGTGTAATCTTCAGAACCCCCTCACTGACCCTTGTGTCTTGCTTTTTATCTTCAGTAGTCAAACCGTCTTCATCCTGTTTTTCACTCTCAGAAGATTGTGATAGGTTTGGAAAGAGCATCCTTTTATACCTTTTCAGCTCACTCAGCAAAATGTTCTTGGTGTGTTCTTCCACCAACTGCAATGGAGAAAGTAGAATGAGTAAAGCTTTTAGAAACTTTGACTGACTTGTGCTAAAAAAAAAAATTCAAATTAAACTCAACAACCTATTTCAAAGAAAAATATATCATTACAATACTATTGTTACTTTATGCACGTAAAGATGCCATGTAGTTTATTTTAGCCATTATGGTTTCAGTACAGACATTAGAGAAATAACCTACCTTAAATATGGCATTTCCATCCATCTCCGTCGATTCTGAAGAGTCAAGTTGGTCCCTTGAGATAAATATTGAAATTAATGTATTTCTTTAAGATGAATCAAGGCTGTTGGAATTTAGCCAGTTTTAATAGAATATTGTCACTGATTGATGTTGTAATGAATGTTTAAATAAAACAATGTATGAATTGTGCTGGATACGTACACGGAAGACAATACTAACAGGCCGTCTTTGCTAAGGTTAGGATAAGTTTAACCCAATTGTCACCTTTCATTTAGACGCTGGATAAAGCAAGCGGGTATGGCTCCTCAAATTTTAATTACGGGAAACTCAAAAGTGAGGATTTGTAACTGGATTGGTGTTAACCGTGTTAGTGGCCTTAACCTGAGCTCTTAGAATTGTTATTAGCTCCTGACAGGTTGCTCCTATATTATCTCCTATATTATTTTTATTTTACTAAAAATTACCATTTTTATGTTCTGGTTCAGATGCTGTGTTTTAAAACATTTGCACAGTGTTTCACCATGCAGGGAAAAATATGCACCAAATATGGACAACTGTTCTACAATAGTTTTTTGTTTTTAGATCTGTTAGTGAAAAGAATGATAAAGAAAAAACACAATTTCTCTGATTGAGATCGATATGAATCTTCTCATCTCACTCTCGGAAAGAAAGTGAATAAGCAAATGGAAAAGTGGAAATTTTGATCAGCTAGTGGTGCTAGATCAAAAGTTTTGGACTAGCCGACTGTTAGTCCAGTCCCTAGAGCCTCATCGCTACCATGACTAAAAACACAGAACAGACTATATGTAGCCTACCTATCAGAATCTTCCCTGGTGAAGTCATGACGATCCTTCATGGAGGCTTCACTTTTCATGGATACACAGGATGAGGCAGGCAAGTTTGATTTCTCAAAATTAACTGAGCTGAGCATGAACTGCCTTTTTCAGGATTCAGGTCAGGACTTCGAATAGGCCACTCAAAAAAAAAGGCAGTTCATGCTCAAAAACCCTCCAATGTGGCTGAATTACAACAATTCTGCCACAATTCCTCCACAGCACTGTAAAAGACTCATTGCAAGTTATCGCAAACGCTTGATTGCAGTTGTTGCTGCTAAGGGTGGCCCAACCAGTTATTAGGTTTAGGGGGCAATCGCTTTTTTACACAGGGCCATGTAGGTTTGCATTTTGTTTTCCCTTAATAATAACAACCTTCATTTAAAAACTGCATTGTGTTTACTTGTGTTATCTTTGACTAATATTTAAATTTGTTTGATGATCTGAAACATTTAAGTGTGACAAACACGCAAAAAAATAAGAAATCAGGAAGGGGACAAACACTTTTGCATGCCACTGTGTGTGTGTGTATTATATATATATATATATATATGATGAGTGACAATGAAATATATGAGATGCCGGCTCAGACGTCGCCCGGCCAAACAAGGTCTGCGTCAGGTGTTGGGGAACCAGAGCACTGAGATGATAAATGGACTACTGGACCAAGATGGAGATGGGCGAGATGCGATAACAAGGCTCTCTTGGAATGCTACTACTCCAGTAACCCTAGTCAGAGGGGTTACATGCAAAGGATGTGGGATGAATGGTTACTTCAAAACCCACAATCAAGGCTTACAGCAAAGCAACTAGTAGCTCAGTGTTCCAACATCCACAAGCGGCAACTGCTTTCACAACTTGAGATTGACGAGATACAACACAAATGCTATGGCAAGGGGGAGCCAGAACAACAGGTCAGAGGGGAGCCAACGGCGGCTCCCCGACCGGAGATTGGGTACGAAGCCCCAAGAAGTGCAATCACGCTGAACAAGGCAGCGACTGACTTGAAAGATAAGATCATGGCGAGAATGAATGCAAGGCAATCCCGACGCCAATTACAACGGCTAAGTGAAGTACCATCAGAAAGTCTCCTAGAAGATGTGAATGCAGCATTGAGTGCAATCCCTACCACAACCATCACTGAAACCAATGAGCTGATATATGCCTCAGCAGCAGTGATCCTCGAGATGCTTGGCAATAAGAGCAACCATGGGAGCCATGAGAAACAGTACTCACAATGGAAACGAAAGCTGGAGGCAAAAATCAAGGAGGCACTTGAAACTGCCAAACAAAGGCTCCAAGCCTTGGCCAGCTGCCTAAAGAGGTACACGAGAGATAATGAAACCAGAAGAATAAACCGTCTGTTCGCAACTCAACCTGCAAAAGTGTACGCTCAATTGCAGGGTAATAACAGCAGAGCAGACCCACCAAGGCTGGAAACTGAACAGTACTGGAAAAGTATATGGGAGAGGGAGGCATCACACAACAGCGATGCACAGTGGCTGGTGGCTCTGAGAGAGGACCACAGCAACCTCCCTGAACAGAATACAGTCACCATCACAGCGGCAGACATCCAAGAAAGAGTCTCAGGTATGAAAAACTGGACCGCACCGGGCCCTGACAGGATCCACACCTACTGGCTAAAGAAGCTCACTGCACTCCACAAGCGCCTAGCAGCACAAATGAACCAGCTGCTAAGGGATGGGATGCACCCTGAATGGCTTACTGAAGGGCGTACAATCCTGATCCTGAAGGATCCCGCAAAGGGTACAGTCCCGTCCAACTATCGGCCAATAACCTGTCTCTCGACAACATGGAAGCTCATGTCAGGCATCATCGCGGCTAAGATAAGTGGACACATGGATCAATATATGAGCAAAGCACAGAAGGGCATCGGCAAAGGAACCAGAGGAGCCAAACACCAACTCCTGGTTGACAGAACAGTCACCCAAGACTGCAGAACCCGACACACCAACCTGTGCACTGCCTGGATTGATTACAAGAAAGCATATGACTCAATGCCACACACATGGATCACTGAATGCTTGGAAATGTACAACATCAACAGGACTCTAAGAGACTTCATTGCAAACTCGGTGAGGCTGTGGAAAACCACCCTTGAGGCCAACGGCAAGCCACTTGCACAAGTATCCATCTAATGTGGCATATACCAAGGAGATGCTCTGTCCCCACTGCTGTACTGCATAGGTCTGAACCCCCTCAGCCAAATAATCAACAAGATTGGCTATGGATACCGACTCAGGAATGGGGCCACCATCAGTCACCTCCTCTACATGGATGACATCAAGCTATATGCTAAGAGTGAGCGGGACATCGACTCACTGATCCACACCACCAGGATCTACAGTTCTGACATTGAGATGTCATTCGGGCTTGAGAAGTGCAGTCGAATAGTGACGAAGAGAGGGAAGGTAGTCCACACAGAAGGGGTCTCACTCCCAGAAGGAACAATAGCAGACATTGAGGATGGGTACAAATACCTTGGAATACCACAAGCAAATGGCAACCTCGAAGAGGTAACAAGGACAACGGCAACTGCCAAATACCTTCAATGAGTAAGGCAAGTCCTAAGAAGTTAGCTCAATGGCAAGAACAAGTCCCAGGCAATAAACAGCTACACCCTGCCAGTGATCAGATACCCTGCAGGAATAATAAGGTGGCCAAAAGAAGAGATACAGGCCACAGACGTTAAGACACGAAAGCTCCTCACCATGCATGGAGGGTTCCATCCCAAATCCAGCACTCTTGAGACTGTACACTAGCCGTAAGCAAGGCGGCCGTGGACTAGTGAGTGTGAGAGCCACTATCCAGGATGAAACATCCAAGATCCACAAGTACATCAAAGATAAGGCCCCAACAGATGACTTGCTCAGTGAATGTCTCAGGCAATGGGGAACAGAGGAAGAGGTGCTGGAGGAGGGACCATCATGGGAGGACAAACCCCTACATGGGATGTACCACCGGAACATAACTGAAGTGGCTGATATCAAGAAATCCTACCAATGGCTAGAGCGGGCCGGACTGAATGACAGCACAGAGGCACTCATCATGGCTGCACAGGAGCAGGCCCTGAGCACCAGAGCAATAGAGGCCCAGATCTACCACACCAGACAAGACCCAAGGTGTAGGCTGTGCAAAGAGGCCCCTGAGACAATCCAGCACGTAACTGCAGGGTGTAAGCATACATGGAGCACCATAACCAAGTAGCTGGCATAGTGTACAGCAACATCTGCACGGAGTATGGACTGGAAACCCCGAGGTCAAAGTGGGAAACACCTCCAAAGGTGGTAGAGAACGACCGAGCCGAGATGCTGTGGGACTTCCAGATTCAGACTGACAGAATGGTAATGGCGAACCAACCAGACATCGTGGTGGTGGACAATCAGAATCAGAAATACTTTATTGATCCCCGAAGGGAAACTCTTTGTTACAGCAGCTCACCTTTACGTCAGTGTACACTGGAGAAAGTACTAGCAAAAAAAATATAATACAATACACTATAAAAACTATAAAAACAGGTCAGAAAATAAATTAAGTACCAAGTGGGTATAAATATAAAATAAAATAAGTGTGAAGTACCAAGTGGGTTTACCAGTATAATAATGCAATGTAATAATATAAGTAATAAGTAGTATTGCAACAGCAGTAATGGAAGTATGAATAATAAATAGGGAAAAGCTAAATATTGCACATGAGTATTACATGGATATTGCACAATTATTCAAGCATAGCAGAGATGTAATGATCAATGTAAACAGCAGAGGAAAGCCGTTGTGGTTGACGTGGCAATTCCAAGTGATGGCAACATCAGGAAAAAGGAACATGAGAAACTAGAGAAATACAATAAAAGGAACATGAGAAACTAGAGAAATACCAAGGGCTCAGAGAAGAGTTGGAGAAGGCTTGGAAGGTGAAGGCAACAGTGGTGCCCGTGGTCATCAAAAGTTTTATATATATATAAAAATAAATAAATAAATAAATAATATTAATTTTATATATACACACACATATACATATATACATACACATATACACACACACACACACACACACATATATATATATATATATATATATATATATATATATATATATATATATATATATATATATATATATATATATACACATATACATACATATACATACATACAGCAGAAAAAGATCGACGGTTCAGTTCTCTGTCCCTGCAGTCGGTTTGGAAACTGGCTGCAGTTAAGATCTATCTACACAGCAAACTAGTTCAAAACTAAATCCATGGATCTGTTCTATTTGTTTCTTTATGCAAAAAAACATGAAAGGCGTCATACCCGCTTGGTCGTTGTTTGCGCAGCCAGACGGTGCCGATGCTTCCGCGATTAAGACACGCGTGTCAGCTGCGTCGCATTCAGCCGCGCTGGTTCGTGTGACGTTTCCTCGGCTTTAAAAATGTACATATGTACATATGTTAGGCACAGTGGTGGAATGTAACTATGTAGGATTTACTCATGTACTGTACTTTAGTACAATTTTGAGGTAGCCTACTTGTACTTTACTTGAGTATTTCCATTGTATGCTACTTTATACTTCAACTTTACTACATTTCAGCGGGAATTGTACTTTTTACTCCACTACATTTATCTGACAGCTGTACTGGTTACTTTTCAGATTAAGATTTTATATAAAACAACAATCTCATGGAAATAGTTTATTGTTAAAGATAAAACCAGTGTTTTCCAACCGTTTTTGGCTCTTGACCACTTCTTGTTATGTTTCAGATGTCTTGTTAGTTCCACCAAAGATACATTTTCCCTCTAAACTTCACAAATGCTTTCATATAAATAACTGTTGGAGCTTCAAAGTGCTAAAATGATCCATTAGGTCACAACAAATGCAAAGATTAGAGAAAAGTCTTAAAACTATTACAACTTTCTGTATCAGAACTTTTTTTCTTCTTCACCCCTTCATCATCTCACAACCTCTCAGATTTATCTTGTGACCCTTTGGAGGGGCCCGACCGCTAGTTTGGAAACCACTGGAATAAACTAGCTAACTAGTTAAAACTAGAACTTAAAGGTGGGGTGTGTAATTCTGGAGAGATGCAATACAATCACAAATACTATGATATAGAGCGAACGACGACACAGCAAGTGATATAACTAATGTTAGCTAGGTTAGCAAACTGTCGCTACAGTTGCTGCTAACCGCCAGAGAGGACTAGACGGTTTCCCAGAGCCAGCACAGCACCTCCAGACAGCGATACTCACAACTCTCCTGCTGCTATAGCTAACATCACAACAACAGCAGATCTTGGCAAACTAGACAGTGAGCTGAATGTCTGTGGTTAAATCATTTAATGTTACCTGACACACAAATCATGTCTGGAATAGTGTTGTGTGGCTCGGTCCGAGTCACTTTGTGTGTTTCCCATTTACAGAGCCAGGGCTGTGTACAAACACTGGAGTTTGTTTCAGCACTCACACTGAATGGACAGCTAGCGGATCATGAGCAGATATAATTTGACAAAAAGACGTGTATTGGATTAGAATCATACCCCACCTTTAATTACATACAAACTGGTTTGCAACCCTTGCAGAAAATGTTGATTATAGATGAAAATGCGAAAAAATTCAAACCCGTGGCAAATGGTCATTATAAGACCAACCCACTTACAATTCAGTGGGGCTTTATTGGCAACAGCCAAAGCAAGTGTGAAATAAAAACATGTAGATATACAGAAGAATTGTGCTATTAAAACATATGAATACAGATAAGTAAAATAAAACAAAAATAAAGTAGACTTGCCGTTAAAAAATACAAATAAATGAAAACTATATAAACACTGCAACATTTTTTTTATGAATGTGTGTGTGAATGCATGCGTGTGCTGTGTGTCTAGGTCACTCACTGTCTCTCAGGTTGTGGCCTGTTAATACACATTGGGCAGCAAGATATGCCCTGTCTCCTTCTCCTAGGAGTATTTTTTTATTTCTTTTTAAATTCTTACTCAGAATACACTTCTCTGAATGCATATATAGCACAATCCACCAGTTTCAATATTCCAGAGATGTTTTTAGTAAATGCAAAAATAGCCTTATATGTTTTCAAGAAATGTTTTTAAGAAACGCAACTTTAATTAAACTTAAATCTTGTTGACTATATTTTCCTAACATGCATGTGAAAAATCTAATTAATGACCTCACTAAAAATGGTATGCAAAGAGGGCTTCAATGAATTTTGGTAGATTTTTAAGTTACCCCATTCGTAAGGATTTTCTGGGCCCCTGGTGGACACAATTCATTAGCTGCGACTCAAACGGTCCCCCCATAAAGAATTACTATAGTCTTAGAGCAAAAATCTTGATCGTGTTCAAAAACCAGTGACAAAAGCCCTGATTGATTAAATAAATTGCCTTGCACTTGTCAAGTGTCAATGCTGACTTCAGCCACTGTAAATGTTTGAATAAATCTTGGACAAATTGTCTGCATTTACTTCTGGGTCAGAGAGTTTCCTGCACAAAACAAACACAGTGAGTACTTTTATGTATCTGTAAGGATACATAATGCAGAATGCTAGTGTTGCATAGAAACCATCTCCTCTCTCTGTGGGAAACTGTAGTTCTAGTTTTAAGAACAGCAAACATTACATCTGACACTTCTTTTTATTGGTTTTTAAACAAGAAATCACAAAATGTACAATGTGTAAACCAATCATGCTGAAGGGCAAGCAATCCTGTTTTGTCCAACAACTCGTGGCAAATGCAGTGACTGTTAAAATGTTCAAACGAAATAAAAACTGGACCATTTGCAATCTTAAAATGATAGAACACAACTCAACCAAAAGCTGACGTTTAGCCTGCAGACTTAATTCTTTGACAACATGCATACCAGAATGTTGCCCAATGATGAGTGCTTGTGTAGAGAACCCATTTCTACACAGTAAAAAGGACTACAATGGTGGGTGATCACCTACAGTTAAACAAATAACGTCAAAATGTACAAATTTGAGATTACAAAAACGAATTCCTCCCTGCACACCTACACTGACTTTACAAAGGCTGTTTTGTAGCCATGTTTCCGTTCTTTATTCCCACTGTCCGAGCTAGGCTTGGCTTGGTCTGAGCTGTCCTTTGGGTTGGGATTGCAGCCCTTGTCCTGGGTGTCTGTGGGTTCTTTTTCAGTGGCGGACTTCTCTGGCTCAGTTGCTTCTGTCTGTTTGTCCACTGGTGGGGAGGGAAACGACTCTGGCTCTGGGTCAGGCTGTGGGTAAGAGAACAAACAGATGATTTTTGAAGATGAAGATTTTTTTTTTTTTTTTTTTTTTTTTTTACTTCTGTCTGTCTGACAACAGGACATCTTAAAAACTCAGATGTCCCTGGATTTTGGTGAATATTTCATCCTTGGGCTAAGGCACAACATATTACATTTTGGTAGTGATCCTGATGGATTTGACCATTATCATTTCCTTGAGGAATGATTATGAAATTAAGAGAATACTGTCCTTGAAAATTGTTCAGAGCTGGCAGAAGTTTGCCTTTTTGTTTGAGTATTACTTACATAAACAATGACAGTGTATGTGTGCTTTTTGCCAGCCGCACCCTACTCTGCACACACAGTTTAACACATTAAAGACGACACAAAAGACAAAAGAGCGTGTTGCCTCTCTGACAGAAACTATTTATGGGTGAGACACAAAGAAAACTAGGAAGAGGCACAGAAGGATGGACGCAATACTTTGGCTAATAACAGTCTTGAACATATGAACATTCTCGACCTCTTGGGTCATCTAGAAATGATCTGCTATTATACTATTCTACGTCCTTAACTGCCTTTAACAATACCTTAAGCATTCATTACTATCCTCCTTGTGGTTACATCCTGAACTACCTTCTGTTTGTATCTTAATTTTTAAAATGGTTTCTATCCTTTTGGGTTTTACTGTCTTTGTATATTAAATATGCTGCATAAATAAACTTTCCTTTCATCATATTTTTTGTTGGAATTCTAGTTAGTGATTACTAGCAATGCAATATAGCAACAGCTAAAAATATGCAGTTTCTCATGAAAAGTAACGAGGCATTTGTTATCATATGGTAACAGTTAAGTTACAGTTAAATGAAATGAAAATTAAATTAAATATACAATTTAGCACAATATCTCTGATAGTGTAAAAGAGAAAGAAACGTTATGTGCGGTCTGTGCTGTGGAGCAGGAGGTACTGATGACTGCAAGATGAATGTGTGGTTAGAAAAAAAACTACAACCCACTACTGTCAAACACTTGTGGTTTATTTTTTTCTGAGTTAGTTACACAATCAACAGTCAGCGATCTTTGCACCCCTCAGTGGTCTTTTGGACTTAGCCACTACAGTTCATCAACAGTAAATTTATTGAAAGTTTTTTATGTCTGACAAGCTAGATTAAACGTTTGATTTCGAAAGTATTTAAAATAAATAAATAAAAATCTCTGCCCTCTCTTCTGGCCCTGGATGACCACTCACCTCGCTGAAACCCAGGCCACAGTGTCTCCGGTTCCGGCCTGACAGCTTCCCATCCATACCTTGCTGGTACTGCATCTCTAGCTGCTCGTTGATCTTCTTATCTTCTTGCCCTGCAGAGGAGACACCGGTCACAGCAGATACACCCAGCCATTACAGGCCTATCCATGCATGGATAGATCTGTGCGGCGGATGTGTAGTGGGGAAGCCGGGTTAATTGCATTTGGCATAAATAAAGGATGAGGCAGCATGGGTAAGTGGCAAAGGGACAGTAGTTTGGACATGTCTTACATTAGCAGAACAAATACAGCTTTTTACAAAAGCTAAATAAATAAGCTTACCACTGCGGAAGTGGGATGTCGACTTGTGGTCACCAATAACAAGGCGCCCGGTGTGTTCTTTCTGGAGAGCAGAAACAATCCTGTTTTATATCAATTATCATAACTTCTCTAAAGGTTGTAGTGACAGTGACAAGTAAAACACAGCTTTTATGTTTTCCTTATCTTTTTATGCTATGAACTACAGGCACACAATAAAGTGAACTGAACGAATAGGGATCTACAATACCCTAAACAAACCTTGCCAGCGCCCATCAACCGTAAAAACTTCTGCCTCCTTTCACTGCTTCCCAGATCAGCTGATGCCCACTGGGTAGACCCATCCTGCCAAGGCAAAACATTATCATGAGGACTCATAACGCTCAACAAGAGCAGAATTCCGTCAAAAACATAATGCTCCTGGCATCAAATTATTATTATTCCATTATTCCAAATGACTGTTTTCACAAAGCAGTGGAGACCGTCTTCCAACAGGACTCACACAATCTGGTTGAATGAGTAGCACCTTTAAAGGATCAGTTCCATCTGTCTGTTGGAGGTACGTTTGATGATGTTAATTTTCAGAATTATCTGTCTGGATTTTGTTGGTCTACTTTAAGTGTCTAAGTGAGCCTTCTGTGAATATAAGTAAGTATAGCATAGTCAGACATACGGGGTCGGGAAGTTAAAAAAATAGCAGATAACTTAAATCACAAAGACAATCCCCACCCCAAATGTGGAAGTGTCTGTGTTTGGAAATACTTGCAGGGTAAAGTGAGTACTTAGAACCACATTACATGATTCATTCAAGTTATGTTTGCTGTGTTCTGGGAGAGAAAAAGTATGCAGCTTTTGTTAAAAAACAAAACAAAAACCCTGCGCATAAAGCCTCATATTCTGGTATAATGAAGCAACACAAAAGGGAAATGGACCCAAACCACAACACTAACAAAACCAAAACAGGTAGAAGATTGGGGGTGGAAAGCAGGGAAAAACATGACCATGACCTGTAAATTCTGCTGAAAGCTCCCAGTGGTTACACAATGCAAATTTAGAATGAGATAATTCCAACACACTTGCACCTAAAAGTACTGTACTGTGAGTTTGACACGTTGTTTTAAAAAAATGGGGGAGGCAGACTGTCTATTCTGGAGAGGTTAAGGGACCCATTCAACATAACATTGGAAGGATGATTTGATCTTTACAACAGCATACATGTCCTCAATCCATTCATTGGTTGTGCACACAATTTGCAATTATATTAAAAGTTAGCTAAAATCAATTCTTACTATTCAATTTCCTAACTTAACAGGATAGTGACTTGTCTTATATGTGATAAGATATTTTAGAAACGGGCACAATACAAGTTTGTAACATTATTAGTTATTTGTCTTAATGCTATATATTTACAATTGAGAATATAACGTTAGTGGTAAATTAAAAGGAAGACAATACAATGTCAAACTATAAATTTACTACGAGCCCGTTTATCTTAATTGCATTTGATACAATACAATGTTAGTGCAATGTGTGACATGTTTTGTGCAATTAAGTTTTCAGTCGACCTAAAAAGGGGAGTAAACTTTGAGCGGACTGGAAACAAAAACGTGCTCAGATTTCACGACAAAGCATTAGCAAACAGGCTAACGCGACGCTAACCGCATCTAAGTAATTCATAGCTTTCATCTACGGATTACGTTCAGTTTTTGTTATTTTACTCACTTCACTTGGAGACGCAGGTCGTTTTGTCCCATGCCTGTCTTCTGGAGAACTCATTATGAACGAAAGCTTTCGTAAAATGTCAATGAAATATCATACCATCTAGCAAAAGCTAGCTGGTTTTGTCAACAATCCTCAGTGTCGCCACTTCCTGTTCCGTCTTGTTCTTCTTCGTTTGTGTAACAGTCGGTTTTGGCAACGATAGGCTTCTTCTTCTTCTTCTTCTTCTTCGAGGTTGTGCGGCAGTCGGCATCCATGTTGCATTACTGCCACCTTCATGTTTTATTCTCCCTTGGTATCCATTCATTTTAAAGCCGTCTTTCCACTGCAGTCATCCTTTAAAGCTAAATAACCATTTCCTCCCTGGAACACTGTCTCCACATTCTGATATACTTTTAACGCTGTCCTCTACCCGCTCTGAGTTTCGTAATTGTGTCATAATTTCTTGTCTTTCTTATTTCCGGCATGATATAAGGACATACTCTACTGTCTCAGCCTCATGGCATAGATCGCAGCGACCTGTTGGATGTTTTCCTATGATGAAAAGTGTACTGTTAAGGTTACTATGCCCAGTTCTCAGCTTAGAAATACTTATATTATTTCCGTTTTGTTCCCCTACTTCTTAACACAACCTACTCTGTTATGGAGTGTAAATATCTCCCTTTTATTGCGTAATCCTAATATTGTTGCCACTGTTGATTTAGGCTGCCTTTCTCCACACTATGCCTTTCCCCTCTGATTTTGATCATTTAATATTGATTTCACCAGTGGATTGTGTTACATCGCCCTTTAAACAGATAACTGTTCATCAAATCCACTGAGTTTTAGCAACACTGCCACCAAAAGAATTATGTAGCACATTGAAGGAGAGGAGAGATGTATTGAACTGACTGATCCATTTAAGCTAAATTTGAACATTTCCACAGCGAGGCCAACACAATTTAAAAAAGAAAAGAAAGTGGTCACATTACGACGTCAAAGGACCGATAAGTCCTCAGAAGTATCAGAAGCAAACCACAAACTAATGGACGTTTTTATTTTCAGTATGTATATTTACAAAGAGATATCCTTGTGCCATTCAGAAAGTAGACATATATTTAATAAAATAGCTAATTTGCCTAATGAAATGCTTTATTGGGTTAACGTCTAACTGTCCTTGTCAACGCCAGGAGGCATTTAAAAAGGGGTCTGAATGGAATTTAATCATCTGTGATTTAAAACACAATAACCGTATCTGAAGCAATTAAAGATTTTTTTTTTGATGGAACTAAAACGTGTTTTCTCAGATAGATAGATAGATACTTACTGTATTTATTCCCAGGGATACTTTATTTATTCCCGGGGATTCTCATGTCACAGCAGTAGTGCACGAACGAACCACAATAGAATTGTGCAAAAAACAAATATCAAAACACAAGTACTAACATAAGAGTAAAAATTTAAAAAGTATAAAAGTATGCCTTTTAAACATGTGCATGCATGCAGTGTGCAAACTGATGTAATGTGTGCAAAATGGATGTAATTATAAGTTTAAAAGATGTGTTGCACCTCAGCAGCCTCCCAGTCCACTCATGTCCACACTGCGACAGAGTGGGGGTAAAGATTCAGCCTGGTCTTAGAGTAAAGAAGTAAGAAATAGCTCTGATTCATCAAGTGAGAGTCAGGATGTTAAAACAATCTAGGCTAATTGATAATAATCAATAGCCTTCTAATTCTGGAATTTCGATATTATATTTCAGTGGAGGATGATTCAACAGCCTGGCAATATAATTTCAGTTTGGATCATACTTAAATTAATAATGACTTTTCTATAGCCAATTCTAATTATATTACATTTAGGTGTCTATTTCCAAAAGCCTTTACTGTGTGGGGTCATGGACGTACGCTGCGGTGTAAAACGAATCCTCTCTTGGATGTCCTGCATTAAAACCGCCAAAAGGTGGCGTAAGAGTAAACGTAATAAAGCGACAGCCCAGAGGCGCTCACACCTCTGACAGGACGCTAAAACTCAATTTCTGCAACACGCAATCATCGAGATGTATTAAACGAGAAGCGAATTAGCCTGGAAGCCCCTTTTAATAAGGTTAACATGTTTCGTCTGATTAATCAAGCTGAGTCAGACACTTTCCTATAATATTTTCAATAAACTGCATTTTTTTTCTTCAGCAAAATGAAGAATAAACAACCTTTCAGGACTTTACAATAGCGGCTATGCTTCAGAAAAGACGAGAGGAAATTTTCGAAAAGTGGAGATTAATTCATCACAGACTTGATCTCAAATTTTATTCCCAATTAGACTAGAAAATGTGTTTTTTAATGATAAACGACCACTGGTGAGACATTTCCTAATTACATATGCAAAATATTTGCACAGAGAAAACTGTTTTACATTTATTTGCTCAAACTGTCCACAAACACGCTCTTTCTTTTTTTTTTTTATCTACATCGACTAACATGTGCCGACTTCTTTGTGGTGATTTCTGACAGAAAATGTTTGTAAGAAAAATGTGGCCACAATTAAATAAAAGCAATAATTTATTCAATTTGTATTCAAAGTGGTCGCCAAGAGCAGGTGACCAGTACGTGCACACACACACACACACGCGCGTATATAGGCTGCATACATATAGCCTACAGAGACAAGGGGACAGAGATGAGCGGAAAATGTTAAAATGAGGAATAGGTAAAATGTAAACTGTTTTATACTTTAATGAACAAGTCACATAAAGAAAGTGAGACAGAGACACACGGAGACAAATAAACAGTGTTTGTGAGAGACAGGGAGAGCGAGGGAGAGCGAGAGAGGGGAGGGGTTATCCTGCCTCTGCCTCTTTACCCGACACTGCCCCGCACTCTCACTTAACCTCCACATAGTGCCGGACGGGAAATAACTTAAAATACTTTTGAATGACAGCTCCTCTGGCTCAGTACCACCTCTGAGAACGACTCCGAAGTGTTTTATTTTACTTTCTGACGCTCGGCGGAGCGCAGACAGAGGAGTTACCAAAGTCCGCGACACGCTCCAGCGATGGTGACTTTACGCACGGGATTTGAAGGCTGTTTGAACTGACTCCTCTTGTTTGGTCTTAACGCTGAAACTCTTCATCATCGCCCATAACAATCTTCAAGTTTGCCAGAGACACGCAGCGAATGACGAATAAGTGAATGCAGGTAAGAGAAGTCCTGTTGCATCAGTGTGGACAGCACCGGGACCGTCACTCGGCGCGTCCTCTGGGCTGGTTGTTTTTAAAAGTCGGTGCGCACTACGGTTATCTCTGCTTCACAACAAACAGCGATGACAGCAGCAGATTCAGGTTAAACCTGCAGTTGGACCGTGATTAGACTCAGTCGACCCTACATGACCTGGGGAAACCAACTCACAGAATACTTTCTTCTTCTTTTTTTTTTTTTTTTAAAAAGTTCTGTATTAAGGGGTTATAGAAAAAATGTAACTAAAATATTCTGTAGACTAATTTATGAATGACTGACTTAAGATGAGACAAATTCTCAAAAAAACGCATTAAAGTAAGTACGTTTATGATAAAACAGTAATCAATTATTATAACCGAGTTTACTGACAATTTTATTTACGTATTAGTTGTACTCCATGACATGCATGCAATTGATTAAAAATATTGGTTATTTCTCCTTATAATAACCAATATTAAGCTTATAATAAGCACACAAACCCGTGTGGTTTTGAGATGAGCCTCAAACTGAGCGACATATTTCTAAAAAACTTTGCAAATAGTTGTGATTGTGCATCACTTTCAACCATTGAGACTCATTTTAGAGCTGGTGATTGGGTGCTGAAAAATAAAATGATACCATTAAATCCGTGATCCTACAAGCCGCACTGATATGAGCAGAAATCTGACTTCCAAACGTGTTAATTAAATATTCAAGGTTTTTTTTTCAGCCATAAAAGATGCAACTATATTATGCAAGGAAAGCAGAGGCTATAACTTCAGTTTAACTGTGTCCATCCCCCACTACCTGTCATGCACTATTAACAGAAATGGTTCAGCGGTTCTGTAGCACCAGAAAATGGTTCTATAGGCTCACAAGCCATTAAGAGACATTTAGAAAGAGTTTCTGAAGCAAAAACGCGCTAATAACACGTTAAAAAAGAGCCACTAAACTTTAATTTTAAAACCCATTTTTAGAATTTAGTTTAAAGAAACTGGAGGGCTCCTAAAAGCATCCCATTCAGACTCACTGGAGTCTGTGGGATGATACTTCAAGTAGTTTCCTCTTCGGCCACACAGCGGTAGCCTTCTGTCCATAATCGTGAACGCGTCGCTCTCTGTTGGACAGGCTGTGGTCCTCGTGCGCGTCCTCGGCTCCGCTGCAGCTCATCAGACGCACATTTCAGCCAGCAGCGAAATCTGTGGTGCCCTGTGCTTCCCCCACATGTAGGCTACTGGAATGCAGCTGAGAGGAAGAGACTGTAAAGGAGAGAAAATCGGGCGAAAGACGGGCGTATTTAGGGCTCAAGTTAAGCGGAGGTCACGGCGACTGACCTTAGAAGAATGCGTGAGTCATAAATTAAAATAGACTCGGAGCCTTAACACGGATCCATTGGGAGACAATACCGGGGGAAAACAGGACAGTGTCCCAGCACGGCGAGAGAGTTGAGAAATTAGTCTGTAAGTTTCTTTTTCCCCTCCTACATAGTTTTCAGTGCGATCATTGTCTTTCTTTAGCCTATGTTACACCGTTAAAAGTTTGGACTGTGCGTCTTAACTTTTTGCCTGATAAATGTGACACAATGTGTCAGTTTCACCTGTCAGTTGTGCAGCCTGAGAGAGTGACAGCGCTGGTTTTGTATGAAGTTAATTGTGGATGCGTGAACTTCAGCCATACATGTAGGGACAGTGTCTTATCCGGAGTGAAGAGTCTACAGCTCGGACACTCAGCGGGGTCTGTCTCCTGTGTCAAAGTTTGCCCTGAGTTCACGGTGAGGATGTGACAGAGGGTACAGGAGGACAAGGCGCACGACAACGGCCTGGAAAAGACTGATAGAGTGACTTCAGGGTGTTCCCCACATTTAGAGCCACACTACACCTCTCAGATAAGCCGCTGCTCGCCTGCAGATAAGGAGCTTTTAGAGAAACAGAGAGAGAGAGAGAGAGAGAGAGAGAGAGAGAGAGAGAGAGATCACACATGCTTGACAAAAATTTGTTTGAAAACCTTTAAAGAGGAAACGCAAATTGATTATCTGATTTGTGAAGCCATTTAAACAACTCAAAGCTATTATATCTTAATCACTTGTCATATTTGGAGTTTATCGAGAAAGCGCAATTTCCCAGCATCCTCTCTAATTGTTTTACGCATCCACATTTTTGTTTGTACACGAAATCACTCCTCTATTCAGAGTTATAATTGCCCGGCTTGACAGATCCTCCAGTTTCCAGTTTGGACCTGCCCACACCGGCCTGCGCAGTAAATCACAATTTCCAAACAAGTTGTTTAATTGTTTGGACTCCGGCAGAACAATTTATAGACCACCACCCCCTCTCTTGTAAGTGAGAGTGTCTGTCTGAAAAACAATCCGAGCAGGGGGTCGTTGAAGTTCATCTCCTATGGCATTTTGTTTTGAGCAGGTGCTGCGGGTTGAAGTTCCCTCATAAGGTAAAGTGGCATTAGAGTGTCCAAATGGCAGACTTATATATAGGCTGCCAATTCAGCACATTGTCCCGGGCTGCATGGCTGTGCTCTCTCTCGCTGTCTGAGCGAGACCTGCAGCTTTCTTCTTCTTCTTCTTCTTCTTCTTCTTCTTCTTCTTCTGTGGGGATCCGCGCTGACAACAGGCGGACAAGCCTGAGCACAGCGGCCGGTCACTGTGTGGTCCGTTAGGAATCTGTTAGCAACATGAAATCACTATTATGAGTGCTAAAATGCCACTCATTTCTGTGGCAGATTTGAATGAATCTCCACCTGTGATATCAAATAAATTAAAAATAATTTACAAGATGAAAATCATTTCTCTTGGTAAAACATTTTCATTTCTCAGGCTACATTTTGTGTATTTTCTTTTTAATCCTACACATTCATTTGCTCAGTTTAAAATAAAATGCATCTTAATTTATGGGCCTACAGCCTCACAGATAATGATTTTATTTCATTTTCTGATTTGACATAGGAAATTACATTCTCTGTTTACATCTCTCTCTCTCTCTCTCTCTCTCTCTCTCTCTCTCTCTCTTTCTCACAAGCGCCCACTGACTCACACTGTTCTTTTCCAGCACAAGTTTAGCTGTTATTAAAAGTCACTACAAAATATTTATTTTAAACTAAATTCCACTCTGAAAATGTCAATTTCAATTTCTTTAAATTTGCCTCCAATGTTAAGCCCAGAAAATGTGCACGCTGGTGATGATAATGCAAGGCCAACCTCAGGACCTAATTCTCATACTTAGAAATCTATCCGTAGCTCACACATTATTCTAATATGCCACATATATTTCTTGGACTCTGAGGGGCCTTTTTCTCTGGTGTGGCACAGAGGGACTCTTAAGTGGCAGAGAGAGGGTACAAGCAGTTGGAAAGATTAAAGATTAAGAGATTTGATGGCTGAGAGAACGAGAGAGTGAGATGAAGGGATAGTTTCAACGGAGGAGGTGGCGGACTGCTCTGAATTTTGAGACTGACATTTATCAGACATTTACAACACCCTGGTATGCAAAAGAAATTGTATCTAATTACAGTTTTAGGATGCATTTTCATTTTTAACCCCTTTAGCAATACTGCTATTTAATTTACCCTGTCTATTGAGTAAAATGCTTATCTCCCATCTGACCACGGTGCAGATTTAAGTGTTTCCACATGTTGTTTTTTTTTTAACATGTTGTTCACCTTCATCGGAAAACTGTCGCTCCACCATTTTAAGCCTGTGGCCAATCCGGAGAGTCCTAATTATTTGTTGTCGGGCTCTTTGAAAAAGACACCAGCCCCCAAATTGGACATGTGTTGTACAAACACAAATTAAACATTTAGCCCTAAGTATTTCTCCCTGGGTCCTAAGTGCATATTAGTCAGCCTATACTTATCTCTGGCCCAACGGCACACCCAAATTGCAGTGTTGCTGCTGAAAAAGAAAGGTTGAGGCCCTGGAGAATGAACACTTGAAGCACGCTGGCAGATGCCCATAAGTTTCTCAGCCACAATGCAAGCTTAGGTGTGTGTACGTACAGTATGTGTGTGTGCTTGTATTTATGTGTGTGTTTATGGATTTTTGTATCTTTTGTGTTTTTGTGATTGTCGACATAAACAGATCTGTCAAATGTTTCTCTGTGTGTGACTGAGTGGGATCATGTGCATTTTGACATTTTATCCAGTGTTTGCATGTGTAAGTGTGTTTTAGGTGTGCGTGTGTGTACATAAGCCTACATGCGTGCACGTATGCATGCATGTCCTTGTGCACAGTTAGGTGTGTATATTATAACAGTATTTCTCTTTGTGTCTTGTCGTGTGTCCTTGTCACGTGTGTCTATACCAGGTGGCTCTTCTGCCTGCATGTATGTATGTTCTTGACTCTGAGTGTGTGTGTGAGTGTGTGTGCCCCGCTGGGTGGGTGTACTTCTCTGTGGATCCCTCCTCTGTTCTCCACCACCATATAACCTTGGAAACAGCTTCCTCATTTTTCCCCGGAGCGGAGAATAACGAGGGGCCGCGTTCATTCTCCTCTCTCCTCGCTTTCAGTGGTTGGGGTAACCTTTCCTTTCTGCCGCTGTTTCTCCAGCACCTGCTCCCCACCATCCAATTACAAATCCCAGAATAAGAGCTTACCTGACACACCAGCTCCTAATGACAACAGCATTTCCTCCACACAGACACACACACTCACTCCTCCTTTCTCTTCATTTCACATCTTTACATACAGTATTTAGGCAAAATCTTTGTTCACCATCGTGGTGTGTCCTCGTCATGTTCACAGCAGCTCATATTTTTGGCCGCCCTGATTCACAAAGTAGCTCAGGTTCATGAAGTTCATCCTCTTCCTCGGCTCTTTTCTCTCTCAGACTCTTTTCTTCTTTAGGCATCAGGGTCTGTGTCGTCGTCTGATGACTACAACATTAACAATGGCTATTATGTACCTGTAAAGGACTGAGTAAGATTTATAAACGTATGGTTCACACAAGAGCCTTTGACAAATGACTGCTGCAGTGTTAACACAGTCACAAACCTGGCGTCCTGCCTAGAGAGAAAAATAACAAGCGGTGGCTTAAATCCACATTAAACTGAAACCACTTTTTTTTTTCTTATATTGTGATTATTGTCGATGAATGTTGTCTGCAATGTTGTTGTTTTTCTGTTTTCCTGTTTGTTTTGTGATTTGTGAACAACTCGGCATGGCAAACCACAGCATCGTTCTCTCTGCTCTCTCACTTTTTTTCAAGTGGAAAAACTCACCATCTCACTCTCCAGCAGCACATCACAGAGGGCTGCTGTTTCTCTGGGTTGTTGAAAGTCATTTTTGGAAATGTAGGAACTCAGAAATTGAAGTAACATGAAATAATTCCTGGAATGTGCCAAACAAATCTGAATTGTTATATATGAACATACAAGGTACTGAAGGGTGGAATTTTCCTTTAAGTGCTTTTGAGAAGCTAGGTCAAGGTTATTTCTTGCATCCTGAGAGGAAGCAACAGTCATTTTGTATCACTAAAGAAAAACAAAATGATGAGCAGCAAAATGACTTATGCTTTATGTAGGGGGTCACATTAAGTGCTTCTTTGAAGCACTCCGCAAACATCGATCTGACTTTACTGATAGGACCACTCTGAACTGTCCCAAAAAGCCACCCAATGCTTCCCTAAAAAAAAATCTTTCTTTACGTTGGCTTGTAGTGGAATAAAGAGTTAAGATGCTTTTTGAAACTGAACCCAGTTATGTAGAGATCAGAAAGTGCAAATACTAAAGTGGAGAAAAGGTCAAAGAAGGACCCAGAACAGTTGTAGAGTTTTTAACTTCCAAAGTTAAACATCCACCTCATGAACAATATATACTGAATGTTGACCTTTGTCTAATTATTTCCCCCTAAAGAAGCATATAGAATTAGAAAAAATAAACAAAACAATTTAGATCCTCTGATGTTGCTTGCAAAATAGATTAGCCTCACAAGTTATTATTCATCGCTGCTTGGTCATGGAAATTCCATCATTGTAACTTTATTGTTTTACTTTAAGGAGGCCGAATCATTGTAAAAAGACATAATTCAGAATGTTTTTTCTCTGCTGCACTTAACGGATGTCTAAGCCTCGCCAGGATCAGCAGCCAAAAGTAAACGTTAAAAAAGGAGTCCTGGAAAAGTGTCCGACACAGTTGATTCTTTGCTAATTCGTGGACATAAATAACAATATTAAAGTGTTGTGGTCAGTCTCTTTGTTTCAGCCAATCAGATTGCAGATTGAGGTATTTCTAACAAGACTATAGGGTCACCAGGTGACTGACACTGGTGCTCAAGCAGCTCTTTATCTGTCAGTCAGTAGTCGCGGCCTTGGATTGCAGCAGCAGCAGATGCTTTGGCAATTACACTGCCCCTGATGATTTTACAGAAAAGGGAAATCACATGCGAGTATGTCTGCATGTCCAGGAGCTTTTAGAGTTTCAGTTTTTCTTCCTCCTTCCACTTTACTTCTGTCTCTCTCTCTTTTTCTTTCAGTCTGTCATCAAATGGTGATGAATTGCAGGGTATTGTTCCTAACATTACAGATACATTTTGTTACTCTACAGAAAAGTTCATCAGGAAATATTTGAGACATTAAATGATTCTGTCCTCAAAAATCTAAAGTAAATTCCCTAAAATGACACCTAACTTCAATAACAACCTGCAGGAATCAATATGGGAAAGTGGGTGTCATTAGCAAACATCTCTTGGTTTGGATTATCCAGCTTAAGAACCAGATGGGTGGGGTTTGACATAGGACAATGCAAGTGCCTGAAAGTTTTTACAATCGAATGAAAGTGTTTGAAGATACATTTACTCATCTTTTGTGTGAATGACAGCCAAGCCGACTGTCTGAATGACATGACACATAAACCCCACCCCTCTGGCACTCCCTGCAGGTTAAAGCAAACAAAAGAAATAATTTGCACTACGTTTTGAATCTGTTGTTAATGTTGCACTAATTACTCTCAGGTGCTATGCTTGTGAAGATTCCCATGCATTTATCACTTTATCTGCTGTTGACAAGATTTTAAATACAAGTTGTTTCCAGAGCCACTGTGGTACAACACTGGATGGAAAAGAAAAAAGAAATGTGTTGAAATGTTTGTGGCGAGGAAAAGGCCTCCTGTGCTGCTCCCATGAGTCTCTCTGAGACTGTTTTGAGGGAGCCGCTGAAAGTGGCAAACGTTGCCTCGGACCGGACTGACAAATCAGAACCACGCGTTACAATTCATGTGTCCTTTCGCACGGACAGTGCGCTCACACATGTATACTGTACACAAACATACACGTGCATTCAAAGGCATACAACACATTTCATGACACATAAAAACCGAGCAGGATGTACAGTCATACGTAGCTTGCTTTCTTGGCTCCAAGCTACAAAAGGGGAATTTTTCTATTGTACATGACTCATTTAATTTGATAAACAACCTGATATCAATGTATTGTGTAAACAAGGTTGGAGAGTAATTAGAAGTATTTAGAAGATATAAAGGGTGGTATATGAAAAAGAGGGTCTGTGACCTTCACAATGACAATTGTCTGGGAGACAAGTATCATATTTCATTTGAAGGTAAGAATACAAGCATAATAGCAATAAAAAAACTTGCCAAAGTACTATTTAAAGAGGTAGTCCAACAATTTAGTGTTGCACGTCCATAAAGTTGGGGTACTTGTAAGGGACAGATCATTAAACAAACTGTCCAAATTGAAGCAGCAGAAGCGCAAATATCCTGACTTTGAGTTGCCTTGTTCAAAGTACATTTCCCATGATGCAACTCAATAGTGTCTCTTCATTAGACCCTGGTAAATGTCCACATCTTACAATCTACAAATTTGTAACACAGGCTTTCTTGTCAAAAGCTTGTAGTCTCCAACCTTAATAACCCCAATGACATCACTACGTGACCACCATAGTTATTTTTGTTAGACTCGACAAAGCCCCACCTCCCCATGACCAGTAAACTGATCTTGATGTGCAAAGTTGGTGGCATGCCCCTTTAAATGTCCATCTATGTTTAAGATAATTGTGTTCTTGCATTCTAAAAGAGTATAAAAGATTTAGTATATATAAATTAGGTGCCTTTTTGAAGAATGCTTTTCCTTTGTTCCCTAAGTAATTTATGATGTACTTAATGAATTCCTGCCAGGTGCCATTTTCTTGCCATGTTTACATGGTCATGAGTTATTAAATCTGAAATCTGAAGATATTTTTGGTGACTTGGTTTAACTTCTGTGCAGTTCATCAGTCTAGTACAGAGCTCATTTTTGAAAATGAGTAACAGTTAAGATTTTACTCTTACTAAAGTGCACTGCAATTTTCTTGAGGAATCTTTGGTTAATTGGTGCAAAACCAAGTTAATTGTTCTCACCTGGCCAAACGAAGTGAAATGAATAATCACTTTAGAGTTAAAACAATTGCAAGCCTGGTTGTACTCTGAGCTCATGTTTACGTTGCTTTTATAGTTTGATTTTGCTCCTCCCATCTTTAGAAGCGTCACCCTCCTGTAAAAGCAGGCTGGATAACCTTCACTTTACCACTCGTAGTGGTTTGGAGTAATGGGGCGTGGCAGCAGGGTTAGGGGTGCGAGGCCTCCGAAATGACCCTGTGGTAAAGTAGTGAGGGCCAAGATAATGTGGTCCCACCCATTGAAGCTCAAATCCAATTGGTTGTCAGCCAGCTTGTCTACGCAGGGCGTTACCATGGTTTCCAGGCCATAAAGAACTCTTTAATCGAGCCGTTGTCATTATGAGCAGTGGTGAGCGTTTGGGCTCGCATTGGAGAGATAGAGGCAACAGTGAAAAAAAAAGAGAAAGAGAGAGAATGAGCGAGGCTGGGTATCTACTGTGTGGCTCAGAATAGAAATGTACCGCTTGATGGACAGCTCTGAAAGCTGCCCATCTTAGTAAGATACACACATCAGGCTCATTCCTTGTGTCATGAAGTTCCCAGGGCTTTACAGCGCCTGGGAACATATTCATAAATGACGTGCTCCTCACACGCTCCTGCAATATCTATTTGTAAATGGTATGCTATGTTCAGTACACGCTGTTGGATTAGCAGAAGTGTGGAGTATGGTGTTCAGTGATGACCGGGTGTGCAGAGGAGTGGCTCTGGCTCGGGTATCGAGCTGACTGTGCTCAGACCTCAAGTTTCCGCCACGTAATCCAACACACTTTAGATGGAGGGACGGACGGCAGCATCGTGGCCTGCTGACATTTGTGCCAGAAGGTTTCACACACAAGAATACACAAGATACACTTAATGGTAAAGGTAGCAGCACTGAGTATGTGTGTGTGCTCTTGTGTGAGCCATCTGAAGAGAATTGCAGACTCCTCATGGGGACCCACCTGTTGGGCTTTTTCATGCGTCTAATGTTAAACGCATGTTTTGGGAGCAAACTTTGTTCAACCGTTCAGTCTGAGATGAGACTACATTAGAAACAATCGGGTCAATCCTACTACTGTATTGTTAGAGGTAGTTAATTTGTCTTGGCTCGCAGCCGGTGTGTAACCAAATAAAATGGCCCTTTGCTACAGTCCCTCAAGTCGATGGTTCCCTGTTGGAGGGCCTGCCGTTTCAGGAGGGAAAATTGCTGCCTCAGCAAGCTGTTTAGTCTCATTCTCAAGGAGCTTACACTGTGTCTCCCTGTTTAATATGGGAAACATACGTAAGGCTGGCCTGTGATGTCAATTGTTATTGCTGGAGGCCTGCTATAGGAAAAATCTCATTTGCCTTTGTAAAGCACTGTAGTGAAAAGGAGCTTATGTCATAAAGACGCTATTGTGGCTGCTGCGGGGCCCGCCGTGTGTGTGTGTGTCTTTAAGTGTCACTACTTTGACCCATACATTGTGGATTTCACGTGTTTTTTTCCCTCACATTTGTGCAGGTTTCAATAGACAATGGTTTCTGTGCCTGTCTGTTCATGGTGCACACAAAGGAGTTAAGCAGCTGCCTTTTGTGCAGGTGATTTATGAATGAGAACTGCCATAAATGATTACATATTTCTTCTTCCTGCCTCTCTTTTATTTTATGAGTTCTTTGTCATTGTGCAACTCCATGACTTTTGCTGGTAGAGGATAATAATGGTGATGATGGAGGGAGTGTATCAGCTTGAAGAGAACAAAGCATACGACCAATTTGACATAACCCAAACACTTGCATTTGAAAAGAATTACGTCTTAAAGGAGCAATGTGTAGGATTTTACATCTAGCGGTGAAATTGCAGATTGCAACCATTTGAATACCGCTCACCTCACCCTCCCCTTCCAAGTTTGTAGGAGAAACTACGGTGGCCGCAAAACTTGCGAAAAATGTGAACAGCCCTATCCAGAGCCAGTGTTTGGTTTGTCCGTTCTGGGCTACTGTAGAAACATGGTGGTGCAACATGGCAACCTGCATGGAAGGGGACCCGCTCCCTCTGTAGATATAAAGGGCTTAGTCTAATGTAATGAAAACACAATGATTATTATTTTCAGGTGATTATACACTAATGAAAACAAACTTCTAATATTATACTCCATTTCTGCCAATAGCTCCTTCTAAATGTTACACACTGGGCCTTTAAAAGACTTGCTTGACTTATACAAATTGAATCAGTACCCACCCAATTAATAGTTAAAACAATGTTTGTCACTGCTTGATTCAGCTAATTAAATTCTGCTGCTTAAGTGCCCAGTTCCACCCATAGAGTTGTTTCTGTGGCCCACAGGGTTAATAAATACTCCATCAACTTTCCTTGGATTATTTAAGCTAAAAAATAATGACCTTTCATGATAAACAACTCCAAATTGAGATTAAAATGCTAAAGACTGAAAAATGCAACTTAGTGGATATCAGATCAGTAACTGCTGGCCATGAAATCACTCTCTCATTCTGAATCTCACTGACATCTAGCAAAACGTCTGTTTCAGCCACGGACAGAGCAGCAAAAATGCACTAATATAAAAAAACTGTGGAAAAATTAAGTAAAGGAAAAAGTCTTGATCCTTAATAAATGTTTGCATCATCATGGTCTCTATAAAATAAAATATGTACATTAATTCTTTAGAAAAACATGTCACCACAGTACAACAAGTAAGAGTAGTGTGGGGTGGGGGAGTTTGGGCCTGGCAGATGAGATAAACCGTATGTTTGATTTCTCTTATGAATACAAATTGCAGACATATGGGGGAGGAGAAAATTGAAATAAAACATTTGATATTTATTGCCACCACAGTTTTTTCTATTTGTTTTTTTAACCATTGCTGATGACCACCTCCTCCATCTCAACAAGCCCCCCCTCACATTCAGCTTCTCCGTGTTTTACGGAGCAGCAGATTTGTGCGCTGTCCTCTAAATCATTTCCCTCTCTCGCAGATTGCTCCCTGCTGGAATATTGGCCTGACAGCCGTTTTTTTTTTCTCCCTCTGCTTCCCCAGTGGACTCATTTACATTTATGCACGCAGCAATTAATTACAGGCTGGCGCTGGCCTTGTAAATTAGAGGGAACTGAGGTCGACCTCATTATTGCCCCTGACAGTTAAAGCCTTGTTTGGGTCGTGACAAGGTTGACTTCAGGCTGGGACAGTGGAAGCTTAGCAGTGGTTGGCTGGTCTTCATACATCTGATATCACTTTGCAGTAAATGAAGAAAATTTACTTTATTGATGAATATATTATTTTGTACTTTTGTTTTCTTTTTCTTTTTTTAATTGGATAGTTTTGCAACATTAATGTTCTATATCCCAGAGACCTTTTTCTCTTTGCAGTCATAGGTCATCATTCCAGGCCTTGTGTTTTGTCTTTAGTGTAATGCCTGTGTGTTTTGGGGGTCTTTCATCCAAATACTTGTGGAGGGGTTTTTCTATAGACCCAGGAGTCAGGCAGGAGACTTCTCACGGTATTGGCCTTTTCATGCAAAGACGCTCCAACCTTTTCCGGCTCCTTCCTCCACAAGGCCATCCTTTCTTCTCTGTCATGCAGCGATGTGTTTGTGCATACCTTACCAGCGTGACAAAAGAAGGGAGAGATCCTATTCACTTCTGCCTTTGACATTCACCTCTTGTTTTTACAATCTTTCCAAGGCTGCACTGTTTGCACAGTGGAACAGGCTTTGTCTTGAAGAAGCGGCACAATGGCGAGAGCCATAATGTAATCTCTTAAGGGTAGTGAGCAGAGGGGCGAGGTTTAGATGTATGTGCTAGCGCTTGTCCCTACCAACCCTCTCCCTCCCTCCCTCTAGCCCACCCTTTACTTTAGCAATATTTCATGTTAACAGAGAATGCATGTTGTCACTTAAGCCGCTGTAGAGTTCACCCAAGTCTTTTGTGAAGGGAACACAAAGGCTTTTCACTCATGCAAACATCCCCTTCCCTCGTTCCACTTATTAAAGGTGTTCTGAGTAGCGGTTTGCCCACCCACCTGCATATCTGCAACCCTGTCTTTTTTTTTATCAACATAACCACAAAACATTTATTTTGAAACATTATCTTTCCCCCACCCTAAGCAACCATTTTAGCAGCCTAAACCCAACCACACGTGGGATCAAAGTCCTGCGCTTTGTACACCCAACCAATCAACCACCCTCCGACCTCTGTCCAGTATAAAGGGGTCAGTATGCCTTAACCTGAGTATGATTGTTGGATTGTCAACAGTGTCTGAAACCCCCACTTCCCAAACTTTTCCGACATCGAAATTGGGGGGGAATTGTGTTTGAAAAATTTTGAAACTTTCTAAAACCAACTATCTGACAAGCATGCCCACTTAACACAGAGAATGATCAGGTGTGTGGAGGTGATAAAGTAGGCAGGGTGTGAACTTCTCTCTAAAGCTATGTTTTATCATTCTTCTAACTACTTATGTCCCTTTTCATGTATACAAACGAGTGCAACACCGTGAATGCCTTTGGGAAAAGATTGTCTGAAAGAGTTCGCCATCATACCCATTTGAACGATTATAGCGTCTTGGCAATCTATCTATCTAATCTGGCAATCTATCAGTCAGAAGTGTGAAATGCAGTAAAATAATAGCTCAGTGATAATAGGAAGATAAGTTGCTTGCTTGCAGCCCTCGAGAGAAAGAAATAACAACAGAAACATTACGAGGCCTGTACAACATGGCCAGAGGTCTGCTGAGAGTTAATGTGTGCTATAAGCTCATCATTTATGGGTCAAGTGAACCTCATTCTGGTTTAATTGCCCATATGATTAGTTGGAACCATACTCTGTTTCCTATGGTGCAGACATGGAAGTGGCAGCACGGAGCCTCATGTGGTGCGAAGCTCATTGAGAGAGCTTCTGTCTCATAGAGTTCCATTGTTCTTACTCTAGTGTGTCCGCTTCTACACAAGTGGCACTGACAGCTGCAACAAGACAACATTTGGGACTGTGCATATTTTGTTGCGTGAATGTGTGCATTCATTGTGCAGGTGCAGGCATCACTCTTAATATAATACACTGTATGTCCTTGGCGTTCACCATCTCTTACCTCTCTTGTTATTATCTGTAATGCTATGATGTCTCGGCTTTGCTTTTGCCAAAAGAAAGTTTCTGGCTTTTCCTTTTCTTTTCCAGACAGGTGCTTTTTTGCCGCGGTCTCAATGGTAGGGTAACATGTGCCATTTTACAGCTGTTGGACAGTGGGCCAAAAAGGTAGCTGCTACTTCCTGCAGTTGTCAGGAGGAGCCTGGAATGGCTTTATAGCCTGGGTCTCCCATGTCAGCTCCCTGTCAGAGGTAGATGGGAAGAGCAATGGTTGGGATTGGGCATGTGGGAGAACTCGAACAAGAGAGGGAGGTGGAAAAACACAGAAATACAAACCATAATGTTCTTTTAAGAGTGCGTATGCAAAGGAAAAAAGCAACACTAAAACAAGAAGAACATGTTAATGTGGGCTTGTTGTCTAAGAGAGTGCGTGTCAGCTCATATGGGTCTGTTTGAGTGCTGACTGGTTCCAGTGATCACTGAGTAGTAGTTCATCTACTTCCAGAGGAACATTTCCGTTTTTTACTCTTCAGGTCTTGTACTAGGGTCAGGTATTATGGCTGAAATTAAAATCATGATAAAAGTGCAAATCTTTTTCTGATGTCAATGTTTCTCACAATATGGCAAATATTTGCAAAATCACATAATATAATCGAATGTCCAGGCTCTAGTGTGGGGAAGTTCTTTTTGTATCACCTGCAAAATAGCATACATTGATAATAGTGATATTCAGTTCCATGAACTATGTTTAAGTTATGTTTTAAATGTATGTTAAAAAACAACTTACATGTGCAAATCAAAAACTTTTAAAGCTTACTTTGTTATTACAGTTTGGAAATATTAATTTGAATAACTGAATTTTGCAAAACAATAGCACAACATTGTCATATTGTGACAATATGGTTTTACTTAAAGCCAAAAGATGACAGTACTGAATAGCCGTCCGACCCTACTTTAACCTTATATGCACGGATGTTGCAGCTCACAGAGGGCTGATAAGCACTTTTTGGAGCTTGAAAATCTACAGGGTCAGGTATTGAAATGTATATTCATGAACTCTCCTGCCACACCCTCAATGACTGCAATATGGTACCACTCCTGCACACAGTTAGTTTCAATAACTGATAAAACATAGTATTATTTAAGATTGTGTTGATCTACCCTGGCTGCACCACACCTTAATTCTACATATTACCAATGTGGAAGTGCACTTTCCAAATACAGTAGTGTATATATACAGTATTGTATCTGTACATGTCAGTGTATGCAGAAATGCATGGGCTTTTGTGCAGAATTCATGCATATTAGTCTGAATTCGAGTGTATGCCTGTGTGTGGGTGTGTGTGTAAGCATGTGCGTTTTGCGGCAACTCTCCTCTTCTGGGCAGCCAGCTGTCTCTCTGATTACCCAGCATCCTCCAGATGTCAGATCTGCCATCTGCAGATGAGTGGCAGGGTGTGTGGAGCGGAGGAATGGAGGGAAGAGAGGGGGGTAAAAAAAAGGAGGGGAAACAGAATAACTGGTTCTGCAGACATCTGGAACGTGTTCAGACGGGTCATCGAGAGCCGCAGAGTGTGAACGGCGCTCAGGGGATTGTTCAATTGAAAAGGTGGCTTTTAGAATCCTCGGCTTTTCAACTTTTGTTGGGAAATACTGCTTCTTCTACAAAAAAAAGTAAAAAGCATCTTACAGAAATGTTTACAGGGACGTTTCACACAAGTGTGTTTTTTGCCGACTATTTGTTATCATTATTATTATCACAAGAACTTTTTAGTGTACAAGCCTTTGAGTTGTTCTGGTCAGAATTGCCCTTAATTGTGCCCTGAGAGAAAAAATGCATCCAAGAGAGAATCATTTGGTTGATTAAAGACATGAATAAAAGATCACACATGCTCAGTGTTTGCTTTTTTCTTCATTGTTCTCAATTAGCCTCAAATTGTGGAATCAAAGGCGCATTTGTATTGCACTCTTTGTACAACTTAGATGCTGTGTTAAGGCGCTGTCATGATGCATAGTGTCAGAGAAATGCTGCTGTGGTGTTTTTTGTTGTCTGTCTGTGTGAACAGAGCCTCTCTTTTTAAGTCTCTCCTTATCCAGTGCAGTTCTTTCTTTAATTAGCGGCCTCCCACTCTCGATTAAGACTAGCTCCCATACTCTCTCAATTTGAGGCCCACTCAGGGCGGTCCTGTCCTGAACATGGTACCTTCAAAGCGCCCCATCGGCCGTTTGACTTCTTTGATGTTATTATTTGTTTTCTATGACCCCTGGTTTAGCAAATGGCTGTTTGTAGTGTGTGCTTGTGTGCATGTGAGGCTATAATAAGGCTGACCCCAGGTTAGCTCTCAGAGTGGTCTGCTTAAGCCAGGCAGCCCAGGAATGACTAGCTGTCTATCTGATGAGAATGCATTTTTGGAATCAATTTTTGAAAGAAAATATCAGGCATCACTAACTATATTAAGACTGATTGTGGACAATTTTTCGACTTCAAAGTTGCATACAAGAATCGCGCTGTTTGTCGTTTGTTAGACTTTGCGTGGCTGAGTGTGGGCTGTTGTTTGTGCAGTGAAAGTGCTGTGTGAGAAATACACTGATCCTCTGTTGGCTCTGCTGTGGACTTCACACAGGACCTCTGTTCTGTCTTGAACATCCATTACAGAGGGACCTCAGGTGGCTCGAGAGTGCATTCATTGGGCTCTAAAAACACTTTCCAATTCAAATTTTCATACTTTGTCAAACCTCAATTTGTTGGTGGGATGTAAAGAATTTGGTCAGTGTAAAATGTGTCCTGATTCCAATGGCAACACACTCTTCCTTTAAAGTGTTGGTTTACCCAAATTACAAATAAAAAAGTTTTCACTTACCTCTGGTATGCAGCCATGCAGATAGTTTTTGTTTTACTTGCCCAGGCCTTAAGATATCTGTCTGTGAGTTTTCTGCCTCCACCCCATCACAGTGGAAGGGAATGGAATTTTTAGTTTTGATACTCACTGCATGTGAAACATTTTACAGCGACATCTCTGTCCAGAAAAATGGTCCCTGCAATTTTTTTGGTAGAAGGTAGTCATAATGAAAACTCTGACTGTAAAATAAAATTTCCCTTTCATCTCCATGGTATTGGGTTAGAGAAGGACATCTGAGAAACAGACATCTCGGCAACCTGGACAAATGAAGACAGTCTCTCTGTATGGCTATACCTTTAGGCACAAGTGGCAAAACATTCTCTTTTGTAATTTGGATAAAATTAATCTTTAATTGATGGTAACGATGACAAACATACCACACAAAAGTTATTGTTAAAGAAACATGGTAACAATCGTTTTCCTCTTTTTCAGGTGACGTTCATGAATTTTAAAGTCATCCGCAAGTGAGAAGAGGGTGTTGGAGTTGAAGTCTCTTATTTCTGTAAGTTTCCCAAATTAATTGATGCAAATGATATTTATTTCCTTGTACTGTAATATCACCATCTCTTGTATGCTTTTGTACCACTGTTTGGCACTTTGGATGATTGCTTCCACCAAATGGCAGATAATAAGCTTTCATAGAGAACCCATCATTGTTTCCTCGAAGTGCAACGGAGCAACTCTTGCTGGTGTTTGAACACACCACGTTTTGCACCAGTGGTTGTGTTAGCAGAACAGCACGCAAAGTCTAGTGTGTGTGTGTGTGTGTATATGTGTGTTAGTCCATGGAGGCAATACTGTAGCTGATTCTGTGCATGTCCACTGCCTCTCTCCCCTCTATCGGCACACACGGAACACTTTTGATTTATTTCACAGCAAATGCAGACCACCACTTAGGTTAGTATTCTGCAATGTCTACCCTCAATAGCTGCTTTCACTTGGTGGAAGAAAGGGGTCTTTTAAAGACTCTCACAGACATCACTCCAGGAACCTTTCAGCGCCGAGACCTACAGTATGCCTTTTAATGGACTTTCACTCTGTGAGCAATAAAGATTATATCTGGAGTCAAATAGTGCTGTAGGTAACACTAGCCCAAATTGAGCTGGTGAGGTCGGAGTGGCCAATCTCGATGGTTTCAGCCGAGCCACATGAAATGCACAGATGGGAGAGGTTGGAGAAAAGAGTGATCTGACCATCTGGCTAATCCCCTTGTTTAAGAATACTCATTAAGGCCCTCTCCAGTGGCCCTTGAGCTGTGTCACTGCTAGGTCAACAAGTGGCCTGTTTGATTCTCACTGGCAACTCGCTCGCGGAGTGGACAGGCTTCAGTGTTTTGTTGTGGGTAATAATCTGTGTCCTGCTGGTTGATCGGGGAGTTCAGTTTCAAAGACTTGATTTATGGCTCATGTAAATCGTCTTGTATCACAATCTAGAGTTAGAGATGCATGTTCCTTTAACCTTGGGGGTTGAGACCCCATTAAGGGATCACAAGATAAATCTGGGGGGGTCACTGATGATTAACAGAATAGGAAAGCAGGAAAAATATTTTTTTGGTGCACAAATTTAGGTAGATTTTTTTCAGACTTTTAAAAAATCTGTTTTTTAAATTTGATTTAAAAAAACATTTCCTCCCTCTTAAAATCATTCAAATCTAATAATTTGAGGAGGGAGAATCCATCTTGTTGAACTTCTCAGAACATGCTGATCAAACAACCACTGATCTAGAGTGACGAACTGGCATAACGTCTGGTGACAGATATTTTTTAATGCTTGGAAGATGATATTTTATGACCGCAATAAAATAATGCAAACATCATAGTAATTAATACAGGCTTCATTTCGTCTGCCTCACTGCACTGCGTTTGAAGAAAGAAACTGTGTCACGATTGGGGAAAACCGGACCACTTAGGCCCAGTTTTAATTTCATCAAACTCCCTTAATTTCATCAGTTCATCTGGAAACTTGAAATCACATTATTGTGTCTTTTAACATGCAGTTGCTTTTCAAATCTAATTACATGGCGGTAAGATGACAACATCTACAACTAACAAAATGAGTCTTTATAGGGTACCGATCATGTCGTGATAGCAACAATTTTTGGTATCTTTGTTTTATTAGACTTTGGAAGGAAGAGGGTGCTGTGTGTCGGAGGATTTGCAAGGCCTTGATTTATACTGTACAAACTGCATCAAATGGCTTTGATCAGAAAAGCGAGGGTGTGTCCATGACTAATGTTACAGATGATCTGACATCACCGGACAGTTCACAAAATCTGTCTTGAAACAGGTTCATATTGGTTACAGTGTGTTTACCTTCAGAGCGTGGAGAACTAGATCCAGATTTTTATTTGTGTATCCTAAATCTGTTTGTGAAGATTAAGAGAATAAGATCACAGCTCATTTAGCCCTAATTTTACACAATGTGTCACGCTAACATGGTATTTATAGATATAGGAATTTTCATCTGAGATATAAGTGCGATACATATGCTTAACCTGCAAAGTCTTAAATACAGCTGTAAGTAGCAGTGAGAAAGACTTTGAGAAAAGATTTCAGCCACTTCATACATCATGACAGGCCAATATGCAGAGCTCTGTTGTTACACATGGTTGATGTAATGTCAGTCATTTGCAAAGAGTTAGAAAAGTGACCAGACAGCAAGCCACTGTTGGGCTGATTTGTGGTAAGCTAATGAGCTAATGAGCTAATGAACTCACTGAGGCTACCTGTTTGGCTTACCCAAAAACAATGTCCTTCTCTGCTTTTTACTTCAGCTTTGTATTTGAACTTCACTGCGTTACAGTGTAAGATGAATCAGCGCTGCTAATGGGCAGCATCTAACAAAATTTAGAGTAATTTCTCAGTACTTAACCTTATGTTAACACTGAGCTATCATGTCGTCTTGAGCTTGGACATTTAGATAATTGATCTGATTTGTCCACACATATGAAATGTCCACTTGAGTGGACAGAATGCCTCGCAAGGAACTCCATTTAGCGGTGGGAAAAGAGAAATGAACTTTAGCGATCTGCTATGGCCACACTTCAAGTCAGCACATTCGTTCATGCGTGCCAGCTCACCAGCATATGTGCATCAAGTACATATGTTTGTGTGTTATGTATTTAATTGTTTTCCAGGCTGTGTCTGTGTCAATTTATTTGTGTTTGTGCTTGCATGCATGTTTGTGTTTTGCACACTCATGCCTCATCAACATCCTGTCTGAGGCCCATCTGGTTTGCTTTGAAGAGGCTCGTGGAGCTGCAGCGGCCGGGCTTTAAGGCAGGGTCTGGCCAGCAGCGGTTCCTCCCCACTTACACATTAATCCACGGTGCGAGGCCCTCTGCCAGTAACAGTATAGACCGACCCTCGTGGCTACTTCCCAAACCACCCAAGCTCATACCCCACTTTCTCTCTTCTATTGCCCTTGAAATGGGGCCTGCTCTAAATATTATCTCCCCCTGTGCTTTATCCCTCCGTTTATCCCTAAGTCGGCAGAGAGAAGAAAGGAGCCGTGGGACTGAGTCACTTTTTCCCCTCTCTTCTCCTCTCTCCAAAACCACAGGCAGCGGCAGCGGCTTCCTGGAGATGAGCGCTTTTGTCTGTTGTGTGACCACTGCGGCTTTAGGCAGATCCTCCTCTGATGAGGTAATGCACAGGCTAGATGAGGAGGCAGAGTGAGAAAGGAGGGAGGTGAAGGAGGAGAGCAGCCTGAGGATGGATCTATTTTAACCTTTGATTTATCCAGGGAAAGGGTACTCTACAGGGATGCATGTTCCTTTTCAGCAACACCCTGCTTCACATGGAGGCCACTGCGCACATTCACGTCTACTTCGAGGTGGCCAGTGCAACTGGTTATCAACTGGTGCCTGCTGGGTTTCTCCACTGCAGCATCTGTGGGTGCCTTGATGAGGGGCTCCTCAACAGCTGAGGGAGGAGAAATCATTATTCCTTTATGTAACGATTTTCCAAGGTGATCTTGTTTTCCAACCAGCAACCATTTTTGCAAGAAGAAATTATATACTTTTAGGGAATTATGGTGTCAATTACTTGTTGGCAGGTGGGAAGACAGGAAGGGGGAACGTCCCTGTTTATGACATGTTGCTCTTGGTGATTAGTCGACGTGTCTGGATAAAATAGTCAAACTTCAAAAAACATTACACTCACGTGGTGTAAATACTAAAGTTTAATTTATACTTCCATCAAGAGGTGTCAGCTGACATGTCACAGGACATTAATGATGTAAAATGGACATTTTTTGGATGTCAAGCAGATACAGGACTAATAAAGATATACATGTGTGGTGAGAGTGTGAAGGGAGATGTAAAGTTGCTCTGAAACATCTACTTGACTTGATGTTAGTGTGATAGCGGTTGATGTATGGACAAATGTAATAGACCAGATTATCAAAATGATTAGGAGACATGCTGAAGTCAGGTCTTCATCGGTTTCCCTCCTCTGTCTGACAAGAGACTTGCGCCTTTATACCTCCAATGTTCTGTTAACAGGACATAAAACCAACTTCCCACACGATAATTTTTGACTGAAGTATTAACCTTCTGCTGAAAAGAAATGGCTGGCGACTTCAGTGCTGGTGCTGATGCTTCAGAAAAAGCACATGACACACACACACACCCCAGGCCAAGCGAAGGAGTCGTCAGTGGAGGAAACTGTAGTACACGGGGAATTGGCAAGACTGAAATTGGAGGAGAACGTGGAAAATGAATGTGTTTCTTGAATTCTTTCTTATAGTGACACTGGACTCTGCTAGTGATGAGTTGTGCTTTAGTTTTTTGGGAAAATCTGCTAGTTTAAAACACATTTTGCAACAATATTTCAACAGTTCCGGATGTCCAAATCTTCTCCAAAGCTGTTGTGAAATTAAGATACTCTTTCATTATTTATTCAGTGTGTTTCAGTTGCTATAATTTCTTCATAGATAAAAACCAAGCGTAAAAGGTTTTATATGAAGTTTCCACTCAGCTTTCACAATTGGCAATATAAAAGTTGGACAGAAACCCAGCTTGAATGTATCTCCATGTGTGCACACACAATGTTAGTGTGTATTCAACTACACTTGCAGTCTCTTCACCTGTATGTGCTCATGTCTTTTTTCTCATTTCTCCGGTGACAACTGTTATCTGCTCGGTCTTCTGGCCTCCTGTTGAGGAATGCCACCAGACTCGCGGCTGACATTCAGGATAATTGCTTCCTGTTTTAATTGTCATGGGTCATGGGGTTCAGAGGTCAGGGTCAATCTTAGCTGTTATGCTCTGGGCTACAGGGGATGCCACCTGGTCCTTAGATCATGGTGATCCAGCATATTGTTCTCTCCAAACAATGTGCTTCCTCACCTTTTTAAATTCTTCAACATGCCGTAGCTGGGAAAAAAAGGGTTTTAAATAGCTTGTGTTTGAATGCAGTATCGCCAAATGCTTGCTCATGGTGGGATTTGTTGGGTCTCTGTAATTAATATTATAAAGAGTACGGTCTAGACCTGCTCTATAGGAAAAGCGCAATGAGATAACTTCTGTTATGAATTGGGGCTATATAAATAAAATTGAATTGAATTGAATTGAATTATTACCTTTGTAGGTAGAAAGAAGGAAGGTCGGGAAACAAAGCCCCACCTCTGCAACAGTTCTGCTGCAATGCTAACACCTGTTTCTGAAAGACTTGTGGCAGCTTCCCATTTGTGAACACTATTTTACTGACCCTGAATGCAGCTCACTACCAAACACCAACAACATCTTCATAATTACAGTATTCTCATTACAGTAAAAATCCTGCATCTCATTTTAAAGCTGCCATCAGCCAAAATTAACTGGCCTTAATGGCTGCTGATTGCATTCCTACACTGGCCAACCCCCTCCTCCATTTTTAGTGATCTGATCGTTTAAGTACATGCTAGCATAATTGAGGTCTCTTCCTTGATTAGATTTGCACCAGCTTTTAACAAAGCTTGCTCCAACTTAATCCAATGAGCCCCATTGTAGGGAGTGCATAGGGATGACATTGCTTCTGGTTAGCTTCAAAATCAACCGAGCTGTCGAGCAATTAGAGGCTTCGCTGATAGAGAGGCTGGACAACTAAAACTAATGACACAATGTTTCTCAAGGCTCACACAATAACAAGTGGACAATTGAGCTGTAATTCATACCATGAATGATCTTTTTACTTTGTTAAGATGCTAACTTTTTAGAATATACTTAGAAATGAATTTAAGTTCAAGGCTTTGTTTCACTTTAAAAATTAAAATGCTTTTAATTAACAATAAGGCATGAAGCAACAAGGCAATAATCTTTTCTTTCAAAATGAAATAAAGGCAATGAAACATGGTGCCTGGTTTTGACTGGAGGTTTCACATCCAAAGAGTTCATGTCACTTCTATGTTAAAGCCCCACTCCAGTGCTTCATCTCTTCTGTTTTTGTCTGCTCAGCAAATGCACCTGAATTAGTCTTGATGATGCTGTTGGTGTCCATGTCTTGGAATTTTACACACTTAACACAGACATCATGCACTCAGCAGACCTGACCCACTGGGACTGGAATGAGCAGCCCAGCGGGGTGAAGAGGTGTTGGCTCTGGCTGTGTCCTCAGGTGACACCTGTCCGTCCATAATCACAATTAGAGACTAAACCTCCTTCTGACCTGTGGCTGTGTGTCACACACTCAATCCCCTAATCTTCTCCTTTGTTCTCTGTCACCGTCAATTAGTCATGTACCTGGAGTCAGCCAGAGGAAAGTGTGTGTGTGTGTTTGTGTGTGTGTGTGTGTGAGAGGATACATGCCTGTGCTTGAAAACTTTAATTACACTTACTGTTAACTGCTGCATGCATTTATGTGTCTAAGACATTGGTTGAATCTATTGAGTTTGCATGTGAATCAGAGCTGAAATTATTAGTCTATTGACAGAAAATTAACCGGCAACTATTTTGATAAGTGATTAATCGATGAAGTAATTTTTTTGAAGCAAAAAAGCCCCAAAGCTTCCAGCTTCTTAAAGGGATATATTTGCTGTTTTTTTTAGTCCTCTATGATTGTAAAATGAATATCTTCATGTTTTGAATTGTTGGTTGGACAAAACAAGCAATTTAAAGACATCAACTTGGACTTTGGGAAGTTGTGATGGGCTTCTTTCACTACTTTGTATAAACCAAATGACTAATTGATTACTTTAGAAAATAACTGGCAGATAAATCGATAATGAAAGTAATTGTTAAGTGCAGTCCTAATGTGAATCCAAGTCCCTCTGCAGAAGGTGAAGATCTCATAGTGTAACTTTCAAAAATTAGATTTTTTAAATTTATGTTTTAAATTCTGTTGAGGGATGTTATGGTTCTATGAGCAAAAGGCTAATAAAAAGTTTAGGAAATCATAGTATACATTGAAAAATGCTTACAGGAATCAACATCTTTTAAAGATCTTTTCCAAAACATACACCTAACACAAAAACACACACTTGATACAGAAACAAGACCACATTTTGCATATGATGTTTATCTTCATGTCTGCTTACAGGCATGTATGTTATTAGACTTGATCTAATTGATCTCTTCTCTGACCAGATCAGTGTCTAGATTAAGCACAGGAAGGGTTTCGACTGAGACAAGACTCTCTTCCTCTCTACCTCTTCTTCCCATCTATTCTGTGTCTGTAAACCCTCCTCTATTCTTAACAATAGGATTTCACACTCATTATAAATAGGCCTGAACAAGTCGTAGCTCACCTGTTCAAGCTGTAACTAATCCAGAACTATTTCTATAGTTCCCCTTGAGGTTCAATAATCTGGCCCATGGTGCTAGGGGATGAGCAGGCATACTGGTATGTTGAAGAGAAAGACATAATGAAAGAGAAGGAAACAAATGATTTTGGATGCAAGCCCGTTTCATGAAGGGGTGTTTTGGAAATCAAAGCTGTTGATTGCAGTCTCAGGATGTTTTTACTTTGCATTTCTGATGTAATTATTGAACTCATCCATTCAGCTTTGGCAGAACAGGAATAGTAGATCAGAAATTGGGATTTGTACACACACTATATAGCACACTCACATGAAAGAGTATATACACCACCTTATCTGGATCCTGTGTTTACAGGCAATTGTTGACAGTAACTGATATGCGATGCGATAAATGCACTTTGATTAACAAGAGAAACAATGCTGCATTATGTGAGCCAGGGACACTTAAGACTGGAGTAACTGTGACATGAACACAGGCCAAATTTATGTGTGCGTGTTCAAGAGGACAAGCAGCTTCAGAGTATGTTTGTTAAAGCCTTTGGATGTGGCTCCAAAATGCTTGGCTCGCTTTCAAATTCAAGGATCACTCGCTGATAATAGAGACAGATTTTTGATGCCGTTGCCAATTTGTCGATATTGAAAGATATGAAGTCAAAAGTGCTGCGTACAGGCATCACTCAAGAAAAAAATATACAAATGCAAATGATTTATCATCTGGATGCTATTAATTTAACCTATGGAGTCTTACTCAATAATTAATGTCTATTGGCATATGACCCTATAAGCCATACAGTAAACAGCATGTCTCATAACTATGTATGAGATCTTGTAGTCAGCTAATATATGGGTGAAAGGCCCAGAGACAAGCCCTGGGTCTTAATAAATCAGCCATATCTAATGAACCCCCTAATTGTGATTTACAGCCTGCAAGCCCAGTGCTGTGATGCAGAGAAATGGCTGAAAAGAGAGAGAGAGAGAGAGAGAGAGAGAGAGAGAGAGAGAGCAGTCAGAAGAGTATCTTCGTCCAGCGGAGCACCAGGCAAAAAAGAAACGCAGCTTTATTAAAAACGCTGCTCCCTTCCAGCAACTGTGAAATTCTTTCGTGAGTCTCATGAGAGGTTTGTCAAGATATCATACTTAATGCGATAAAAATCAGAACAGCTGGACAAGTAACTGTTATACTCACAGTCCAACCAACGGCAGAGAGAAAGGGAGGAGATATTTATACATTCACTTAAAGTAGTAATTTACCCGTTCCAGTTTCTTTTTTAAATTTGTCATTTATTGTCTGTGGTGATTTTGCTTTTTCACTCGAACCAGTACTGTGACATACGTTTCTTTGGATGTTTTGTTGTTGATGTGTTAGTTTCTGTTTGTGGTGCTCTGTTTTTGTTGCTATCACTATACAATTCTTCTCCTATTTATTCCAGACTAACTGAAAACATGTGGCACAATACTTCTGTGCCAGAATATTTTTCTCATTAAGACCGATCAACATCTGCCTTTCAGAACAACAAATGTAAAAGCTTTTATGAACCGTCTGTACAATAGAGTCACTACTGTTTTAAATGCTACTGTTATTTAAATTGATCATATGAAAGGTTTATTGCCTGATGCACAAATGCCGGACTTTCCATGCCTGACGTCAGTCATGTTGGACTGAACAACCCCGCCTAAGATTTAATTATTTGCCCCGATTCAAGGCCTTAACTGCATATGAATAACGGCTGCTGTGATTGGCTAGATTAACACCCGACATGGTTTGAAGTGAGGCCTTGTGCGCCATGAACAATGTATATTCGCTGTGGCCCGGTAAAGGACAATGGATACCTTGTGCAGTAGAGAGAGGCTCTGACCTTGCAACACACACTCATACCTCTCTACATTAAAGAATGTGACTGTGTGCATGTGTACTTGTACATGTGTTTTTACTTGCTTATGTTCATATTCCAGAGAATGGTAGAGCGTGACTTATTCACTTTCCTCGCCATTTTTTCTCAGCTAGTATGACCTGGGCACAGAACTTCCTCTTCATTTCTGCCCTACATGTGTTTATTGTATATAGGCCATGGTATCATATATATCTTATCGACTCACACATAACTGTTTCAAATCACCCAGCCTGTTTCCTATAATACACAAATACAGCGCACACTCATGTACACTTTATAATGAGTGGCTTCAGCCAGACCAGGGGACACAACGTGGAAAGGATTAGTCTGGATTGTGACAGCTCAACATGCCAAGGGACACTGACATGCCTCCAACTGCCAAACAAGACAACTGCTCATGGAGAGGAGAAGACCTCTCTCACTTTTCCTCTACCTCCTTTACACTGCTTTCAAGTCTTGTTATGTAGATAAAAAAATCTATTGTGTAACTTAAATTCATGTTTTACATCTTGGGGATTATTTAGACTTTCTCATTCAGAGGTGACGAAAGGAAGTTCAGCAATAAATTAAACTTAAATTACATTAGAGGACATATATTATCATTACCAGGATCAGGCCTGACAGCATATAGGAGATAAGAGACAGAAGCGTTTTTATTCTTTGATGTTTTAGATACTGTAAATTACAATAATCAGAGTTATGATTTGTTGTGTTTTTTATTGCTGTTTTTTCTTTTTTTGGCAGCCATCAGTTAAGTTCTTTTTATTGACTGTTCCTGGGTCATTTGTCTTAACACAAAATAACACTGAAATTGAAAAATGCCCAAATACAGCACTCATCTTTTAGCAAAGCAGGATGGAATTAAGTTAAATTTATCAACAAAGCAGCAGTAGAAATTCAACTGCCTCTGGACCCAAATCCTAAAAAAGGGACTTAAAGTTAAACAACACGCTAGTTACATATGTCACAAACATATGTACTGTACATGTTAGAAAATAGAGGAATAGATATAAAATTCATGACATTATGAATTTCATATCTCAGACTGAAACATTATGCAAACATAATTTTATATTATTGGTTGAATTTAAGAATCTTATTGGAGTGTTGCACTCATCCTAAGACCATCTGAATAAGACTGTCAAAAGAACTCCTGATGTGTTTAAAAATATAATAACATTTCAACACATCTCCACTCTTTCTCTTGAGATGTCTGTATATGTGACAGAGTGCCAAAATGCCAATGAGTAGAAATTAAATCCTGTGTTCTGAGCACAGATGACTTGTCATCTGTACACATTACACATTCAGGCTGGTCAATAATTGAATAAAAATATGTTGTTTTTCAACCGACCAAAGTAGCATGCCTCTAAATAATGCAGCCATTTCATGCTAACAAAGTTGAGGAAATCCTCAAAGCTCTTTCTCAGATAGGGAACAAAGCTCATTGTCAGAGGATAGAGAGGCAACTGGGATTACAAGAGATGCATCCAGTGAAACGACTTGTCAGTCCTAATCTGGGATTAGCAGGCTTTCGCGCCTCCTGGGCACTCTAAAAGCCACCTGTTTGGACGTTCCTGCAGATGATGTGACACTAAAGCTCTTTGTTTGATTCTAATTCTTTTGTTTACATCAAAGTTTTAGATGATTTTGTTTTTCCATTATGAGGATACAATCCAACATTCAAATTCATAAATGTAGTTTACAAAAATGTCACAAATTTGAATTTGCTAAAATAAAAGATGTATATTCATTAATTAAGTTTTTCTGATCCTTTGCAGGGCCTTGTCCATCATATCTGAGTATCTATTATCATTATGCACCAGTGCCACCAAGAAATTGTTGTTTTTTAGGATTGCAGTGATTTTTATTCTAATTAAGAACATGTGTATGGTCTACGATGCCTTTGCTTTTTATTGTCTGTGTCGCCAAATAAACAACTGAAACTAATTAACATTTAACACAATTGTTCTCCACTTTTGTGTTTTAGAGAGAATTTGTCCCTCTGTGCCGTCATGTCCTCTCAGCGCTCAACATTTACTGAATTATAAATGTGTACTGGAGATAGACAAATGCAGTAAATTAACAACATTGAAAAACAGTAAACATGGATGTCTGATGATTGTTCTTAGCTGTGGACCCTTGTGTCCTGTAATGACTTATTGAAGCTCACTTTTCTTCTGCTGCTAGCCTCAGGGCTAATGCAATCACTCTGAAAAATGTGTGAGGGCAGCTGTCGTATCGCCACGGGCTTCTATCATGACTTTCTACTGTTGATGTCACCCTGAAATAGACTTTACTGCCAATGATACTTTTGAAACTTAACCCTTTGAAAATTAACCCGCTTTGATTGCTTAATCTTCATTTATTTGACGTAAAGCACAGTAAACATATTTGTATTCCTTTGGGTGCTTTATGAAAATATCTGGTTGCATCTTCTTTTTGAACAGTCATTTAGTGAGATCCTTTTCTTGGAAAAAGGACATCCATAGTTTCATCTATATTCTTAAGTTTACAGCTTCTGTCAACTACTGTATATGGAGAGATCGAAGCACAACCAGGCTTAAAACTTGTGTACAAACTTATTTGCGCATCACAGTGCCTTTATGTTTGTCCCTAAAGAGGTCAAAGGTAACCGGTGGGATAATAAGGATAGTGGCTTGAAGTGAGAGGACATGTGGTGGACATGTGTAAGGTGTTAGTCAAATGGCAAGCTGTATGCGCTTTAAGCTGATATAGATCAGAGGTGAAAAGAGGTGAGGCGAAAGAGGGATGATAGAGTAGAGTGAGTGTCGGTGTAGAGATTTAAACCAAGAGGATGCATAAAAATTGACGTTGACTGTTCATGGACATTTAGATCATTGTTGACGGAATGAAAGCTTCCTTCTCTGCTTTAGATGCCAAAATATTTTAGTACCTAATACATTTGTTAGTTTATAATGCCACCTTATCCTCAAAGGTTACATTTTTAATTTATCAGTTGTTCAGACCCTCCTTATGAAACCTTTCTGGCCAAGGTTTGCTGGTGGTCTATACCTAGTGCAGAAATTGACACTATTAAGTGTCATCAGTTATATTTGTCTGAACACAGATATTTTGTCTGATGTATTGTTGAGGAATCACTTTCTGCTGGCTTTGATACCCTTGCTCATATCACAGTGATGTACCGTTTTGAATCTGTGCCTGATAGGCTTAGGTATTGCCATGTCCACCTCTAGCAGTTATTTGTGGGGTTCCACAGGGTTCTAGACTTGGTCCTCCTCTATTCTTATTGGTCTGTTTCAAACTACATGCTACCTCTGCGTCAAGTAATTTCCAATTTCAATATTTCTTTTAATTGTTATGGGGAGGAAATAAGGGATATATCTGTCCATAAATCCATCAGAACTCTCCTCTCACCTCTCTAGCAGACTTCAAGTCTTCGATGTCCGGTAATTTTACGCTGTTAACTGCTGATAAAACCAAATAGAGAGCCTCAAGTAAATAGAGAGCATGTTATAGGTAGGCTATACGTAGTCCAATTTAATATATATTGCAAATAGAAGGCTAGAAGTCTTGGGGTGGTTTTTGACTCGGATTTAAATTTTGCTTAAAGGTTTATCAAAATTACAAAATGACCTACAGAAGTTGAAATGTCCACGACTCCCCACCAGTCAGTAGAATTCACAAAACATCTTGCATAAAAAGCTAAATGTTTTTAATAACCAACAGCAAGTTCAGTTGTCTTTAGCTATCTATAAGTAATTTAGTTTTCTGGAAATTCCAACATACAAAGATGTCCAGTTCCTCTTTCATTGTTTATTTCTGTTAAGCACTGTATTAAGTATGCTGTTCTATGGGCAGAATAATTTGTCTGTTTATATGATGGCATAGCTACCTGTACAATTTGTTCTACTTTAAGGATTAAGAGACAAAATATTCACACTGACCAGGTCTTCTAAATTCTGCGGGCGGGAGGTAGCAGACAAACAGTCCTTTTGAGCCACCGAGTGTTGACTTTGGTCTTCAATGGTTTCTTCAATGGTTTACTCTGTATCGTTGCCATGAAGTAGATAAATGTATATGTGTACTGTATTTGTTTTAGCTAGGGGTGTGTTCGCGAGCCAGGAAAAATAACAAGCACAAGGGAGGGTCTTTTTCAATAAGGCCACTTCTGGATTTCTTGGGGTCTGCGGTTTTGGTCCGGGTCCCTGAACACAGAGACCCGGCATAGGGGTGTGTGTTTACACCCACTGTACAAGCGATGCATTCATAATTTTTTGAGCATTCCATCATTGGCTTTGATTGAGATTTTCCATTGGCAGAACTAATGGAGACATCATGTTTGCTCCAGGTGTCCATCTGATGAGAGACAAAATCCTTAAATTGCAATGTTTGTGAGTATCGAAATACGCTGCAGACACCAGATAAAGTGAATTTATCTCAACATTTTCCTCCATGGAATAGATAATATATGTTTTGGCAAATATATTTTATTATAATAATGTAATAAAAATGTATCAGCCATTTCTCACAAATTAACCACCTGCATCAAGGAATAACCCACTGACCAATATTGTTGATGCTATTAGCTACCTTAAAACCTTTTTAAGGACTATTTGGAACTATTACTGGAACTATGCTCTTAAAATGTTTTCTTGGTATTTAATTGATTAATTTGAAGAATACATTCCTATTTAATGATAAATATGCTACATGACAAATGATTTCCATTGGGTCTTAATAACGCAATGAATCTTGTTCTTTTGCTTTTGTGGTGATTGTTGAATGGATTTACTGACAGCTTCACCTTTCATATCAACTTAGAGATTTTCTGAACTGATAGTCTGAACTAGGCTGACGCCAACATCACCAAACTGATTATGACAGAATATCAATGTACCTGATACGCCAGCTAATAACCACCATTCTTCAGTGCCATCTTCCTATGGGATGTAGTGCAATGTGGCTGTACCACTGACCTGCTGTCATGTTTGTATTGGTGTGCTATTATGGTATATATAACTTCAATACATTTGATATATTTAGATTTTTTGGAAATTAAACTGAGAAACTGTTTATAGATAAAATAGTCTGTCCATGGCTAATACAGTGCCAAGACAAAAATACTGAACAAATGAAGGTACTTCGACACGCTGATGCAAAAATCCAGTCAATGCAAAAACCTTATATAACTTGAGATACACTATAGCAAAAGCTCTAGCCTTACAGTAGACAAATCTCTGGCTGTCAGTGCACAGTGTGTTAAAGAATGAAATCACTCAATTTAGTAAGAGTTAATTCAGTTTTTCTCTGTGCCGTGCCTGAACTCTGCCCCTGCCCATTCCCTCCGAGTGCCTTGTGGTTGTAAATGCTTTCTAACGAGGTAAATACATAGAGCTCTTCAGTGTAACATACTGATGGTCACACAATGACTTCTGTTTACCTGAGAATCGTGAAAGGATTTGGTTGTGACAACTGATTGATGTACACGCTGTTCTTCCCTGACCATTGCGTACAGTATCCGCCTTCTGCTTACCTCCCTTCATTGTTTCACATAAGTCATGAAAAGGTCAGAGAATACCTGCAGTTGCATGCAATAAGCACCTACAGCTTTGAAATAGATTTGAAATAGAAACTTGTTGGCTCTGCTGGCCACAGAGCTACAGAGCTGCCTCTTACAGTGAAATCCATGTTAATGGGTTGGAATTTCAGAAAACAAAACTGCTTTTCTTGCTATTAAGGCAGTGACGAAATTGGCTGGTTTGAGGGTAACTGGCGTTGCTATTGAATGTTTCTATTTTGGTCAAAAGAACCGGGACGAGGGAATCTCTGGGAGAAAACAGGGCAGTGTGTGTTCACATTCCACATGTCTGACCTATGACAGTGCCCTCTGTTTGCAGCGCTCTGCGATGATCTAATGAGAGTCCAGACAGACCCAAGATTTAGGAGCTGAGAGAGCCGTTCTCATACAAGGCCAATTCTCTTCAAGCTTTTTTTTCAGTATTTATCCAGGGAAAGTAACTGAGCACACATGTTCTTTTTAGCAACGCCCTGCTACTTATTCACACCTGGGAGTTGCCTGGTACCAACCATAGACTTTTACTGATAGCTACCAAACAGTGGGCATTTAGGAGGCAGGGGGTCCAATGATAGGTGCTATCAAGTTGCATTATGGGAAGTGTAGGATCCAGCATTTGTTTTAGCTCGAACCATTCAAGGGACTAAAAGTCTGGATATCTTGGCCTGTTTTGATTTTAACCATTCTTTTTATCTGTCTTGTCTGTCTCTTGTGAGTTCCTCAACTGTATGGAAGTGCAACACAAAATCGCTGGCATACCCCTTAAAAGGATAATTCCAATTTCCAACAACTCAGATCTTATTTTTGTAGGTTTGGTTTGACTAACATTTATGTTGTTTATAATTGCATTGTAGCCTGACATTGGGATTATTGCCGACATGATGTCATTATGTCAGTGTTCACTTTTGATTTAACCTCCAGATGTAGTGGTAAATATTATGGCTAAACAAGCTGACAGCTTGTTTCTTTCCCCAGTGGACTTTGTTGTAGCAATGTTGCTGTGTCGCCAGATCTTAGCAGGTATTTTGGTGAGTTCATTGTTATTGGTTCAGATAGAAATGACAAAACTACAAAATAAGATCCAAGTTGTAATAAACCAGAATTATCCTTTCAGTGCCTTGCTCAAGGAACAGAATGGCAGTTGTTGATGGATGCTATTGCAAGGACACCATCAATAATGTCATCTTTCCAGTGATTTAGCTTGCGTTGCCACAGTTTCTGGTTGCTAATACAGAGGACCCCTCTGTTTTTCTATTAAACCTTCAGTTTCTCTTTGCTTTTCTTTCATTGTATTTTCTTGTTGGGACTGTCCAACAGACAAACATTTCCAAGGAGTCCTCAGTTTTCTTTCTCCCCCTGTTTTTTCTCTCCTTTCATTCTCATTCTCTGTCTCTCTTTCTCTTTGGTATTTCCCACTTCCTCAGTTCTATCCAGCTGGGACGGCTGGAGATTTTACACCCAATTGGTCGAGTCGAAGGCCTTTGTTGGAGTCTTTCTCTCACTCCACAAGTGGCAGAAGGGACCTGGGTTGTGAATGGCGCTTTGTGTACTGTTTTTCTAAGAGGGGGCCCTCTCTCTCCTGCTCTCATCTGTCACAGGTCCCTCTCCGTCCACGTTCCACAATGCCTGATTGTTTCTGCCAAGTCGCCAGGTTCCAGGCCAGATCTGAACAACACTTTCCTGCCAAATTCTGACCCCGGTTTTCGTTTTTCTTCCACTCACAAAGGGATTCTAAGTTACTGTCCACGTTTTAGAAGGGGGACTCAGCTTGTCCACCAGCAACAGTTTGTTTGTTGAATGTGTCTCTGAGCTAAAGGCTGTAAGAATTTCCATAGGCAACAAAGGAGAGAAGAGAACTTAAACCAAAATGCTCAAAGAAAACAGTAGATCCAGCAGTAACATTGCTGAGCACACCTTCATTGCGATTATTAATTACATTAGGTATACAGCATGTACTAGTCCTAATACTAGAGATGTTAAACCTACTTGTGGGATCTTCCCAACCTGACTTCATGCTCATAAAAAATTCTAAAATGCATGAGGATGAAAAATTAAAATTCTTCACTCAACAATGCATGCTCTGTTTAGTTTTCAAGCAGGCAATCTCAACAGTATCACTTTCCAAGAAATATTTTAGACAGGAGACCTGCTTTCCGGGGAAGCAGTCGATGTTTTTCTAGATGTCTGACAATATGAAAAGGCTTTCGGAGAGCCTCAAGGCGACGCTTGAAAAATGAATTTGGTTTTCAGTTACCAGTGTAACATTATCGTAATGTTGCTGTTTCCTGAGAGTGACTCCACATAGCCAAACTCTTTCTTTTGTTGGTCTCGTTGGGAGAAGGTAGCTCCTTCAGCAGTAATCACTCAATTTCTTCCTACGTCTCAGTAGAGAAGGACCTGATATTGCCAGAGCTGTGGTCAGAGGAAAAACCCACATCTCCAAAATGTTTTTCATTTTTCAGAAATGAAAAGAAAAGACAAATAAATGCTTATTTTCTTGTAATGCCCATGCATCGTTTTTAGTGCAGTGTTATCTTCTCTGACAGATTCAAAGGGAACCTTGTTTAACCATAAAATGTGGTTTAAATTTCCGATCTGAATACGAAAAACTTGCAGTTCTAATGTTTTTCTTCAAAAGTAGTGATGTCCAGTTTTAGTGATGGCTTCCATCCCAAAGTACAGCACAGTATCTCTCTGTTTTTCTTCATGTCATGACAGTAGCAGCTGCAGACTGAGGGCAACACATAAATGGGCTGGATGGGAGTTCCTCCTTTAATACAACCCATTATGGTTTTCCCTGATGTACTTTATTCTGACACTGTTTTATAGTGAATGGGGTTGTTTAAGTTATTTTTTCATTTACACTCTGGCATCATTCTTGTCATCAGCTAAAAGATAAAAAAGATACACCATCCTAGCAAAAAATATGTTTGTTTAATTGAAAACTAATCGTCACCATTCATTCTAAACCTAACAAGTCATGTGACAAGAAACTACCGTAGCTCCTAAACTCATTCCACAGCAATGAATTGGTAGAGCTTAACATTGGCCATGTTAGTTAAACAATGGAGTCATCTAAACACTAGTAATGTGATTCTTTGCCTGATGACGAGTGCATGAAGTATACTGTTTTCCTGCCCCAGCCAATCACAAAAGGCCTTGTGGCATGCTTACCAACAAACCCCTGTACTGTTGCATGATGAGACCATATCAGTGGCAGCGAGTTATGAGGCTGGGCATTCCTGGCCATATGAGACACAAGTTCCAAGAAACTAAGTCTTAAGCGCCCCCATAAACACAGCACCAGCAATATTGTCAGCTAAATATAGGCTCTCCTCTGCCTTCTCCCTCGTCATCGCTCTCTCATCACTCCAGTGTGAGTTGCAGAAGTTGATCATGGATTAGAGATTTGCTGTTTGTTGGTTGTCCTGGGTCTTATAATCTCATGTACTCACACCACTGTGTAAAACAGCGAAGATCTGGAGAAATGTAAACCTCAGGCTGACCGCGGTCGCTTTTCCAATCAGTCAAATCAGGCTTTGGGTGGAGCATGGTGGCAGAATAAACTACCAATAAAGCTTTAAAACAAAACACACTTCATCTAGACTCTAGGAGAATTGACTATAACCATTTTTTATGATCCCCAAGACTGACAGAGGTCTACCAGGTGCTGCAGTTATGGTGGTGGTAAAAAAAAATAGAGACTTTATTTATAAACAAAAAGCAAATATCAGGCTAGCATTGTAACTATGCAAGTCTAAACATGCTCAACAGAAAAAGCATACAATCACTAAAACCTCAGTCCAAGTCATTTAACAAGGAGCTGTGGCTACATGACACCATGTGCATGACGTGGTGGTTCTGTGATTTTCTGTGAGAGGAACTGCAGAGTTCGGTGATAATTATCCCAGGGTTGTCCTTACAAGCTTACCCTGTCAGAATCAAACTCAGAATCAGAAATACTTTATTGATCCCTGAAGGGAAACTCTTTCATTACAGCTGCTCACTATCACGTCAGGAATAGAAGAACTAATAGAATAGAAATAGAAATAATAATAAATAAGTCATCATAAGCCTGATGAGACAGTTATTTCTAGTAAGAAATAAGAGATGTGCAAATCAAAATATATTACACTATAATACAGCTAAGATAAATTAAGTACAAAAGTGGATATAAAGTATAAAGCTAAAATAAGTGTAAAGTTCAAAAGTGGATTTACAGGTTGATAAGTATAGTACGGTATAATACAATGTAATAATATAAGTAATAACGAGTAATAACGAGTACTGTCAAGTTAAGTGTAGCAGATTAACCAGCCTATTAGATGGTGGATATTGCACATCAGTAATATAAGTCTTAATAAATATCAATAAACAGGGAATATTAAACTGAAAACAGTGTATATTGCACAGGAGTATTAAACAGTGTATATTGCACAATATTTCAGGTATTGCAGTGATGTTGATGATCCACTGTCCAGTTTAGTCACTTAGGGTCATACAGACTAACACTTAGAGGGAGGAGTTAAAGAGTTTGATGACCACAGGCAGGGATGACTTCCTGTGGTGCTCCGTGGTGCATTTTGGGGGGATGAGTCTTTTGCTGAAGGTGCTCCTTTGTTTGACCAGCACGTCATGGAGTGGGTGGGAGACACTGTCCAAGATGGCGTGTAGTTTGACCAGCATCCTCCTCTCTGACACCACCGCCAGAGTCCAGCTCCACCCCCACAATGTCACCGGCCTTACGGGTCAGTTTGTTGCAGACCTTTTTCCTGCAATACAGAGTCACTGCAAACTCTATTCTGACTCAGGTAGTAAAAGACGACATGCACAAAACATCATGACCCTCAGAATCACTTTACAAAATTCAAACCCACATGCAAATGAGCTGATGATGCACAAATAGCTTATTGGTGCCTATAGTCAGTCAGTGTTTGGATCTATGCATGCACTTTTTGTTGCCTTATTCTTGTTTGTTTCTCTATTTATTTCTCTATTTTCTCTCAGTTTATTTCACATTGACATTTGGTTTCAGTATGTTATCTTACTCTTTGTCAACTCTCTGTAAATCATGCATTTTCACCTTTTGCTACCTCCCCACACATGCACTTGCTCTTTCCCTTCAGACATTTAACTGAGGGTCAGCTTTACGTTTAAGCCCATGCGCAGCCGGCTGTGATTTACTGAGACCTAACACTATAGCTATCTGTAGCAATCTGTTTTACTTCACAGAAGTTGTGTGTATAGGTGTGCTAGTGTGTGACTGGTGTGCGGAGACAAGTGGGGGGAGCAAGAACAATTCATAACACTCTGATGCTTTTTCTGCTGAAATTTGCATTGTCACCTAACAATTTTGTGTGGGTGTATTTGCTTCTATGGAATTGTTTCAGTGTGTGTGTGTGTGTGTGTGTTTGTGTATGTGTATGTGTATTATTACTTACAAGGACCAATTAGCCACATAAGGACAGAAAGATGTAGTAAATCCTTTATAGTGTGCTTGTGTTTAGATTTTAAATAAGAATTTAAGGCTGAGATTAGGAGGGGAGGGTTAAGGGAATACATGTGGTCAATGAAATAATCATAACTATAGTGCAACAAAGGGAAGTCATTACAGTAAATGATGTATTAGCATAATGACTCTCCCAGCCTGAGGCTTACATTAGAAAAACGAGAGATTTTTCCATTGAAACTCAGTGGCACAGTGTCTGCTTTTTTAACAGCTCTGAGGTGATGAGAGGCCTTGATGCTGTTTAATAGATTAATAGAGTATCCCCATGACAGTATATGCTTAATGTGTGTGTGTGTGTGTGTGTGTGTGTGTGTCTCAGTATGAGTGTGTCAAATGCCAAAAATATGATGATGTAGTTTAAATTGCGTGTGTGTGAGTGAGCTGTAATTACATCTTTAGCATTCATGTGTCTGCATTTTAAATTAAGTCGTGGTTCTGAATCAGCTATTCAAATGGTTCTGAAATCTCCAAATGGGTTTTTGTGCCTTCAATATGTAATCGGTGGTGGACACATTTTTTAGATTACTTTACATGTTCAAAGTAGAGCATCCTACATATAGATATGATGCTTGATATTTGAAAAAAAGTCTAAGTAAAAGAAAAGCATCTGCAAAAAAAGCAGTTGTAAAGTCTGTCTGTCCATCCAGTTATAGACAAGAAATGGCATGAACAAACTTTCTAAAACATGTGCAACTATTATAACACTACTATGTTCAATAATAATAAATAAATAAAACTGCACCAAAGTACATGTTAACATTTTAGTGTACTTCTGAAATTATAGCAATTAAAATACAATTACTAAAAATGTACTTAAACAGTAGAACTAGCACAGGCACTAACACACATTTGATAAATACACCTAAGTAAATTAAGAAGCATACCTACAATAAATATAGTAAACTAATAATAAGTACAAAATATACAAAAATGTACTTTATTTATGGAAAAATGTGCTTCTTTTTTAATTGGGGTGTTTTAGTGTTTGCAATGTTCCACAACAACCTCACAAATGCTTCCAGGAAGGTTTTGTTTACAGTCTCACTGGTGATCAATATCTCTCACTCTTTATCGTTATGAGATCAGCAGCACAAGTTTAAACCTCCAGCCATTCCTGGGTCACCTGAACTTTTCTCCATCATGGTTGACAAGAGTGTGTTGAAGTTTTCTCCTTTCCTCTCCTCTACCTAAACTAGCCGACGCATCGTAGTTCACTGGCACAAACTGTGGCCACATAATTAAAACCCTTTCGTCTTTTCATTCACAGAATGATGTCTTCCATGCAAGCAACGCCTCCCTTCCACCCACCATCTGAGGAAGAGGAAGCGATAAGTCAGGACAATGTGCCCTGGGCCAACGACAAGCGAGAGGGCCCAAAGGAGACACCGTCTCCCTCTTCGCATGACCAACCCCACCTGGATGAGCTGCAGCCAATCAGAGAGAAGCTGACGGATGCAGAGTGGGAGAACATGGTGCCTGCTGCGATGGTGAGATATGAATTACGCACAGAGCTGAGAAATTGACCATATCTTATCTTGAGATATGTTGCTATAACTCAAATCTATAAAACAAATGTGGTTAGTGTTTGTACACAGTTTACACCCTCAGGGCACATGACTTATAATACTAAATAACAATGAAATACATACAGGAGTACACAGGGTGTGTAAACTCTCATGCATAATGATGGCTGTGCACAATTGAATGCACACACACACACACACACACACACACACACACACACACACACACACACACGTGAAAGCATGTATTCATGTACACACCACACCAGTGGTCTTCTCTGGTCTGTGTGCTACAGGCAGTGCTGTAGGCAGCCCAGTGAGGGTTCTCCTTCCCTAGAGTTGTACCCCTTAGTTCTTCTCATCTCCACAGCCTGTTTTTATGTGTGTGTGAGAGAGTGTGTATGTGTGTGTTGAGGTGTTACTTGGCTTCAGGTTCTGTTGGTCCCTAATGGAAGAGGCGTGTTTGACTTCAGCCTCTAAGGAAAGTGGAAAGTTCTTAGAATAAAGTTTCCTTAGGAATCAATGTTGTGGCAGAATACATTCAACATTTCCAAGACAAAAGTCCTATTCATTTTTTAAAAGAATTAGAATTTTGGATTGTCTGATTTTACTAAAACATAATTATATTCTATTTATGTTGAGATTATAACTCAATTATATATAAATATTCTCAGTATATTATAAGAACTTTAAAGGCAATTCAATATTAATACAATTATTTGAAAACTTGGCATCAGTGTCAGGGTTCAAAGTGGCCTCAAGGCAAAAATGTTCCTGAATACTTTATGCAGGCCCTCTACTTCTTTTCTATTTAACCCTGTTTTCTTTTCCTTTTTTGTTAAGTTGTCACATACTGTATACACTCCTGAATGTGACTACTCTCCCCATGCGTAACCACAGGGAACTGATAGGAACCTATAAAGAAGTGATTTTTTTCAAGTGTGTTCTGAATAAAAAAAAAAACAAAAAAAAAATGAGGAAAGGGAGTTTTTGGCTGCTGGTTGAAACTGTAGAAAATGATGGCTCCAGAAAGTTAGCAAGAGGCTAAAGGGGTAACGCCACACAAAAAGCCTCAAATAAATAAAACAATTATATGGAAGATGGACAAACTGAGGACAGAAAAGGTGAAACACCATCCTTCTTCTTGTCACCAGCCTCCAACAGTGAAGGACAATACAAAACAAAAATTTATGGGACCAGTTTAGAGTTCATTGGCCAATAAGCAAAGGCCAGTTTAAAAAAAATAAAAAGACAATTTACATCTTTTTTTTCAGATTTCTCTTAAATTTGTCTTGCATTACAAAAGTCCCCAAGGTGAAGAAAGTGTTTATACACATCATCTTCCTTAGTGTGTAACACTTTTTTGCAAGCTTTTGGGATGAAATAGTTCATAAATTGACCCAAGCTTTTGATATGCTTAGTCAAATATGAAAATTTTACAGATCAGGGTTTAGTGCCTTGCTCAAGGACAATTTACAACATCACAGGGGTAGTCATGGACATGCATTGTCTGCTGTCTTTTTGGTTTATAATATGATCTGAGCATCAGGCCTTCCTGCCTGCACCACACTGCTATAAGTACTGAGCAGCATTATGTACGTACCTGAAAAAACACACCTTAACAATCCACGAGTGACACATTATCTCCTAATCCTAATTACAGAGGTATCTTCCGCTTAAAGACAAAGTGCACAACAGGGCCTCCTGGAGCCATTTCAAGGGCGTCTTAAGATCCCGCTGTTAGCCAAAGCCCCTTGTCTTTGAAACATAAGCCTCCTAAAGTTCTTGGAGATCCCCCCACTCTGTAAGGGGAGGAGAAAGCATCCAGAAATAGCCCTGGTGTTAGAACACCTGTGCTAAAGTGTCTGTTGTGTGGGACAATGTGGTCGTCTTGAAGGACTTATCGTCTTGGTAAATATAGACTCCTTGTGCCTCTTGCTTAACTCATAACCCAGCAGAGCAAACAGCAGTGGGACAGAAACACTACGGTCATGCAGCACAAAATAGAAAGGCCCATAAGATATCTATCACATACTATCAACAAGTTTTAAGTCACCAGCTTTGTGTCACCTTCATTGAAACAGGAATTAATCCAAATTGTAAGAAAAAAAATGTCTCGCCTGAATGTTTAGTTACTTCGTATTTATAGGCCTATGTCTAAAGTACAGCATACGTCAGAGATCCACTCTGCATTCATTATCAATTTAGTTACTCCTACTAGTAAGTTAGCACTAACTCAGACAACTGTCTGTAAATGTAGAGAAAGAGCCAAACTGGTGATAACTGTCATTTCAAATCTTTCCCCATGGATGTGATTCCATAATTAAATATAAATGCATAATATATTATTAAATATTTATCAAGACAATAAGACAATAAATAAGTAATAATCAGTACTAATTAGAGCTCTATATTGTATAGCTTGAGTTTAATAACAACAGAGGTGCAGGGTTTCAGGAATTAAGAAAAACAAAACTTGCAATACATTTAAATTAATCAGATCATTATCAAATCAGTGTTTTCATTTTTACTAATCCCAGATTGAGTGTTGTTCGCTGAGAGTCACAGTTTTTCTATGTCATGGTCATGTCACTTCTTGCCTTTGTGATGGCCATTTCAAACCTTTATTAGAGAGTTGACAGCACGGAGATGACAGGAAACCCCCTTGAAAACGAGATGGTGCATCTCTAGAGGTTTATCCTCTAATTAAATTTTTTTTGGGGGGGAAGGTAGAATAACAGACAAAACTTAGACTTAAAGGAATGTAATAGGGTGACACCACTTACAGATAGATGAAGTGCTGTAATCATCACGTTCTGTCAGTAGCAAAATGCAATTCTAAAATTGCTCTTTCCCTATGCCACACCAGCCAGCCCATGCCAAGGTTAGCCGCTAAGCAAGCATCTGCCAAATCCAAAAGATCGATGTAAGCATATACTGTAAAGTAAATAGGTAAAAGAGCTGTGTATTTTTAAAAATAAGAAAATGAAAGGGCACAAGTTCTCAGCATGCATATCACATACAAAAGGCTAGTAATCAAACCTGCATCAGGGCTGATATTTTCCAGAATCTTTACCTTGGTTCTCTTATTTGCTGTCTCTTCCAGGACAATGAAAGCAGTAAAGGCTGCTCAGTCTACTCCTACCGGACTAACTCTACCTCTCCACCCAAGCCAGAGGAGTGTTCCAGGGACCGCGGGGAGCCAATGATCGGCCTTGCCTTCGGGACGCCGGAGCGCCGCAAAGGAAGCCTGGCAGACGTGGTGGACACACTGAAACAGAAGAAACTCGTGGAGCTGACCAAGACAGAACAAGACGGTAAGCAAAAGTCTTCTGCTTAATGCGTATGCATGGGTTTTTGTGTGTTTTAATTGTAATGTCTCCAAGGAAAGTGGGACACCCACACTCAATTTCTGCCCTGCCCGACTCAACATTCATACAGTTACAACAGTTCAGACCTGGAGGCTTTTGAGGTATTTGGCTCTAATTATGTGAAAAAAATTTTTTATCTATAAAATATGAATTTAGCAAGATCTAAGAAAAGCAAACTTGCATTTTTGGCTTTATCTAAAGGGCTTGGAGAGGATAGATTTTATTAACTTATATGGATTTGAAAAATAGTATAAACCCATATAATCTTTCAATTCATTTGGAAGCAGGGAAATGATCAAAATAGGACATACGGTTTTTCACTGGATAGCAATAATTTGAGGCTAAATGCCTTAATCAAGGGCATAGCAGCATAAAAACAAGCAATAAGCAAGTAAATGTGCTGGTCTTGATGTTAACAGTTGACCATACAGACAACAAGAAATAATGGTATTCTAGCAAAATAAGATACAGATTTCAGTTTAAGAAAGACTCTATGACTAAGTGAGCTTTTTAAAACACTTTCAGATCAGAGTTTATTCCCTCACATTTGATAGACAGGATGCTGTTGTCGCTCATTTTCTCTTTACTCTCACATAAAGCGAAAACAACCGTACCTGTATTTTGTTTTCCCTTTCTGAACACATCCTTTCCAGAGGATCTTTGAACATCTAAAATTACAACGGACAGATCCCTCGCTCGTTAGATCACAATATCAATCAGTGAAAACACAGGTTTCCCTTTCTCCTCTGCTCTTCTGATCTACACCACTAACACAGGAAAGTGCTGGAGTCTCCCAGCATGCCTCAGCTTGCCCCTTCCCACCCCACAGCAAGCCACATCTAAAACCATCTAACACTCCTCTTTACTGTTATGTGCACATAGTAATCATGATGATATCAGAGGAGCGCTTGATCTCTCTCATTTAAAGGTTTTACTTTGTTATTGATACAGTAAAGTGGGCCAGAATGGGACAGCCAGAGGCATGATACAGTACACAGTATCTTTAGTTGAAAGATAGGTAGCTTTGCCTCTTATCTACAGTACGGAAACTGATTTGAAAGGAAAAACTTGTGTGTCTGTGTATGAGTGTGTTCAAAAGTGTTGTGACATCTTCCTGTCAAATCAAAGGGTACATGAGTGGAAGGAAATGCTGGGGCACAACTTTAAGTGTCTGTTTTCTTTTCATTTTTTCCCCCATCACATGCTTAGGTTTCTCCTTTCCCATCCAACTACTAACCATGCTCGACCCTGCTTAGCTTCTGAATCTGCTTCTTTTCAATCTTATGGCCGGTTTCTGCACACAGTTAGTCAAAGATATTAAAACAAATGTTCTCGTTTGCTGCAGTTTCTTTTGGAAGTGATTTTGATCACAAATATCACACAAAGACACTATTTACTAAACATTTACTGTGTGGCAAAAGGATGTTTCATGTATTCAGATTCAGAAAACAGGAGCAAGATGTTGAATTTGAGGTTACGTTATTTATGATTTGGGGTATAGCTTCTAGCTTCACAATCAAACAAGATAATAAAATATAGATAAAAATCGTTAGAAAAATTTAAATGTATGCACTTTTCATTGGAATCTGTCCTGTCTAGTGTCTGAAAAAGCTCTAGTTTTGCATAAAGGCAAACCGATCAGCAGTGGATTTTTCCACACAACAGATACATCAGCAGCACCACAATTCTTTTGTAAATACAGCCTGATATATTTGATCCAATGATGCCCAAAATGGCTCAGATTTCCTGCACATTTTTCCTCTTCATTTGGAAAAAAACAAATCAAAACAGCTTGCTATTGAATTTGGCTATTCCTTGCTAATTAGCGGAACTGCTATCCCCGAGGACTAGTGGCATTGATCATGCTGCAAACAGTTAAGACAAAAACAAACGAGATAAACATGTGCAATTTAACCAGGCACACTGAATCATACAGTGTTAGCATGAATAATAACTCTGTCTCTGGGCCTTGTAAATGTTCATGTGAATTGCTGTGGTCCTTGAAGATGCATTGTAAAAATGTCTGTCATGCACTGCCATGGCAATGCATTTAATTTAGACTCTAATGTAACCCCACATATGAAGATTGACAGGTACCTCTGCTTTTTCTCCCTAATGAGTTTAGTTAAAATGAGAGGAGGTGATCAATAGATGGCTGAGGCAGAATGCTTCATTAAGTGAGTTCCCCTTCGGTGGCAAACAGTTACATTCAAAACTGTTACAGCAATAATGCTCTGCACCTTTTTTCTTTTTTTCTCATTTGTTAATTTGTTGGAATAATACTTCTTCATTTCATTACAACTTTCTCCCCTTCACTGTATAATGATGGGCTGTTTCTCTTTCCCTTTCTGTTTCTATCCTTGAACTTCAGGAACCTTTGAAATCACTTTTGGCACATTTTTAAAATCCCTCTTCAACAGGCAACCTTGCTCACATCCTGATTTAAAGCTGTTGTGGTTTGTTACTGGTAAAGGCAAAGCATTCCAGATTTTTTGTTTTGTTAAAGGAATGTAATGCAGACAAGAGTGCAAGGCCATCCTGGTAAATAGACTTATATACTGATTCCTGGTGTGGCACCAATGAGAGATTTTGTATTTCGAACGTTGCACGGCAGAAAGCTCCACAGGTTTATTCTGTGTTTGCTCCAAATCTTTTTTTCTGGCTCTTCGGTGGCATTCACTTAGACTCTTAAAACATGATTTTGTTCAGAATCTTCTTACAGTACGACCAGATTTGATCATCAGCACTCAAATGGCAAGCACATAAAAGCCTGAACAATTCCGTCCCTTGCCACATCCTCCGCCTCCTGCTGAAAAGGGTTCAGTTAACTGAGCTCCCCCAGGTTAGATTGGCTGTATGATCAAATGGAACAGACTCTATTAGCCACTGAGTGCTCACTTAGCCTAACATGGCTGACCCCTCTGTGCAATGTAGCCCTGAACTAAAGTGTGGATGATGTTGTTGTTAGCCTTTGCACTGCGCTCACCCCCTATCGGCACGCTGTTAGCTGTCCACTACTCAGAGGAGCCCTAAGTGCCTGTGACAGTTCTAATGAATGGACATGGCCTCGCTTTGCAATGTGGGAGATTTTTTTTTTACCCAACTGCCGTCTCAGCTTTTAAAAGCTTTATCAAGAACTCTTTAAGATTGTGTCAGCTAGCTGTATTACCATACAGCTGGTTGCGACAAATTTGTCACATGTATGACATTTTCTTGAGAATTTTGCATTTATGTGGAGTTGCACCTGCATTGTGTGAAGGTTTACTGCATACAAAAGACTTCCTCATTACTGTTAAAGCACTTAGCACTTATTAAACTGGTAGGCTGGTTACTGAATAAAATGTTCAAGGCCAGGATGAGGGAACATCAGAAGAACAAAATGTGGACACCAGACATGCTGTGGAATGGAAACGCTCCTCCATCCTCTGTCATTTTGTAGCTAAAGTTAAGAGATAGAGGATGGGAAATAAAAGCTTGTAATAAAAAGAGAAATAATCCAAATAATAACCCGTCTGTTAGCATTGCAAGGTGCCTCGTTAGCAATTGTTAATCTGAATTCACCTTGTCTCCTTGAGCCCTTAATATAAAAAGGGAAAAAGCAGTCAGGAGTGGACACATTTATCCGAATGCAAAACCAAACCATTCTCGGAGGATGCCTGATGGACATTAAACCCAGTGAAGTGTGCAATCAAGCTCCCTCAGTTTTGACGACTAAATCATCATTATCTGTATTGTTGTGCCTCCTGGGGGCCGACCCACTGTTAACAGGCCTGGCATGGGCACAGTGCCCTTGTGCCAACTTAGTCAGCCATCTAATGTGCCTAGAGCAGCTCTGGCGCCTGGCAAACACTTAACATCACTCTAATCTCTGCTTACACCCGAGGCCGTATGAATTACTGTACAATTCATGTGTTTCATTTGCAAATGAGATTGAGCTCAATTACCGCTACACTGTACGCTGCAGAGTGGTGATAAAACAGACACCTGTGTGACTAATTTATGAATTCAACTAAAGTATTTAAACTGGACTAGAGTTCAGTCTCAGGAGATATCTTTTCCTTGGTGCTACAGATGATATAAGAACAACACATCTGTTGTTGTCTTAGTCTGAGATGAAAGCATGTAGACTGACTGGATAGAACAGGGCCTCAAGTCAGACAGTGTACAACTCATAGATTCGATGGGACATTGCTCTCTCATGTTTTTTTATGATCACTGAACATTCACAGTGTCGACAGGCAGTCAGATGCTATTTGACAGTTACCCATCAGTCTGAAGAGGCATTGGTCTAAGACAGTTAGACAGTTATACACAATATTATTTAAGAAAATGAATTTAATCCATTACATTAAAACCACAACTCCATGTAATTTTAAACTCTGTAATAGATCCCAAAATCTGTTAAAGATCCCAAAAACATACACTTGTTGAGCAGCAAAGTTTGTTGCTACCTCAAGGCATACACTGTATTCATGAAAAACACAACCAATGATACAATTTCAGATTTGTGAACACCACCAACTGCCCCTCCCATCATATGGAAATGGAAAAGATCACAGTTTCCAATCTGGCATTAGTGGCAACACAATGTGACGGTGCATGTCTGGGATCCAACAAACCCAGCTTTCTTTTCATAAGTCATCATGACTGTCTCGAATTGATTCATTTTTGCAGAAACTTGAACTCATAATTAAGTGCAAAGCACTAAGCCATTTTCTTTTTTGTTTGCACTATGTCCTGTTTCAGCTGGAAATATGTTGAATTACAAAAGCAATGCACGATTAAAGGCCCTGTAAACATGTTTTCTCAATCAGCTTCTTATGATGAGAAATGTGGTCCTGAATTCACACTTAAAAAAAACTGTTTTGGTTATTTCACGAGAGATTTCTGTATTTGTGTATGTTCTCCTCTCTCTGTATGCTAGTATTGAATGACCATTGTCAATCCAAGTGTTAAACTCTTAAAAATAATGATACCTTTTTTATACTGTTTTAACAGTTATTGTTGCTAATTAAGTCATGTATATTCAACAAAAACAGGTTTTGAAACCAAGTTTTTAGGGGCTTTAAAACCTTGTAGCTTACTTTTCACAAAGACACCAAGAGTGAAAGCCATTTCGTCTTAACTGTATTTAACAAATAAATTAGCTCTGTGCTCCACATGCCAGGGATAATCAATATGTAGCAATGGGAAACATGTTTGCAGTGACTGACTGTATCCTGTCTTGTGACCTCTTGCAGCTTCTTGTGCAGCAACTGTTTTATGAGCCTTGCCCTTCTACTGTGTGTTTAAGCCTGTGTTGTCCAGTTTGGAAGAGTCTGCACTGTGTCTTGAGTTGAGGCCAGGCCAGAGCTGGGCACCCAATCACCCATATAATGGCTTCCCCAGCTGGAAGAGGTCAGAGTGAGGCCAAGCCTTCCTCTAACCCTGCTTCTCTGTGACAATAGAGACATTCTGCCAGGCTTCACTTTGTTTTCTCTCACTTCTGAAATCCTGTTTCAACAACTCAAACTGTGGAAAGTATGTCCTCTTCTGGAGGGGGGAGCAGTTACTGACGGGTTGGGAGTGACGCGTAATCATGTCCATCCTCGACTAGTGTGCCTTTGTGTGTTCAGCACCAACACCTGTGATGCAAATGTTCAGTGACGCTCTACCTGAAATAAAGTATTAGCCAGGAGATTCCTTTTGTTACAGGGGAGCAAAAAAAATTCTTCCAAATAGCAACTTAGCTACTAGCCCAGGCCTGTCATTAACACTGTTTGAAGGTTAAATCATCTTTTGGCTTTTTCAACTAAGCTGCAGATGAAGCTATAGTGCATGACCAGACTTTGAACTTGAGTGGGCCCTGTGAGCTCTGTGTGCCTGACATGTTTGTGTGCGTGTGTGTGATTGTGTGTGAGAGGGCTTATGGATTCATACACTTAGGTGGAAGTAGTTGTGATGACAGCTTAACAGGCGAGTTGGGTCAGCCGAGAGTTAAGCTTATTGGCTAATTAACAAGGTCTTGGCTCTTGCACTATGTTTGCCTTCCTCTATGAGATTGGCAGCTTGAGCTGTGATTGTGTGCAGGTAGAGGTTTTGTCTGTGTGTGTGTGCGTGTGTGTAAGCATTTGGGATGCTGGTGCATAAAACACTGTCCCATATAGGTGGGAGAGGGCAGCACTGTGTGTGTAGAAAGGCTTTATTTGTTCAAACATAAACTTCATTCTTAAATCATGAACTTTTAATCTACTTTTGTAAATCCCTGAGTTTGGTGGTCAGTGCTGCTCTCCTCGGCTCTGCCAACAAGTCGACTCCCCCCGGACTTCTTGTGGTTGGTTTCAATCTCTTCCTCTGTAATTGATAGGGATCTTTTTACTAATGATCAGCCACAGCCTGTGGGTCTTGACTACAAATACAGTCAGTGGGATATGCCTGGTAGCTCTCTCCTGCTCAGTTTGGCATCAGGCCAGCCAGCATATGGTACGAGCGCATGCAATGTGGTTTGCTGGAACAGTTTTGAATGTCGTCCAAAAAAATCTGATTAAATAGTGATTTTATCAAGTCCTCCTTTTTTACTAGGATTTCAGTGAAATGCCAAATTGTTCACCTGATAATTTAGCATCTGGCGAAGGCCAACATGATATAACTGTAATGAAAAAAAAATTCTGCCTGTGTCAAAGCCAAGATAGATCATGTTTGAAACCAGTGGAGCGTGTTTGAGTCATACACATGGCTTTGATATACAGTATACTGCATCTCTAATTAACGTTTCATTTGTCTAAAAATGATTTTTTTTTAAACAAGTAAGACAAACAGCTGCCAAAATTGGTTAAATAATTTCACTTGTTTACAACATAATGTTTTGAGAATTTTCAGTCATTTTCTTGAAAAGTTAGAGGTCAATATGTTTTGTTTTAATAAAAAAAATCTGTGATTTTATCTGTATTTATTTTGGATATCAAAAATAATTATACAATACTATAATAATAGTACAATAATACAAAAATTCTAGAAATATCAATAGTAGCACAAATAATATTTCTTTTATAAACTAATCTGAAGGTGCATTTTTTTCAAAAAGCATGCTCTGAACTGTAAACCCAGCTTTACTGTAAACTATGTTGAACACTGTCTTCTGGACGTAGGAAACACAGCAACATTTGGATGTGTGGAAAATTAAGGTGGAAATCAGTTCAAAATGGTCTTTTCCTTAAAAAGGTGGGTATTTTTTTAAAGAAAATATGTAAAAACCTAAAATGACAAGACCTAAAAAAAAGTGCACTGATATCATTTCTACACAAAGTTTGAAACCAGAGCAATTGCAGAAAGAATGTTGCATTATCTCATTCCAACTGAAGGAGTTTTCGGTTATTTTTCTGACTTTTCCTTTTGCACAGATTCTTTGTTTTGACCTTGCACAATTTTTGATGCAAAGCGACTGTTGAAACAACACTGATTTTGCAAAACAATTTTATGGACATGCCAGTCCTAAAAGTCCATTAGGCCTGGTGATAGTGCTTGATAGTGTATTGCATTTGATGATAGCTCCTATCACAGATATAAGGAGCAGCTATGCCACTGAGGCATATTATCCCTTTACCATCTCATCCTGACCACTTTCCTGATATGGAGGTATTAACAGGAATCGGGGCGGTTGGGGGTTCAGGAAGCCATGTTGGATCCACTTTCCTTTTTTCCTCTTTGGTCAGCTGTGGAACGGTTGTCAACTCGGCCCAGACTCACCACCGGTCCCCCTTGCTGATGTTTGACTTCCTGACCCCATCTCTCCTCTGTGACTTAAACCGTAGGCTCCGCCCACATCAGCTCCCCTGAGGGCCTGACCCAAAACAACGGTTCTATTGTGTCTGAACCACACATCTTGCTGTGTGTGTATGTGTGTATGTCTCTGTCGTTGTGCTAAGTAGGGTAGGGTTTCAAATATCATGCCTAAAGTGGAACCAGAAGCTCAGGTCCTGAACTGGTGTTTTGGAAGCGTGTGTTTGACAAAGAAACAATTTTGCACCCTGGATGTGAGTGTAATCAGGTTCCAGTTGTTTTATTTTATCAAAAAGTAGAGATTTTAACATTTAAATAGCATGGCAGAGAGGAGAAATCTCAACCTACAACAATATTTTGATAGCTGAAGACCCACTCACGTGTGCCCAAGTCAAGTGATTTTGTATTTTTTCATTATCACAAAAATTACAACATGCTACAAAGTTTTGGTCCATCCAATCTAAATACAAGCATTTCTCATAACTGATTCTCTTAAAAAAGACACAAAACTTTGTTCTTAGAGAAAACGGTAATTTCTATTCATAAACAGACCATTTACCTTTTCTTTATTTTCAAAATGAAAAAAATTAAACCCTGAAAAATGGGAGAGGAGACAAAAAGAAATAAAATATGAAAGCTGTGTAATTAACCAGTGAATAGATGTTTTACTTTACATTTTAAATCCAAAGTGACCTTGTTGCTGCTGCGGTGCATCATACGCCCAAGCTTGTACAGTTTTTAAAGCTCATCAGTCACTCTTGCTTGATTGTTCGCCACAAAGAACTGAGGTGGAGAAGTTGTAAAATATATGAAAAATGTTGGGGCATTTATTCCATCTTAAATCAGCCACATCTGATCTACCATCTGTCCAAGTGTTGCTGAAAGTGTCCTTAGAGTTAGTTAGAACAGCCTCCTCGGGCCTTTTAAAGTCAGACATTTTTACCTCTAATCCCTCCAACTCCATCAGTGCAGTGAGTGTAAAAACACAGTGCCTTTCCTTGGTGGACAAATGTGATTTCCTAACATTTGGACTGCAGTGGTTGTTGATATCAGTACTGTAATGCAGGGCAGACCTGACCTCTCTAGCTGCACAGCAGGGATCAGCAGCCAGGCTTTTCTAGTATTAAGCTCACACCTTCAGTAGAAACACTATCCTTTGTCTAATTCAGGGCTGCAGGGTTTCGACCCAGCGCCTTCGGCAACAGGGCCACCTTATATCACATAAAGTACTTTACACTGCTGGGAGGGAGTACTTTGTGAGTATTTTTAGCATGGTGGGCCCCAGTGGGAATCAAAGCCCTGCCCAGGCAAAGTTGGGGCCTGACTTAATTCTCTAAGCTGCAGGTGAAGTAAAATACTGTAATGAATTTTTGTATGTGTTAAAGGTCAAAGGTCAGAGCTAGGGTTTAGGTTGTGTGCCATGTAAAATTATACCCATAACCGCTATTAGGTGATCTTGAGGCTGCCTCTGGATTATGTTTTTTTTTTTGTCAGAACAGGACTCAAAAATGCTGAAATAATTTTCTCTGTGTCACTTCGTGTTCTTTGGCTTTTCAGAACAGACACCTTAATTGCATTAACTAACTCCAATCTGCTCATGTCTACAGTTTACTAGAGCTTAACCTAATTGTGATAAAACTTTTTATAATATTTTTCTTTAAATTGTAGAATTAAAGTTTGTTCTACTGGTGCACTCATCAGTAATCAACATGGATCAGAGCATCGGTTTAACATCAAAATGTATTTGTTGCAGTACATGCAAAGCTAACATGTGGCTCCTACAGGTGGCCTGCTCTGTTGGAGTAGGTCGGGCATATCACTGGTCAGCAAAAGCAAAAGAATGTGTGCGTGTGTGTGTGTGTGTGTGTGTGTGTGTGTGAGAGAGAGAGAGAAAGAGAGAGACAGAGAGACAGAGAGAGAGAGAGAGAGAGAGAGAGAGAGAGAGAGAGAGAGAGAGAGAAAGGGAGTGTGTGAAGGGGTGAGTGTGAAGGGGTGATGTATGAAAAGAGGGTTACACAGGACTACTATCCTTCAGACCCCCCCCCCCCCAACCAGGAGGGCTGGCTGCTTTCTCAGACCATGTTCTGCGACAAGAGAGTCTGGGTGTCATCTGACAGATGAAAATAGTGTGTTTGAAATGGACACCGTGCTAACACGCAGCCAGGCTAACCACTCTGCAGTTTAATGGTTTTACAACACCGAGAGAGCAGTGATAGGCCATTGAAAGTGTGTGTCTATATGTGTGTGTGTGTGTCTGTGCAATTAAACGTCTCAGCAGTGTACTGGCATTCTTTAATCAGTGTGTGTGGTGTGCATGTATGTTCAAGTGCTTCAGATTGCACCAGTGTTCTCATATCTGTGTGTGTGTGTGTGTGTGTGTGTGTGTGTGCGTGTGTGTGTGCGTGTTTGTCTGTGTGTATCTTTTTCCTCCTCCTGGCTGGCCTGTCTCCTCATGTTTGGACATATGTTGAGTTTTATTTCACTGAGACATCAATCCTGCTGGCCAGCTGTTAGGACAGCTGCTCTCTCTGTGCCTCTCTTGCTCTATTTCTCTCTTTCACTCTATCAGTCGCTCTCACTCTATCTCTCTGTATCTTTCTTCCTATCTGTCTGTTTCTGTCGGTCTGCCTCTCACTTCTTTTCTTCCTTGTTTTTCTTTAATATCGCTGTATTTCCACCCTTCTTCTTGTCCTTGTTTCTGTCGGTTTCTGTATTATTTATCTTTCTATCTTTTCAGTTGCTCTCTACTCTGTTCTTGTCTTTCTTTCTTTTGTTCCTCTCTCTCTCTGATGCTGTGGGGTCTGCAGCTGAAGTCACACCACTGACATAAATTTGGAAGTGCAAAGTGTAGCTGTCAGCTTCCATTTACACACATTCAGTAGCAAAGTTAAGACAAGAAATGTTTTTTTCAGCCGTGGGTGTGTTACACAAACATCAGGCACCCACTAGAACATTGGCTTTTGTTATTTTTAACATTAACTAATTTTTCAGATTAATGTTTTTTTCTCTTTACCTTGGCATTTGACTGCAGACTCAGGAGTTCCTGAGCTTTGGCACAGTACACTGTGTGTGTGAGAGAGAGTGAAAGAGATGCTATGTTTCCATCCAAATGTCAAGTGAATTATAGGGGAACATTTGAAATGTCATCAAATATAAAATGTGAATTAAATATGCTTCAATAAAGCAAATAAACTAGCTTCCTGAATGAAGACTCATTGTATGTCAGTAAACAATTGGAACATTTCTTTCAAGAATTTATATATTTTTGTGTATTTAAATTATGGTTAGAATCCACACTTTCTCCTCAAGTCAAACACAGAAAAATATATCTAGCTAATGACCATACAACCACAATGGAGACTTGTCTTGTCTTGACATAATAGAATTGTGTATGATATTTCACAGAAGGTGTGATGACATTTTCTTTACATTTTTAGACATTTATCAGATGCTGCTCAGTGAGATTGAACAAGCCAAGTCTTCAGTGATTCAAAAAAATTTTTCAAAGACTGAATATATCATGTTAATTAGTGAGCTTTAGAGGTGCTGGTAGGCAGATTTCTTTTTACTTTGGACAGAGCCAGGCTAGCTGTTTCCCCCTGTTTCCAGTCTTTATGCTAAGCTAACCGCCTGCTGGCTCTAACTTTATATTTAGCATACAGACATGACAGTGGTATCAATCTTCACATTTAACTCTTGGCAAGCAAATAAACACATTTCCCAAAGTGTCTAACTATTTCTTTAACTCCGACTCCCATTACTTCTGAACATGTTGTTAAGAAACATTCCGTCGCCTAGCTTAAAATCAATTTGGCATCTCTAACAGCTAGTGGAAGGCAAAAATGACCCTTTCGTAGAAACCTGATGAAAAGTTTTAAACAAGTTCACTTTCAGATTCTGTCACTTGTGGATGAATTTGACAATTATGGTGACAAATGATAATATGTTTTGAATTTGCTACAGCTCCAATTTGCACCTCCATTTAGAACCATCAGCCAACCAAACTGGCGGAAAAATCATGATTTCTCAGAAATTAAGTTAAGATAAGTAAAAGTGGTGGCCATAATATAAAGCTGTTTACCTATAGTGCCTACATTATCCAATTGACTCCTGTGTTTCTATGTTGAGAAACACTGACAATGTCATTAAAAGAAAACTTTGAAATGGGACTATACTCTCACTGTGCTCTATTAAGGACATTTTATTGAAATGTTCATTCCATGAAAGACTTTTAAACACATGTAAACAGAGAGAGTAAAAGACAGAAAGGGGGAAAAGATAAAGACTCAGTCTTAGTGGAAGCCTGTGGCACACTGTGTTGTTCTTGGCAGTGGCTATTTGGGAGTGTTGATGCTTGCCTGCCACACACACACAAACACACACACATGCACACACAGTAAGTTGTCTGTGGCTTGTGTAAAACACCCAAAACACTGTGTCTTGTCAGGTTGGCGTGGGGACAGGTGATAAAACTGTGTTTACCCTAAACACTTGCCAGCTCGCTAGCTGTCTCAGTGCTGATTTTCTACAACTCTCTCTTTATCCAATTCTTATCTCCTTCACCACCCTTCTGTATCTCCTTCACTTCATTTTATTGCTCACTCATCCCTTCTCTCTGTCTTTCCTCCCTGTCTTTCCCTGCTGGTGTTCAAACCGTCTGGTTTACAACCAATTAGAAATGTCCAATAATTCTAGTGTTTGTTTTTTTTTGTTGTCGAGGAGAATAAAGTAGGTGATTGATAAGCTATTTGTGGTGTCAACAGTTTAAAATAATATAAATAAAACACTTTTATCATCAGTATCTATGGGTTTATCATCAGTATATATCCACATATCAGTGTTTATACATCAATTGGACTTAAATAGGGTTTTGCAAGGGCTTTCTCATTTTCTCCTTACTTTTTCTACTTCTCCTCATTCCACTTCATTGTCTTACTATCTTATTTCCCTACTTCCTCACTTTTCTAGTCTCTTGCTCTCATCCTTCCATTCAAGCTCAAGATGAAACAAGCATCTTCATCATCTTGCTCCTTTACTCACCTTCCCTGTTGACGTTGTCTGTCCTACTTCCCTCCTTTCCAAAGTCCCTCCCTTTTTTTTCTTTTCATCTAACCTTCCTTCTCTCCTCACCCCATTCATCCTCCCTCTCCCTCCTCTTCTTTAAACCATCCATCTTCTGCATTTCTCCTCCACTTGATTAAGGAGTCGGTGTTCGGACAGCGAGGAATTTTTATCCACCCTCCAATCTAAACAGCACTTGATCCCCGACTCGGTCGCGGGGACAAATAGAGAGCCATCTAGGGTAAAACATCTCCCTCTCATCCTCTCTCATCCCTCTCTTCTTCTTCTCTTCCTCTTACACCTCGACCCTCCCATCCCCCACTGTCTCCGTGTCTGATCTGTTTATCGGTATGCAGGGTATAAATTGTGCATCAGAGTACACACACGGTTGACTTATGCAGATGTATCTTGAAGTTACAGGTTGTATTTTCCTCTCTAAGTGCTCCCATAAATTGCGCTCCCTAATTTAGTTTTATACGAGGCCTGCTGAACGAGTGCACATCGGTGTCTTTAGGTCTTGTGATGAAAAAAAAAAGCCTCTCATCCTGACCCCATCTTCCAGCTTTCCATGTTTACCCGCCGTAAATATCACCTATTGAACCAATGTACACAAATACATATCCAGCGGAGCCACTTGTCCAATAAATCTAAAAAAAAAAAATTGGGTGGATTCCATTGTCCTGAGGGTGGGGAAATTGTATTAATTACCTTATTTTACAGCAATGTGGACCATCTGTCTGGGAATACCTGCGTTTTTTTCCCAAATTTGAGAAATCACAATCATATCTTTCTGTAGTTTTAAAGTTGTTTCTTTGTCGTGTAGCTGTGTACCACCCTCCCTCCCCGCTGCCATTGTCCCCCCTGTGTGTACATTGATTCCATGTGATCTGGACGGCTGCATTAGCTTATTTACAACAATCATAATCCGACTGTAAACATGTGGGGCTTTAATGGACTCAATGAGGAAGTTGTGCTCGGTCGGCGGCCAGCAAGTCTTGATCACACAATGGGCCCATACGCACAAACTAAACATTAAGCCATTCACAATAGGCCATGTGCCCTTATGAATGCCTATAGCGCCTTTTGTCAGGATAAAGGCACCACAAATGAGCTATTGTCTGACTTAGCCATTCTAAATCAGGCAAGCCCTCAGGGGCATGTTTTCCACACAGCACCCAAGAATGTCTCTTTTTGTGTGTGTGTGTGTGTGTGTGTGTGGTTTTTTTTGAGTCCTTGGTGACTGAGGCTTTGGCATGGGTCCCTGCATGACCGTGACACCATCTGTGGGGCATCCACTGGCACGAAAACCAGAGTATACACACAAACTCAGGCAGTTGAAAGTGTGTTGACATGTACAGTCTGTACAAGGGAGCAGTTTCACATGCAGACACATTTACACAGGTATGGAATACCTGAAAGTTGTGGAAGAAGTATTTAGATTTTATATTTAAAGGTAGAATCCTTAAGATTTAAGTCCAGGTTGACCTTGTGTGTTCTGTCCGTTAAAATACAGTAATGTGATTGACCATTGTTGATTTGTATGCTGTATTTCAATGTTAGTTTCCTAGAATGGATTTCCATTGTTAAAACCATCTCAGCCTGTGACCTCCTTGAGTGCCTGGACTTGGATCATTTATGCAATTTTTCTTTTGGTCTTAAGTCTTCCTCCTTTTTGAAATACCGGTCCAATATCGACCACTGAGGGCAGTCAACAAACCTTGAGCGGCTACTCTGTCAAACATGCAATAGAAGAAGAGCAAATCATATACAGTATATCTGTCTACAGAACACCTAAGAAAAACCCTGTGCTAAGAATGGTAATTGTGTCACGTTGTTTTAATAAAAAAGACTGAAGAAGACACTGGACAACACCAATGTTGTAATCGCCTGCATCATGTGAAATAACGTGCATGCACTGGGTCTCATCCAGCATTCGCACGCATAATTTCCTGTGAATCCGGGTTGTGCGTGGATACGCAACTTGAATCCTGCATGGGAAAGGCGGACACCACCAGGTACAATGAAATGCAAAGACACTAAATGGCTACTTCTGAAAATTGTCGACCATGAAAATGATAATAAAAAAAAAGGGTTTTGATATCATATGAATCTTAAGGATTGTAACTTTATGTACAAGTAAAAGTATTGCCAGCAATACAGAAGAAAAATTACACAGTATTAGAAACAAATTGTAGTACCCATTACACAGCTGAATGGTTCCTGTGATTGTTATTACTGACATATAAATTTAAGCAGAATTGTAATGTTGTAGCTGGTTGAGGTGGAGCTAATTTGAACCAGTTTAGAGGGGAAGTTTAATCTTTAACAATGCATCATATTTTATAAACTCTTATATTTTTTATGTAAAATCCTGATTTGCAAAGAGATTTAAGTATAATTCGACTGAAATTGAATGAAGTGAATGTAGCATAAAATGGAAAAAATCCACTCAAGCAGTGCTGCTTGAGTGAATGTACTGTTACATTTCACCACTGATACCTGAGAGCATGCATATTTTACTTTGTGCATTTCTGTCTTTCTTTCATGGACAAGTCACAGCCAAACACTCAAACTTGTGCACATGTGCAGATATGTGTCTCTTGTCTCTCTATCCGCCTGGTGATGAATTGAAGAGTTCCCATTGTTCCCAAGTTCACAGCAGGACTCCAATTGAACAAATGAGACCTTATGTATCTTATGAGACCACGTGTCTCTGATGTCTATTATCCTGAGGCTATGAGACACATTGTGAGAAAGAGGACAGCCACAAATAAGACCTCGTCTTAGAACAATGCAGACATTCTCATTTGGTCAGCTGGATGGTAACTGTAATTTTTTTTAGGATGAGAAGGAGGGTTGTTCTCATTTTTAGAAATTTATAGGAATGGGTTCTTTTCTCTCTTGTCCTTTTCCCTCTGTCTCTTCTTTTTTATTGCCCACTTTTATCCTCCTCTTGCTCCCGGTATGTATGTCACTGTTTATGTTTGTGGGCGACAATGAATATCTTCAGGCGTCTTTAGCGAACTTACCTAACAGTTTTATCTCCACTGATGGTACATGTAAATACAACCTATAAATCTTTGTGATATTTCTTCAAAACTGTTTACAAATCTGAATAGTTGTCCTTTTTTGGTTGATGGGTCTGTGTGGTATGCTGTTAAATGGCATCAAAAGTTAAGATGATTATTTTCTGTTTTTTCTAGAGCCAACTTGCATGGAGAGGCTCCTCTCCAAGGATTGGAAGGAGCGCGTTGACCGACTGAACGCCAACGAACTGCTGGGGGAGGTTAAAGGTAAGAACAGAAAACATCCACATCATCCACTCCATTCACATTTACACCCACAAACAGCGAGTTGTCAAGGTTTACTGGATGCCAACAAACTACTTCACTGTGGCCTTCATATACATGCTGTACATGTACATGCTGTCGGAGGGAAGAGGAGCTGTGTAAGAAAGAGAAAAAAAGAAATAAGAGGAAATAAAGAAAGAAAGAGACCGAAAGAACGAAAGAAAAAGTAAGACAGAAAACCTCCTTATTCTTTCTTTTTTTTAACAATAAGTGGTACGTTTCTGAGTTCTTAGCATCTGAGGAATCTCTCCTTATTCTCTCTGCTTGACCCAAAAATGTACAGTGTGAAACAAGCAAATGGTATGTGCACAAAAAAAGGACACCATTTTGCAAAGCTAAATTCAAGGGTAAGAAACGGTCAAATATGCTGTAATTCTCTCATCCATGTGTATACTTTCAGCATGTTTCTGCATGTGAGTAAATGGTCAGCCGGCCCACCTGTCACCATAGAAAGAGCACTGAAGGCCAGGAACAGTACAGGTTATGATTGTAACTTTGATTAAAGGGTGTGTATGAAGGGAGAGGATGCAGAAGCTCCAATATTTTTGTCAACAAATAGCATTTATGAAGCTATAAATCACACCAAGGCAAACATATTCTCGACCTGCTCTGGTATTCAAAAGTGAAAATAACAGCATTGTGGGAGATCTTATGTTAAAATCTCATTCAGCGGCTGCAGCAGGAGGGACAGGTGGGGAGGGAATGAAAGGCATGCCATCCTTTGAAAGCAAAGGAGGCTGTCATTTTTAATGATATGACCAAAAACTAGCATATTTTCTGTCTTACTCTCTTCATGTCTGATCGTATATTTTGCTTGTTAAGAATTGGATCAAAATGTCCTGTTTAGTAGTTCAGGGTAAAGTTTTGTTATAGGTAATTGGCGTAAAAGGGATTATTAACATTATAAATATTATACATACAATATAAAGTGTGTCCTCCTTTTATCCTTCATCATCCTCATCATATACTACAGACACATCATTTTTGTTTTTTATCTAAGAAAAAGGAGACTATTGTATTTATTTTCAGCATTAAAAAGAAATGAATCAGATTTTTTTTAAATCAATAACAAATTTTAAATAAACATAATAACAAAATAAACATATACCATTTACATTACAGAAACTCTGTAGTTTACTGTTGATTGTTTTTAAACTTACTTTAGGGAAATCAGGTACATAATTAGCAGCTCATTTCTGCTCATTTTGTCCATGTTTCTCTTCACTTTCTATAGTGTATACATATTCTGAGCTGTCATTGTTACAAGAGGACCTTGTTTACTCTGAAGTATGGTGAACGTTGTGGGGTAGTGGATGTGTGAGGACATGAAATTTGAGTGAAAATCTGTTTAAACTGATCATCTCCTAAATCTGGATATTTTTTGGTGAAAATGAGTAAAATTAAAAAACAACGAGCCTCAGGAAGTGATGCTCACTGGCATCATCTGTTTGATATCCCGCTAACCTTACTGCTTGGACTGAAATGTCATGATCATGTTTTTGTAACCATGACTGACTACATTTCTAACTGAGTCATGAACAGAGAAAGACAGTTGTTCCCATTTTGAAGTGTTACAACATTGTCTTCAGTGATTTGAACTCACTAAGAGCTATTAAATAATAGATAATGGTAGAAAACATGTAACTATGAAAAACTGATAATTTACATAGAGAAATGCTTTCAGTCTCCTGAGCTACAGGAAATTCTGTTTGAGTGCCGTAACATTAGTCGCTAACGTCTCTGCAGTCGAGCTCCTCTCAGTGAGAGAAACTGTTTGTGATCGTCTCCTGTTGAAATGGCAAGCATTTCCTCTGTGGAAAGTGGAAAAAAGGGACGACAGAGAGCCTTCTACAGCAGAACAGCACAGACATTGACTTTCACTCTAGGACAGAGATCCAACTCTCTCTCTCTCTCTCTCTCTCTCTCTCTCTCTCTCTTCGTACTGACACTCAACATCTGCACACACACACACACACACACACACACACACACAATTTGCTTTTGCAAAGTATCACTGGGCATCTGTTACATAAACATCTACCTGATCACTCATTAAGAGACAGTCTGGATTAGTGTGCCAGATAAATACAGAAATTAAAAAAGTTTTGTAAGACTAGTAGGCTACTGGGAAACACTTTATTTGGATAGTCCGCCCACAGATAGTTTATAGACTATTTGTAACATCTCAGCTGTTTAGCTTTGTCTAGATTTTTAACAGATGATCAATTGAGTATATGTGACAATTCATGAACATACCCTAACCAAGATGTTTTTTGTGCCTAAACCGTAACCACAGTGGTGTAATATTAGAAAATGGTTTTATTTGTGAAAAAGTTGAATTGTTGAATCTCAACTAATAAGCTGTTGTGTTCCAAATAAAGTGTAACCGGCTCCTGAACTATTAAGTTGAAAATTCACTTCGAATGACTTATTTTTATTGAAAAGTAAATCACATAATTTCCACTTTCTAATTCATTGTTTTCACTGAGAATCTTAAAATGGGATATCTGTTCCAGGTCAAGTGCTATATCAATTTTCTCACAGACCTTTACAACTTCACTTTTCTTTTTCTGTTTTATTTGGATGTATTTTACACTAAGACATAGACTTTAAGATGAAAAAGATTTATTGGGTTATACTGTCAACTGAAAATGATAAACCGATAGAATAAGCTTAAGTTCACTCTGTTGACCTCTGTATCTCAAACTCCTCAAAATATCTCTTAATACTTTTGTGTAGCAAATCTGATAAATCAATAAGTCCTTTATCCTAAAAAGATAACATACACACTGGTAGCTGCATGCTTTTTTCAAGTTTTCCATTCTAAATTAGAAGTACAAGGCCATTCTGTATTTGGGTTACATTTTCTTTGCAATACGTCTGTTTATATCTTACTACTCCAGGTTTTATTTTCATTTTTTTTATCAGCTCATGAAAAATAGTTTAGTTCATGGCTTGTGTTAAATATATCTTACTTATCATAGTTTACATTTCAGTTTACATTTCTTCCCTCTTTCCTCTTACCTGTAGTGTTATTTATCCATCTAGATTGTTTTGGTGTGAGCTGCTGAGTTTGGGAGATATCGGCCATAGAGATGTCTGCATTTTTTTAATATAATGGGACTAAATGGCACTCGGCTTGTGGTGCTCTATGCACCATAAAATACATTTGAAAAACTCAACAGCAATGTCTCTTTCCAGACATCATGACCCGGTTACTCAAGATAATCCACAGACCTTAGTCAAATAGTTCTGATCAGATTTAAAGGAGCCTTGTGGAGTTTTCTTGTAAACAAACAAAGGGTATGTTTATATTCAGTTTTACTCAACAAAACTAACCAATATAACAAATGTGTCTAATGCATTTCTTTCCCCATAAAACATTTGAAGTAAGTATTTTAAATCCAGCATTGTTTACATCCATGTTTACTGGCTTGCAGTCTTCTTCTTCACTGCCTTTTCTGGCACATTGCAGCATATCTTGGTGTGTTACCAACACTTTTTGATCAGTAGAAGTAATTAGTAATAGTAATTCACTGGTGGACTGTGTATCACATCACGTGTGGGAGACCCATTCATAGAAAAACAGCTCTATAGCACTGTAAGAGGTCAAAAACAGGGAACCTTTAACGGACAATAATAATTGCTGATATTAAAGGCTCATACTTTACTGGCTAGTAAGATAAAATAATTTTTATTGTGGTAAATCATACCTTAATGCCACTTTTTCTCAATGCATGTATGACATTACTTTTATTTACTTTTATTTGTATGACAGAAAACCCTGTTATGATCTCTTTAAATACAGTTTGACTGAGGTACAGTGGAGGAACCAGACCCAAGACAACAACATGCTTGCCCTATACATAAAGTTTAAGTGTGCAGTATATCGATTTCTTGTGAGCTAATTCACTAAGACACTAATAAACATGCATAAATATAGCATGCACCAGTACTTGCATGCACGTAAATGATCACACACACACACGAGCAAACACATGAAAAAACACACAGATGTCCCTGTTCGTCCAGCTGCGTCCTGACCAAAGAAACACTCTGATTGAATTCAAGGGTTGAAGTCTTTTATTTCTCGACAGCTGAAATGAAGCCCAGTGTAGTCTGACCTAAATACACAAACACGACTGTTGCTCTGTCTCCTCACACAACAACCTGAACTTATTTGTTCAGTCACAGTTATTTTTAGGGTGAAGAAGACTGATGCCATCCTTTTTTTTTTTTTTTACTGGAATGTTCATTAGCTCTCGCAAATGCACTTCAACATGCTTGTAATGTACAGCATATATGTGTTTGTTTAACTTTTACTTATTTTAACTAACCTCACTGTTGCACACGTACACATCTGGGAATGTGTCCAGAATGACTTCACTCTTCTATTGCAACCCACTGTGCAGCTCCAGCAGGACATTTTATCACTTCAATTTAGTTTTGTGATTATTCGCTCAGTTTAGCTTCATGATAATGTTGTTAGCTGACAGGAGTTAAAGCTACGTCGTCTTCTGCTGCTATAACCAGTCTGTTTCAAGGTGCGAACATGTTTATTAACAAAACTGTATTTCTAGGCTTTATTTGCTCTCTGCCATTCTCCTCCCTCTCATCAACAATGTGTTTTACTCATGTAGGGCAGAAGTTGACTGAATGTTTCTTTGTTTATTGCAACATTTTTGGTAAAATCTTGATGCGTTTGCACAAAACTTTCTCTGTTAAGGTGTGGCTCCATCAGAATGTTGTACAAAGTTTGTGAATTTCCAAAAAGCTGGAAAACAGTAGTGCATCAGCTAGTGTTTTGCAAATATTGTCAACAGGATGCATAATTAATATTGGCAGCAATATGGCAGTGATGTCTACACTGATTATAAAATATGACATAACAACTGAAATAAAACAGGAAGAGGAAGCAAAGGCAGACCCTTCAAAATCATCATGTATTCTAAAAATCGTTTCCATTAGCAAAACCTTCCAAAACTGCTGCATGCTACCACAAAACAAGAAGGTGCTGAAAGCAAACAGCAATGACAAAAGATGAAAACATCTGCACACTTATCTCCACTTGAAACTTTGTGACCAAAATCTAAGATAATAATAATTATGTGTTTGCAATAAAGATAAGTGTGCAGATGTTTTGATCAATTTTCCATCAGATATTGCAGTATTGTCATGCCTCTCGGTGACTCTTTTCCACCACAGCCAAGCATCCAATCTTTTAACACATAACGCATTGTTGAATTTCTTGCATTTACATTCACCTTTTTTACTTACAAAGTCAAAAATCTCAGAAGAACAGATGGATAGAAAGGGTCTGATTATACTGTCAGATGCAGAAGCTGGCACATCTGCCAGGAATAATCACACTGGCATTCAAGAGTAACTTAAATTAGGCATCTTACCCATTACAACTTATTATTTTCATATATATATATGCTACTGACTATCTGGAGAAGTGAACTGTGTACAGTGAACCTGGATGTGTGCAGATTATATTTGATATCTTTGTACCCAGCTGCCCTGAGAAAACCATGGCACTTGTTTTGATAAAATGTAGCGACAGTGTTTGTCTTGGGGCCTGTGGGCTGATGGGAAGTTAAGTGTCGGAGTGTTTGTTGTGGTGACACTGAGGAGAAGGTTTAGTCATCCAGAGGAATGCTGGGAGTTTGGCGCACAGATGCCGTCATGAAACATGATGGTTTGGCAGAAGCCCAAGGCGTCCGGAGCCGTCACGGGGTGTGATATTGTGAGTGTATGATGGTTTGTATGTGTGGTTTGTTGTATCGTTGTGGGTTTGAATGTTTGTATCATAGCATGTGTGTGCCATTAGGTGTGTTTGTTTGAGTGTAGGGGGCAGTGGCCGGGACAGAATTTTGTCACATATTGTGGGACTCCACATAGTTAACATATAATTGAATAATAATAAAAAATAATGATTTATTTTATAACTAAATTTCATCTGTGAAATGACACACATAGCCTGTACCTAAGCAAGCATGTAAATACACACTGATACACACATAAAAATATCAAATAAAAAAATAAGGTCATGCAATATACATAATCATTACTGTCCAAATATTTTTCTTCATGGGTTGGTAAAATTCTGTTATGTCTTAAGCCAAATAAACCATATAAAAACATTGTCAGAAATATTCATTGTCTCAAGACTTTTTCTTATCATGACAAGTTGACATTTTGGAAATACATGATTTTCACAGGACAGTAACAGGGCAGAAACTGGGAAGATTCACAGTAGTACAATTAAAACAATAGAGAAGAAAATAAAAGTAAAATTCCAGCACTAAAAACTAATTCAATAAAATGCAAATGTGGAGTAGGTGGGAGGTGTAGGGGAAAAAATCTGACATTACTGACATTGATTGCATTTTCTTAGTACATATTCTACTGTAGCAATATAGCAATTCCCTTCTATTACTTGTGGCATTAATAAGTTACAATTAAACAAAAAGCTTGATTTGATTCCCATAAATCAAAAACTCCCAGAAATCCAAACAGTAATAACAAACACCTCATGCAGAAGTAAGAGTTTTGACAGTGCTCCAGTCTTGGTTCATCCTCATCATCCAAACAGAGTGAGAAAACAGTTAATGGCTTTAACTTTTGGCTGGTGCCCTCAGCAGGTGTCGAGAATAATCCTGATAGATGGAAAACGGAAAACGTCTCAGATGATTATTGGTGCCAGAAGCGTTGAAGGAACACGAGATGTCTCGTTTGGAATGCACAACCCCGTAATCCACAAAGATGAATCATGGAGCTGTAATCGCAGTTGTTGCAATTACACAATAGGCTTTACTTTATTGCAAGGACTGTAGGGAAACAGGAAGAAGTCTCTCTCTCTCTCTCTCTCTCTCTCTCTCTGTGTGTGTGTGTGTGTGTGTGTGTTTTAAGACATGACAGGCTTATAAAGTATCCATCAGTGTTGCAAGACTGAATTGGCCTAAGAGAATTAGGGAGGGGTGAAGAAGGAAAAAAGAGAAGAAGGGAGAGAGTGGTGATAAGAGCAGAGGGGAAGAGAGAGGAGGTGATGAAGAGAGGATAAGGGGGAGACGGCGGAGAGGTGATTGAGAGAGCTGATGAGAAAAAAAGGAGGAGAAGAGAGAGGAGAGGTGATGAGTGGAGAGAAGAAGAAAAGATAGATGAGCAAGTAAAGAGAGGAAATGAGTAGTATGTTGGAGGTGATGAGAAGAGGAGGAGGAGAGTGAAGAGGAGAGATCAAAAGAGAGAGAACTAGGGAAGAGGAGGGGAGGAAAAGTTAAAGAAAGTAAAGGAGAAGAGTGGGAAGGAAAGGAGAGGTGACGAGAGGAAAACAAAGAGAGGAAGCCAATGGTGAAAGGAGAGGAGCAATCAAAAGAGCATAGAAGGGGAGGAGAGGGCTAAAGAAATAACGAAAGGAGAGGAGATGAGAGGAGGAATCACAAGAGCAGAGAAAAGGAGAGGAGGAAAGGAATAAGGAGAGGAGATAAGAAGAGAGGAGATGAGAGGAGGAAAGGAATAAGGAGAGGAGAGAAAATGAAAGGAGGAGAGGAGAGGAGAAACCACAGGGAGAATCTGGACTTGGAAGTAGAGTAACTGATGGGGAGGTTGTTTGGGGAAAACCAAAAAAAGAAAGAATGAAAGCATGAAAAAAAGAGACAAGAAGAGGAGAATGTTGCCTTTGATACAGGGGTGCTGAGGGGTGATTTCTGTGTGTGTGTGTGTGTGTGTGTGTGTGTGTGGGGGGCAGTCTGGGGTACAATAGGGGCCTGACGGCACTACAATGGAGACTCTGTTAGTATGCAGGTAGTGTTGGGGCCACCCTGCAATCTCCCTACATGGCTACAGGGCAAGACCTTACACACATACATACACACACACACACACATGCACACGCAAGAGCAAGAACTTCTAAACAAGTTAAAATTCAGTGTGGATGTGTACAAGTTTAGGTTCGACACACACACACGCAAGCACACACACACACACACACACACACACACATCCTTGTACTTCTATCCTTGTGAGGACCTTCATTGACATAATGCATTCCCTAGCCCCTTACCCTAACCTTAATCATCACAACTAAATACCTAACCCTAACCCTAACCTTAACCTAATTCTAACCTAACCATTAAAACCAAGTCTTAACCTTCAAACAGCCCTTTGAAGTTGTGAGGACCAGCCAAAATGTCCTCACTTTCCAAAAATGTCCTCATTCTGTAGGTAAAATACATGTTCCAGTCCTCACTATGTAGCAAGTACAAGTACAGAAACACACGCACTCCCTCAAGAACTTGCAGGTGTGTTTGTACCCATTCACACAATAAAGAAAACTGAGTCACACACACTGGCACAGCAAACCATGAACTTCTCAACATGTTGGCCATGAGTGGTATGCATTCACTAAAAAAGAAGAATCACATACACACACACACAACAATAGCTCCAAGGTCATGCATTGTTGTGCTGCGTATAATGTACTTGATGTAAATTCCCCAGAGGGCTTCCGTTGCCTCTCTGAGCTTCCATCATCAGTGTGTTGCTTCTATAAAGGATATTATTGGAGAAATGAATTAACCCTTCTTCATGCTGCTGGCAGATGTCAACACAGTGGCTCTGTTTACACCTGGCATTAACATGCGTCTTGGGTGATCTGAGTACAAGTGGACTGCTCCAAGTACGTCAGTTCAGACCTGGCATTAGAATGCATCTCCACATTCGTTAATAGGACTGCTAGCTGCATGGCTAACTGAGCTAACTAGCTAACAGCAGCTACAGTTAGCAGCAGTTATTTTAGCAACAAGTAAAGCTATCTGTCCATCAGGAAACTCCGTAAATCACAGAGAGTTAAGGTAGAGCAGCTGGAGGACATCAGACAACGTGTTTCGTGTGTACTCCATCCACAAGAATCCATTTTGCCTGTTGTTGTGGTTTCTTCTTGTTGTTTCGCACTTCCACCAATCCAATCTCATTGCTCAAACCACCTCCACCAATGTGGTCTGAGCGATCGGCTCTCAATGCATCCTTAATGTGTCTTCGGTGCATTCACACCTGTACTTAGAGCTGTCCACTTGTGATCGGATCACCCAAGACGCATATTAATACCAGGTGTAAACAGGGCCATAGATCCCAACCAATTCAATGTGGATTCAAGGTAAAAGTACAAAGAGTTTTCCGATGTGCAGACATTTGTGGCTGAAATGTACCCTTGAGCCACTGAAGCTGTAAAAACAACATGGCATTTTGTCTATACTCTCATGACATCATTGTTTTCTGCTGCAGCTCCCTCCATCACCCCAACATCCACCTTATGTGCTATATTTTTTATATTGTTGATTTCACTAAGATGAAATGTTCATGTACAGTATGTATTTATTGGTGGGGGATTAGGCCTCCTAGCAGAACTTTTGTTGCTGCTCGGATTCTTTGAGAGCTCCCTCAAAGAGCAGGGCCTTTTTCGCCAAATCAGTCTATTTGCTATAAATGATCAATTCCATGACATAAGTATCTCCGACCGAATTTTTTTTTTCTTATTTCAACTTGGAATCAATCTTGGGTGATGGTTGCAGTTTTAATGCAAATGTCTGTACGTACAGAAAGAGATGCACAAATCCTTCCAACTTGCAGAGACCCGACACTCGACTCCCAACAGCATTCAGGTATTCATGGGTGGGAAGCTGGTGAGGGATTACCATCTTGTCGTTGCATTTGCAACTCTTACTGGTTTATGGGGGCAACTGCTGGGAGAGAGGAGGGATCTCTGGAGAAAGTGTGAACCTCCATGTGTTATGCTATTGACGGCACCCTCCCAAGGCCAACTGTACAGTTAGCTTTAGGTCGGAGTGGATTGGGCATTCCAAAATTGGGAGAAAACAAGAGAAAAGGTCTTTAAAAACTGACAAGTAAAAACAAATGTAATATGGAGGGAGTTTCAAATTTGACACGATAAAGAACTGCCGGTATGAAATCCAGTACAGAGCTAAATGCACAGTATGAAGTATGAAGACTTTGTAGTGACATAACATTCCAGAGATTTTTATAGTGAAATGATGTGAGGTGATGCTGATGAAAAAGTAAAAGTTGTTTTATATTATCACTGTCTGTTGTGATACATTCAATGCAATCTATTGATTGGACAGGAACTAAAAGGAGTCTTACTAGTGTTGGCCAGCCCTCCTTCCTGACTAAAGCCTCCCAAGAGTGTCGAAATCATAAACCTGACAAAAGCCTGTAACAGCTACTTATTTTGAAAGGTTAACTTTATTGTTCTTGGGTGCAGACACTAAGTGATAAACACTGGTGGCATGTAGAGACAAGACAGAAGATAATAAGTAGTAAGATTTAACAAGCTAGATGATTTATGAGAATTTAGGAATGGGAGTTTTCGTTCATGTTGGTCATGTTTGTTTGTTTTTAGTTTGGGGATTTTGTATAAATGAAAAAGTTCCAAGGTACTTCCAGCCAAAGAAGCAAACTTGTTTCAGTCATGGCTCTCTTCAGAAAGTAGCACATTGAGCATCATCATGAACATTCACCAAATTACTTAATATTGATTTGTACTTGTTTATTTTTATGATCATATTAACAGGAGTGTCATCTTGAAATTACTTTCATAGTGTAGTATGTCTGGACTAAGTGGGAATTGAACACCCAACCCATGCAGTGTTGATACTATGCTCTAACCAATGAGCAACACAGGGAATTAAACATTTAATTCTGGCTATAGACCATCCTCTTCTACCACTAACTAAATACTGTATCCTGTTTTCAACGTCAATTTATAACCCCTCCTTCTCTTGCAATTTCTTCTCGATCCTGTCCAGGTACGCCGGAGTCGCTGGAGGAGAAGGAACACCAACTTTCCACCATGATTGGTCAGCTGATCAGTCTGAGGGAGCAGCTCCTCTCGGCCCATGATGAGCAGAAAAAGATGGCCGCCTCACAGCTGGAGAAACAGAGACAACAGATGGAGCTGGCCAGACAGCAGCAAGAGCAGGTAGGGAGGGTCTTGTGGGGGTGTGGTGTGGGGTAGAAAAAGAGTGTGTAGGTAGTTGATGTACAGCAGCCTTATAGTAGTATGTTGTATGATAGCACCAAAATAATCACATTGTTCATGCTTGTGTGTGTGTAAGTTATACTTACAAAATGTTGATAATATTTTACTTATTAACTTGATCACTGAGATTTCATCATCAAAAATGAGTCCCACAGGGTAAAGAACACAAGTTGGATAGACTTTTAGCAAATTTAATCAGAAAAAAAAGAAAACCAAAGACAAATGTTTAAATTAATCCCCTTACACCATAAGAGCCAAGTTGTGAAGTAAAAACTTCAAAAATTCAAAAAAAATAAATCTTAAAATATGTGTATGTGTGTTTGTGTGTACCTGTATGTGTGTGTGGCTTCAAAAGTTGCAGATACATTTAGTGATGCTGATGCATGTGTCTTCAGGTGTCAGATGTATAAAAATTAGTGTGTGACAGGGAAAGAGAGAGAGTCTACGCAGAGAGGTGTTTAGGTGAGCTGCTCTTTGTTTTCGCTGTTTGTCGACACTTTACTGTAGGCTGGCGTATGACAGGCTCTGTTTGGACAAGTCCACACCTCCCATCACAACACATTCCACCTTTCACAGCGTCACAAAGGAACGGGGAAGATGGAGGGAGTGAAAAGAAAGACAGATTCCAATATCAGCCAGTCATTTGGCTGTTGAGACTTGATAGAATAATGCCCTACAGACAAACACTGAGAAATCTGCCTTTAATGAAATATGACATGTGTGCAAATGGGCGCCGCCTCCCATTCAGCAGCCTGTAATTACATTTCAGAATAAATATACTAAACGACTCCTCAAGAAAAAAGAGAGGCAGCTGCTTTACTTTTCTTGCACAGATTGGGCAGGATCAAATAGTTGACGTGCTGCCCCTTTAAGGATTTTAACCTCATGCGACTGGCTGGTCCCAGCTGCCCACCACTGACAGAGACTCAACCCTTTAACATTTGACTTCAGATGTTTTTTATTAGACAATCTTACATCAAAACAACAGAGAAAGAAATAACTATGATCGCCCCTCTTGTTGATGAGTGTTGATGAGTGTGTGTGTGTGTGTGTGTTTGGGGGGGCTTAGTAAACATGTCAATCTCACAGATTCATTGTCAGTTAAAAGATTTGTTCAGGAACTCTCCATGCTGCTAATTGCATGAATTTCTTGTACCATCCGTCAAACTCGGCTGAGGCTCTTTGAGATAATAATCTGAGGTCAAACAGACACCTAACTCACTGCCACTGTACCTCCTTTCTGATTTATTGTACTGCTGTCTTTGGAGGTCAGATACTTCCTGATCTTGATCTTAAATGCAACATGACCTTTGTCCGGTAGCACCACGTCTGAATAATTTTTCAGTAGGCTTGAACATTTTTGCCTTTATTAATATAGTATGCATACATTCTCTTCTTGTCATTCTCACTCTCTCACTCAATATTAGAACTCATTGTTTGTGTTTTACCAATTTTCACCCCAAAAATTATCCACTTTTTAAAAGAAGCAGATTGGTTGGAACTGATTTTTACCCAGATTTTATGTCTCCATGCATCCAAAAGTTGTTTCTTGCAACAATAATATGCTATTCGCCATAAATCAAACCAGTTTTTTAACAACTGGTTAAAGTACCGTGTCTGGGCTTCAGATGGTATATTTTAATCTGAATGTCATCCCGCAGTAACCTTCTTGGTCACATGTGGGACATACTGTACCTGTTGAAGATGTAATGCTAAAATTCTGATTAAAAAAAAACTGAGCCATATTATTCTTCATCTATAGAAACAATTATTGATTTATTAACATTTTCTCTCTCTCTCGTTGTGTGTGTACAGATCGCCAGACAACAGCAGCAGCTCCTGCAGCAGCAGCACAAGATAAACATTCTTCAACAACAGATCCAGGTTAGTAGGCAGACACAGCTTCCCAACTACCCACTCACACACACACACACACACACACACACACACACACACACACACACACACACACACACACACACACACTTCTTTCGGCCATTCCTCACTTTTTTTAGCTGACTACTCCTGCCCTCTGCAGAATCCCCTCATTTCTTCCCTACTGTCTCTTGTTTGCTGTGTCCATCTCTGTGAGGAAGCTGTTAATTTCTTGTCTTCTGTCCTCTCTCTGGATGATTTAAGTGTCCATTTTCCTCCTGTTCCTCCAATTCCATTATTACTGAGTCATGTTTTTATGTTAAACACTTTGTGTTGCATTTTATGCATGAATTGTGCTATATAAATAAGATTATCATTATTATTAACTGTTGCATTGATCACTCAGCGATCGATGTCCCAGCATCCTCTAGGCTTCCTCCTACTCTTTCTCTTTCTCCGATTGTCTGTTTATCAGTATTTGTCCTCTCTTCACCCCAACATGCACTCATCTCTCTGTCTGTTTTAATCAAATGTCTTATTTTACCTTTACACATACACTTGTTCCTCTCAGCTCATGTTAAGCCTCTGCTGTTTCTTCTTTCTATTTACTCTTTTTGCTGCTTTCATAAATTGAGCCCATAACAATGCATTGAAAAAAACAATATAAGCTTGACAAGAAAAAGAAGAACTTAAACAATATATCTTTTACTTACAGACACATGCAGATGAAAAAAGATCGCTTGTTGTTCCATTCACAATTCTGATTTATCCTATTCTATTTTTTGGTTTTCCTTGATTTTCTTTTCTTCTTCCTTCTCTCATTCCTATATCTGTGTCATTGTGCCTCCTGATGCACTGAGATCCATGATCTATGCACTGTATATACATACATACTCACCAAGAAATTACCACCAGCTTCGAGCCAAATGCTGGTAAATTTGCGTGCTGTGATTGATAGTCATGTGGGAAGTTAGCCAGCTTGTATTTCCTTGGTTTATTTTTTTCAAGTGCTTGATTTGCTGAATTAAATCGGTTTGTGAGATAATCTGAATCCACTTGCCGCTGTGACCGGTTCAGTCTCACAACGTACCCTTTTACCCCCCATCGGTCCCGAGCTTTGGATCTCCCCGTGCTCCGGAGGTGTGATCTAGTTAACGAGGGCTTGTTTCCCCCCCCCTCTTCTTCTTCTTTTTTTTATTACAAGGCCCCACCCTTGGATCTTAATAAAGCTCGGATTGGACTTCATTAGGCCTCTGAGCCCCAGGGGAGAGTGAGCCATAAAAAACAGCTCCTACTTGGATCCTTATCCACGCTGTGAAGCATGGATACTGTGTCATGTTTGGTTTTGAGGATGAAGGGATATGCAGAAAATAGCTCTTGAGAGCAGCATGTTATCATGTAGCACTTCAGAAGCATCTGCTGTAAATTCAGGTGAAACCTATTCCACTGTATCTCTTGTTTCACACTTATTTTCTATGTTGAATTTAATTTAAAAGGGCCAGAATTACTTAGATCTTATGTTTTGTAAAGGTACAGAAATGAATGCACAAAAGAGACCAAAACAAAGAATTTGTTTGAAAAGTTGCTAAATATCATATGCATCACAGCTGGGTGTGCAGCAACGTCTTGTTATTTTTAAAACAATAGCATTTCTTGGTGAACAAAACCAGCTTAGTAAGGAGCATATGGTCTATCTACTGTACAGAGGTATAGAATTATTATGGCTGAGCTCCAGGGCTTAGTCACTGGGGTACGGGCTGTTTACGCTGTGTCGGATGTGTGTTGGCTTTAAACACACAGGCAGCGCTGCACCGGTCTGTTTCCACTTATCAAATCCAGACCTGAGCTCCTCTCAGGCCAATACTCTGAGGAGCTGACCAAATGCTACTGTTTCAGCTGAAAAGAATAGGCCTCTGTGTGGTAAAGCCACTTTTTAGAAGTGCCTGTTGTTGTTCATATCTTAATTTAAAACACCAAATGTTGTCCAGATGGAAAAAATAAGAAAGCAAAAACGTTTTTGCTAGAGTGGAATAGCTGCAACTCCCTGATGTGCAATGTTCATCATACACATGATATCTGTTACATCATCAAATAAATAAAGTTAACCGACCTTCAGTGATTAATTAACATTAATTTTATGAATTATTACCATAAATTGTGAAAGTGTTACAAATCGGCATTAAACTGAGTCTTAACTGTATCTGATTTATTAACGGAAACAATGAAAACCCAGTGGGGAGGTGTTTTCAGCCCATTTTTCCATTTCTGCGTCTCATTGTTCCTTCTTTCTCTTCTGTCCGTGGATGGTGTCAGTGTGTTTGTCAGCGATTGTGGTGCGGTGTTGTGGGGGGGGGGACGTAGTTCAAAGTGACCCAGGTTTCCTGTCATGTGGTTTTAAATGGTGTGGAGAGCCAGCAGGGGATGTCCACGGGTTAAAGAAATGCTTCCGAAGGCCCCATTCTGATAGATATAGTTACACATAGGCACACATGCACACACAAACACATGGAGAAATGCACTGAACAACTGATATTGATACATAAAATGTATAAAAATGCATGCAAGCTCACACACATATATGTACTTACGCATAAACAGGCATCTGACATTAACTTAAAGTAGAGACAGTTGATATTGGTGCATAAACGCACACATGTGGAGAGTTTATATATATTCCCCTGACACACACACACGCACACACACACACACACACATGCACATACACACATGCAAAAACACATATGTGCACACACATACTTAGATACACAGTGGTGGTGGGCCCTTTGTGTGCCGCAGGCAGAGCGGCCCAGCCCAGCCCAGCCTGGTGGCTGACAGGCATGTGTCTTTGTTAAGTCAGTTCCTATAATGGCTCTCATATGTGGCCCATTTCCTTCAGGCCCACAAAGGCACAGGCCCTAACCGCACCGCCCGGGCCCTAGCTAACAGGCTAATTAATGACTGCAAAGCCGCACTCCTCCTCCTCCTCCTCCTCCCTCTCTCTGTTCTTCGTTTATAACTTCTCTGTCTCCTCCTTTGCCTGCCCTCCTCCTCTTCTCTCTTTGAGTTCTTGTGTGTTGTTTTGTTTTTGTTTTTACCTTTCAATTTCATTTTGTATTATTTTCTTCTGTGGATGATGTAGTGAACAGCCTGTTCCATAATTGCAGTATGTTACCCCCCGTTGAAACACTATTAGCCCACTGTTTTTGGTGTTTATGTTGTGACTAATTAAAGTAAAGAGATGGTTTTGACCACCATTCATAATCTGAGCTTTTGACACAGAACTGGCAGTGCGTACAGCTACATGAGGCAGTGGGCAAAGCTAAATGAGTTTCAAACGTATTTATAGTAGTAGTTTCTTTCTCTCCTATTTAAATTCCTTGTTTCAACACTGTTAGTCTGAATCACTTTTCTCTTGTCAATAAAGCGCTGACGTTAGGTGAGGTTCTGACTAGTCTTGGTTGCTAAACCTGTGTTAAGACATTCAGGCCCAAAGACAATAATCCACACACACACACACACACTCACACACATGCATAAGAACTAATGGAGCAGGCAAATGGTCGTTAGATAGACAGGCAGCTCCTACGTCAGCACATACAGCTTCAGACACAATGACTCGGAAAGCCATGGAAAGCCCATAACGTCGATTGGACTCACCAGCTATGGAGAATGGCTAACTCTTGACTTTACAATGGCCCTCACTCCAGTGTATTAACCTGCGTGTTAGCCTATAGAAAAATGCTATAAGCATACAATAATTCTGTGTGCTTCAATTAAAATCACCTCTAGCGTCTTCATTATGCTCACGTGGGTGTAGCAAGATGGCAAAAGAACAAACTGAGCAATGTAATTATTTGTAGGTATACTGTATTGCGGTCGTAAAGCTGAATTTAGCAAAGTCTGACCACTAGGGGGGCAGAGGGACGCAACAACAAACTAAAATAACTCAGCTCTGGTATACCATTAGCTTATCAAATTGCTATGGCTAACATGTTAACAAATGGTCGCTATTATGACATCTGCAGTCACAGAGCAACATGAGCATCCCATTGGAGTCATGTTTCTGGCCACGTGAGCACTGTAAGTCTATAATATTTACAAATATGTGTCTGTAGCTAGCTAGATGCTTTCTTCAGTAGCTACTTGTTTAATGTTACTTCATCTCATTGCTGTTTGAAGCTAAGTAGGTAGCATGCTTGCCTTATTTGAGCTTGTTTACTGAAAACAGCTGCCTACAGTTTTATATGAGAGCAATGATATTCAACTATACAGTCTATATGCAGGCTGGAGAACCCAAAAAAAAAAAAGCCAAATAATGCCAAAAAAGCCAAAAATGGCCAAAAGGGGCAAGAAGTAGCCACAATAATTGGCTAAAACCAACTACAACCGTCGAATAGCTTCACAGTTGGCTAATTCTCAGTTATGTTCGCAGTACTTGTGTTTTCACATTATACTGAATCAGCGCTAATATCAAATATCATCATATTGCTAAATGGAGAATTAGTTTATAATATATACTGTAGCAGACAATAGCTGATTTAAGTATTTTTGCAATGGTAACCTTAATTTGGAAAAACCAGTGAAATTCTGTTGGCATCCATGATGCCAAATCCTCATCATTGTGACGATTCTGTGCTTCAGCCTCCAGAGATCGCCTGTCAATCTAAGAATGTAGCTGGCACCATCATGATTTTGTCCTTGCAAATTTTGTAACTGGAATTTCATTTATATCATTGGCACTTTACACTTTTTCAGTTTTTTTTCAATTTATGGTAGAATCTAAGAACAAGTCACTAGAATGACAAGTATCTTAGGTCTTTACTTTTTTTTCATTGCTACAGAGGGTAACAAAGCATAATTTATCGGTATGAATTTGCAGATTGTTACCTCACTTGTTACCCAAGTGAAGTGATGCACATTCACATCCACATACCTGCCAACTGCACAACCAGACTACTTTTCTTTCTTTCTCTTCTCTCCTTCTCAAACACATCAACATACAGACACACCACATACATACTCATTGCCCCCTAACCCTGCTGCCCGTACACAAGAGGACCATTAATTCTGAGTGTGTGTGTCTGCGCGTGTACACATGTTCCTTGTGCTTAGGTGTGTATGTCGATGTGTCTGGTGGGCAGTTAGAGGAAGGGGGCCTTGTGTTTTCTTAGGGGCTGAGCAGAGCGGGGGCCCCCACAGCACCACCTTCCCCAGACCATTCATCCAGCACCACCCCTCCCCTTGGTAAAAGAAGATCTTTGTGTGTTTGCGCTAGTGAAGCAGCCCCAGTCAGTCCCAGTGTTCCCAAAGGAATACAATGAATGGGAGCATTTTGTCCCACTCTATAACTTCCACCCCCCACTTCTCTCTTCTTCATTTTTTTTAGCATTTCGGACACACAGACTCGTTTTTATTCTCTCTTTATTCCCTTTTCTCCATGTCACAAGACGTCGGACTGCTTGTGTGTGTGTGTGGGAATGCCTCAAAAGTACCCTGAACTTCCAGTGTGTGTTTGTGTGTGTGTGTGTGTGTGTGTGTGTGTGTGTGTGTGTGTGATGAGGGCCTCCTGAGCTATCTGGCATTTTTTGGATTGTGACCTTAACAACGTTGCCTGAAGAACTGGTCAGGTGATGAACACATGTAACTGCATGATTACTGAACAATGCTAACTGTGGATTATGCAGATGTCTGATGCCCTGTTGTGGCAGACTTGTGCTTGTACACACACGTGCACACACAGCCTAATTCTAACCTTGACTCTAAAACCCTTTTTTTAAAGTAAAGACAAAAATGTACAAAAGTGTCCTGACTCTCAAGTTCAACGTTTTAAAATATATAACCATGATGATGGTGTTTCCCTTACCATAACCATGTAGTTTTAGTTAACATGTTGTAATTTACAAGAGAGGATATTGAAGGAATAAAGAAAACATAACAGGACTTTTATATACATTGTCACTGAGTGTAATCGTTGCAATTTCTAGAAATCAATTAATTGACTGCTTCATCTATCCAGTGTCAAAAAACAGTGGGAAAAAAGCCGATCACAAGTTTCCAGAGCTGCTGGTTTTGTCTGACCAACAGTCCAAAACCCAAAGATTTACAATTTACAATTATTTGAAACAGGGAAAACAGTAAATCCTCACATGTAAGAAAAAAAAAAAACGGATCGCTAAATGCTTTACACGATTAATCGCTTATCAAACTTATTGTTGATTAATTTTCTGATGGTCTTCTTTTAGATCTCTCCAGCTCTTCAGCAAACACAAATAAGTCAAGGATGGTCCTGTTCATCTCTCTCTCTCTATTTAGTCATGCTCTTTGAAACTCCTTACCACCAACCCTTTCACCCTACCTCACACACACCATAAACATCCCAGAGGACGGTCATCTAATTCAAAAACGTAACCCTGCAGCACAAATGCAAAGAAATATTGTAACCACACAACATGCTGATTGCGTAAATTTAGGCTCTAATGATGAACTGTCCCAGGAGGACAGTGGGAGGGCCCAGAGTGGTTAATGAATTGGTAGTAAAGGAGATGAATGGCGGTAGAAAAAAAAAAGGCCATATAGCAAATTACAACATGGATGCATTTTTCAACTGAAATAAGTATAAGTACATCTAATTTGCATTTCATTTTTAATGCCTTTAACATGTTTGAAAATCTGAAAAATCAGGACACAGACAGGAATTTAATGAGCGAGAAGAAAGAAAAAAGGAAGCAAGATAGACAAGAAAAGGCAACATGAGGGTGAAAGAGCAAAACTTTTACAAGAGAGAAAAAAATAAAGAAAAGAGAGAAAAAAGCTGAGATAAAGGGAGAGATGGAAGGGAAGAGAGTGATACGGTCCGGTGGTTAAGTACAGCCAGCCCTAATAGATTCCCGCAGGCTCATCTTTGATATGCTTTCCTCAGTTCGAACCCTCAGTGCCTTAACTCAGTTGAACCCACAGTTTAAGAGTCTTTCAAGCCGTCATGAAAGGCAGCTGTCAGAATCTATTGTTTTAAAGGCATTTTGTTTTACATTTTTGCACTTGTCTCTCAAGAATGTGCATCTTTATTTGTTGTTTAGTCTCTGTTCATAGATCATTTAATTCTTGAAGTGTATGGGTTTTTTTTACTGTGTATGAGCTGTGTTTGGTATTTTTCAGCAGTATTTCTGAATCTTCTACATAATTTTTTTCTTCCCCTTTGCGTTGATTCATTCTTTCCCTTTTTTATTCTTTAATCCCTTCTTCTTTCCTTCACTCTTTCTTTTGTCTTTTTGACTTTCCTTAAGTCTTGTGTGTTCTTTCTTCCTTTTATCTCTTTATATGAAAGTCCTTCCTTTCTTCCTTTCCATCCTTCCCTTTTTTCTCATTGGCATTTTCCATTTTTCTTCACTCATTTTTCCTGGTTTCACCTTTCCTTTTTGTCTCTCTACTTTGTTGTTGTTGTTGGATTATGTGTGAGTGTGAATTGTGTATGTATTGTACATGTATGCATTTGTATCGATAGGAGTGGTTGTGTGTTCATGAAGGTGTTTTTTAGTCACCTTGTCCTATTTTCATGATGTTTCATATAAGGACTTCAAACCTCTCTCTCTCTCTCTCTCTCTCTCTCTCTCTCTCTCTCTCTCTCTCTCTCTCTCTCTCTCTCTCTCGCACGCTCGCTCTCTCAATTCAATTCAATTCAATTCAATTGGGCTTTATTGGCATGGGAAACAGATGTTAACATTGCCAAAGCATGTGTAAAAAAACATACATAAACAGAAGAAATGTGATATTAAAATATATACAGATAAATAAGATGGGAAAATAATAATAATAAATTGTAGACTGCAGCTAAAATACAAATACAAAAACTAAACACTGCAACATTTTTTTATGTATGTGTGTATGTATGTGTGTAGGTCATTCACTGTCCCTCAGGTTGTGGCATGTTGATATATATTGGGCAGCAAGATCTGCCCTGTCTCCTTCTCCTAGGAATATTTTTAATGTCGAGAGTTCATTTAGCTCTTTGAAATCTGAAATTTCAGAGTTAAACTTAGTAAAGTAAACGTCTCTTATTTCATTGAATGTTTTACATTGTAGGAGGAAGTGCATCGCTGTCTCAGCCTCACCTGTCAAACAATGACCACATTTTCTGTTTTGTTTTTGTTGCCAGGATTTTTTGTGTCTTTCTTTTTCGATTGCCAGTTTGTGGTCACTGAGCCTGTACTTGGTTAGGATCTGTCTCTGTTTTCTGTCTCTGACAGTAGAGAGATATTCTGCCAATTCATAATCTCTTTTTAGGCCAGATAACATTCTGATCTACTTTGGCTTTTAGTTTCTTCTTTCCAATGTTCCAAATACGTTTCTTTACTTTCTTTACATTGTGTTATAATTCGGTTTACTCTGATTGGTGTTTGGAAAGCAGTGCTGTTGTGAGACTGGTGGAGGGCTTTGGAATGGAGGGTGTCTAGGGGGCTGGATTTAAGATGATTAAAAAATTTGAGCGCTCTCTTCTGAATGTTAATTATCAGTGGCTATCTGCCTAATTCTGCTCTACATGCATTTGTTGGTGATTTTCTGTGTACGTGTAAAATGAATCTGCAGAATTCTGCATGTAAAAATATGATGACTGAGTGGACCCCATATTTCACTACCATACAGCGCAATGGGTTGGATGACCCTATCAAATATTTTAAACAAATTTGAATTGGAATTATAAAATGAATTGCATTTAGAGATCTTCAAGCTTTTTCTTTCAGTGCATTTACTGTCATGTTGAAATTCCCTGATGCTATTATGGTTATACTAAGGTAGGTAGAACTTATACTGTGTTCAATAATATGATTATTTATGGTAAACTGGTATTTGTTCTCCTGACATCTGGGGCATTTTTGAAAAACATTAGTTTTCTTCATATTTACTCTCTTTCTATCTCTCTCTCTTAGGTCCAGGGTCATATGCCTCCACTGATGATCCCAGTGTTTCCTCACGACCAGCGGTCTCTGGCTGCTGCCGCTGCTGCACAGCAAGGCTTCCTTTTCCCACCGGGCATGTCCTACAAGCCAGGTATACGAACACACACACACACACACACACACACACACACACACACACACACACACACACACATTACACATTGGTGAGTGTTAATTAAATATGTTTTCTGGATAAACATTCATCCCCCTCAAACAAAAGCTCTATGACAATCCTCGTAAACTATAAAAGAAACAGTGGGTCTCTCTCTCTCTCTCATACACAACCACACACACACGTGCACACGAACACACACACACACACAGTCTATGTTAATGAGGTGTGTCAGGTGAGGAATGTTCTGGAAATGAGCGGAGAGATTTACAAGCCCTGCTTGTTCACGTCAGGAACAATACATTAGACACAGCGAGGACTGGAATGTCTCTTTTATGGCGTGCTGAAAGCATGTCAGTTGCACAACACATCTGCAACATGGAATTTCACACTTTCTCATACACGCACACACACACACACACACACAAGCATGTTTTCCTGGTACGCACTGACCCAACAATGTACACATAAGGATAAAGGATTCGATGCATTTGGCATGTTTCAGCAATACAAAACGATTTTGCACAAACAGGCGCAACAAAACACTTACACGCAGAAACATACACACAAGTACAGAGTCTTCTTATTGCAAGATTTGCTGCACCACCTGCTTTCTTCCTCTCTCCTCATCCTTCAAACATTCCTTTCTTCCATACATTCCTCCAGGTGCTCGCCTGACGCCACGCACCACTGACCCTACATACTTCATACAGAATAATCCGTGTTTATTCCTACTGCATGAGCATACACTCCCACCAGGCTGCAAAGAGAGGCATAAATGAAGAAAGGACTTAAAAAGCCATTATTCTACACTCTCCTTTGACTTTGGTCTGTTTTCAACAAAGGCTCGGACATGGAAAGCCTTTTAAGAACAAACAGTAGGGGTTATACACGATGGTATTCGTATATGAATTTATGAGTGCATCCCAATGAGGGAGTGCTGGGCTTGAACTCTGCTTGCCCTAGTCTCAAGCACCCGTGAGTACTGACAATGAGCAGTATTAACCTTTGCATAAAACACTTGTGACCCTTCATGTTTTTTTTTTTACCATGAATAAAAACATGAGAGCAAGAGAGGAACAAGGAAGGAGACAAAGGGCAAGACATATAGAAAGAGACAGAGGCTGGCTGAAGGTAAAGAGCAGGTTAGTCCTTGTGCCTCCTCCCACCTCTCTATACAATATGTGTTGTTTTGGTTTTTCAACAGGTGAGAATTACCCCATGCAGTTCATTCCATCTACAATGGCAGCTGCAGCAGCATCTGGACTCAGTCCATTACAACTACAGGTAAGACGAAAACCTCCTGAAATTTGATCAAAATCACCACAATATCTTAACAAAACCATAACTATCTGCATGGCTACTACTAAAGGAGTCAGACCAATTTTTTTTTTATTGGGGTGAACCAACCTTTGAAATTAAATTGCACAAAAAGTGTGAGTAATTCCCACTACAAAGGGATCATACGGTGGAGATGTGAAAAAACAGACTGTTTGACAATGAAGTGGTGAAAAGTAAGGGTGTGGAGGTTGGTGGGTGTGTGTCTGTTTGTGTGTGAGATATGCTTCAGTTTCACCTGGATTCACTTCTCAGCTCTTGAAACTTTTGAAAGAAATATATGACTTTCAATATATGACATTTAGCCATGACTAAAACCTCAAATTGTCGTTGTTGTCTAAGGCATGACACCTAAACCGAAATTGTTTTACTTGCTTAAAACTAAACTAAATGAATTGTTGATTCCAACTTATCCTATGGGTATCCTTTCATAGTGATGTAAAAAAAGAGGTTACATCATTTTGGAGTTGGAGTCTGTGTCAGACTAAAGGCCAACAAAGCAAACTAAAGAAGTGCCTCTTCAATATCTATGATGATAACTCGAGTGTTTCACAACCAAATAAACAACTGTAGCAGAAACAAAGTTTCAGAACAGCAGAAGAAACAAAGACACATCTATAAGGGTGAGGGTTTGTACCCTGAGAAAGTACACATGGATCTAATGCTACATTCACATGGATTCAAGCAGACAGTAGATGACAGCAGACGGACAACATGGAACAGTGTCTGGACAGCATGGAAAAAACACATGACAATATGTTGCTATGGTGATGTCGACTACACAAAAGTTGCACCAAAATTATTAGCTTCTCGTTGTCCAGATCGCCCATGTTTTCTCCTTGTGTGAGGAAGCTATGTACCATCTGGTTGTAAATTCCGCCACGGAGGATGGCAAAAAGTTAAAATATTTTAACTTTGGACGGCAATGCTGTCCACTGTTAACATTGCCTGTATTCTCTGCCGACGTCACCTAATTTTACAGTCCTGCTCTCGTCCACTAAAATGATATCCGGTTTGCCGTCTACCATCTGCCTGAATCCATGTAAATGCCAATAAAATCTGAGGAGTACCTGGCTGCAGCCAGAAAGTAGTTTTGATTGGTTTAAAGGTGTTATTGATAACATTGATAACATCCCACTCCCCCCTTCCATTCCATTTGAGTGGTTGCCAGTTCAGTCATATCAAGTGATTACTCTTTCGTGATAGTGTAATTAGATAATTAATTTTGCAACATATATACATTACATTAGCTATAGCTTTAGGTTACTTTGTGTGGTGGTGTTTTATGTAACGTTACCTTTGGTAATTTTAGGTTATGGCTAGCTAGCTTTAGGTAACCCTTTTTTTCATCATTTAATGGAGGCCCTATATTGAAACACTTACCGTGAAATGACATTTCAATCATCCTTACACTGTAAGACATGAGGTAAATACTTTCATTTTTAATCCAATCAGCACATTGTTAGCATCACTAATGCTAACGTAGCTCCTCAGGGATTGACGCTGTTATTTTTCTAATTTTGACAATCTAACCGGTGACAACACATTAGTTAAGGTTGTAAGGACCATGGCTGTTGGTAGTTGTTGTTTATTTTGTTTAAATATGCAGAACTGTAATTTTACAAATTAAAGGTTATTGTTGTTTGGACTATTAAACTAAGATAGCTAATATGTGCTAACATCAGTGTCCGTTTTCTCCACACTACCTGGCAACTATATCATGTGATACCAATGCTGTTATACTATTGACTCAGAAGCCTTGTTAGAAGCAGGAACCAAATATCATACATCTCACACAGAGATAAACAAATATTCAGTTTGGACCTGTCAAAAATTTTTAAATGATAAATTCACAATCATAATATTTTTCTTTAGGAAAAGTGATACTTTTATTCTGCACCTTTCTAAAAGCTCTGTGGATGTATTATTATTTTTTAAATATTTGTCTACATAAAAATGTTATCAATATAACTGTCGAATTTGGGCGGGGTTAAATGTTGATTATGATTGGATGCTACACACTTTTGGAATCTAACAATAGACTAGAAAATGAATCCAGAATCTAGCAACAAATAGGCTGTGTGCTGCCAACAAGAAGCTTCCATGACATCGTAATGGGAGAAGTTCTGTACATTAATGTAAAATAATAAATAGCGCTTATTGCTTTAACACGTATGCACAAGTCATTTCTGGTAGAAGGGCCTTAGGAAGTCTGGTGACGTAGTTTAAAAAGCCAGATGTCAATAATAATACTAAAAAGCTATGGGTGAGTGGGTTACACACAAGCCCTTCCTGTTTGAGTCTTGTATGAGGAAAGGTTTTCCTTATACTGGCTTTCAACTGAGAAGGTTTAGTTACGTAATAAGCTATTATTTGCACAAAAGTGCATCCTAAGCCATTATTTTGTTGTATGTATATATATGTAGTCGTTCAATAGCCGTTTAATGAACAAGATTATACTTGGGCTATGGTTAGACGTCTACTAAACTTTCACTGACAGCCTAAATTTAGCTGTGGTTTAGTCTAGACGTCAGGTCTACGTATAGATGGCTATTAGATGTATTTGAAATGCAGAATTTCTTGCTGGGTATATTTCTTACAATCTTCAAAAATGATAATGATAATACGTTTGTATTCAATGTGCAAAATTGCTTGTATTGGTATTTCTTACGCATAATAAGTAAGAAAAAAGTTTGTATTAAAGTGTGCCTTTGGTCAAGATTCTCAAACCTCAGATGACCAATAAAAAAGAAAAAGAAAAAGCTCTGCCCACATTGAGCACGGCCCCGTTCTACAGGCCGCAGCCAGGTATACTTGCATAATCCTGAGGGTGTAACCAGCAGGCCAGAACCCAAGACAATTGTACAGAAGTGAGTAGATAAATATAGGATTGTCAAGATAAAGAACTTTGGCAAACTAAATGAAACTCCTACTTGTTCTAACCTTGCCCTGAGGTCAAGTGGGCAAAAAACCTGCATGTTTTTCATAAATTAAAACACTTTTTAATGCTCCCTATCCATCGGCAACTCAAACACCACAATACTGATTTAATCTATATACTTGGTGCATGAAACCTTATATATTTTACATATGAGATCTAGAGGCTATTATGAAACCTACTGAGTGTCTGGTAGATTTTATCTTGGAAAAACCACTGGCAATATTTGCAGTAAAAAAGAACTAGTTGTTTTGCATGAGAAGTGATAGCCAGTGATAGTTGAAAAAGCTAGTGCCACCGACAGAAGGTTTAACTTCAACAACAGGAAATCAAAGAAAGGAATGCCACTCTGTATGATTGACAGGGGATCTCTGGAAAGTGCAGACGCTTGGCCACAAAAATACCACCAAAACAAGAAATAATGTTGCTCACTCAGCTGCTCCATGTTGCAGTATATGTACATAAATATCTCAATTCACATCCATAAGAGCAAAATGATGATGTTAAAAGGAGTGGGAAATGCAAATGGAAGCTGGAGAAGGCCCAGCATGCATTAATTGACTCAGATAATATTATTTGAATGGAGTTAACTTTTTTCAATAAAACAGCATGATGTTAAAGATGAAGCTTAGACTGACGCTAACATGCTAGCCCGCTTATCTGCTGCCTGTCAGCTGTGTCAGACAAAAGCTGTTATGATGAACCACAGAGGAATTCCGCCCCACCAGCACAACACCTGGCCCAGGCAACTCATCAAATATTTTATTGCTGCTTGACACCTGTGGTTTGAGAATAGTACGTATACATAATGGTTATCATAGAACATATTTGCAAAGACAAAAAAGTGAAACAAAAAAGAAAAGAAAAATGAAGTCGCTACTCCCTATAGGCCGTTTGAAATTTCACAACACGACCCTGTCACCCCTCCAACTGTACCTACTATCAGTGGAAAGAACAAAAGCCCTCAAAAGCTTTTTCACTGGCAAACAATATTGCTTCATCATGTCAGTCATTACCGTAGCATGGCTTTTGGATATTATACGAATCCTTATCTCAGTTTATTCAATTTGAATTGTGGTTTTCGCTTATTGAAGACCTCATTAGCTGCTATTGACTTAGCAAAGCGCCGTGCTGTGCTGAGGGTATTGGAGCGCAGCCTTTCTCCACTCCTGGCTTTGAATTGATCAAAAGAGTCTCTTATCTCTCACAAGAGTGAGAGGTAAGAGGATGAATGATGTTGGAGATGCAAACTCAGTCACATTTAAACACTGCCTGAGACGTTGAGAATGAGAGGCAGAGAGGAACCTGAATGAAAGAGGAAGCTTCTCATCACAGCGTTGACTGAAATCGAGTAGGAGACTGGGAAAAGGAGGAAGACAGAGAGCGTGGGGAAGTGTTTATGAGAGAAAAAAAGGGTGATCATCTGAGGAATTTCTGTGAGACGGAGGCGCTGGCTTCCAGCACATGTTTGGGCATTGTTTTGACAATAATGCCTACTCCAAAAGCAATCATGATAAGATTTATGAGTTGTACTTGTTTAGTTATGTATCTTCATCTCAAAAATTTGCCAGAAGCACTCTTTGTGCAGCATTGCAAAAAATAAATAGAACAGAATTGCGATGGGATGGACACAATAAAAACACCTGCATAGTATACTGCTATCCAGTCAAACAGCCTTGCAATGAATGCTTACTTTATGAAGTTGATATGATTGAGCTTCTTGAAGTGAATCAACACTTAACCCCTGCTTACTGTATAGACATGTATCATGTACTATATAGGTTGTATTTTATTGGAGTGTCTTTGCTGTGTATGTGAGCTGCTTGTTCGTAGGTTGGGGAGCTCGACAACTACAGGGTTTCCCCCAGGAAATTTGTTTGTAAAACGCTTCTGTTTTTCCGAACATTGCAGACTATTGGTTTGATTAATTACCATACAGCGAACATACAATGTGATCCATCAATGACAGCTAAGTTGAGTCTGACACGTCTTGTCTTGTGATTAATTTGGTTACTGCATAGTTGTCTAAACAATAGCCTAACTCATTACAGACATTGCCTTTGCTGTGTGATGTAGCACCTCTGGTTGTTTATTTAAGTGTAATCATTTCTGCTGATATCAGAAACATTTTATTTCTCTACATCCTGCACTATCTTAAGCCCTTTGGCCTGCATGTAGCCATTGCGGTTACGCTGTAGTGCCACAGTGGCTCTCTCTCTCTTTTTCTCAGCTCTGGCTCTGCTTTCTTTATGGGCTCTGCCTTTGGGAGGTGAGGGACAATGACAGTATTGAAAATCTGCTTTCTCACAATCGTGTTTTTTACTCAGAGCCTTGCTAACACAATTCTGCAAACTTCTTGTGTCTTTACTCATCACTTATTTATCATGCATGAAAATTGTCTCCGGCCTTTGCCTCTGGCCTTGACCCTTTGACTCTGTGCTGTTTGTTGCTTGTCATGTTGATGTGTGAACTAAGACTAAATGCACTGTTCCATTATAGGGGTAGGTAAACATATGCTTTAGTTGCATGCATTAATAAGTCATTAATCATCATTCGTAATCAACAGAATATGTTTTTCTTTTGATGCTTGTTTAACAAATGACTTTTTTCTACTGTAAAGGTGTTGGTAATGTCTTGACATAGCAGTCCAGTGCACACACTCAGAGATCTTGTCTGTTGTTAAGTGTTTTTTAGTTTTAGTTTAGTTGCTCCCCACTTCACAATGGCCTTAACTCCATTGTGTGAAATTGCATTAGCCTATAAAAACCACTGTAAATACACAATTACACCACGTTAGTTCTACATTAGCAATCTCCTCTGCTACATACTGTAGTCAAGTACACACCAGCTGGCATCAAACCCTTTCAATGCCAGATCTCTGCTCAGTACAGGATGGACAGATGTTGTAGCCAGACTCCTCCAGATGTTTCATAGTTCTGCCCCATAGCACACCTTCTGACAGCTGGCTGGCACTGATGGTCAAGCAGGCATAGAGAAAGGGCATATTCCCAGGCAGTGACAATAAATCTGCACAAGCTACAAGAGGCTTACCGTTTCTCCAAATCATTGGAGAAGACAGTAAAGGTTCAGAAAGTAACAGCAATAATAGATCATTTGCTTTGTTTTATGCCTTAAACAAGTGAAGAAACCCATCAAATCAAAAGCAGAATAAACAGAAATGTTTGGCAAAAGCTGCCCTGTTGTGCTTGACCCATCATGACGTGACCTAACAATTTTGATAGCGCAAATGCCGTGCAAACAGCGTGGGAACTTGATCGGGCCAATTGTTTCCAGAGCGTCGGAGTAGACCCCTTCACAAACAGTGGATTCCTGCTGAAGAAAGGCCCCCTTTGTCGCGACTAATGCGAGTGAAATACAGTTGCTTAGCAGACATTCTTGTTGAAATCATAAGACATCTCTCACTGTCTGTCTCTATGTTCTGCCTATCTCTGTTTCTGTGTCTGAGGCATGGAGACGATGATGAGGAACAAACTTTTGTGCCCCAGAGTCATGATTTCTGCCCCATTGCCAATATACAGTAATCAGGCCAGAATGGCTTTTTTTGTAATAAAATGAGGATAATGATAGGAAGGCAATTAGATTTGGTTTGTCTTGACTTAAAAAACTAAGCATCTGTTCCATAAAAGAAAACTGGAAGTGAGATAACGGTTGTCTTTATGTAGCCTGCCTCTCTGCGTATCTCTTTCACTCTCTTGGACACAGCTATCCATCCCAGTGCAATATTTAGACTCTGTCCTCTGTGTGGGCAAGCTCAGTGGCAGTCGATCCATTTCACCCTCTTCCTCCTCCTCCCCCTGCAAACCTGCTGAAAAAGACAAACCCTCATTTGTTTTGTGTACTCCTGAGATCGATAGCAGCTCGACACTAAAAGAGGCCAGCTAAAGGGATTCTTCACTCAGTCCTAATGGAGCAGGCCGGTCTGAGCACGGAGGAGGCTGTTGGCAGGCTACAATACAGCAGTCCATACAGTGCTGCCAAGACCACAACAACATCACCTTCTCTCTGATTTCTTAAGGATTATGCCAAAGTAGGCCAGGGCTATTAAAAAACCTACTGATGATTAGGAGGGTCAAAAATGACAGACTAATCATTTGGATTTGAGTCAAATTAGCACTAACGTCCAAAGGCCAGTCAGATAGTCTGGACAGCTGTGGCATGGTTTGAGGCCCTCTTTGTCAATTTGTAATTTAGGAAATTGCTGCATTGTCTTCCCTTGGGGGTTGACTGAATGGTGAGAGCTGTTGTTTACGCTGCACATTGGCCTCCCCAGTCACTAATCAATCTTAGAGAGTCTTTAAGAAACAGAAAAAAAGCTCTTATTCTCAGTCTTTTGTTTGTTCAACAGTTCCCTCTTCTTATTTGGAATCGCTGACAGAATCGCTGCTAACAGCACAATAGCATTAGGTGTGTTTGCACACCATACCCTGTGTGTGTGCATTTGTGCAGGCACGGGTGTGAGATCCTAACTGTGTGTTTTACCTCAAAGGCTCGTGTGTCTACCTCAGCCCCTGCTCCCTTTAGAGCTGTAAGAATATCAGGCATCACCAGAAGTAACTCTGCGGTCGGCTTGATTGACGCGAGAGGCCTCACCACCAGCCATTCAAGGCACATTCTTACAGGGATCTCATATCGCCAGGGGTTGGCCCGAGCACTCCTGGTGCCTTCCAAGGAAAATAAGCGGCGTGACATCAGGGCTTTGTTTCAACGGTGAGGCCCCTTCTGTTTGTGTTTAATATCGCTCTGAGAGAAGTGGAAAGAGGGCCAGCCAATTTCTCTGGCCCCAACCGCTGAGCCTGGCGCTTCGTCGGTGAAGCGACGGTGGTCTCATGTGTCTGCAGCACAACAGTCTCTATCCCTCTCTCTCTCTTTCTCTATTGCGAACTCTTTGCTTTTGGATCTCTGGTCCCAGGAGGCTTTGCAGTTTTGACTACAGGGAAATCAGATCTCACAACACTGGGGGCCGTTTAGACTGAGGGGGCAGAAAGCAAAAACAGAGAGAGAAAGAAACAGAGATGGAGATGGAGATGTGGGAGAAGATATGAAGAGTGATTTTGGAACAAAACTGAGAGACAGAAGAAAAAGGGAGATTCAGAGGGAGATCAAAAGGAGGAGGACAAAAGAAAGACAGAAACGTAAAAGGAGGAGGAAAGTATAAATGAGGTGAGAGTAACGAAAAATGAGAGGGAAGCATGAAAGCAGAAAAGAAAGACAGAGAGGAGGGAGTCTTAGTGAAGGCCAGCCACGTCTGGGTGGTTTTCCTGAGGACAGGCTCTTTGATACTCCAGCACTCACACTCCAATGCATTTAGACAGGGGTTGACAGTGGTTACAGGCAGCGGTTTGTCTGGCCAGCTAGCTTTGATTTAGAAGACCCTGGACTGTGGACTGAGTATTTGACTCTTTGATTTTTGTTGGATGGAAAATCAATATTTTTTTGTTGCTACATTTAATGTTTTCATCCAACCCTAAAGGCAGATGGCTTATACTTTCCAAATCTTTTTTTTTTTTTTTTTAGTTTTCTATTATTTTTACACTATTTTCAAGTGTTTTTCAATTGACTCATGCTCAAGATGTAATTGCAGTATGACTACACCTACTTAAACATGATTGTCCACTATTGTCTCTGGGATTAAAGTTAGTGAAGAAACTCAATTGTCTGAACTGTTTACGTAAGGACTAACCATATGTGACAAGATTAGTCTCAAGTGCTTTTTGTGGCTCATAAAGTATTGTTTGCAATCATAATTTGATTAGATTTTATTTGACTATTGCCATTTAAAATTACAGCTCTGTTGTCAAAGCCAAGACTTTAAAAAAAGGTTAAATATTCAGGACAACAAAAATGTAATGCTATGTGGCTTATTTCCATTGTGGTTCACATTGTTTTTTGAAAAATGAAGGAAATCAGCCTTTTATTGTTACCAATACTGAGCCAGGCATTGTCTAAAAAGCTAATTTACACTCTCATATTTGTGCAGAACCAAGTATTAGACATCCAATTTTGTAGATAGTCAATATTAAACTTAAGGAGGATTCAAGCAAAGCATTCAAGTTTCTTTAGCTATTGTCTGGATTTATTTCTAGATGCAAATTGATATACAAGCTGCTCCCAGCATCTGTTGAAAGAATAAGTGTCAGTGATGGATTGTAGATAATTTAAAATAAAAATGTTTTGTTGGAATGCCTCCCTGATCGTGATAAATACTCGTCCCCTCAAACAAATCTTCCATTTGTGTGGGACACTCATGTCAACTTTAGATCTAGGTGTGTGTGTACACGCACATTCGTTTCCATATGAGTGCTGTGCATGTTTGGCTCAGACACACACCCATCAAACCTCAAAAGATGCGAGCAGTACCAAGGAGAGGATACAGCAAAATAACCCACAACAGGATGGGGGGGGGGGCAATAGAAGAGAGGAGAGAGAATGAAAGAGGAAAGCCAGTGACTAGCTGCTGGCGTGCGATGTTAATAGCCTGTCGGTTTGCTGCTTTCTTCCCTTTTTGCAGCAGCTGTATGCCGCCCAGCTGGCAAGCATGCAGATCTCACCAGGAGCCAAGATGAATCCCCTCCCGCAGGTTCCCAACTCCTCTGGTCCCCTTTCCCCTTCCGCCCTGAAGACTGAGAAGCGAGCATCCAGTCCTGTCGCTCAGATTAAGGTGAGTTGTTTAAATGAGTGAGTGTGAGAGATGGGTTGATGGACCAACAAGTAGTAGGCAAAGACAACAGCACCATGGAGAAAATTTACTATATTCAAGAAACAAGTTACTGCAAATTTGATGAATGTATAAGGGATATGTATGGGAAAAAACAGGGTCTCTATGGTGTGTAAAGACAAAGGAAAGAGTGGGTTCAGAATATGAATATGATGATAGGAAAACACACAAGAATAATAATGATGATGATCAGTGCAATTAAAAGTGAGAGGCTGGACATGCACAACGATCTGTGCATGCCCCAGTACTCTTCAACGGCAATTAGAAAGAGCTTATTTAAAAGTCACACACTGAAACACACACACAACACACACACACTCAGAAACTGAGACTGGCGCTGGCTGCTGTTTGGCAGGAACCCAGACCCCTTCACTAGAGAGAGCGTACGCCTCATCTTTACTTGACGATGAGGCAGTAATGGAAGCCATGTGTGTGTGGGGCACAGCTGCAACCGGCGTCACAATAGACCGGCGTCAGAACTCACCACACTCAAACAGTAGTGCTGTGCCCTCCAAACTCCCCACCCTCCGCTAACCCCCGCACACTCTCAGCCCACCCCGCACTTTGGCATGCCACACACAGCCTAACCCGCCAGTCAGGCTGTGGGGACGTGCGGGAGTTTTTTTCTTGTTGCTAGTTCTGCTTTTGTAGGGATTCCTTATGTGGATCAATGTAGTCGTGAACTTTGATTGAAATTAGATAAATCGCACAAAGGCGCCATTGTTTAGATAAGAAAGTACACTGCAACTTTTATTTCCTGTCAGGTTCGTAGAGGTTAGCAGTGGAATTAATTTATTGAAAAGCAAAAACCTGATAGGGATGACTGATCAGTCAGTAGGAGCATCACGAAAGTATAAAAAGCACTTTAAGGGATACTTTGGACAAAATTGGAAATCAGTGGCTGTGGTCAGCTTGAATTCATTCAATTACCCTTCCAAAGGTGACCCATTTTCACAGTAGAAACATATAGTTTTGCTAAAATATTGCTTTATACATAGTGTCTGTTTCACACTATATACTATCCAAAGCTTCTACGTAAGTAGTGTATTTAGCAAAGCAATATTGGTCAACTAACGATTGCTTGGAACATACTGTGCCTATGGATAGACATAGGAGAAGTGGATTATACTGCATGAGTGAGAAGTTGGAATGCATGGTTTGATACATTTTTTCTGTCTAGAAAACATTGTCACTATTGAAATCCTTCATAACTGAATATTAACAGACTGAATGTGGTGTTGTCTGCTAATGAGGTAACTAATCTTTTTACAACCACCTTTAAAGCCAACAGGTGGAGGTGGTGTTTGGCTCTCAAAAGATGTTGTGTGGAGAATTTGCTTTAGGCATGTGGTTCCCAACCTGGGTGTCCTGACCCTCTCAAGGGGTCACAAAACATAAATTCAACCACACAACATAAATGTAATAAATGTGTTGAATTCCTCATATAACATTTGCAAAGTCGATTTTTGGAAACCTACATTATTGACATCCACGTTGGCTTGCTAGCAGTTTTCTTCTTCCTTGCCTTTGTTGCTGCATTATTACGTTTCTTCGTGCATTACTGCCACCGAATGTGGATCACTGGAATAGCGTGAAACCATTGGCAGACCTGCGTGCATGATCCATTAAACACTTTTGTGTCCGTTCTATTAACAGGAGGAAGGATCCACACAGCCACTGAACCTCTCAGCCAGACCCAAGACAGCCGAGCCTCTTCGCTCTCCGACGTCCCCGACACAGAGTCTGTTCTCCGGAAACAAGAACAGCCCCACAGGCATGGGCAAGGGCCGCATCCCAAGCCCCATCGGCAACATGGGCAGGAACACCTCTCTGGGTAGGTAACAAACACATACATGCACTTTAACACCAGTGTTGCCTTTACCACTGGGTAGACAGGATGGGCCACCTAGCTTAGCAGCACTGCTACTCTGCCTAAAAGAAGTACATTAGCATTGGCTTTATTGACATTTTCAATAAGAATCACATGCTCTAAATGCTGCTTCACCATGCCAAGAAAAAATTCTGAGGGGAAACACTGACGTACTCTACACATACATACTCTCTCACACACATACACTTTCTTACACCACCGTATTGTCCACATTTGTACTGTACATCCATGCAGAGCAAACACGTCCTCACTCCAGTGTAAAACTGTGCCTTTCCCTCAACCGGAAAAACAAAAACATCACCCACCCAAACACCTCCCTTCTCCCCGCCACACACAGACAGCAGCGTTGCATGCGCCTGATAGACTGCAGACACCTCAACACCACGAGGAGACCTGTGTGTGTATTTGTGTGTGTCTGTTTGTGTTTTACAGGAGTCCAAAGCCCTGTATTTAGCCCCAATGAAAACCCCGGCAGCGGAAGCAGTGAAACCCAGCACACGTTATTTGGTTTTTAAGAGCTTCCTCACATCATTGTCTGCCCGCACTAGACCTTTTATGCCCCTACCTCTGCTATCTGTTATTAAGGCCAATCTAAACCCTCTCATTATATCCCCCCAGAAAACAATTTCGCCATCTCCTCTAGAGTCACTTGCGTTCCCTGCAAAGTTATTTTTTGCCAATCTTAACGGCCACCCAAGCATACAGTGCTTCCTACTTGTCTGCTAATTAAACGAGGAGGGCGACGGAAACTTTGCATCCTTTTATTTATTTATTTTTTCTTATTCTTCAAATGTGCACATAAACGGGGGGGTGGTCTGTCATGTTTAAACACAAGTGGACTGGAAAACAACTTTAGCAACATTTGGCCCCGATAAGATATTGGAAAAAAAACATTTTTTATACAGATGTTTAAATAGTATTTCAGAGTTGTATGCAATCATTCTGAATTTTTGGTTTTCAGCACTTACACTTTGTTTTCAAAGCTCAATAGTGTTTATGAAGGAGCATGAAATCACACACATTCACCAAACTGGGTTCTTCAGGTGTTAGAGTTGTGGTTCAACAGCATCTGACTCAAAACCCTCTGGTTTGTCAAAACCAACAATTAAAGAATACTTTCAAATCTGAATTTATAAACCAGTTGCTATGCAGCTCTTTGAAAACCGCAGACTTGGATGCATAAAAGCATAGTTCAAATGTTAAACTATTTTACAATGGTGCCATATAGAACTTGTCTGACAGGTTATCTGTGATGGCACAAGTCTCAAGAAACATTTTCTGGTATTTGTTTTGTAAAGTTAGAACGAGTTTTGTTATTTCACATGAGAGATTTCTTTATTTGTGTTTTTCTCTGTCCTCTTCTCACTAGTTTGAAGTGATATCATATACATGTGGACCCAAATCAGAATCTGATGACAGTTGTAGGGTTTTTGCTCATGTTGCCAGGCTCAAATCCAATCAAACCACTTATTAAAAAGATTGGCTAAGTTTTTGAGTAAATAAACAGAACTAAAGCTGTTTTTTTTTTCAAATTGAAACTTAAATTGTTTCAGTCATTAATACTTGAGGCTGATAAAAAGATAAATTACCATCATTGTAAAAATTAACCCAGGCCTCTTGTATTAAAGCCACATGCTCTTTACTTTGCTTTCCTGTCCTGCCAGTTAAAGTGACAGACAGTTGTCCCTCTGTCCTATTCAGACATCCTGTCCAGTCTCAACTCCACGGCGCTGTTTGGGGACCAGGATGCTGTGATGAAGGCCATCCAAGAGGCCAGGAGTATGAGGGAGCAGATCCAGAGGGAGCAGCTCCACCACCATCAGCAGCAGCATCAGCCGGGACACCAGAGTCTGGAGGCCAAACTGTCTGCCCTGAGCAGCATGACCCTCAACAACGGCAACAAGGTTAGAGGGACAGACAGATCACATGTCTACATAAGAAGATGCACAGATACACATCACTCATAAGGTCTATAAGAATCACATGGTCTAAATGCAGTTTTCAAAGGCATTTTCTTTCATGTGAAGACAGAATTCTGATTGAAGCGCTGTTGGGTTGGCATGCACATACACACATAAACTACACAAATGCAAGGACGTACATAATGTACAGTGCATGTGACACACACCAACAGGCAGTGGGGGACAGTGACAAGTACTATACTTTTTTTAGGTACAATTTCAAGATACTGGCACTTGAATATTTTCATTTTATGCTTCTTTATACTTTTCACTCCACTATTTGTCAGCTATAGTTACTATTTACTTTGAAGATTAAGATGTCACATACAAAACATATACATATAAATCAGCTTTTAAAATATGATGCATTTAAAGATTAAAGCACTCAATACTGTATTTAAAAAGTTCAAAGTAGCTCCACCTGGACCAGGTAAAACTGTAAGATGCTCTTTACATGTTAATGCCTCAGTAATAATAATTTAACACTTTAAAAGGGGCCATTTTGCTTCATAAGTATATTAACTTATGATACTTGTGTACATATTGCTGATAATAATTTTGTATTTTTACTTAACTGCGCAGGAACAACTCAGCAACACTAATTGCCTTGCTCCAAGAGTCTGCACTTTAAAGGAAGCTGTCTCCAACACAGAAATTGCAAAGTAAAAGTACACAACACAATATCATAAACATTTGAAACCATCAAACAAACTTCTTGGATTCTGAGATTCTAACTTCAAAAAGTAATTTTATGTTTCCCAAGGAATATCACCCCCTCTTGGTCCCATTTACTCGAGCAACTATTTGGCAGTAAACTCTTTCTACATATTTTTAGATATAAGTAAATTTTTGAATGCAGGACTTTTACTTGTAATGGAGTATTTTCACAATGTGGTATCATTACTTTTCCTTCAGTAACTGATGTGAACACATCTTCTAAAATGTGGTGAGGAGAAAAGGGAGTGTATCTATTTTGCATTTATCCTTATACAGCATTCAGATCCATGTAATATTCTCTCTTACTCCTTCGCGCGCGCACACACACACACACACCTCTGCAGATCTCCAAACTCCTCACTCCTGTGTTACATTTTCTCCAGTATTTCATTGGCTGAGTGTTCAAGGTTTTTGCTCAGCTCGGGCATGAGTCTGAAGAATATTCATGGATGATATTTGGTGTAGTTTGGCTCGGGCTGCAACTCTTGAGGACTACTCTTTTCTCCTCTCATCTCCACGGCCACCCAGAAGCCAACAGCTTTGAAGAGGGAGCAGCTGGGCCAATGACAAGTGATGGTTTTGGTGTGTGTGTGTGTGTGTGTGTTTGTGTGCCTGCCTTGACTGAGACTGAGTGGGTGTTTTTTTGGAGAAGAGATGGTGTTCACATTAGTGTGTGTGTGTGTGTGTGTGTGTGTGTGTCCGTGTGTATATAATGGAGTCAAGCTCTCCACTTGCCCTGGAGGGGGGATCCCGGCCTCTGGGTTTTAGCCCAATTAAAGGGCCCTTCTTGGGAAGGACCCCCTCCATGCTCACCTCTTCCCCGCTCATCTCTCCCCCTTGGGCTGAAGGAGACAGGACCTTTGTACCAGGATCTCATATCCACAGGGAAATCCATATTCCAAAACATCTTCAATCAGTCTGATCAGCCAATCACAGATTTCAGGGATCAGACATTCAGTAAAATAGGAAACATGGTTAGACCGGCTCTCCTGCGCAATTGATCCCATGTTGCTTGCAAGGATGAGGAGAAGGAGGAGGAGAGGAACTCATGAATATTTTAGGGGTGGAGACTTTGAACTCACCAACCCCAAGTAGGTCATGATTGGTGCACTCCAAGGATAGGCTGTTTTGAATTTTTTGGACTTGTTTGCCTTGCATCTTCAGCAGGAAAACATCCAAAATCTGGCAAAATATATCTCTGCTGTACATATCCTCAGTCCCAAGTTGATTTTTTTATAAGTCATTATACTAGTAAACACTGAGAAACTCATAAACATAAATTATACAACAGCCTATACTAATAAATTGTTTATTAAGATTTAATGTGAGTTGTCTGCTGCAGGTCCAACAAAAAAATCCTACCGATGTGCTTAAAAGAGCTTTTTGCACAAAGTTAACTCTGAAATGATCACAGAATAAGGTGAGTGTATTGCAGGGAGAGCCCTACATGTCTCTCAAGCTCTATATTTTCCAACTTTATAAGAACAAAACCAGAGCAATGCAGTAATTTGGTTTATAGCTCCATGCCTCCTAATAAAAAGCTAATTTGGAAAGTCTCAAAGTAATTGTTTCCGGTTCGAGAACGACAGCAGGCCTTGGTGTTTGTTGTCAGTTTGTTATTCGTTACCTAACAACAGCAGCTCAAAGACTCTTTCTCTTAGCTTTAAATACATAATTTTTTCTTTGGGAGGGAGACTTTTTTTGTGTGTTTTTTTTTTCTAAAGCGCTCAAAGGCTTTGCTCTGTCTTAAACAATTCATGGATGGAACTTGCTGGATACTGCGAGTGTGACTCACCCGCTCCACCTCGGGAGGCAGCGAAACCAGCTCTTTTTCTTTACCTTGGATTTGTGTGTTGTTTTCTGTTCGTCGAATAAATTTGTTACTCAAATCCTCCCCTTAGAAACTTTGAAGCTCTGCCTAAGACTCTTTGTTTTATGACACACAGCACATTAGGCCTCTTTGGAGGGAATGAGACAACTGCCTTAAAAGGTATCTCAGTGTAGTATTGGATGTTGAGCTATTTGTTGCCTGCGCTGATTCGACTCATTCGGAGTCGTCGCAGTGACGTCTGAGTGTGTGTGTTTGTGTTTATTTTGCTTTCTGTTTGTGTATTTTTGTCCCACAGCATTCATTTCAAGCATAGATGACATAGACATTTCCTTAAGAGCTGAAAGTGATCCTGAGCTCCTTTGTGTGTGTGTGTGTGTGTGCGTGTGCGTGTGTCCTGGCTCTACACTGGCCTTGGCCATGTTAATGTCATTATAGCTGGTGTACAGACGAGAGGCCTGGCCAGTTAGTGGCATTGTTGAGTATCACCTTACGCTTACGTTGCTTCCAGCTGGCCTGCGGCTGCCAAAGCTCACTGAAATAGCCACCGTGTATGACTGTGTGAGTATGTGCATGTATGTGTGTGTGTGTGTGTGTGTGTGTGCGTAAAAGACTGTGTGCACTTTTTATTTTATCTAAACAGCCACAAAACACTCATAAAACCCACTTAAAGGACAACACCAAGTTTTTGAGACATTGGCACATTACGCTGCTGACATGTTTTGGATGAAAACACCAAAATGAACCATGTGTCCCTGGTAGATTGTTTACTCATGCTCCAACTCATTAGAATACAAAGTGTTAACATGTAGAAGTTCTAAGTCTGCATGGTAACTTATCTTAAAAGTGTGACAGCTTTGCACAGGAACTTGGTAAAGTTTACATGAAATATGATAGAAAAATAATACACTGCTTCGAACCACAAGGGACTACTTTTCCTGTTTCCATCGGAGGGGAACATGGTGGGTGATGGCAGACTAAGTGCAGGTAAATCTACAGGCCAGATAAGAAGGAACACAAACAGTTTTTGTGGCTCTAAGATCTGTTTTCTCACTTTGGATGATGCTGGGTATGCACACAATCACTCAACAGCCGATTCTGAATTACAAGCATGTGGGACATGTGGATTTTTTTGGTGTCTGTGCTCGCATAATTAGTTAAGTTGACCGAAGGGCTTACGCGCAGAAACATGCTCTTTTCCTTTAAAGCTTTGAGCAGATCCCTCAGCAGCTTTACAAAAGTGTTTGGGGTTTGGACACGGTCAGAAATTTGAATTTGAAATTGAAATTTTAAAAAGTATTTGTTTATTATTTATTTTGGCGTGTAGAAAAATAGGAAAATACCTTCACAAAACAAAAATTAAGTAAATAATCTAAACAAATGGACACAATACAAAATTTCATTGACCAAAAAAGTGAAGGTTGAAACTATACAGCTACCCTTCATTACAAAATCTATTTGCCATCAGAAGTTAGAGTGAACAGAAGTTATATTGTCCTTACCACACTATTTATAAATCATCATCATACATTTGTATACTTGGTAATTAAATTGTTTTAAAAGTTTAACTTAAAAGTTTCCCACAAAGTATTCAATAGCCCTCACCCTTTATTTCTTGAACATGCACATTCCGCTCAGACTCAGAAGTTTTGTATACTTTTAGCAAGTATTTATTCGAACTTTTTATACTTTTGTATAGTTTTGAAATTTACCAGATCTCTAAATTTTAGAGTCTTTAATTTAATGTAGCCCATTACAGAAAAATGTCTTTTGTCTGTATCCTGTTGAATAAAGTTGGTCTACATGCTTGAAGTTTCTGTTGATAGAGCAGAATAAGTCTGGAAGAAGGCGAGGAGGGAGGAAATGGTTGTATAGAAGTTTATATTGGCTCTGCTGGTGAATTTGGTCTTTGTAGGAAGCGAGCCTGTGAAACCAACAGCTCAGACAGTTCCAAGTCTTGATTAAAGATTGACGTAATGTTTCTGTATTTGAAGCCTGAATGATAAACATTATAATAATGTATACTACAAAGCTGAGTCTGGCACCTGCAAATAGACTGTTGAGTGTCAGCTTCTTTGGGGTTGGAGCCTCAAGGGATGGAGGGCTGGTGGGCTGGTGGTGGTGGGGTGTTAAGGGCTATGAATAGGAGGAATGGTGAAAAGGAGAAGGAGTGGAGGAGAGAAAAAAAACAGAACAGGGCTGACTGACAGCTCTATCGGCACATAGAAAAGTCTGGAGCAGGAAAGACAGAAAGAAAGATGAAGAAAATAGGACGAGAGAGGGAACGCTGGGAGGGGGACTAAGGAGGTTGCCAAACTTGATTGGTCCGGGAGGAGACAGTAAACGGTTGCGGGTCAGCTGGAGGCACGCCGTGCTGGCGGTAGGCGAGTTGTAACTGTGGTAATGAGCTCAATACGGTGTGGATTAAAAAAAAAACTGTTTGGAGCGTTACCCTAGCAACGGTGGAGAGACGCAAATGCCAAGAAGAGGAGAGACCAGGCGGAACAAAAAGAGTCGGGTGTCTCTTAAATTTAGAAATATACATTCAGCAGCAATATTGGGCTGTAGACCCAGTGAAAGCAATAGTGTTAAACACACTGTAACAGCACAGATGTGATTTGTTTCTGTGGTACTTGTTTGTACAGATTCAGTGTTTTAATGTGAATGTTGCGCTCCTCTTTCTTACTGTTTTTGTAATTTAACTTGATATTTTTAATTAGTCGTCAATTTCAATCACCCACTTGGTTTAATTTATCTTTTTCTCTGCACATGTCCTCCTTTGTGTTTCATTAATTTAGTCCTTGATTAGTCAACTTTTCTGCTTTGAAGTCAAGTGTCACTCTTTTTGCTCCAATTCAGACTTGGGTTAAATAGTAATGTAATATCGAGCAGATAAAGTTTTTTTTCCCCCGAAAAGTTTGATTCCTCTTCACTGTAATTGTCTGAGCATCAGTACACCCAAACCTCTGACACTGACTGTTTTTAACCAGGTAATCTCTCTGTGATGAAGAATCTATGACAAAAAAAGTATTTAGAGGACCACAATCCAATAGTGTACACAATACAAATGGAGTCTCATGAAAGAGAAAGTCTATAATGCTGCTCCAAAAGGCAGCAGTCCAGTATCAAACCAGCAGGCACGCAGGCCAAACCTATTTCAATCTTGACTAAACAAAGCAAAGACAGCTCCTTATTGCATTTGCCACAAGAACTTTCAAGTAGACCAAAAGTAGACCAACCGCATGGAGTATTTGCAAATTTTGACCCAGGTCTGCTGTTAATCTGTATTTTGGATCAGTCTACCACTATTGATGCTGTCCTAGTCCATTTTCCAAAACCCTAACTCTACTGCGCATTAATTTTCCATCGGTCTCCTCCCATTTACCAGGAACATTCGTACATCTCTAACTACTTAGGATGTTTGGAAATTATGCTCTATAGCGCATCTAATAGCAATACAGAGCATCTAAACAAAATATTGCAAAGCAGTCATGTTTAGCATCATTTTGAGAACTACAGATTTAATCTACGCTAACTTTTAGTTTAAGAGCACCAAACTTTGACTTCCAGAAGTCTGAAAGCATCATCATGAGCAATAGTCGCTTTCCCCAGGCTATTGTTTAGCACTACAAGCTTAAAAAGAACTTTTGACTGGACTTGAGGCTTATTCTTGTCTTTGGACTAGTTTTCCATTTCACTCCTCTTTCCACTCTCCTTTTTCTTTTTCTCTCTCTGTCTCTCTCTCTCTGTCTCTCTCTCATTCTCTCTTTTCTTTAGTCCTTTGTTAGGCGGTTGCTTCCTGCGGTGAGCATGGCACTGCCCAGGCACATGTTCTGTGGTGGGCCTGATTACAGTCCTGCCGTAGTGCTGACATTGGCCCGCGCCGACTCCTCATCTATAAACACACACACACACACACACGCATACACACACGCACACACATACGTACACATACATGCTGGCCTCTAAGTTCCACCAACTCTGCCAGTGGCTACCGCGGCATGACTTCACCCGGCAACCATTCCTTGCGTCAAACAAAATGCCTCTGTCACCAGAAAAAGGAGGCGAGCGGAGAGGGAGGGAGGGGAAGGCAGGGGAGAAGAGAACAGAGGAGAGGAGGAGTGTAGATGTGCGGTAGCTGTGCGGAGGGTTCGATGTTTTCCACCACAGTTTGGGAGCGTGGTGGGGTAATTTTAGCTGGAAGGCCCCAAGGCAGGCTGCTTGTAGAAGTTATTTGTCTCAGAAGTGGAGTGGCAGGCAGAAGGCACAATCAGAGAGAGCACATGATGATGAGAGGTTGGGGAAGGGACTGATGATTAGCAAGGGTTTGAAGGTGACTTTTCTATTAACTTATCGTATAACCAACATCATGACTCATTTCCCTCAGATACTGTAAAAAAAGTCGTGAAACTGCATCAAAATAAACTGCCCATTTTTGGGGTTTTGCTGGACTTTTCTCCATGCCAACTCAAACCAGCAATTAGTTTTATTGTCATAACCATCAAAGTTATCCCTAGTGACCCAATTTAAAAGATGCCAGGCATACACAGGGACTTGATCCAGATATTAACCAATAAGAACTGAATAGGAATTGAAAACCTTTTTTGGCAGCTCACGTCACATTTCTCAAACTTCAGCAACACTGCAGCCACATCATACATATTCAACTTCAGCTTCAAATGACCTTTCATATATTTTCTTGTGTTGCAGGAGCGGCTGCACTATGAGACGCTGAGCCAGCACCTGGGCAAGCTCGGGGAGGATGCTGGGAAGATGGTCCACCGAGTCATTGACCTGACGAGACCAGAAGATCTGGATGGTAAGCACCTCTGTTGCCTAGCTCTGTGGTGTTCTTGCCTTATTTTTCTTCCTTTTTTCCTCTTTTTCTAGCACTCTCCGCTTGGTTTGTTGAATTTGGTGCTTTTCTGACTCTTGCACTCCCCGTTGTTAGTTGCTTATAATCTTGGTAATTCAGAAATCTATGCAGATGTACAAAAGACATGATAGTAAGTGGAAGGCTAGAGGGATATAAAAGGAAGGAGTTGTTGGAGTTTTGAGAAGCAGAGTTTAAGTTAAAAACAGTCACATCCTGTTCAGACTAAATTGATACCAGTGACCCTTAACTCTGTGGGCCCAGCATAGAAGAGGCCCTACTTCTGGGGGTCTTGCATCTCAGAACTCCACAATAAAGAAGAAGGCATCTTCCAGAAAGCCAGAATATGCAGGTATTCAGCAAATACAAATATTTATTGTGCTCTTCAGCAAGCTACAGTGAAGGACACCCTTAACAGCTAAACAGAGTGTTCAATGTCAACATTTTACGCTCTTGAAAAATTTTACACTGTTATTATTCCTGCAAGTAAATGACAAGAGGCTGAAGTCTCCTCCTTTATTACAGGAGTGTTTGTGACATATGATCCCACCCAGTACAAGTATGCAAACAAAAGCAGGTGAAGACAGGGAACAAGTCTGTTGTAGTTTATAGTCTATGAAGCTTACTGCAAATAACAATTCTCAAATCTTTAGTGAATGATAACAAGAATTGACTTCATGTACTTTGTATTCCATGCTGTTTGCAGATACTGTTGCATAAAATACAATAACCACAACCTTTTCTGAATGTAGTTTAAGGACACTGACTTAGTGTTAAGGTCTTTTTTTTCTCCCAACCCACCTGTTACTCATAAAGCACCACTGTTTACAGGCGACGAGGAGTTGAGGAGTCCTCATTGTGGATTAGTTTATAATCAGAGGAGTAAACACAACAGCATAGGCACTGAGATACTATTAGGCAGAAGCAAACTGACCGTGGTGTGTATACTTCATGTGTGTTTGTGTGAGCATGTTGAGGGCATCCCAGCAAGACCCCCGTCAGACTTTTGTTATACGTTTGTTATACATCCTCTCCCAAGAAGGCAAAGGGGCCAGAGGGGAGAAGAAGCAAACAGGAAGGGCTCATCCTTATCACTGCAATGTCCTGCATTTCAAGTGTGAAAGTATGAAAGATGAACGTGTCAATGATGGACATATAGAGAATGTTGTTCCTTTGTGTCACACAGGGAATAATATGACAGAGGCACGAGTGTTCAGGGAGGCGCGGGGCAGGAACAACACCGAGCCCCACATCAAGAGGCCCATGAACGCCTTCATGGTTTGGGCCAAAGACGAGAGGAGGAAGATCCTGCAGACCTTCCCCGACATGCACAACTCCAACATCAGCAAGATCCTAGGTGAGATTTTATAGATATAAAATTAATATAATATAATAATATAATCTTTGACAGGAGAAAGAGCGTTCAACACTAAACCTAAACCTCATACAAATTCCAGGCATGAACCTTCTACTGTTAGTGTTCTGCTTTTGGAGGATTCTCCTCATTTTTTATCTCCTTCTGAGAATATTTGGTTTATATGTAGTTGGGATGAATTATTTTTGGTTTTTATTTTTCCCAAAAAATGTATCTGTGTTTCTGTCGAATATTAGAAAATGGGAGAAAAAAATCAATAATATAAAAATTCTGATGAAAATAGAATTTTAAAATGACCTCTTTGTAGTTTCTTAGACATGGGCATGTAATCAGCAGCTTATTTGCATGTGCCCCCCATTTTTCTCTAGACTTTGTTACTGGAAGCATTTTCTGAGCTGAGCTTGCCACAAGAGGAACTAATTTACTATAAACTGCGGAAATTAGTTTCTTTTCCTAGCGAACTCATCACCTTTTGGATGCACTGGGACATAAAATCAGGGTGAAAATCCAGTTTAAGCCAGTCTTTCTGTGTTTTTTGTTGTGAAAATTGGTTAATAAAAAAACAAACAAAAATGATGACCATTACATGCTGGGCAACAACACCTTACAGACACACACACACACACAACTCATCAACAAAAAACTATTTGTGACTACAGAAGTGGTTTAGCCTCCTTCCACTATCTTGTTCAAAGACACAGTGCATTTGACAGTTGATGGTCCTCAAACCTGTACATTTTTTTCAGGGCAGCCTCTCTGCTCATTAGGTTACCTTGCAACTACATTCTACAGTTCACAGGGTTTCTTACCAGCAAGCTGTGGACTATAAGAAGGACTAGTGTGTTTTTAAACCTGGAACACTTCATACACAGAGCTCCACTGTGTCAGCCTGACTAGTGTGATGGATGCATTCAGTTAAAAAGTCGCTGTGTTGATACTAACCTCCTCGACACAGATAGCCATTCACACGGTGCAGAGCATAACGGTTGTTCGTGAAATGTGCTTAAGACCTCCACTGTCCGATGCAGGGCTCCAGTGAGCGTGAGGGTTCCCGAATGTAAATGCTCCTCCTGAGCAACATTAACAAATTGCTTTTTCTTAGGTAGGTCTGTGTTCCTGACTTGGAACTATGAATGGGTTCTGATAAAGGGGTGTTTTGTGTTTGACGAAATGCTTCCTGCATATATATAATGTATCAGTTGTGCAAACATTCCACTGAGAGAATCTAAATTAATTTATTTCCTTATTATGATGAATTGTAATAGTTAAATTATTTGATTTAAAGTTGTGTTTGAATAGTAAGATCCTGTTGGCAGGAAGCATTAAAAATTATTTTCCAGTAATTTATCAAGCCTCTTTGGCAATATGAGAACAAAAAGCAGAATTTAAAGTGCACGATTGTGTATGTGTATATGACTGCATGTGTACAATGCATGTCTCTCCAACATAATAACACAGCTGGACTTTTGGGAGTGGGTGGCAGGCTTAAAGAAATTCCTCTCTGTTTCCTGTGTCACAAAAGTACAAGACTAGTTTGTGATAAACCTTGATAAACAGAGAAGCGAGGCGGAGTGTGTATAATCAGTTGTCAGAGTGCCTCGCAGATGTGCTGCGTTCCTGCGGTAATGGCCCTGTCCACTTGTTCAGAAGGTTGTTTTACAGGGAAAAATGAGAAGTACACAATGTATCATTCTTCTTGAGCCAAGAAGGAGCAGAGTGTAATCCACTCTTGATTTTAAACAGCCTCCTTGGTTAAAAACTTGATGGTGTCTGTTCACATAACAACATCCAACTTTAAGACACCACCAGAAATGCTGGTCATTTTATTTATATACCAGGGCTCTGTGACTCTTTTGTATGATTGAATTAATGTGCTGCTGAAATGACAGTACTGTATGTTAGCATTGTCGGATCACTGATTCACTGCTCATTACATCTTTTTTTTTTTTTACCACAAACTCTTTGCTCAACCAGTATCATCTAAATGTAAGGAAGTTTAAATTTTGTCACTCCCTAAAGTCTGCAATGTTGGTTTCTCACATACATATATATGTTTTACAACAAAACTAAGTAAAACAAAATCAAAAACTAAAAAATAAACAAAAATAAAATCTCAATTATTTACTCCAGGCTCTCGCTGGAAGTCCATGACCAACCAGGAGAAGCAGCCATACTATGAGGAGCAGGCCCGCTTAAGCAAGATCCATTTGGAGAAATATCCCAACTACAAGTACAAGCCACGGCCCAAGAGAACCTGCATCATTGACGGCAAGAAGCTGCGCATCGGAGAGTACAAACAGATGATGCGGTCACGACGTCAGGAGATGAGGCAGTTCTTTGTGGGGTGAGTACCAGCGTCAGCAGAAAAGTTTCTAAATAAGTGCTCACACTAGTTTGAAACAAAACTGCAATGTTACGACCTTTAAATGGCAGTAATGTGTAATAGTGATTTAAATCCCAGAAATAATGCAACATGAAATTAGTAACCCTCACACTCACTGAGTCTATTTTTTTTTACATTCTAAGCGAATGGTAGGGGTGAAGGTGGTGAAGAGATTCAGCCATTGTTGCCATCCTCAACTTTTACTCAGGAGACAGTTTTGTGAGACCTCAAAGATGTGCAGCTATGTTTAAACTCAACCAGACAGTTTCACGTGTAAGAATACAATGACTGCACTCATATACACTATGCAATGGAATTCTGTATGTTACAGCAACATTTTTTATTACAAGGTATATTTTCACAGAAATAGCTCGTCCAACACACTTTTCTCCATCACTGACTGCATTAAATACAATGTTAGAAGGAATTGTGCACATTTCTTAAGAGGGGTCATTGTGCATTGACAGCCACAGGCCATGGCTCACAGACAGGCTCTGTGTCTCGCTCCAGAAGACTTTGACTAATTTACTGCTGCACCTGTGATCTTTCAGTTCAGCTGGCTCTTTGATAAACATGTCATCCTGCTAGCCACACTGGCTTGGATATGTGTGTTTTAGCAAAGAATTAGCTAGATAAAAGATAAAGCATCAATATGTAAACACCAAATGTATTTGTTTTTGTTTCATAAAGGAGTTTTGGGGGCATTTCATTCAGATATTTCACAAGCAATTGCTTTGTTTCTTAGCATTTTATATGATGTCTTTTTTCTTAATGTGTCTCAGTATGAATATAAAAGAAATATTCTTAACTCCATTTGCTAGAGGTTTGTGGAGTGACCATCAGGGGTTATGGACCATTCAGGAAAGGTTTTTTCTTGCAAAAAATTTTCTTCTGCAAATCCCTTTAAACATTCGCTGAAGAGCATTATACTTTTTAGAGTCTAGTCAGTGCAGTGAAGGGAAAAACAGTGGCATTGTCTTAATAGGAACCAGCCATAGATGTGTTTAAAGCCATCACAGTGGCCTGTGTTTGAGATGGATTTACCAGAGGCCACAGCTTTGAATAGGAGCGATTTTTAATAGCTTGTCATTTATTAAATTAGGACAATGCTGGGCGCTTGCGGGCAGTGAAATTGGACACAGACAGACATAGTGGAATATGAAATGTAAGCAGATGTTTGAGAGGGAATGAGAGCGAGTCAGACGTCACGGGCTGAATGCCACATTTACTGTGTGTGGTCAAGCAAATGCAAAAACAGCTTATGATTCTCCAGGCCTGGACTTTCAATCAAAGCTAAATCAAATAGCTACTGGGAGCCAGTACACAACCAGTTTCTGGCATATTCCATATAACTTAACCAGTGTTGTTTTAAAGCGTTTAATGTGAAAATGAGTCTGTCAGAGCAGCTCATTTGAGGAGCCAGAGGGCCTGTTTGAGTGATGTGCATTTACCCTCATTCCATCTATATCTTAACAGGTTATTTAGCCGATGCTGCTGTGAGCTGGCAGGGAGAGCTCTGTGTTACGACACGCCCGGCCAGATGAGAAGCATTTCTGTTTAACTTAAGTGGCTTCAGAATTAATGTTTTGTTCAAAGCAGTTGGTTCAAAGGAGGTTATAATGAATCAGTATCTGATCAAACGCTGACCTGTCCACCTTGTACAGTAACCAGTTGATATATTAACTGTTGCTATTAAGTTTTTTTCCCACAATTTCATTATTAAAATGTTTTTTTTTTAATGTAGCCTGTTTCTTTGTCTTTGTCTTTGTGGTTTTGCGTGATAAGTCTCAACAACTATCTGACGGATTGCCATGAAATTTGGTACACACATTCACGTTCCTTCAGGATGAATTGTAATAACTTTGGTGATTCCCTAGTGCCATCATCAGGTCAAAATTTCAGTTTGTCCAATACTTTGGTTTCTGAAAAAATACATGCAAAACTAATGACATTCCCATTAGCCCCAGCTGTGCTTTGTGTTTATTAATTAATTAGCAAATGTTAGCATGCTAATGCGCTAAACTAAGATCAGCATTGTTAGCACTGTCATTGTGAGCTTGTTAGCATGCTGACATGAGCATTTAGATCAAAACACAGCTGTGCAGCCTCACAGAGCTGCTAACATGGCTGTAGATGCTTAGTCTTGTTTTGTTTTATTTGTTTTGATTTCCATACTTATATGAAATTCCATTCATTATTTGTTTTATGTTGTGTTATGGATATCAAGGTTGTTTATTGTCTATTAATAACATCCTTACCTTACTTTTTTCCCTTCCTTTCTTCTCTTTCCTTTCTTTGTTTCTCAGGCCTCAGCCACCAATTCCTCTCGGCAACAGTCCGGGTGGTGTAGGAGTTTACCCAGGCGCCATAACCATGGCAACAACAGCCACACCATCCCCACACCTGACCTCAGACTGCTCCAGCAACTCAGCCAGCCCTGAACCCACCATCCCCGTCATTCAGAGCACATACAGGGTGAAGTCTGAGCCTGGCGGAGGCGGAGGCAGCAATGGCGGTGGGGTTGGAGCCTTGGATCTGCCCAGCGACCCCACCAACGGAGACGACGACATGGACATGTACGAGGACTTTGAGGACGAGCCCAAGTCAGACTATAGCAGTGACCACGAGACACGGGAGGCCGTCAGTGCCAACTGAGTGTGCTCAAGGTGTCAGTTGTAAAAAGAGAAAAAAAAAAAACACTCCCGTTAGAGACACTTTTTAAAAACACAGTTTATTACAGAGACCTTTAGGCAAACTTTCAAGACATGTTGCGTCATGCACTGAGCATGGCCAGACAGGATTCAAACTCACTCGACATGCTCAGAAAGTTCTTGGACAGTATCTTGATGGATGTCCATTTGAAGAAGAGGACTGATGGGAAAATATGACCCATGAAAACAACCGGAACAGACATTCAGACATCCGACTGACAATGAACCTCAGTTTCCTACACTTTGACAATCTTAACAGGAGCGAATAAGAGTTAGACGAGACAGAGAATGAGAGAGCAAGAAGAAATGAGCGACGAACACATTGCTGTGTGGTTTGTAAAGAGCATGCATGGATTTTGAAGTATCAGGAATTGGTCTTCAATAGCTATTTGGTCTTAAATGTTTAAGGAGTGATTTAGTTTTTATCATTATGTATTTACTTTTTTGTGAGGTTTTTTCCTTTTTGTTTTTGTTCCATAGACTTTTTTCTGACAGGTCACTGCCTGTACAAACTCTGGACTGTCAGAACTTGAAATTTGAAAAGTTTTAATATAAATCCTAGCTATTGTAATCTTATAGTCTTACTTTTGTTTCTTACAAATACAGTGCATCTACATCTTTTTTTCTGACAAACTGCTTACATTACATTACTGTTTTTTTTTTTATATCCCAGCTCAGGTATGATGTGCCAGCTTGTGAATGTGTTTTTTTGTTTTGTTTGTTTTCATACAAAAAGTGTGGTAGGAGTTTTCAGACTGTCAATGAAATAAAGGGAGCAAAATCCCTTATATCACAATTTTATTATTATTATTATTATTATTATTATTATTATTATTATTATTATTATTAAGTAAGTAAGTACCCAGGCATTGTACAGATTTACTTCAAATGTGCCAAACCTACATTTACATTCACTCGGGATGTTGTAGTCTTAACTTCCAATGCTGCAAAAAAGTCTTATACAATCAGCTTTTTCTATCTGATGAGATGAGTTCCTACTCAGTAACTGCTGGCTCCCCTCCTGGCCAATCACAGGGCAGAGCTCAGGGAGGATGTGTTTTCATCACACTCACTCAGTCACACACACACACACACACACACACACACACACACACACACACACACACTCACACTTTGTGTCAGAGAGCAGCATCGAAGGCGTCTGTTCTTCAATTCCACTGCATTGGTGCTTTCATGAACCACATTGCCCATAGTTCCTTGAGGCCAAAAACTTAGCACATTGTGCAGGAAGTGCAGTATGGTGTAACTAAACACCGACATTTAGCATTTGAGTGTGTCCCTTTCAATCTGACTAAAGGTATAGACATTTTTTTGGCTTAATTTCTGCTTAGACACTTTAACAGTTCATGAGTCTTAAAAGTGTACCTATAGCTCTGTTCATTCAGCATCATAGAAAAGGGGATGAGCAACCCCAGAATTACCCTACTGTAGGAGAAGAGTTTCTAATATTCTGGATCCCTTCACTGTATTTTGAATTGTGTTTTGAATCGGTACAAAAGTGTACAAAATGTTACTATTTTTATTAGCCTGTTAATATTTGTAAATGTCTTCTCAGCATCATGTGGGAAAGATACACCAAACTTGTGTTTAAAAAAAAGAATTTATATAGTTGCAAAAAATGGGTTTAATAGGTCTGTTATTTCAAAAAGGGTACCTTTTTCTACATTGCATGTATATTTTGAAGACGCGTAAATTATTAAGAGAAGAATGGAGGAAATAAAAAGTGTATAATTCTCAATCAGCTTCTCATTCAACCACCCCAGTCAGAGCACGCACTTTTTTCCATAGTCTGAAACGAGATGTTCCTCTTTCATCTTGTTGCGGCCCAGTGGTCAGCACCATGCTGGGTGTGCAAGCTTTTCCCTCTATTTTACTTAAATGTCACATTCTTTTTCTGAAGACACATAGATTTTTCCTTTGTCTCTTTTCACCACACTCTGCAATTTTGAACGCGTTTCCATTGTCAACACCTGTGACCTTGGGTGGTTTCTGGGTGCTCTGTTTAGCTGTTAGCTGTTTTACACGTCTTCTGACTCCATATTTCTCTTCATGACCATATCTGGCAGTTTTTACTTGTAAAAGCTTCACAAGCTGGGACTGAACATTGGTTTTTGCTTGCATCACAGGAAAAAAAGCCTCATGCATAGACATTTCTGTTAGTGTCATACACATCCTAAGCACTGGATATAAATTTTATGTTTTTTTTAGTATTAACTAATGTGAAGTTGTTGTTTGATTTTCAACATGATAAATTAGAACAGTCACATGTTCGGACTCTATAGCAAGCCTCGTACATGCCAGGCACAAGTAAATTGCCATTTCTTTAGAAGCATTTCATTTATTGAAGCAAGTTTTGTTGCCGCAGCTCTAGTGCCGCCTGCAGGGGTCACATCACCTCTGATCTCTTTAAAAAGGTAACCTCATGCTCTTGTCAGTTGTGACCTGCAGAAGCAGAACATAAGTTTGCTGGTCGCACAGATTTTGTGATGAGTATTGTATTTGAAATTCAATTGTGCGTTTTAACATTTCATTGTATTTATTAGCCAGCTTTGGCTCTAAAAAGTGTCAGTACAACTTGGTGAAAAAGACAATCAAAAAAAAAAATAAATAAATAAATAAAAAGGAAAGACTTGAGATTTTCCTTACAAATCTGTCACTTCATCGTTGCTTTTCAAGTGATTCTTTGACTTTTGTTGAAAGATAAGAGTTGAATATTTTGTAAAGCATTCATTTGCAGACAAGCACTCATACCTATTGTGTTCTACATGTGAAAGCACTGTGCACAAGTTACAGGTAGTGCCGCATGAATTTTTATTTCCATTGCTCTAAATAGTGCTCTTACTTTCCAGGGATCTAATCATTTCCAACACAAGGTTTTCCGTTTCCAAAGTTGAGCTATTCCACTTGGTCTTTATATTTTGGTGGCCCATTACAGTAAATGTGGCCTATTGTTCCATTGTGTGTGTGTGTGCGTGTGTGTGTGTGTGAGTGTGTGTGTGTGTGTGAGGTAACGCCACACATTCTGACTGTGCTGTGGTGTATACGCCACGGCGCCGGTGCTCGCTGCGCCAATCCCTGCATTTCAGAGAGAGAAACAGAGAGCTCAGCCATATGCAGCCACATCATAAATCTAATTGTAATTCCCAAATCAACTGTAGCGTCACCCTGCGAGGGGCGCCGGCAAGTTTGTCACACACTCCTTTGTGTGCACTTGTGTGTGTGTGTGCTGTGCTATAGCTTTTAGTTGGGAGGGGTGTTTGAAATCATACTTGTGCTGTTGCCATGCTAATCTCGTTAAATAAGTCATCATAATTTACATTTCCTTTTTCCTTTCTGCAGGATGAACATTTAGCTGTTTGCAAGTTGACAGATTGTTTCTATGTGTGCACGGTTGTGTGAGTGTATGCAAAGCTTTCAGCGCCTTAACAAAGGATGGTGTAGTTCATTACAGTGCAGTCATAGTTTCATAGCTTGATACATGCACTCCTATATATACAAACTTCATTTATCCCAGAGGGAAACTGACGTAATCCACAATTTTCCATTCTGTTTGCATGATTTCCCAGTTGTTAAATCTACTGGTAGCTAAATGTAAAGCGATTAACACTCAGAATAACATAAAAAAAAAAGTCAAATTATTTTTTGAATTTGTGCATGGAGTATGAGAGCTGGGTGTGGATTACTATGTCTGGAAACATTCATACAGAATTGCTCATCGAAGTAACTAAAGCATTCACACACCGAAGGCACAGCCCTCAGGAGCAATTTTGGGGTTCAGTGTCTTGCCCAAGGACACTTCGACATGTGGGCTGGGGGAAGCCGGGATCAAACCGCCCGCCTTCCAATTGGTGGATGACCCGCTCTACCACTAAGCCACAGTCCCCTGTTACTGATAAACTGTGATAAACTGATGCACTCATGAATTGTCCCAATGAAGCAGGTCCCAGGAGGTAAGATCCCATCCAAAAATGTATTTTTTTTTTACCACATATTAAAATACTCTGCTGAAATCATATCATGTCATATATGGTTTCTTCACAAAAATAATGTAATTAAAATGTACTTATCTGAACCTGCGCCGCTGCGGCAAGGAACTAGCCCCAGAACATGGGGCACGCTCCACCAGGTGAGCCACCAGGGCGCCCTGGAAGACATTTTCTAAGTTTGCACAGGAAAGGAATGACCTGATCTTGGTAAGCTGTCTCAGTTGAGCAAAGTCACCTAAGCATCAAAGGGCAATTCTAAAAAAAAACACCTAGGTTGTGGGCCTCTTTTCGAACATTATTGGATAAGGCAGATGTCTCCTACTACTTCCACTGGAAAGTCCATTCTCAGTGTATATGCAATGGAGGCTTCAAGTTTCCACATCACAGTTGAATATTGGGCTACTTCCAAACTGGTTGTGATGTCACAAAATCATGCTGGTAAGTACATGTTTTAAAATGAGATTTAAGGTGAACACAGAGAACTTTCCCCCTTCAGCAGATTGATGTGAAAACATCCTTCTATCAAACTCTGCACATACATCATTCTGCATAGTGAAGGTCAAACATCCAAGTGAAGTTACAATAAGCCAATAAGCAAAAACATTTTTAAGTGAAGGAGAAGATCCATATTTGGACTTATTGTTATTTAACCAGACTTCTCCTTCTATGAGTTGGATTTGCAGCCACTTTTTGTTTTTTGTAAAATGGATCAGCTGCATTGTTTATTAACCAAAAAACTTGAACTGAACACATCTGAAAGTCACTAAGACCAGGAAAAACTAGCTAAAAAGAAAAGAAAGAGTTAAAACCGGATATTTGGCAGTAAAGCTTGACAGCTTGCCTAGTTACCGTGCTAATTGTTCTTTTCAAGTGAGGGAGAAATTGACATAGTGATAAACTGAGCTTTGAACTTACCTTTCTTTTCTTGTGGGTTTGGTGTGTTTGGGGATGATGAGGCATAATGACACGCTTTCTTCATGAAAGCTTGGTCTTGGATGGGCCCTCCAGGGCAAATTCACTTTTTGATTTTTAAAAACCATCTTGAAGAGTTGAGAGAACAAAATCCTTTCTTTTTTTATTTTCTCTTCACCAATCAGGCCTTTAGATCAAGAGAATTATAAATTGTTATTAAAAAGGAGGAGCCCCCTTCAGACGTGTTGGAGAGGCTCTTTCAATGAGGCATCAAAGCCACCCTGTTTATGATCTTGGAGGCTCCACTACTCATTAAAGTGCACAGAATGGTCAGGGTGCTGCAGCACGCTACCATCCTCTTTGAGCTAAGGGTTTATGATGCTTAATCATTCAAATGCGTTTGATTCAAAAGGGGACTAATTGACCCTCGTACTTCCATTGAGCAGATCATGTTTCACATTAAGCACTGTCTGTGATTTTGCAGGTAAAAAGTTGTCTAGAAGTCTGTATTTTAGACTTTCATGTTACATAAAACTGTTACTTTAACTGCATTTCAACGTAAGGCAGGTTTAATCATGGACGGGCTACATGAAATCAAAACTAAGTTCATTGAAAGGTTAGGCTCAATCGAGGTCAGGCACACTGATTTTTTTTCCTATGAAAAATATAAATAGCATTTTTGCAGTGGTTGGTTCCAATTTGAGGTGTCCCTTTCATCAAATATGCCTCCATGTTTATTCAAAACACGTGATTTGTACTGTGCAAAACATACATACACAAATAACTGTTCTTTGGTTGGAAACAAGACTAAAAGCCTACAGCCATGCTAGCAACTTAGCATGTTAGCATGCTAATTTTGGCTAATTAGCAATAAACACAAAATACAGCTGAGGCTGATCACAATGTCATTAGTTTTGCCAGTATAATCATAAGCCAAAGTGATGATGGTGCTAGATGAAAAGTCGGGGGATCAACAAAGTCATAACAAATCATACTGAGGGGGACATGAGTAATCTGTACCAAATTTCATGGCAATCCATCCAATAGTTGTTGAGACATTTCACTTAAAACCACAAATGTCAACCTCATCGTGACACTAGAAGAAAAGTCAGGGGATCACCAAAGTCAGTAGGATTAATCCTCTGGGAACCATGACTGTCCACAGAAAAATTCATTGCAATTCTTCGAATAGTTGTGATATTTTAGCCTGGACCAAAGTGATGGACCGACAGACAAACAGACTGACATTGTCATCTCTAGAGCCATACTGCTGGTGTGGCTAAAGGTACTCTGACACAGGAAGTGATACATTTTATGTTTCCAGAGGCATCTATGGTACAGAATAAAGACAATGAAAACTGGGTAGTTACAAATTAATCATCAGCACTTACTTCAACTTTCTTTCAGATATGTGGGTGGGGAAAGTGAAAAGCAGCACTTGCCCCTCCCTTATTACCACCACTGAGGTGCCCTTGAGCAAGGCCTTTAACCCCAACTGCTCCAGTGGAGCTGCTCAGTGACCAGCAGATCAGACTGTGGTTGTACTAGACAGCTTCCAGGTGTGAATGTGTAACTGTAAAAATGTGATCAGGGTGTTCCTGAAAAAGAGAACATAGCTCACAGTGAAACTCCTCCCTGAATAAATAATGGTGAAAGAAAAGATTCACAAATTGAATATGTGGTAGGACTAATACAAGAATATAAAGCTAGTGTATTGTAAACCCTTCCCTTGAATACATTCTTAGACAGTTTTTAGCAAATGAAAATTGATGACAATTTGTTAATTGGGAGGGGGTCTTTTTAGAATTCCAAGGGTCAGCAGCCTTGGGAGGCCTTCAACAATAACTAAAAAGCTAAATGCAATATCTGAATAAAAGCAAATCATACAAAAAAAACCTTTGAAACACAAACGCAGCTAAAGCAACTCCTTTCAATGTCTTTGAAACATTGCATAAAGGCCTATACTTCTTTTTTTAATGCAATTAGAAAAAATCTACAGCACTTTTTGGATGGGCAATGGACAAAAGGCCAATTTTTCCTTTTTGAGGAAAAGTCCTTGGGTCTTTTTAAGTGCATTAGTCCGCTAATTAAATATTATATGTTTAACGAAAAATGCACTTTGAAAGCAGCTGGATTGTTTGACTCAAAGACACGGCTGCAGCTTTGATGAGTGGAACTGTGTGTGACCATGAGGAGGTAAAGAACGGCATTGTTGCCAGTCCTCCCCTCCTTTCACCCACCATAATCCCTTCGACTGATTTTACAATCACATTCCCTTTTGTGCTTCCTTCACAGATACAGATACTATACACAGAGGAGGGGACTCACTTACATTTCCAAGCATTTTGCATCCATTTTGTACAGTCTTATGTGTTTGTTTTAGTACACACCAACTTATTGTTCACTATTCAAAATGGTGTGAAGTACAACAGGCTATTAGTTTGTTTACAAAACAAACTGACCAGCCTTGGGTTAAAACAACATCAGGTGGAAGATTTTGGATTAAACAGTTCTCATGGCAAGTTTCACACTTGAATTTATCTCAATTCCATCCAAGTAGGAGGCAAACATAATGTAATATGTCAACATATATACTGTATTTCATGCTTTAATCTCTGTAGAGCTAAGATTATTTGGTTTAGACTGTGCCAGCCGGTCTGGAAGGTTTTAACCTCACAAACTGTAATGCTATCTCTAATAATATACTGTACATACCTTTTTGACTGATTTTGTTACCTGCTTTAGCATATTGATAAAAGCTGCAGAATGTTTCTCTTTTAAACACTTTTCTGTTAATTATCTGATCTTGTTGATTTTGTGGTAAGCAGTTTCTCTCCTATGCATTATGCTCAGTTTCTTGGAGGAAACACGATGATGCACTGATTACGTATGATTATGATGCAAAATCACCATTCTCAGTTGTTTTGTCAACTGCTGTTACTAAAATCAAGAATAAACATTCAATTTCAATTTTTAAGCCAAACTGCATGAGAAGTCCCTAAAGTGCTCAGAATGGGCAAACTCCATCTTCTAATGAAGGTAATGTCAAACTTAACTCTCAAAGTTTTTCATGTGTTTTCCCTGCAGTATCTGCTCCTGGCAACTAAAGCATGATTAAGGGCTTCATGATTATGTTTAGGCAACTCAAAGCACTTGGTTAAGGTTCTGGAAATATTGTGGTAATGACATCACAAGGGTAGGCAACCAAAGCACTTGGTTAAATTTTGAGAAAGGTTGTGATCTTGGTTTAATATTGAAAAAGTAAACGCTGATTTGAAGGATTAGAGAGTCGAACTAATGAACAATGTGCGCTCTGCCATCCACCCCACCTTCCTCTCCACAAATTTTTGCTGCAGTATTACAAGGTCACACTACTTTGCAGAATGTTTTGGGTAATGCACATTACTCGTGTATGAACATAATTTGTAGGAGACAAGGTTGTGTTACAGTAATGTCAGCTTTGTACTGCAGTAGATGTGACATTATGTTATTGTGTCAGTAATTCACCTGTGCTAGCATCCCCTGCAGTTCTGCCTCATGACAATATTCACACTTTGATCACTGTGAGCCACCTTCAAACAAATAAATAAATATCTTGTAGCCTCAGATCACCCAGTAAAAAGACATTTGACATGTGTGGAACCTATTCATTAAACTGCTCACTGTCTTAATGTTGTTTTGTTTAGGATATATAATCATCACTTTGCAGGTTAGAAGCATACAAATGAGATACTGGGTTCTGATACTCATAATCTGAGAGCACTACTTACAGAAGAGAGGAAGAAAGTTTTGTTGCAGTGTCCATTTTGTTATTGTTTCAAATGAAGAGCACTTGAATGCATGGCGGATCATATTTTGACCTCTGGTTTAGAAGAGGAGCTCATGAGCAGCACTTCAAGATGACATAATATTCCCAGGGGGAAACGTCATTTGTTCACCACTCTCAGTTTGTTACCCAAGTCAAATATCAATACCATTAGAAAACAACCAAGTCTTTTTACTATAACATCACTTGGTGTTGGTCAACAAGAAGTTTGGCATGCAAACGTATTGCTCCTGCTTTCAATTCTTAGAAAATACTGACATTTTCTTTAATTTTACGTGGTACATTAACACACTGCACTGATAGCAGAAATCCACTATAAATAGATAAATAAGTGTAACAAAGCTTTGACATGCAAGCTCATGTCAGGTTGGATAAAGACAGTAGTGGGAATTCAGAGACATGGAGTCTGGCTTCTTCTGTCATAAATCAAAACATGATTCCTTTGCAGCCATTTTATTTAGAAGATAAATTACTTAATCATTAGTAATTGCATTTCAGTAACAAATGGAGCATTGTATACATTCAGCTTCAACATGAGTAATATGATTTTTACTGTACATTGGCATCATCTGATCAAAATACTGGTGGTGTGAATCTTTGTCTATGTGCTTTACTATATGTTCATCAGGCAATTTCAGAGCCATGACACCTCCACCTGATTCAGCACTGCAAAGTTTGAACACATACATGTTTGTTCAAATGGTAAATGTACTGTATACTGGATCACATATGGTAGGGCAGAAAACTGCTGCAGTTTTCAGGCACGATCTTGAACTTTATGTGGTCAGAATAATATTATTAATCTGCTACTATTCTGATACTATATGCCTTTTTCATGACAAATATTTTGACACGTCATAGCAGGAAAAGCACAGGTTAAACTATATTAATTGTAGCTACAGTACATATTTCAATTCTAGGGCCTAGGTATGCTTGCTAGCTTCCTAGCATACCTAAATGAAACTAAATGGAACAGAGCCATCCTTGATGTTATTAATTATACCTGTGCTTTTCCTGCTATGACAAATCAAAATGTCTGTGGTGGAAAAGGCATCCTACACTGTAAATCATTTAAAGATGGTTCAACTTAAAAACCTAAGTTTTCCTCCTGCGTTCAAAAGGTGAGTTAACTGAACTAAAGTTAAATCATTAGTTCAAAGTTTTCTCATGAGTTAAAATAAATAAATAAAATCAACAACAAGATTTGTCAGATATTTAGTTGAATCAATAACTGTTAGTTCTTCATTTGCCACAAATGTTGTGGCTGGTGTTGGAGCCACTTAAATACAAACATAACCTGCAAGGCTGCTCCCAGTGAACCTATCAAATCATAAGCACAGGGGTAGGGACTGAATTCGATACTAACTTTCATCGTGGTAAGCAAACAACCATGACTTATCTTAACATGTGTTAAAGACACACAGCAAATTTCCATCATTTATGTTTTCTTCAAACTACAAAAAAGAAGAGTCTCTGGAGAGTTTTAACTCTCAAACAATGCATGCTGGGAAGTCTAATATGCTGATGATGTTTCTTTAGAAACTTAATTTGATGAGTTAAGTGAACTCAGCGGTACATTCATTCAACTTATCATTTCAAGTACTTAAAGTCAGGTGAACCCACATTTATAAGAAAATAAAAACTAGAAATTTTAAATTTAACTTGAAATTAATAAAACTTATATATTTCTGTTAACTTAATGAGAAAAGCTTCCACTAAATTCCTGTATGATGTTTTACAGTGCCCTTCCCTTGACAGACACGTCTGGCCAACCACAGGATAGAATGTAAGTGTCAAACAAATCAAATCTCTTCTAGCTCAGAAAGACATTAAAGATTAAATTATACTAATACATTATATATGCTGTACATTGTCCATTTTTGCATTATACATTGATCTGAATATTAAACACTTATTAGGTTACTGATTTAGTGAATATTTGAGACACTGACAGTATGTCCCCATAGTTGTAAGCCATAGTGTAAAAAGTAATGAAAAATAAATAAATTGTGCTTGTAGTTACATTGTCCTTCAAGGAAAGCTTTTCAGAGAACTGCAACAACAAAAAATTAACTGCAGCTCATAAAGTAAATGTAAATTTAATTTAGTTGTGAAAGCATAATAATCAGTATTATAGTTAAGTTGCACCAGTAAGTCACACATACCCATTTAATTTTATAAGATGCTGTTGTGTTTGCTTTTCTATGATGCTGGAGGTGCAACCAAACAGAAGTGTAGTAGCAGCACTTTCAGTCTGTCAGTGAGCAAAGATGCTTTTACAGTGAGTTTGGGCATATTTTTTGGGAGCTGAAACCGCTTTGTAATTTGGACAAATGGCTGACTCTCTGGCTATTTCACTGCCTAATAAAATTAGGACCAATTTGTGACATGGTTTATATATTGCTCCACAGACTTATTTCAGAATCAAACACTGTTTTACACTGTTTTTACACACTGCTTGGCACTTAAATACTTGATTCATTTGCAATAAATTTTAAAATTTGCAATATACTGTATGATCATCATCCTGTAAGGCACATTGACAGCAGCTTTACAACAATAGTCCTTAGGAAAGAGAAAAATTTAAAATAATGCACAACTCGATGCAGTACATAAGTTGAAATGGAAACTTGTTTTCCATCAGAACTGTGGTACACACTGAATAAGCATGCAAATAACCCTCTTATGGGTTTTATGATCAGACTCAGTTTTTGTGGCTTTATGAGACTCGGCTAAATGTGGGAACAATTAATGTGTTTCTGGCACGAGCTTCATCTCAATTTGCCAAATGGGCTTATCGGCATACTGACTGTGGTAAAACAAATATTTTAAAAATCACAGTGATAGCAAAACTTATTAACTCATTCGCCTGAAAAAACAAACAATGGAGAGCACATTTAGAAGCTTATTCTAAGCCTTCATTTCCACAGTGGATTTACATAGTTTGTACGATGTGACAAAGAAGGACTTTGGTCACATCACTGAAAACTCTTCTTGGATTCACAGAGCAGGGTAATGCTACTTCTGATTTCAAAAATGTTGGTCCTTTATCCTTTGTTTCTAGCTCATTGTCAATCCAAAATATTCCTCTTTCTTCTCAAAGTAGTAGTTGAGTCGTGCCATGGCATATCTGGGAGGAGAAAAAAACAAACAAAAATAAAACAAAACTGATTAGAACACCAGATTTTACGAAGCTTTTAGTAAATATTGTAAAATCTTATCCACATGTTTTCAGAGCATCTCCTCTTTCAGAGTGCAGATCTACAGGAGAGACTAGAAATAGGCACTTGTGAATAACACGAAAGTAAAGTACTATTCATTCTCCTCCTCCAACTCCTTGTATTCAATTTATATTAAGTACATAAATAGAAGTATTATCTGAATCACAACTTAGCAACACCAGGTTTGGCCAAAAGAAATGGAATTTGAGCAAAAGAGTTTCGATCCAATAATTCATTAACCTTTCATCTTCTCTTGTACCCGATTTTCAGGCTGCTGCAGTGTAATTCAATTATATAATGTTTCGAAAAAGAATTGAGAACTTCCTCTGTGAATGTCACCTAAAATACTCTGTACATATCAAAAGGTGGCAGTTTAGGGAAGCAATTCAAATTTTACTATTTTCACCTAAATATGGGGATGTGGTGTTTTGGCCAGTGTGTGCTGGATTAAACTCCACCCCCTGTGACCCTGCAGCGAGTGTAGAGGGTGGATGGACATGGATGCAGTGATTTTTTTCTGAAGTGATCAGACACAAATATTATAATTAGATTAATACAGGACAACACTTAAAAGCCTGTAGGCTATAACCCCAACCCCTCTAAAGATTAATGTCACTGCATATCTATGGGCTGCTTTTTCCACTCTGCACACTCAATTACTTGAAAATCATTTGACTGTTATTACTTGATACAGTAGGAAGCTGAGTATCAAAGGTGGACTATAAATAAAGTGTAACAAGAAATATCCTTGTACATTTAGTCTGGTAGTTTGAATATCACAACACAAATATATAAAATAACTTTTCTTCCACTATCAAATAAAAACTTTAGGTCCTAACAATATTCCACACACAATACATCTCTGTCAACACCTTAATAAAATAAAAATTACCCAACAGCATGGTCTCGTTCCAACATTTTCAGGCAAGTATGCATGGGTTTATTTTCCTATCTTTATTCAAGAGCGTGTTCTTTTAATTTGAGAGCATGACTTATTGATTTCAGTTCAGATTTTATACTGCTTTCCCTCAAAACCCTGCCCTCGCACTCAAACAGACCTTGCTTGCACTTAGATTTGCTCTGCTTCTGCTCAAACTGTGCTTGCACTCAGATATATTGTTGCTTGCACAGATTCCTGCACTCCAGCTTCAGCCCTTCTGCTTGCACTCAGGCTGCCTCTGTGCGTTCGCGAAATGTCTGCTCCCAGATTTCTCCTCTGTTCTCTGATTTTTTTGTGCAATAACCCTGTCAAAATACCCCAACCAATAGAATGCCAGGTGTAGTGTTGACCATTGATATCATCCCTGCCTCGTTGCAGGTGCATTCGCTTTACTTCTTAGAGCATCCTGTACAGGCGGTTGCTCTTTAACTGGGTTCATCCACTCCCGCCCTCCATGTCTTTATTATATATATTTCCCTTGCATTCTTTACAACATTTGGAATAAAAGGACAGTTATTACATATACCAGTGCCCATACTTTTTACTATAATAGCTAAATACTAAGGGAATGTGAAGGTACGTCACACTGTGTTGAATTTTGGGTGACATTTACGCCACCATGTTGTGAGGATGCCGCTGCCGTTTTCCTCAGGTAAATACTGCTAACATTATTTTGTATATCTCTTTGTCACATAATGTTAGTTTGGTAGTATTTATGCCTCAACTCTCTAAACATACACTCTGTTTGTCTTTACAGGTACATTTGTGAGAAGTGACCTACAGAGCCCAGTGAAGTAGAACGTACTTGTTGTGAGGAGATACAATGGTAATGTGTTAACGTGCATGTAGCACAGTATGTAGCTAATGTAACGTTAAACACTTACAGTAATTACCCCGGGATATGGGGGTGGAAAATAGGATATGAAATGAATGTGAACAAGTCTTTTCAGCCATAACTCAAGCACTTCAGGCGTTCCTCCAAGCCTGTAGTAATGCCCTAGATTGTCGGCAGTATTGTACAATAATCTCTGAAGGTGACTCATTTTGGTCACAAGTACAACTAAAAAGAAAAAACAAACAAACAAAAAGCTTAATTTTGCTTTGAGATACTGACCTTTGAACCTTGAACTTGGTACATGTTTGAAGGCTTCTAATCCAGCAACAAAAGAGGCTACAGACATGGGACCAACTGTTATGGAGAGCTCTTGACTTCAGCTATCATGTGAGCATAGTCAGCAGACTTTGTAAAGTAAGTTAGCAAGAAGGTTTATTTAAAGGTGTACTTAAACAATTTAGTATTGCACTTTCATAAAGTTGAGGGACTTGTGAACCACAGATTTAAAAAAGAATTGTCAAAAACAAGGAAGCAGAGGCTGAGATACTCTTAGTAGCGAGTTTGGGTCAAACTCAAAAGATTCTGGATCCTACAATTCTCACAGTGCAACTGGATCTGACCATCCCTGCCTGGTAAATGCCAACTCAACATTCCCATTTTTTCCGTTAAAAAAGTCAGTCTCAAGAAAGTCTCAAGAAAACTTGAATTCTCAAACCCAAGCTGAGATGACCCAGATGACATCACTATGACATCATCAGGATTATTTTCTCAGACCTGACAAAGCTCCTGCAGAGCCACGGGAAATATAACAGCTTTTTCAGCAGTTGCTCACTAAGATGAGTTAAATGTGTAAAATTGGGGTAGTGCTCCTTTAAAGTGCATAATCACAGGTGTCTTAATACGCATCACAAATATGAAAAATACTCCAATAGTAAATGTAATTTATGTAATATTAATGATTATTTTAATTGAATGTTCGGTCTGCATTTAATGTTTGTTGCAGATATTTAAACTACTTGAAGTTTTCTGACATATCTGGCCTTTTACATACTAAGTCTCCAGAGCTTTCCATTCACTGAACTAGAACATAAGTACATGTTATTTATAAAAATTTGTCTCATGCTATGGATCATATGCTGTGTCTTTATCTCACCCTCAGTGTGCGCAGTATAAAAGATGTAAAGCAAAAAATCATAAAGATGTAGACTCATCAATTGGAAGTTAACATACAATAATGTTTTTTTTCAGTGTTTGCCACAGGTCACACTGCAGTACCTGCTCATTGCTCAAGGTGGGAACTATATTTTGTGTTTGCAAAACTTGCATAACAATATAGCATCAAGTCTCTATTCAATAAAGCAGTGAGTCTGAAAGCTGTGCCAAAGCCTAAACGCATTTCAGAACTTAACTGCAAGAAAAGTGGTTTTGTATTTTTTCAAACCATATTATCGAACGCTTCAATAAATCTGATGTCTGAGTACACTGTTGCCCTTGGCCATTATACCATACCCTTTGAAATTAAGTGAAGTTTCAAAAGCACAGAAAATGGAGGTACAGAGAGGAGTTTGTCCTTTAATCAGTGCTTTCACTGAACTCTTCTATGCCGAATCAGTTTTTTCTCTCTTATTGCTCGGTGAGACAAAAAGATAATTCTGACACATGCCTTTTAGTTACTTGTATTCCATCACTCTGTTCCCCACCTGTATCTATGGGTAAAACTGCTCTCTAATTATTGTGTCAGAGTCTGGCTTCAGTTGTCTGCTCTTTGAAATTTTTCTTAGAATACTTTATTTCTTGTAGTTTCTTTGCGTCACTTCTAGGTCACCTTTAGATATAGAATACACACCTGTAACTTGTTGATAGAGACAGTTAGTACAGTATGTGTCTAACCTTTGCCACTGGAAAGTAGTAATAAAAAATATTGGGGAATAGAAATCCTTGGTGTGAGCCTGGTAGAGCCAGCAGACAATTTTCACTTCTCTCATTGTGGTTTGGTGACACTCAAAAGGCGTTTTCTCTGGACAGACTTAATTTTAAGTAAACCACGTGCTACAGTAGATGATTGACAGTTCTCTCATTCACTCCGACAGCAACACAAAGCCTTCCTAAACCTGACTGGATGAAAGTAAAACCTGGTTGTCACTGTGTAAAATCTTTGCTTCTGGTTTTCAAACTGAAAAATATGGCAGCTGTTTGGCTGCAAACATCAAATTTCTCCATGACAATCCTCCAAAATCAGTTTCTGATTTCTTAATTGTTAAGCAAAAGATACGCCGCCTTACTCGACAGTGGAAGTGCCAGTTACAGCCCCCGTTTCTGCAGAAGAACCCATGCAGCTAGGCCGAGCTTGCCTCTCTCCCACCGAACGCACCTGGTGACTACAGGCTGGGGATTGTTTTTACTGCGGTAGCTCAAGTTACCCTGTGGCGTCCTGCCCCTTACGGCTAAAAGGGGGAGCTCATCAATAACCGTGGGGGTGAGTAGAAACAACTCCTGCACGCCACAGCCTCCCCATACTCAGCTGCATGCAACCCTCCGCTATGATCAGTCCACTTACCCTGTCCAAGCTTTGATTCAGGTGCTGACGACAGTTTCCTGGACCAGGATTTTGCCACCCAGATTGGGATACCTGCTGAGCTTCTTGAGACTCAGCCCTGCCCCCTGACTGCCAATGCCCTAGACAGCAAGCTGCTGGCGAAGGTTACTCATCGTGCCACCCTGTTTCTTTGGTCCTCTCAGATAACCATTGTGAAACCCTCCAGCTGCATCTCATATGATCTCCTTATTCTCCGTTGGTTCTTGGTCTCACCTGGTTAAGGCAGAAATGGTAAATGGACTGTACTTATATAGCGCCTTTCTTTTTACTCAAAGCACTTCAACTACATATCACATTCACCCCATTCACACACATTCACACACCGAAGGCACAGCCCTCGGGAGCAATTTGGGGTTCAGTGTCTTGCCATACCATGATCTGGGTTTCCAGCAAGGACCAAGCTCTTTCGCTTCCTCCACACCGCCCGTACAACTGTGCTATCGATCTCCTTCCGGAGGGCACTCTCCGGTTCAGCAGACTGTACAACTTATCTCGACCAGAGAGAGACCATTGAGAAGTGCATCAATGAGTGGAAGATTACATTCAACACACCCCTTGTACACTTCGAATACCTGGTCATGCCATATGGACTCACGAATGCTCCAGCAGTATTCCAAGCTCTGGTCAATGATGTCCTCCGAGACTCCTTCAACCATTTCGTATTCATCTACCTCGATGACATCCTTATTTTCTCCAAGTCCATGTCTGAACACATCTCATGTCTGCCTGGTGCTGCAAAGAAATGTGAGTTTTATGTCCAGTCGCTGTCGTTCCTGGGGTACATCCTGGAGTGTGGGCAGGTGAGAGCGGACCCCAAGAAGGTGAAGTTAGTAGCAGATTGACCAGTACCCACTACAAGCAAGCAGTTATAATGCTTTCTAGGATTGGACACTGGAGAATCTCCCTCAATCCCAGAGATTATTCTCCGCGCAACCAGCATCATCGCTGCCCTCACCTGGGAGATCGAGTCAGCTGTCAGAGAGGCACAGCGCTCAAAACCAGACCCAGGCCATGGACCCCCCAATCGATTGTATCAATCGCCGTACGGTCCAGGGTCCTGCAGTGGATTCACATGTCTCGTTTTGCCTGCCACCCAGGAGCTAATCGCACTCTCACTTTGCTTAAGAGGCAATTCTGGTGGCAGAGATGCGGGCATACGTGGCAGCATGTACGGTCTGCACCCATGGAAAATCTTCACATCGGGTCTCCTGCTTCCCCTTCCGGTGCCGAGCAGTCCCTGGTCCCATACAGCTCTTGACTTTGTGACCGGCCAAGGGAACATGGTCATCCTCACGATAGCGGACCGCTTCTGTCCACTTCGTGGCACTTCCTAAGCTCCCCACTGCCCGCGAGACTGCCGATCTCCTGGTCCAATATGTCTTCCGGATCCCAGCCGACACTGTTGATTACTGTCACGATCCTGCCAGTCTCCTCTGTCTCTCTGTGTATGTGTGTCTGTCTGGGCATGGCTACTCCAGTTCCTCCTATCACCTGACGCTCCTGCTCTGCCTACCACACACCTGAAGCCCATCCACAATCAAGACACTGCAATATTTATACCCTGGCTCTTCACTCCAGTCTTCGCCAGATTGTCAGCTTACCTCTGCGGTAACCTCATGGCTCACGTCTGAGTAACGTAACACTTTACTGTACTCTACCATGTTTTCTCCACCTCAGCCTGCTAGTGTTGCAGTATGCTGCTATCCTTTATGAGAGCCAGTGGGTACAGTGCGAGCATTTCACTGCATATGTGAGTGTGTGAATGTAAAAAATTATTTGGTCGCACCAGTGCGAGTGACTCTGAGTTCTGACACCTGGATTGACAAAACAAATCTGTTATCGAATATTTTACAGTATCTCTCCTCTTGCTTTCTTATTAGGACAAAGAAGCATACAGAACATTCAAGCATTAGATTGTCATTTTTATTGAGACTGTCACTGTTGCCGGTTTAAATGACAAACGAATGTTTAAATGATGGCGGCAGCTAATATCAGTTGGCACTAATTAACTGAGTTACTTTAAAGTGAGTAAATTAAACTTGGCAGTTGTTGGGTTTGTGTGTCTGTGCTTGACTAAAGATCATTTGTGAGGTAAGAAACTCCACTCTGTTAAAGTACTGTACAATCACAAGAGGACTAAGTGTTTTTTAGTTCCAACAACTTCAACACAAAGTGATGTGATCTGCAGAGTCCCTCTGCCTGTATTTTCTGTATTTCTTGTTAGTTTGCTGTGTTTGGGATGTTTCTGGGCGTCAACCTTTGGGCAGTGGTGTAACCTCCAGTCAATAACCGCGTGCAGGGTAAAATACAGTACAGGGAAAAATGTAGCGACATTGCTGTCTCCGTCTCTCCTTTGCTCTGTCAGCGCGCAGGGTTATGAGCTACACTCATACACAGTGAAGAGAGGATGAAGGCTGGCTTCGGCTGCATTCAATGTGGCTCCTTCCCGCAGGTTTGTGCGGATGTGTGGGCAATTTTATTTGTACTTTAGAATGTAACCGCCATGAAACAATCAGAAAATAACATTTTATTTCTCTGATTCACTGCTTTGTTCTCGCCAATGCCAATCCCTTTCTTCATTCATTCTGTAACGCTCTCTCTCTCTCTCTCTCTCTCTCCCTCTCTCTCTCTCGTGGAGACGGGAAGGAGGGGCCAACTTTGAATCGTGTGTTTGCAAACAGCAACCAAAAAATCCTATTTATTCTGCCTTTAAGAAGGCAAGATATCCCTAAATGTCGATTCATAGCATTTAGAATATATGATTGCCCTTATAAGTTATGAGTATCCGATTTTTACACTAGCAAGGTGAAAAACAATTAAACACCACTTGATAGATCTCAAAATGAAAAATTGACATTTCCGTTAGTTAAAATAAAAAGTGAAAAGAGCTTCAATGTCAGCTTACCCACAACCAACCCCCCCATAAAAAAAAATTAATTATATTTGAGTTTACCCATTTAAAATAACTGCAACCTTCACAGGGGATCCCATTCATCCCTATTTTTATTAAGGCTGACACCTAAAACTAGCGTGCTTAACATTTATCATCAACAACGATGAAACTGAAACGTTTTTCTATTTAGAAGTAGGGGAAAATGAACTCCCTCCAAAGCAGGTATTCCATTTCACAATATGCTTTTGTGCACAATTCCTTCAATTTTGCAGTCAGGCTATTCCAAACAGTGGGCCTCCTCCTCGTTCATTTCCTCATAATAATGTCTTTGTCAAATAACAGCTCACCTTGCCAACACTTCCACAAATCTAAACCGCTGACTCTCAGACACTTTCAACACATGAATAAAATCATATAAGGAAAGTAAATATGGACGGCAGAGGGAGGGCGGGTTTGCATTCCCCTTGTGGCTCCCTATTGTCACATCTACATCTGGCCCTGGTTAATGCACAAGGCCTGGGCGACGCCTGTCACTCGTTGGGAAGTCGGCAGAGATTTGGCCCAGGGGGATAACAGTGGGAGGAAACACACACACACACACACACACACACACGCAGAGTTTAACTCTAACTTCCTATCTCTTTCCTCAAAAGAACTTGTTTATCACAAAAGCATATAGCAGCGGTGTGTTGTGTGTTCTCTCTCAAGTTAAGGGAAATAAAACTTCTTGGTTATGCTAAGGGTAAGGTTGTGGTCATGACAAGTAAATTAGGGTTAAAGCAGCATTAATCATTATATTTTAAATTAAATTAAATGACTATGTTTAATGTGAAAAAGGTCTCTTGCAGTAATTAACCCATATTGAATGATCACCCAACTCTGCAATAAATTTTATGGCAAATTTACAGTATAGTTCAATCTCACCGTCTCTCAACCCTGTTTTCAGTAGTAGCAGGCAGCTGTTTTCAGAAATGAGGCTTTGATACACTCACTGTTTGCTAACTGCCCAGCACCAAAATTATCCGCTAGATAGGGCCAGATATTTTGTTATGCAAGTCAGCTTGTTTTGGAGAAGAATTCCCCCTAATAGAAAAAAAATCTTAAAACAATTGGGTTAAAGTTTTGGAGAGATCATTAATGGCTAAAATAAAACCAAGATTCACTGATATATTAGACAGTTAGCAACTGACTGGTGAGAAAAGGGGAACATATAGCACCTAAAGAGCCAGAAATTTTTTTCAGAAATTCCAGAAACCAAAAGTTACTAGGAGAGCAATCTTGGAACCCATCGGCTATTGTCTGACAACAATTTAGACTGTCAATGGCAATGGCAACGGCCAATGTTTCTGCGCTTTTGGTGTAGCCAGTGGATATCCGGACAATGGATATCTGGGCCAAGACTTCCTCTTCCTTGCGTTGGTCATTGTCATCTCTAGGGTTCCGGGATTGATAAAAAGCTAAAATGTCGTAAGACATAGCCGATGGGTTCCAAGACTGTATTTTGGCCAATGCATCCGCCTCTTCTGCTCTCCACACGGACTGTTTACCTGCATGCAACCAAAGCTTGCTCAAACGTGACTGATCAATACTACTTGGACTACAAACAGAAACCAGACCGCTTCCAATACCAACATCTTGTCCCTTGCATAAAGATTCTGCATTCTTATGCAGGTATCTGTTTATAGAGATTACAGAAACACAGTTTCACTGAGATGTCCTCACACATCTAGCTAACAAAAGCCCAAGCCATGACTGTGTATCTGTCAGGTTGTTTTGGATAAGAAATTCTCCCTAGTGGCCCAAAAATCTAATTGTTAAACTACTTCAAACTATTTATTTAAGGTATGGTTAAAGGAAGCCAACGCTGACTGTTGGTAGGAAAAAAAGAGTTTGAAAAGCAAAAACAGAATTTATTTATATTAGCTTTGGTGGTTACTCTTGTGTTTTAGGGTGATGCTGACAACTTAGAAAACATTATCCAGTAATGATTACAATTTACATTGACAGAATATGTGATTGTTGGATTACTCACAAAGATGTAATCTGATTTCATCTAGTCTGTTTAGCCAGAAAATAAAAAGCCTGTAACAATGCTGATTTAAATTTAAAAAGGAAAAAGGAAAACTAAGAAGAATCATGTGCTCCACTAACTTTTACCATCTATAAAAAACAATAAATCAGAGTAGTCAATATTATTTGGTACAAATTAAATGCAAATCACCACAGATAATGCCTTCATTCTAAAATGAAAGATGTGTTTAAATTTAATTAGACTCAACCAACCTATAAACTACTGTATTAACGTATAGTTTAATTACAAAGGGTATATATTTCTGACAAAATTCATAAGAATGTTGCACTCTAAAAATAAAACTATAAACCTATGAAATATGACTCATAACTAGGCAGTAACCACAATAAAACCAGATCGGTTAGACTACAACATGATTCACCTAATCATGATTGGTGAATCATGATTAGGTGAATCATGATTAGGTGATTTTTTTCCAATGGGGGGGAGAAGGGGCACGATAGGTCCACATGGGGATTTGTGGGAGGCCAAAGTTGTGTATTATAAGCAGACTTGGCAACTCTGAGTTGGTAAACTACTGTAGCTGGCAAGCTTACCGCAAATATGCTAGCCAGCTGTGACATGCTAACACTAGTCAGTCACAATAGCCTCCCAAGCTTCTTTTTATTTTCTCTGTACTATGCCGTTTACGTTACTCCACCCTGGCATTTTGTTCCCGGGATTGTACACCATTTCATTCAGTTTTATTGCTAAGTGTCAGTTAGCTAGCTATTGTACGTAAATCCTTGTGTGACATGGCCTTTAAGCATCCACTTCAACCTCCTCTGTAAGAAACTTTCACAGCAAAATAAAAAAGTCACAGTAACATTACTTATTGCTTTGCTATTGAATGTAAATGTAGGTTGCTTTATGTTATTTAAACAAACAGACTCATAAGGTTTTGCGCTGTGACTGTATTTTAATGAAAAGATGAAAGCAAGGACAAATTGACAGTCGCCATCCACATTGTCTCTTTCTTTACAGCATGAACAACCAAGAATCCTTAAGCACTGTTGGCAGAGGGAATTAGGAAATAGTGTGTGTCTATGTGTGTGTGTGTGTATTGGGGGACAGAGGCTGGCAGGGTAGCGATGCCTTCAAATGTTAGACCTGGTTCCCCATCGTTACTGTTGCTCTCTGAGCTCATTTCAGTTTAACCCTCCAGTTAAAGAAAGGAAACCCGACCCTCACCATGCACTTTAGGACAACCTCAGCCGGCGGCTTAGAAGAGCAGACGTCTAGCATGCGCATGTGGCCCAGCCAGGGATGAGAGACGTATATGTAAGGGAGGACCGACGGTATGGGAACAATAGTGCCTCTGTGCCTCGGCACCCCTCTGGATCACATTTCCTGAGGTCCAAATCGAAATGAGGCGGGGGCCCTGCCGCTGATCTAGCAAGCGAGCAGAGAAAGCCACACAGAGGGGAGGGTGCCGTATGTCAATAGTGATTAGGATCACGATCACAACAGTGGCGGGTGTGGGGCACACAGAGGAGGGGGAGAGGACGAAAAAGTGGGGGTGAAGGGAAACATTTTGCTCTCCTGAACGTTATTGTCTGGTTGCTGGTAGAGAGGAATGTCTCCTGGACTTGTTTAAAGATAACTATTCCCTATGTGGATCATAATACATTTAAAAACAAAAGAAATTAGTTTGGATTTCTTTAGAAAGTCTTTTTGAAAGCTGAGCTTTCATCTTTTCACAATTTGTGGTTTAAATGTGAAGAAAAGCAGAGAATTGAATGCGTAAATAGTTTGTCTGCTTTTAAAAGTGACAAGAAGAGTAGAAGAAGTGTGCTTGTCCTGCCTGTTTTATGCCAGATTCTGGGTACACCGAGTCTTGAAGCACTGGTGGAAAAAAATGAAATATTTCCACACTCTGGGCTCAAGTTCCCAGTCCTTTATTGCAGTTTCTCTGCCAACAAATTCTTTGTCAGGCAAACCTAATGAAGATCCTGTTTGTCTAAACATTGCAATAAAATAGTGAGTGCTTGAATTCAAAGCACAGGATATATTTTTCCATTTGTGAGTATTTAAGTGATGTATGATGTTGTTAAGTAATAAGGTGGTCCCATTAAATTGCACTGATACTCATATTTTTCTTTGTGGTTTCATGTGTTTCTACATGAAACAGTTAATGTGAAGGTGGTGCTTAATGTCAGGAGGACGTAGAGGTGAATATTAACAATTTGTAACATTTTGTGCAGCATTCGGTGTACAAAACGTCACAACCGCAGCGCTTTAGTAAACTAGAACAATGTTTATGCAAATTGACACCCAGACACACACCTCCAATTGTGGACAGTACAAGGTAACCACATGGAAAAGTTTTTTTTCTTTCTATTTCATGAGACCTTTAAGCTGTCAGAAATACAAACCTTTGGAAGTCAAAGTCAATCGAGGAGTACCGTGACTGTAGGATGGCCCACAGACCCCAAAAGAAGTTGGATGCCTGGTGGAAGAGGAAGAAAAAAACATTAAAGGGACCATACTAGTAGTTTTCATGACAATCTATTACTAACTAAACTAGTTTCAAAAGCATGCTAAAGTTTTTAAGATTTTGAAAATGTCTCTGCATCTCCAGGCAGCCATTGGTTTTCACTCATTTTATTACAAAATGAAAATACTTGACGAGACTTCAAACTTGTTTGGGGTACAGTAATCCAACAGTGAACTTCATGTCTGCTTTTATCAAAGTTGCAGAGTAAAACAGTTGAAGTAGTAATTCATTTGAAAAAAATGTTGAATTAAAGCACTATAGAACGTGTGTGGTTTATTAAAACTAAAGCAGTAACATTAAAGAACATACTTTGATGTCTGTGTTTGCATGCTCAGTACAATACTTGATGTTGTCTTTAAAGGAATGGCAGCAAGAATGTGTGACTGGCATGCAATATACGCCCTTTTGACTATCCAATTAAAGCTTCAAAAGCACACTTCTTCTTGCCCCCCTGCAGGGAGGTCACAGGGGTCAGATGTCAGTGTCTTGCTCAAGAACACTTCAGCAGGGCAAATGCTTGCTGACAGAGGCTGAATTGGATCCATCTAATTGAGTGACAGACTCATTAACTACATGCAGGCAGTCCATGATATTTCTACAGGACTGGAATATGTTTCAAAAGTGTTAGAATCTGGAATATGTTTGTGGTATTTGCACACTTAGTTAAAGTATGTGAAAATATGTGGTGCTGATTGTTCTAAATTCAATAGCACAGGTGCTGTATGCTTTCACCAACTTTCAACTTAGTTTTTCTTTGATGCTTTGCTACATTTTCTTGTGCCATAGAGCCGAACTGTAAAAACACACTTCACTGACCTCCAGTTGTCGTGTTATATATAACTGCTCCCATAATTGCTGCTGCTGCTGCTGCCTGCCAGTTGCACGCTGCTCAGTCAGAATGACAAACCTCTGTATTGAATGGTTCCCTCCTTAATGGCTTTGCTCACTTAGGCTTGCGGACTTCCAATGCCTCCATAAATTTCTGTTGTTCTCCACCCTTATTGTAAATCTTCATGGTAGGACCACTAATAGCAAGTCCTAATAAGATCCAGACAGGCCTCTGTTCTGTGGCCCAGTGATATAATCACATTTTTATTTGATAATCAAATAAAGGGTGGAATGAAATACTTGAAGAGCAATGTGCGGTTTTCCCTGGGCTTTTTTCCCCTCCCTGGCAGATTTTCATCTCTAATCTCTGTCTTTAGTTGAAGAGATTGAGTGTGTTTCCATTATGATTAATAACTGCTCTCCATTAAGAGAGCATTAGTCTAACACTAAGCAGAGACCATCAGTGACAGGGAGCCATTGAGAAAAACGGAGATGAGAGATGTGTGGTGAGTGACATCACAGAGCTGCAGGCTTTAGCCTCGACATCACGGGGGATCCCTGTGGAGGAGAGGACGAGTGGTAAAGACCCCACTGCGTCTTGGCACAGTTTGCCAGGGATTACGGTTTGAAGGAGGCAGCTTCACGCCGCAGAGCTTTGGCAACTGGCCAGGCTTTGTCGATGCCACACAGCGGAGCCACACAGCTTCCTTCAGTGCAGACTGGTTTCCTTGGTTCCTGAGTTTTGACTATTCATCTGTATTCTTATCAACTGAGACTTAACAATAGCGTAAATTCAATGTAGTTTGATTATTCCAAGCAATTACCAAGTGATATGAAAGTGATACAAAAGGATAAAATAGCATTTAATCCAATTCATAAAAAAGGAAACAAAAAACCCCACAAAAAAACATTAAAAGGCATCAAACTGAATTGATAATTATTGCTGTTTTGGAACTTTTCCAAAGGCAGTTACACATAATCAACTATATCATCTGGTTTTACCAGATGTGATGTGAAACTATTTTAAAATCTTAGTGAGATCTGTATGGTGCAAATGAATGTTCAAAAATTGTGTGGACACAACTTTCACTGTGCCACTTCTGATTGAAAAGGGACTGGGCTGCAAATAACGATTGTTTTCGTTAGCGAATAATCTGACAATAATTTCTGATTAATCGTTTTAATCTATAAAATGTCAGAAAATAGTGAAAAATTCCGATCACAATTTCCCAGAGCAAAGATGATGTCTTGAAATTGCTTGTTTTCTCAGACAAACTGTCCAAAACCCAAAGCCAATTAATTTACTATCATAGAAAACCAGCAAATATCACATTTGAGAAAGTGAAAAGGGAACACTTACTTAAACAATGAATCGATTATCAAAAGGAATCCTGTTTTCAGGTCAGCATAATGTTTTATATTACCGTAAGAAGAGAAGATAAATATTGAATATTGGATAATTTGTTTCTTTTGTCTCTGGGCCTTTACACATGCCAAGGGAAAACAAGCAATGAAATGCTTCAAATATAAAAGTGAATAAAGTGAACATAAATACAACATTTAGTTGGCAAAATGCCACTATTTGTGAATATTTTTAAACAAAGTTTCAGCTCAATTCCATGAAATTATGAAAAATAGACCCTGTGATTTTCTCAATTATCAGTATCCCTCATTTTGACACACAGCTTGTCAAAATGAGTCGAGCTGGAAACTTGGCTTGTTAAGCGTCAGTGATCAATTTCTCCCACTTCCCTTGAGTCAAGAGTCCTCCTCGGTTTGTCATAGAAAATCTGATTTCAATCAATATGATGTTATCGCCTCTCTCACTCCATTCCAGGCTTTATTTCTTTTCCCTCATCTCACTTCTCCCTCTCCGTTTTTTGGCTGAGGCGCAAGTTATTTTAAAAAGTAATATGCTTCCTCATCATTTCTGGGCTATTTCAAGAGACATTCACACCACCCCAAAATTGGTAGGACAATTCTGCATATTGTGTTGAGCTATGAAAGCACTTTTAGACAGATATCCCAGCACCACTTGAGCCACCAAAGAATGAAAATTGTGGTCATAAGAAAAATAATTTTGGCTGCTGTCTTTCATTTTTCCCTGCGGCAGTTTCTAATCTACTCAGATGGAGTCCATCAGACTTTGAACAGTGGTGGGTCAGCTGTGGATCGGGTTTGGTTTTCATTGGGGAGTTTTTTTTTCTGGGCGCTGGAAAAGTAAATTGTTAAAATGTGATGGTGAGGTGTTGCCGCCCTGTCATTTAAGAGGTCTGCACACATATGGATATTGTCGAAATGCACACACTAATCTTGTAATATTGAGATATCTGAATCCCTCCAAGAGCAGAACTTAAAAAAGGAAATAACTGTTGAGAGATTTGTCACTTTCCAAAGTCTTTCCAAAGTGTTGAGGCACTACATAATGACATATTTCAACATTTCAACAAAGTCAGTGGGAGTCGACACTTACCAGTGAGAATTTGCAGACTTGAATGTAGAGCTGCGTAACTTCTGCCTCTGTAACAGTGACCTCATGTCCTGTGCTGTGCTTGTAACTCTCCAGATAGGCCATCAGCCAGTCCCTCTGCAGCTCCCGGCTCGGGTAGAGGCTGTAGTTAACATCATTCACACCTTCAACACAAAACACACATAGGCACATGTTAGTGGAACTACTGTCAGTATCAAAATTCAACACAATGCCTAAACTACGTAGCTGATAGTTTTGAAGATTTGCCACGGAGCTACATCAGCTCATCTCTTCATTCAACACTTGTCAATTCTACATAAATTGTTAAAATTATTTGTCCCCGTCAGTGAACATGATGTTACGAACACATATATTAAAAAGCACAAGTTATAACAAAGAAGCATGGAGACTGGATGATGACACCTTCACCTAAGCGCCGATGAAAAATCTTGAAGGTCTGACAGAAAAAGGGGAAAAATGCTCTTCCCAGTTTTCATGTTACAAACAAATAGTCTCAGTGGTGGAATGTAACTAGGTACATTTACCACAGTACTTAAGTACAAATCGTAGGAACTTATCGTATTATAGTTTTACTTCGTATTTCCATTTTATGCCATTTTATACTTCTACTTCACTACATTTCAGAAGATAATATTGTACATATTACTTCACTACATTTACTTGACAGCTATAGTTACTAGTTACTTTCAAATCAAGAGTTTCCATAGAAGAGATTATGATGAGTTTATGCAATATGACACATTGTTATGGATAAAACAACTCAACAGTATAAAAATAGTTTAAATTAGCAGTATGTCGAACTGCAACAGTTAAATGCTACTTACACATTAGAACATCATCAATAATAATCTATTAATAAAATAGTACAACACTCCCATTGTTCTGCACTAGTACTGGTATCATGATAATTTAGGAGTTGCACCAAGTTTGCACAAGCACAGCTATATTTCAGACCTTATTTCAGTTACAATCATTTGGAGTTGGCAAGTGTTGACTTGAAAGCTGACACGATATGGTTATTCTAAAAGTGTTAAATTAATGATTGTTTCACAAATGTTCAAATTAACCCTGTCAAGCTTTGCTGTGACACAGCTGGTACATCAAAACCACGCTTATCAACACGCAGAATACATACTGAATATAACAATTTGTCTTGGCAGCATCACAAGAAGGACACAGTTTCATGGTACATAATGGCAGAAAGATAAAATGATATTGTAGTCAAAGAGACAGCACAAACTGGACAATGATTCTGCATATCACATACTGTATATACTATTTCTACTTCATTCAATATTCCACATTTGGCAATTTTATATGTTCGGGCCGTGAAAAAGATTTGGAGGAAAATTGAACTTCTTTTCATCACAACACAGACCTACCAGCAAATTCATTGAAGTGATTGCCAATATCGAAGGCCTGGTAGTTGTAATCGGCGTACTCGTAGTCAATGAATTTCACCATTCCTGAAGGGGAAGGAGAGTGAAAGCAGCAGCGGTTACCAGGACAACATGACGAAAACATCTTAGGTATAGGCGTATAACTGACGACTATCCCTCATTTTATTGAAAGTACAGAACCTCGTGGGAGTCAAAAGAACAAGGAGTCTCTTTTAACTGAGAGTCACCCGGGGCCATCCTTGTAAAATATGTGAGAGAAATAAAATCACAATAAAAGGATACTACATATGAGGTAAGATATTTAATAAAATGGGAATGCATTTTCAGTAGTGCAAAGGTTTGCTTCTGTATGTAAAATAAAGGAAAAAGATATGAAGACTCTATGAGCTGCATTATTTCAAACTGATGAAAAGAAACACATTCATGTATTTTAACATTAGCTTAACTAACAGACTGAGACTCTTCAATCACAAAGCTACAGTTACAGAGTTAAGCATAAGGCAGTATGTTATTCTTATGAATATTCAGTTGGTTTTATTGCTTGTCACTGATGGAAATCTGCTACATGAAAATAATTCAAAACTAGCTTATTTCAGTATCATATCCATCACATTTTCCAGTGTCAGTGATGTGCACGGCAGTTCCTCACCCTCTTTGTTATTGTAGATGATGTTTTTTGTCAGAAGGTCGTTGTGGCAGAGGACAGTTGGTGAGTCAATCTGCGAGAGGTGTCTCTTCAATGAATCCATTTCAAATGACAAAGTCTCAAAGCTGGGCACCTCTCGCAGAGCCACAGGACTGTAAGAGGTAAAAAACACTGAAATTACATTTTTTTGTAATGTAGAAGCCAAGATTGTCACTCCAACGTTTTAAGGAATGTTGCATGAAAGAGGGGTGTCTTTGATTCATAGCTGTACTATAAAATGCAATTGGGCACATTGGCAGCCAAAGTTTAACACCTAAGAGTCGCTTAAGGTGATGTCAATAAACTGCACATACCACATTTATAATTGCCAATTTAGCCAGTGTGTGATGCTTTATACCAAAGGCTGCAAAAAGATAAGAGCTTCAGCTTTTAGTTTGAGAATCAGAATCATACAAATACACCACCAATAAGTTTCATTTAGAAAAACAGTTTAAGTAAAAGTACTTGTTTTGCAGACAAATGGCCCCTATGATTGTTACATTGTTATTTATTATATTACTGATGCATTCATGTGGAAGTAACATTTTGCTGTTGTAGTTGTTCCAGCTGGAGCTAATTTTAACTACCTTATATACTGTTGGGTAGTTTAAACTCTAACAATATGTCATATGTCTGTAAAATCTTAATCAGCAAAGTAACCAGTAACTATTGCTGACGGATACATGTAGTGACGTAAAACATAATATTTTGCTCTGATATGTAGTAGGGTAGAAGTGCAAGTAACTCAAAATGGAAGCCCTCAAGTACAGTACAAGTTCAAAATTGTACTTAAGCACAGTACTTGAGTAAATATACATGCTACATTCCACCACTGGGCATGGATAGTCTTTAGAAGTATGGGACATGGGAGGGATCCTTCTCAATTAATAACAAGCTAGTTAAAGACGTGACAAAGAAGAAAGGAACTAGAAAGACATGTTAAACACTTTCTAAGTATTCCTCATTGTAAAGTGGTAGGCTACTATTATGTTTTTTTGCTAACTAATTCTTCAAATGTTCTTTTAAAAGGCTCAATTAACCCAGAATTTCCCCTTACACATGGTGACTCACCTGCCTTTAAGAACTGTTCACCCTAAAAGAATTTGATTTGTCTGGATTTCAGCAGTAAGTGTCCTGTGGTTTACTGTAGATGCTGTTTCAGAGGATTGTCAACCATGGAAAAAAAACTGTTAAAGAAAAAACACAGACTTCTTGCAATTCTTTCAAAAGATAATTTTAAAAAATCCTTGATTTGATCATAAAAACTATATTAGTTACACACATGTTAAAGTACTGGCCTTCAGAAATCCCCATGGGTTGATGTTTTTTTTTTGAACATTTGACAAAGATAATATTATATAAAGAAAGTGTCTGTACAGAGCAGCTAAGGGAAAAAAAATTTGAACTTAACATGTATAAATTTAGGGAAAACAAGACTTTAATGGCACAGTTGTTGGAGGGAGTAAGAAAGTTTGCTGAAAGAATGCAGATATGGAAGACCAACTTTGTCATGAACTCGACATTTTTTCTTCTCGGAGCATGTTTGTAAACCGAAGCAGTTCGGTGAGTCTCATTGAGAGGTTACATGCCTTGTTTTTACTCTGTTGATTACTCAATCTATCAAAGAAGGCACTAATGTTGTTGGACGTCAGTGCAAAATGCACCTGGAAGAAATGCTGTGCAAGCATCCGTCTCCTAATTAATTTTCGTGTTTCCTATACAGTCGCCAGGCCACGATAAGAGGGTAATTTAAACAGTGTAATTTAAACACTACCTATTTATTCGAAGGGGAACAAACAGATGCTCCAGTATTATACACACTTGTAGACATAATTTAGTGAGGCCTGTTAGGAACGCACAATAAAAGCAGAGGAGCAGAGCCTTGTTTATAGTTGTGACACAGAGGCTCTGCTGCCTTATACAACTCCTCCTACACATCCTCATCAACACAAGTCATTTTTGTATATTATCTTCCTCTGGTCCATTCACTCAGTCTTCCTTCCTGCTGTGGATAGGCAGATCAAGGAAGGATTGATTGAATAAAAGCAAGTTGAGATCTAAACTATCCATCTGTGTACCTGCAAGCAAATATGAAAAAAAAAAATTAAATAGCTGCTTGACTTTGGATCTTTTGAAAAATTAAAGAGTTATCATATATTTTACTTCTATTGTCAACTGAAATTGTGAAAATACTATGATGAAAATTGCATTTTCAAAAAATGTAGGCCTAGAATATAGCTGTCAGAGTGTTTAATTCACATCTACTGGCCATGAAATCTGTCTGTTATTTAAAATCGACCCCCTCTGACATGCATAATTTATCTATCTCCTCGCTAATGTGAATTAAAACACACAGTTAAATGGTGAATCACCCTGATTCCTATTCAACTCATCCATTTCTTTAACTTAACAAACTGACTTTATCATAGAAACCCATGATTACTCAGAGTCAAAAGCTAAATGAAAGACTTCCATTGACTTTAAATGGAAACCTGTCGCCTTGCCATCAGATCTTTTCCTCTCTTTTCTGTCCTTTTCATGAGACAAGTACATTCGCCTCCTGCTCCTTGTCAAGTCTCTGTAAGGTAATTAGTGGAATTTCCTCCTCTGGCGCTTCATTATCAATGTGCCTTATTTACATATGATTTCAAACACCAACCGAGCACTGCTGATTTTTCTCTTTTTTTTTCCCTTTTTGCAGTTTTATGCGATTCGTGGGAGTGCAAACGGGAGACATAGCAGGGGGCCTTTTGGAGAAGAAGAGGTTGCACTCTTGCTTTCCATTGCTTTTCTTTCTTTTCTCTCCCATCTCTGACTTCTACTGTGCACTCTCTCTCCGAACCTTGCAGCTGCTGCAGCTTCTTTCGCTCCGTCGCTCTCTCTCTTCTTCTCCGTGTCTCTCTCTTTGCACAGCGGGTGGCTTGAGAGCTGAAGACCTCCTCTGCAGGTGCAGCCTCTTCCTGCTCTCTCTCTGCCTTTCTTTTACCATTTCCTCTGAAGATCACATTCATACCAGTACTTGTACATTCTCAAGTACAAAAGTTTCTCTGATGACTGTTTAAAATCCCTTTTGCTTTTTTTTAAATTCTTGGTCTTCTCTGTCTCTGTGTATGGGTATATGTGTGTGTCATGTCACTCATGCAGGGTTTTAACCATAAATTAACCTCTTAAATCTCATCTCTTAAATCTCAAATCTCATAAATTATGCTGTAGCAATCCTTTACCAACACTCTTCATTATTGTCTATATCCTAATTATTGATATTTTCCTGATAATTTTGAGTTGTCAAGCCACTCAGTCACACAAATGTCTCACAATATAGCACCATCTATTGGGCCTCTAAATGTGGTGCAGTCTGCTTCTGTAGATGCATATTGCAGTGTGTAATATCACATTGTATACAAAATAGCATGTACATAATCACACATTGTACAAATTAGGAGTTTTATTTTAAAAAAATGTAATATTAATAAACTGTTAAATTCTGTGTAAAAACAAAATTTAAAAGAAAAAAAGAGTTAAATGTAAGAGTAGACGTTAACCCAGACAAAATCCTTAGTTAATAGAATAAAACTCATATTCTCTTGAGAGATTGAACATGTATCTCATGTAATAGTCCACTTCTTCTCTGTGCTCCATTTCACCTGCATAATTTTATGTTGGTTGAATTTTCCAACACTTAACTGTTGGTGATGGAATAAAAAATGTGAAATTCAAAGATTAGACTAAATGGATATTTCTTTCAGCTTGCTAATTTTATAAAGAGTTTGGTCTAGACCTACTCTATAGGAAAAGTACAATGCGATAACTTATGCTATGAATTGGGGCTATATAAATAAAACTGAATTGAACTGAACTTGGTTGAGGTCTTTTAAGGTTGTTTTAATGCATTATAGGTGGTCATATTCGCAAGAAACACAATCATTATTATCTTAAATGGATATTGTCTGTCTTGTAACAAACAAAGATTTTTTTCCTCCGGGATCACAGCAGAAAATAACAAAATACCTGTAGATCGGGCTTGTTAATGCAAGTGGTCTAAAATGGATTCATTTTGAAACATTAGACAAACCAGAAAATACTGACTTAGAATTAGAACAGTTGTCTGTGTCTTGTTTTCCTGATGACAAAGAAGTTAACTTACACTGACTTGCTCTTAAATCTGAATCCAGGAAGCTGAAACGTCTTATGATAAATGACTGTCCTCCACTGTCTCTTTCTTTAATGGATGACTCACTCCAGTGCCAAACGCCTTGCCCACGTGATAAAACTCAAAGAAGAAACTCCAGTTGTTCAAAAGCGACTCAGAGACTCTGGGCCTTCAGCTTCAGTTTGCGTGGACTTCCGACCCCTTCGCTCAAACATAAACAAGGTTGAACATTTGACCGATAAGGGAGAGCTCTGCAGGAAGCTTGTGGCCGAGCTCTGTTTCTTTGTAGTGTCTGGAAGGCCCCTCTCACCTCTCACCCCGTGACCCCTGTCAGAGATAATGCAATGTCATTGCCACGGAGGCCACGCCCCCGCCTTGTCCCGCTGACCAATGGCAGCTCACAGTGACGGCCTTTATCCACATGGTGAGAGAGGTGAACTTGCCAACAAAATTTGAGCACTGACTGTTTCGTTACTTAAAGGACAATGTATGGGTGGAGAGGAGCACCGTAGGCAGGTTTGAGAAATGTGGTATGTGAGAAAATGATAAGGCATCAGTGGAAGTGCTGCTGCCAAAAAAAATAAAGATGTGGAAAATGTTGCTGGTTTCTATCAAAGGGATGATTGCAAAAATCTACCAGTGAGGTAGCTTCCCAACGCCAGCTCGGTGGGTATTTGTTTAAAACTGATGTAATTTCCAGTACAGTATAGATAATTGACAGCTCTCTTCTCTCACTCATACATTAATTTGAATCCGTCCTACACCTAACAGGACAGATGACCATCAACTAAAACCCGCCCCCCCTTAGTTACTGTTGCTATGCCTGTCAAGCTTTCCATTCTTGCACAGCACATAATGCAGTTTCCAATGATAAAGGTGGCAAATCATGATTGAAGAATGAAAAATTCTTAGTCATTTTTGAAACAGTTGGTTTAGACAGAAGTATACAAAAACACACAGTGGATGTGCTAGTCATCAATGGAGCTTTTTTAAATGTAACTTGTAACCCCACGAACTAATGTTGTTAGTTGATAATGTGGCCTTTGAAGTAATGCTGGATTAGGTTAGTACTGTTAGTATTAAGCTAGTTAGCTGGGCATACTAATGTTTTCAGTTTATGTTAGAGCAGAGAAGCACACTGTTTAATCCAGTCTTTACACTTTTACTCTTGTGATTTTGGTTTTGTTAAGGCTAAAAAGACAACAGCCCCCTCCAAACTTTTAATGCCTCACACCGCACACCGCTCAGGCATGTGGACAATTCCAAAGCTTGACAGACCTGCCGTGCTTAGTTACAGTTGCTATGCTATGATTGGACAATCAGTGTTCAGGGAAGGGATTTAATGAATGGCCAATTGGCTGGGCTGTTCTTCAGATCTTCAAACTGGTAAAAACATGGGAAACATTTCCAAATTTCAAGTACATCTATGAGAGGCCCAAGCAGCCAAAGAATGCCTTTCTAGTTGGTTAATGTACCTCTCTGGTTTGCTCAAGTGCCCCTGTGTTGTGATTGTAGGGCAAAGTAAACCCATAAACCTAAAGGTAAACCCTTAGCATACATGTGGTAAAGACTTTTTTTCTCCTCTCTCTCAGACAGAGCATGCCATTGTCCACCAAAATCTTGTTGTCAATAAATCTGGCGTGATAGATAGGCCATGCTCCGTTTTATAACTATAATTCTAAAATAGTTGTTAAGGTTTAATATGGCAGGTCATGTCATCAACTTAAACATTCCTTGGCAAAACAGTTGTTTTGCTGATTGAGCCCAACATCCAGACTTAATTTTATAGAAAAAACGGAACTTGCAACATGGCTTAGCAAAGCTACTGGTGCTCTTGAACAATGCGAGTAGTCCTCACTTGCTGGGTGCTGCTGCTCAGTCGCCAACTGTGAGAGGCTTTGGTTGCATTGTAAATATTAAGGAACATGTTGTGTTCAGATGCTCAGATTGTGTGAGCTCTAAAATACAAATACAGTGAGATAATTTTGTCAAGAATTGTACCTCTTTGGGCGGCTGCTGATACTGCTCTGCACCAGTGTGAGAAAGTGAGACATTTTTGTCCAGAGTAGAGGTTCAACAGGCAGACCACATTTTGGCTGGATAGAGTGGATTCTCCCCATCTCTGCTGCGATCAATCTGCGGAGAGAAAACATTTTCTCAGTTGAGCCTGGCTGACGCTGTTATTGCACAAACAACCATTATCAGAGTAGAAACACAACTCCCTTTCCATTTAGCGCTCTTATCTTGTTCCTTCTTTTAAAAAAAATGGGTCTTGTTGCATTCGTGACCTTTTGACTACTTGAGTGCTCGTTCTCGAGGCTTCTTAGTGGTGACATAAAGTTTTCTGGGCATTCCCCACAGAGGGTATCAGGCAAAGCAGGTAATTGATGTGTATCATGACCCTGGCTGTTCAGCCTTGACTGGCTGTGTTGTGTCCTACTGTCCTGTGGAGAGAATAATGATGCTGGCCTGTTATCATGAGGATGATGAATGAAACAGGGGGCATGACTAAACAACATTGCTCAACATGAAACATGACTCAATTGAAATCATTTTAAAAACACCTGCATCAGCACAATTGAAATAATCAGTATATATGTAGGCTCCAAAAAACATCTCTGACTGTTACTACTGTTACTCTCAATAAACCTGTTGAATTTCTACAGTTTGACCACTGAATGGACCTGAAAATAATAGCTATCAGCATAATTTAGCTTTTTTTGTATATTTCTGATACTGATGGCATTGAATGGCCAGCCTTCACACTAAATGCAACTTACGTTAAGCCTGTGGTAACTGATATCTTAACTGCCATATTACGCTTTAACTTATAAAATCAATCAGCCCTGTTAAAATAATAAATTCCACAATGTTTTGCTATATCATTATATTCACAGGTCATTATGACATATTGTTTTTCTATAATGATGTAATAATAACTGTATAAGGTTTTGACTTACAATAGAAATAAAAATAAATACATATTTTAAAGTGTTTGTGAATGTTCACATTTGTTTTTCCAATCCTGGTTTTATGATAAAATATCTTCCAAATTTTACCTTTATTTTTTCATGTTTAATTAAAAAAACCCAATCATTTTGTACGCAAACTTAGTGGTAAGGCTGAGTCTCATACAGTTTTTGAAAAGTCTTAAATGTGAGCATGACTTGTTTCAGATTTAACTCTTAAATAATTCACTCTGAAGAAATTTTAAGTTTTATATAAACGTTTTTTTATGACCAGCATTGGACACGAGTCATCATATTGTTGCTTGAACAGGTCAGTTTATTGGCTGTGAATGTGTAACTGTGGGAATGGAACCATTCCCTAAAAAGCACAGCCTTGCTCAGCACACCGTCTCTGAAAGAATCAACTTTAGAAAAGAAATAAATGAACATTTGAAAGCCGTTCTGGCAGAGACCTGTAGATGGAGGGTTGCCGGAGCAGCTCGTCATCCAGCACTGCTCCTCTAACAAACTCATAGCAGATGCCATTCTGGAAGCTGCAGTAGATCTGTGGACCACACCCGTGGGCGTGGAAGACCTGGAACATCTCCACCTCCCGGTCCCTGTTCACATAGAGCTCTGTCATTCTGCCATACAGTCGCACCAGAACACAACCAGGCTCTTGCAAAGAGCCCACGTAGCAGCCAATCAGCTGGTTGGTGATGCCTTCTGTGAATGTCTGGAATGAAAGGAAATCAAAAGGGAAATTAACACAGAAAAATACTTATAGTTTGGACTTTTCAGGTAGGAGAAAGCAAATGAAACACTTATTGACTTACACCATATTTCAACATACTGTAGTTAAACACTCAATGCTGAACATTGTAAATTGGTGCTTATGTGTAACTTTACAGATAACAATGATAACACAACCTCTTGTAAAAAGAATTATTTTCTTTGTGACAGCATTCATGATACCACTGACTTGAGCACAATGCAATTACAGCATGCTCTAGCCATCGAGTCTGTATAAGAGGCAGTCATATCCTTATTCTGTAACTATTGTGTAAGTGAAAAGTTTAATGGGTCACTCTCCTAAATGTCAGTGTGAGTTACTGTTTATCCATAACAATCCTGGACAAATCACACTAAACATAGTTGCACTGAGAGCTTTAAAAGCTAAATAAATGACAGATGCAACATGTTTGGTTTCAGGATTCTGGATTACAACTTTTGTTACCATATCATTTTACAGGCTGCTAATTTACTGCCGTTATGGCTTATTTAATTTCTTACTGACCTTCCATTAAAGACACAGTATTTTGCAAAAAATAATCTATAGAAACAGAGATCATTTACCAGCAATTGCTTATTTGTGTACTTGAAAAGAAACTTGAGAAAATACCTGTGTACTTTGCATCAGAACACATTTAATCCTGAATTTCTCAAATATTTAAAGATCCTCAAAGATGTAAAAATGGCACCACAATGTGCAAGACATGAAGGATCAGCAGTGGTGGAATAAGTATTTTTTTAGTAAACATTGTACTTAAATAAAAGTACATAAGTATTAGCAGCAAAATTTACTTAAAGGTAGAGTGTGTAACATTTAGGAGGAGCTATTGGCAGAAATGGAATATAACATTTTTAAGTACATTTTAATTAGTGTATAATCACCTGAAAATAAGAATTGTTGTGTTTTCATTACCTTCCAGGGCTCAACAAAAACTTTTAAAAGTTTATTGCCAGGTTGGCAACCTGGCATCAGCTTTTGGTTGCCAAAATATAGCTGCCATTTTAGTCACCTTATATTTTGAGTAATTAAAATACTATTCAGTTACATGTCAGTGTAATAATGACAATGACACAATGACATAAAAGAATGTTTATTACAGTAATCGAACTGAAGTTTTTGTTTTATCTGATACTTTACAGAATGTGAATCTTTAGTGTTGTAAAAACCTTTATTCTATTTGTGAAAATGAAAAAAGGCAGATTTCACAGTTTATTTCACATCTAGAACACAAACGACCAGGTTCAGATCAAAACCACTATGTCTAGACTTGTCAAATCTGGACTAGATTATCCCAGAGAGGCTAAAGATTCTTTAAAACATAGTTTCAGATTTGTGAAGCCTGTATTCTATTTGTGAAAATGCAAAAAAGGGGTGATTTCACTGCTTTTTCAAATCTAGACCACATTGGACCAGGTTCAGATCAAAAACCACTATACCTAGACTTGCCAAATCTGGACTAGATTATAACAGATAGGCTAAAGATTATTTAAAACACAGTTTCAGATTTGTGAAATCTTCATTCTGTGAAAATGCAAAAAAGATTTCACTCAATAGTATTTCCACAACATGGTCTTTGTTGTTTGCGATTCAGTCCACGTCTCTCCATTTCATTTGTAATTGCCATGTAGAGTTCTTCTCTCTCACTTGAAAACAAAAGTAGAAAAGTTATTTTTACCTTTTGAAAAACATCAAAACATCTTCATAGGTTGGTCAATTGGTTAATATATGCTTCAAATTCTTCTTTCAAAAAAAATGACTGTTCTCTCACCTTTCCTCCAACTGGCCACTGTCAACCTCTCTCACTGCTTCTGCCAATGTTTTTCTCCAGACTTTCGCAAAAGCCTGTACCGTGGCCTGTGTTAGAAGTACCATAATTCAGCCATTAGTGTGCTTGTTTTTCATTTGATCTATATATGAAGACATTTTTATGAAAAGCTTTCTGTCAGTACTTCGTCACAATTATCAACATTTGATTGAGAAATAATTTAATCTTGTTTATCTGTCAACTAACATCTGCCATCATTTCAGAGCCTGCTCTCCTTCTCCTGTCCACCAGTTATCCTTTTGTTCCTATCTTTGCCAGTTGCCTGACCTTGCACCTGACTGCAGACATGATCCTCATTACCCCATTATCCAAGGAGTTTGTACTGTAGACCTGTACAGTAGCCTAGTAATTTGCTACACTGTGTATCATGTCTCCCTGTCATAGTATTGCAGCCCTTTTGTTTTGCCTGAATCTGCCTGCCAGCAACTGTGATTTTGAACTATGCTAGTTTTTTTTTTAGCTTTTTGCGTGCCGGCATTAACCTAACCTCACATCTCACTGCCATCAAACATGCACATATTAAACACACACACATACCACGCACTTACACCTATATATACATTTTACAGTGGTGAAAGAATTAGTCAGATCTTTTAAGTAAAAGTAGCAATAATACAGTGTAGAAATACTCTGTTAAAAGTAAAAGTCCTGTATTAAATATTTTACTTATGTAAAAGTACTAAATTATCAGCATCAAAATATACCTAAAATACCAAAAGTACTTATTATGCAGAATGTCCTATTTCAGAATAATGTATATTATATCATCGGATTTAGTGATGCATTAACGTGTTAGCATCAATAATGTTGCAGGTGGTAAAGGTGGAGCAAATTTTGATTACTTTATATACTTCTGGATAGCTTAATCCATAAAATACAGCAAAATGTATTCCTTGATTTATATTTTGTATTAATAATCTAAATCTGCAAAGTAAGTTGTAACTAATGTTGTCAAATAAATGTAATGGAGTTAAAAGCACAGTATTGGCTTCCAAAATGTAGTGGGGTAGAAACATAAGGTAGCATAAATGGAAATACTCAAGTAAAGTTGTTATTACTTCTTATCTTATTTTTGCCCTTCATTTATTATATCATTCACTGTGGTATTTTATCTGGCTCTCTGTGAAGCACTTTGGACCTGGTCAAACGTGGTCTAGGCATCGCCCGTTTTTTTCATTTTCACAAACAGAATGGAACAGAAGGTTTGACAAATCTGAAACTATGTTTTAAAAAATCTTTAGCCTCTCTGGGATAATCTAGTCCATATTTGACAAGTATAGGTATAGTGGATTTTGATCTGAACCTGGTCCAATGTGGTCTAGATGTGAAAAAAACTGTGAAATCGCCCTTTTTTAATTTTCACAAATAGAATAAAGGTTTTTACAAATATAAAAGTGCGTTTCAGACAGCGTTAAGGATTTACCAAAGATGCTCCCACAATGTCTAACAGGCTTTCACAACAGTAAGAGGTGCAAAAAAGCGGAGGATCAGCACTGTAAGTGAAGTTTAACTTAACTTTCCCTATAACAGCCGAATCTTAAACTGCGAATGGGAAGCTAACTTCAGCGTCGTCTGACTTTCTGGGGCAAATTGAAAAGCTGCAACTCTGAAGAGAGGTTTCACTCAGTCTCAATTCTCAGAACTCCAATTCTGTGAAGTAATTGTGGAAACCGAGAGTCTCGACTGAGCAGATAACTTTTGCACATGCGTTGGTGCATTTACTCGTGTGCGCGCACAGGCTGTTTTAGAGACAATGGCGAAGCAAATTAAGTTGTTTGACTGTGGGGTGAAAACTTCAACTAACCTGTCAACATCACAAACGATTGCTGGTATTTGGTATACCAGGATTTGAGGGTTGACACGTTATTTGATAACACTAAAGATTCACATTCTGTAAAGTATCAGATAAAACAAAAACTTCAGTTCGATTACTGTAATAAACATTATTTTATGTCATTGTGTCATTGTCATTATTAGATGAAAAAAACAGTGAAATCGCCATTTTTTTTCATTTTCATAGATAGAAAGTAGGTTTCAGACAGTGTTAAGGATTTACCCAAGATGCTCCCACAATGTCTAACAGGCTTTCAGTACAGTAGTAGGTAACAGTAAGAGGTGCAAAAAAGCGGAGGATCGGTCACTCAGCTCTGTAAGTGAAGTTTAACTTAACTTTCCCTAGGCGCCAGGCTCCCAGGAATTGACCGCCCGGACAATGAACGGATGGTTAGTGGGTAAATGGCGTGGTGGGTGAAAAGAGGATCTGTACTGTAAGGACAGGTGGCCTAACAATGATGCGCTACCAGGCTTTGGTAGGCTAGCGACGGACATTCTCGGACGGTCTGACCTGTGAGTCCGTGGGTGTCTCGAAAAGTGCAGCTGCAGGGTTCCGGTAAGGTACGCTGTGTCTCTTTGAAGTGTTGTGTGCTTTCTTTGGATAAATGCCGGGTGTGCGCAAGTAGGCGGGGGTGGAGAAAAAAATACTGGGAGAATCGCTGATCCTGCTGTTGATTTCGAAGCTCGAAATCGAAAAATCTGTTTTCAGCTTCTCAAAATGGTTGCCAATGCCAATGCCAACATGGAAACCATTACTGTCAAGCCCTGCCTTAGAATAAGCCATTTTTATCTACATAGGGAGCGGGTCCTCTTCCATGAATGTCACCATGTTGCACCACCATGTTTCTACAGTAGCCTAAAATGGACAAACCAAACACTGGCTCTAGTAAGGGCTGGTCACGTTTTTCGCCACCGTAGTTTCTCCTGCACGCTTGGAAGGGGAGGGTGATGCAAGCAGTATTCAAATGGTTGCAAACTGCAATTTCACCATTAGATGCCACTAAATCCTTTATACTGGACCATTAAAGTATCAAAAGTAAAAGTACATGTAATCATAATTTTAATAAATTAATTAATACATTTTATACATTAAAATTGTCAAAGTGGCACACAATTTGAACAAGTATATGCACTAGTTTTAGTTATGTCTTTAACAATGCATCATATTTTATTATCTGATCATACATTTTCATGAAAAAATCTTAATCTGAAAATTAACATTGGCTGTGAAATAAATATAGTGGAGTGGAAAGTATTATATTTCTCTTCTGTTTGCATTGTACTTAATGAGAAGTTTTGACTAATTTTGTTCCCTATGAAATTACATTTGGCTCTCGAGTGATTTTATTAAACCTGAAGGACAAACTAAAACATGTACAGTAGCTTGAATAATTTCATTTTTCCTCTAAACTGAAGCAAAAAACAACCAAAGGTAAATTAATGTTAAATTAAAATAGCATGCAGATAAACAAGCAAATATGCACAGGTATATACAGTACATGCAACAATAGGTAAAGGACAGATATGTTAATAGTTTACAGCTGTAGAGAGCTGCAGCCTGAACTTTTTGATGTTAAAGCCACACTTCCAGCACAGCCTGTACTGCTCTCTGTACAGTATGTGTACACAACAATACCACAGTGACCACTGTTTGCCTGCAAAGGCCTCATCGGACATTTGTTGTCATTCAGTGGTTTCTCAAAGTCTTTCATTTTCTGCCACAGTCTCCAAGGCATTTTCTGAGCCTCAGATGGGGCCTGCACACAACACAGTTTTTCATCTAGACAAACATGCCCACCTTGACATCTGATCAAGTATTTATATAGTGGAGGGAGGGCCACTTGAATATTTTCCACTGGCTTCATACCTGCCAACACTCCCATATTTCAAAGCCATCTCCTGGCACCTTCCTGTTTTGTTGTTTCTCCCAGGAAACTCCCATAATTTGCTTGGCCCTCAAACTTTATTATGCAGACATCACCCAAGTTGCCAGATTGTCTATGAAACACAATCTGCACACACAATACACACTACAATTTCAATCCATCTGTTACTGCAACTTGGCAACCCACACAACGATCCAAGGGGCGTGTGTGCAGCTGCTCTTTGCCCCCAAATCCTGTATTTTGAAACCTATGACTGGCTTTGACATTGTTATCATATTCCTTTTCTCTCTGATTACTAGAGCAGACTGTAATTAAATTATCTGACCTAGCAGTTGAAGACACAGAAAGCATAGGGTATTATATCTAGGCATGATCTTAACAGGAAAACTATATGAGCCCAGGTGGTGGACTCACTACAGGTCAGGAGGTATGAGCCTTACAAGAGTGCACAGTCAGTTCGATGTTGGTTGATAGAAGGCATGAGCCTTCGTGGGAGGGATGGAGGCCATGTAGTTTAAAAAGCTGACGCCTATTTAAAAAGGCAGCAAAATTGTCAACAAAGGGGACATCTCTGTTCATGCAGTAACTCTTTAGCCAGATGTGGAGTTGGCGTAGGAGACTGAACTTCATGTCACCAAAACGGGTGGCAGGGGGGTAATTACCTCCTTATTGCTTACTGGTGTCCACAGGGCACTGCTTAACCCTACGTGCAGGACCATAGAGGTACCGACAACAACCGACAACAAGCACCAAGGGTGGGCGCCGCACCTGAGTGTGAATGCCTGACCGCCTAGGGGGCAGGGCCCAAATGGGAGCAGGTGAGGCGCGGGCTGAGGTGAGGGCAGAAGGCAGGCAGCCAGGGAGAGCAGTAGCCGAGGAGTCGGCAGTGATCCTGCCAGTGATCCTGGGAGCCAAGCCGCCTCTCGGTGGCCTCTCGGTGGCCTCTCGGTGCCGCCTCTCTGGTGCCGCCACCAGAAGGTGGCAGGTTCAAAGCTCAGTCTGCGCCATCTGAGGAGCCACCAAGCAGCTCGGGAGTGGAGGCCTGGGCAGAAAATGGATGGTCGCCCACTTGGGGCCTCACTGCAGAGTGTGGTCCATCCCCACTGTCCACGGCTTGGAATTTATTGCTCAGCTGAAGGGCCTCGTGAGTATGACAGCTGGCACTGTCCACACACAGCCATGATGATTTTTTTGCTGTGTCAGGCCAAATCCTTAGTAAAATCCTAGTCTTCTTTTAAGCAACCAAAGTACGTTTTTAGTGCGATCTTTGGCAGAGTTCAAAAGTGGAACGTCCAGATGCTGACGCATATGTAGAGAGCTTAATGTTAAATTCAGTGTGTGCTATATTAACCGAGTATGCAGAGTTCTCCTGCTCGCAGAGCTATGCACGTAGTACCTACATGTACCAGGATGCATTGCGCGTGCTTCTGTTGCCCACGCCCACCCAGCGGGCCACTACAACTCTGAGCTGGTACACAATCTTGCCAAGCAAATTCCTGCATTTGACCATTTGTTTTTCACTATATCGTTACCGTCAGGGCATATCTATCAAGTAAATTTACATACAGCAGCAACACACACACACACACAAACCGGTCTCGCGCTTCCGTATAACAACAAAAGAGAGGGATGTTGATAGGTTTTAAATGACGTGAGTCCCAGGGACCCATAGGTGGTCATTTGAGTGGGCCCCAGGGGAAATTGAGTGGGTTCCCAATAAAATGTGAGAGTTTTTTAAAAATGATAGTGTAAAACTTGTGTTTGATGTTATATGGTTATATTCATGTTACATGTGTAACGGTACACAAAATTCACAGTTCGATATGTACCTCGGTTTAAGGGTTTTAAATAAACTTTGTGTCATTTATTTTGAAAAAATGTAAACATTCAACAGTAGCTCATTGGCCATCATTCTTATTGTAACAGATAAGGCACTCAAATACTGGCATATTGTTAATAAGAAAAAATAAATAACACTAATAAATAAGTCATGCTCCATCTTTTGTTTATTACTATGATTTCAATGCAGATTTTTTGTTCACAATGTAGCATTATCAGGGAAAAGTTTTCTGATGTATTGCTCACCATTTAGAGCACTTCCTAAACTTATTTGTGAAAACAGGAATTACAGCATGTGTACCTAAATGGCTTTCATACAAGTGCTAAAACTAGCCATGCAAATACTGTATGTGCTTTTGTAATTTTTTGTTTCAGGCTTGACTCTAAAATTGTATATATATATTTAGTCTCTTATAAATGAAGTTTAACTATTTCTTTGTTGTGCAGCAATTTGACATTGTCTCTTTCACTTTAACAATCTCTGTTATGTAAATGTATCTTGTATTATTTTGTTTTTAATACCTTTTAAAGTTAAAGTGTATATCAAGCACTCAAATTGCCTCAGCTTGCATCACCTTGAGTTTGATCTGTTGTTTCATTTGACAAAAAAATATTACTAAGCGCTTCACAGGATGACATAAAAACAAGAATAGTAAAATAGATACAAAGATGAAATACAAGATATAACAGAAAGTAATTTGAAATTTAAACTCTCACATATAAACAGTTAAAGCACAGGTGTAACAGTAGGAACTATTTGACCTTCCCCTGTATATTCTGTATATTCCAAACAGATGAACATAATACATCATTAAAGTTGGGATCTGAGGGATGAAGGGAAACATACTCCTTTGTGTACACAACTGGACCTGGTGTAGATTGAGAGGTCATCCACCCAATGTGCTGTCACCTAACAAACATAAACCCTATTTCTCTGAAAGATTGGACCTTGTGTTTGCACATGGGACCAGAATGGGATTATCCTGTTCTGAACAGATGCTCTGACAACACTACACATCTGTTCCCAAGGTAAAAAAAAAAATAAAAAGTCTAATTTTGTTGTCCAGTTACCTTGGCTTTTCTGCTGGTTTTACTAGTTTAAGGTGTCTTTCTATATAGTGCCATATTTACAGAAGATGAGACATTACAGTTTTGTGTTTTGTATTTGTATTTTATCACCATGTGTGCTTTTAAAGCTAGGGTAGGTAATGTACTGCAGAAGCATTTTTCATTATATTTGTTGAAATTCTCTTTACATCCCAACATCAATCAATAAATAAAATGCTCTGAAAAAAAAGGAAAAACATCTGGTTTCTGGGGCTGTCGCAACCCTGTAATAAGCCCATCCAATCATTTCATTCGGCTCAAATGACATGATTGGCTGGCCTACCTGCCTATCTACCTACATACCTGCCTACCTGCATGCACTCACATGAAAATGTGTTTTGGGGGGAGGCCTGAAGGGAGGCGGTGGCAGTTTTTCGGATGGATACTTTCAAAATCTAGCTGTCTCTTGCTAGTTTCTCCAACATTACCTACCCTAGCTTCAATAGAGTTTCATAGAGTGCTTTTATTTTGAAAAACATATATTGTCATTGTATATATTTTTTCCTAAAGACAATTCCAATATTAGCAGGTTGTACTTCAGACATGGTCACAACTTTCCGTTTTTAAAGGATATAGCTGTTCTATATTTTTGTTATTGTACAAGAAATCCCATGTAAAGTCTAAAACCAACAATGTGTTAAGTCTGTCTCTCAGTACTGTCTGACTTCCTCAGCCTATGACTCCCATCTCCAGGCCAATTTGTTTCCTGCAGAGGACTGAAGAAGTCTTTAAAAACACATCCCGAATATACTTTTATTTTAAAAAAGGCTAAATAATGTCCTTAAACAGCTGGGCTCTATGTTTTTTAATGTTGACATTACTCAAGACAGACACCGCCTGCTTGGAGTGCCTCTGTGTGTCAAATAGGCATAGCTGGAGAAGCCTATTTGAGCATAGCCAATAACAGAGGAGTAATCTGTCCTGCTAACAGGTGCATCAAAACTAACCAAAAAGAAGCAGAAAGATGGCAGGCAAGTCAGGTCGGTGCACAGCCACACAGTCCTGAAAAAGGGTCTACTCAGCCTGTAACTGAGAACACCTGTGGTGAGTTAGTTACATGAGCACTTGCAGGTGTGGGTTTACTTAAGCTGGGAAGACACTGCATTTTTATTGATCTTGTAGGTTTTGTTAACTCACACTACACTTTTTCATCAGCCTTTCTGCACGGCCAGAATCGGCAACTTTTCTGCTCGCACTGTACGGATCAATTGACTGGCCATGACGTGGAGCTCACACTGAACGTCAGCACGGAAGGCCCAGTTTGTTTTGTTCATTGACAATTCTTATGAAGTTTATTCAAACAAGACAACAACTTCATCCTCAACAATGTTGACAAAAAAAGAGGAAGGCAGCATTAGGACTCCTTTGTGCAATTCCACTGTGAACAGAAAGTAAGAAGAAAAATATGGAGGGAGCCAGTCTATGTTATGCAGCGAACTTCAGTTTTATGTCACAGCAGTGTCAGTTAACACTGCAGTTTTAGCCACAATATGTAAAATACTACTCCAGTTATATCAAAACAAGGTCACTACATTTATAACAGATCTTTTAACAGCAGCCATCAGGGAAATTGAACTGTGGAACGGCTGAAATTGCAAGACAGCTGACCAAAATTTTGACATGACAGAAATCTAACCAGTAATGTCACAGTGACATCCATTATGCAGTGACAATGTCAGTGAACGGTTCACTGAGTTTCATGTGACATGATAATGTGGCATTCAACGTCTAAGTTAGGGTTAGGGTTGCATAGTCTGTGGAGATGTATAAATTAAAATAACACTTGAATGTAGACTTACTGTAACCTTAATGTAGTTGAGTAAAAACATTGGACTATACAACCAAATTATCATTAATGGATCCCAACCATTCTATGTGTAGAGAACACTTGCTCCAGATGTCTAAAATTTACTTAAGATCTGCTGCAATTTGTTTTTACAAGTTCCCAACAGAAATGGCCGGTGAACACTGGTTATAGTGGCGTTTGAAGGTTTGTCAAGCTTTCCCATTCACATCCTTGGGGTTGTCTGATGGAAGAACAACACCCCAAAACATAAACCCTAACCTCTACCTCTCTTTACAAAGATGCCCACAGCAGAGAATTGTTATTTTCCCTCAGGTATGATAAAATTATTATGCATTTTGTGTGTGTCAATCAGTATGATACAAGCTGAGCACCATATGAATTCACAGGAATAGAAGTTTATCTGAACGACCAGGATCAGACAGCCAACCTACCAAACAACCAACACAGAGATACAATCATGGACAAATAATACTGCATATTGAATATTGATAACCCTAGAGACACAAACATTCACTTGCCTTCATCTGAATGTCCTTTGCCTTCCAGTGAGGACGGAGTCTGCTGAGGAGGTCCAGGATTCCTCTACGAGGTTCGTGCTCATTGATATAGATGTCCACATGGAGCAGCTGATTCCCAGCACCAGCAGAACCACTGTCCATTTTAAACAAAGCAAATCTAAAGTCTTCAAACCTTCAAAAAACTTTACGGTCCAGAACTTGTTCAGAACCAAAGTCCTACTCTGTTCTAAGACCAGCTGAGTTATGTCCAGACCCACCAGTTCATCAAAACATCATCCAAACATGGGCCACACGGATCAAAATTCTGAACAGCCCAATGAGAGTTTAATCTTGAAACAACACAAAATAAACAAAACAGACTTAAATGCGGTATACAGAAAAGTCTAAATGATCCACAGCGAAGCTCTAAGATCCGCTTTGTCAGAACAATTTGAGAGACATCAGTGGTATTTGCAAGTCACTGAAATTGTCCACTTGTGTGCCCAGTGACTCAGCAGCCCAGCTTGCTTATCAGGGGCCAATGTTCCTATGGGCATCTTTATCCCCACTGCTGCAGAGTTTACATATTAACCACTGGTGGTTGGAGCTCTGCAGCAGGCTCATAGTGTTAAACAGAATTCAATGAGAAAAGTCATTGGGAGAAACAAATGTTGATTTTGAAGCTCTGTATTGAAACATTATGATTAAAGTTTTGCTTCAGTAAACCAGACCCTCTTTTAATTTTATTTACCTATTCATTTATGCTGCATCAGTCTTTCTGAGGCACAGCAAAAAGAAAAAAATACTGTAACTAGAACTTGAATAATATGAAATAAGGACTAAAAATGCACTGAAAATGAAAGACACTTTTTCACTGTACTTGAAATTACTACTTGAATAGAAAATATTCAAGTGTTCAATTAACTGCAACACAAAAATAAAGACCTGCAATTAATTAACTTTTCATCATCTGTTGTCTGTAACTCAAACAGATGTCGGTCTGTGCTGCCAGCCACAAAGATGTGACACGTGTCCAAATTGAGCTCAGCATATTTTCTTTCCTAGATCTGAGCTCTCTTTGCAGTCGATTTCAGCACAGCTCTCGGATACTTGATTCCCTACCACACTGTTCTAACATTAAAACTGAGCATGCTGCAAACATGACTGCAGCAAGTCCCACAGGCCGTATGCAGAATTTAGGTTACAGTTTACTTCATTTAATTTCATTCAAGCTAAAAAGTAAGCATGCAACAAAAATCAGGCCAATAAGATGACTTTTGATTCTCTAAATATTTTTCAGATGCATTACATTTGGCTTGTGTGCAGCAGCAAAGACTTTAAATGGGTGGAGTCTATTGTCTGACCCGAGTCATCGTGTAATCTAGAGGACCCATTAAATATCATACAATTAGTTCAGTCAAACATGACCTTTCATGCTAGCTCAATGCCATGGAACATTTCAACATGATCGCTCTGTAAAACACAAAACGAATTTCATAAACATTGGAGCAGCATGTTTTCAGTCTGTTAAATTATTTAGATGTTGGGCCAATGTTTACCATTTTGCATCATTACAGTAATTGCCTAGAAGTCACGAATGTGGCGATCATCTTAAACCGAATACTTTGCAAGCTTTTAGACGCAAATGAAATTCACTTGCCATCAAAGAGTGTTTCACCATCAAAGATGTTGTGTATTGAAAGAGAGATGAGTGTCTCGATTAAAAATGTACGGGTCAGGCGGTAGAATAGAGTAGTGGAGCCAGTGTTTGTGTTACTGCATGTACCTTTCAAGTACAGCTGAACAAGAGGGCTGGTTGAAAAAGAGATGACACACACAATAACCCATGGAATCATACATAAACTGTTATAACACTTTTCAGACAGATTCACTTACTTTATGTAGGGCTTCTCTTTTTTTCTTGTTCCATATGATTGTCAGTCTCGGGGGTGCAGACATTAACATTTGGGCCTTTGAGCCTTGAAAATTAATCATTTAAGAAAGGATCAACAAAGTACCAGCTGTGTTGAAGACAGCATGAAAGACTAACAAAACTAAGTTAATGATGCTGGAGTTTCTCTTGACTTCTTGACATTGCCTAGACTATGGGTCTTTTTCACTCAAGTCATTTAAGCAAGAGAACCATGAGCTATATCTATTCAGCAAAATGTGAAAATAAAATGAGTAGAAGGAGAATAGTAGAGGAGAGGATCGGAAGATTTCATTACTTGCAGATTATATTTTGTTGTTAATTTTCCTTCTAATGGAAACTGCCAAACATTTTCCAAGATTAAGGATCGAAATACAAATATATAGTTTTATTTTTTTTAAAAGGCCAATTTCCTAAAACAGCTGGGCACTGCAGTTTTTAGCTCTAACATTGGAGATTGGTGCATTTGTTGGGCACTATTTTCAGGTTTTTTCCCACTGATTAGGTGTTTGTGTGGTCAAAGATCTTTACCAAAACGACCTGAAAACACTTAGCGTTGAACAGCATTTCCAGATTTAGCTAGCTTAGTGTGGATGTAGCCAATGAGTTTACAAGCTTGCTATTTGCTCACAGACGTTGTAACATATTTGCCAGGTTATTCATTGTCAGCAGTAAAGTTTCATAAATAAGTGATGAAAACTGACAGTGGAAATTATTTTAATTTCAACTTTTAGGGAACACTACTGCCCAAATGCTAATAGCCTCAAAGTTCTGTAGTCACTTACCAGAGTTCCTGGCAGGATATGACTCACAGGGGCGAATTCACAAAGAATGGATTGCGGTTGCTGATAGCACCATGAATTGCGCATCACTTGCAATCACACTGTTTGTGAATTAGACTGCGTATTACCTAATTTAAATACATGCAAATAGCATCGGAGCACTGAGACGCTATTTGCATGGCAAAATTTGTGCAGATTTAGCAGCCCCAAAAGCCGCGCAGTCCTTTTGTGAATTCACCCCACAGTTTATCAGACCAATAGACTCTACAACCAGACATACACTTTAGTACTGTTGTCATAGTTAGCCACTATGCCCCCTGATCCTAGTGTACTCTAGTGTTTTTCCCTTCCTTGTGTTTCCTGGCTGTCCCCTGTCCGTTCTTGTGTGTGTGTGTGTGTGTGTGTGTGTGTGTGTGTGTGTGTGTGTGTGTCTGCGTTCAGGCCTGGCTTCTCGGTCTCCGGTCTGCTGCTTATCTCCGGCACACCTGACTCCAATCATCGCCAATCTACTTCGCTTATCTACCGGGCTCTTCCACACTACCGACGCCAGATTGTTTCCGTACATGCGTACGAGCACTATGTAATGGCTCCTGCTACACGTAAGTAAGTAAAGTTTCGTTGTTCTGTTCCGTACTGGTGTAACTCTTTTCTGTTTCTGCCACAGACTCTCGCTCTGCCGGTGATCGCAGCTTCAGTCTGTCCCTGGGTCTTCCTGATCTCCGTGACCACACCAGTTGTGCCATGCCACACTCGCCATCCGGCCGAATTCGCCTCCCGGAGCCTGACTTTCTCCAGGACCAAACGCCAGGCTTCCATGTCTACCACTCAGTTGGCTCAGCCCTTCCCACTACGCCCACCAGTCCAGAACCAGCCCTCCTCATCCCCGTCTGAAGCGTCGCCAGTAAACTCCCTTGACCTAGTCCAGTCGAGTCCTCGGGGCGGCCACAAACCACGCCGGATTCGTTGCATGCCTACCACTATCTGCACAATAAAACTATTCCAACCTTACCTCTCTTCTGGTTCGTGTGTACTACATTTGGGTTCAGAAAACAGCCCTTGTGACAGAATGATCTGACCAGTATGAACCCAGCGGACACCAACCTGGAAGCGGCCCCGTTTCATCAGGCAATAACCAGCCAGGGGATTCTTCTGGGCCAACATGAGCAGTTAATTCGGGTTCTCGCCGACAGTAATCAAGCCATGGTCAACCAAATTACTCAACTTACGCAGCAGGTTTCCAAGCTCACCGCCCAGCTCTCCACGTCTGCCTCGCCTGTGTCGGCGTCATTTCTGGTGGCAGTGGATTCCCCGGCAATGCCACCCCCACCACCTCTCCAGGAATCCCATGCCTCCGAGCCAGTCCCCTTCTCTGGTGACGTCACGAAAGGTCGGGGCTTCCTGCTGCAATGCTCCTTGGTTTTCTGCCAGCGCCCAGTCACTTTCGCTTCAGACCAGGCCAAGGTGAACTATATAGTTGGATTATTGAGGGACAAAGCACTAGCCTGGGCGGAGGCCATCCATTCCCGACAACCTCTCTCATCTCTGTCTCTTGCTGAGTTTCTGGACAGGATGAAAAAAGTGTTCGACCATCCAGATGACGGTGGGAATGCGGGTAAGAGGTTACTGTGATTCGTCAGGGGGCCTGCAGCGTGGTGAATTATGCAGTGGAGTTTCAAACGCTGGCTGCGGACTCAGGCTGGAATGAGGAGGCATTAATCGGCGCATTCATAGCCGGCTTGAGCGACACCCTGAAAGATGAGCTAGCCGCCCAGGAGGATCCCACTGGGCTAGACGCGCTGGTGTCGCTGTCTATTTGGCTGGAAAATCACCTGCGGGAGCGGCGCCAGGAGTGCTCCAACCGTCCTCACCCTCATCCTTCTCGCTACCTGGTTACCACCACACGCCCCAGAACCAGTTCACCCAGCCTGACCGCAGCTTCAGAGCTGCCGCCACCGACCCCGGCTAACCTGGAGGGAGAGCCGATGCAACTAGGTCGGGCCCATCTGACGCCAGCTGAGCGCCGCCGCAGATTTGCTGTGGGGGAATGTTTATACTGCGGCGACAAGGGTCACTTCCTAGCCAAGTGTTCTAGACTAGGCTCACCCATCACAATGGGGGTTCTGGTGAGCCACGACAACCCCCGCAACCCAAGTCCGCCCAGACAGCAGATTCCAGCTACCCTCTACTATCTGAAAGAGTCTCTTCCCCTGCTGGCTTTGATCGACTCTGGAGCAGAGGGGAACTTTTTGGACTCCGAGCTGGCCCGCCTGGCCGGCCTCCTCACGGAAGCGTTGGACATTCCATGCAATGCGGAGGCGCTGGATGGCAGGATTCTGGCCCGAGTCACCCACCGTACAGATCTAGTGTCTCTAGTGCTTTCCGGAAACCACAGAGAAGAAATCAAATTGTTTAGCAAGGATCGGCGCTGTCTCTACCACCTCATCGTCCGTATGACTGTGCTATTGACCTCCTCCCTGGAGCCCCACTGCCAGCGTCCCGGTTGTACAACTTATCCCAACCGGAGAGAGAGGCGATGGAGAAGTGCATCGGGGATTCACTTCACGCTGGGCTCATCCGCTTGTCGTCCTCCCCCGCAGGAGCGGGCTTCTTCTTTGTTATTAAGAAGGATAAGACACTACACCCTTGCATTGATTACCGAGGCCTGAATCAGATTACCATTAAGAATAAATACCCTCTGCCACTGATCAACTCCGCCTTCGAACCACTCCAGGGGGCCAAGGTATTCATGAAGCTGGACCTCCGGAATGCATACCACCCGGTGCGTATTAGGGAGGGGGACGAGTGGAAGACGGCTTTCAATACCCCCTTGGGCCACTTTGAATACTTGGTGATGCCGTTTGGACTCACTAACGCCCCGGCGGTTTTCCAGACCTTGGTGAATGATGTTCTAAGGGACTTCTTAAACCATTTCGTCTTCGTATACCTGGATGACATACTCATCTTTTCTCCGGACCGAACCAGTCATGTCAGCCATGTCCGACAGGTATTGCAGAGGCTCCTTGAAAACCGCCTATTTGTTAAGGCGGAGAAGTGCGAGTTTCACGTCAGTTTGGTGGGCTTCCTCGGCTATATAATCGAGAGTGATCAGCTGAGAACCGACCCAGCCAAGACACAAGCGGTAGCAAATTGGCCAACACCTGCTACCCAGAAAAAACTACAGCGCTTCTTGGGGTTTGCCAATTTTTTACTGACGGTTTATCTGGGACTATTGCTGGGTGGAAGTGCCACTGACGAAGCTCACTTCTCCCAAGATGCCTTTTGTTTGGACCCCGGAGGCAGACGCAGCCTTGGCTCAACTTAAGGCCAGCTTCACTTCAGCTTCTATCCTCTTGCAACCTGACCCCACATGGCAATTTATCGTAGAGGTCGACACCTCGGACATCGGCGTAGGAGCCATTCTGTCACAACGCTCTCCCACAGACCAGAAACTCCACCCATGCGCCTTCTTCTCCCGACGACTCTCCCCGGCCGAGCGGAACTATCACGTCGGGAATAGAGAGCTCCTGGTGGTCAAGTTAGCCTTTGAGGAGTGGCGGCGCTGGTTGGAGGGAGCTAAACAGCCATTCATCGTATGGACAGATCACAAAAACCTAGAGTACTGGGAGGGTTATGGTCCAGAGGAGCTGGACCATGGGTTCCATGCTCCTGTATCCTGGATCCACGTCTGGTTAGGGAGTTCCACCAAGCTCATCCGCAGTTGCCATGCCACACTCGCCATCCGGCCGAATTCGCCTCCCGGAGCCTGACTTCCTCCAGGACCAAACACCAGGCTTCCGTGTCCACCGCTCAGTCGGCTCAGCCCTTCCCACTACGCCCGCCAGTCCAGAACCAGCCCTCCTCGTCCCCGTCCGAAGCGTCGCCAGTAAACTCCCTCGACCTGATCCAGTCGAGTCCTTGGGGCGGCCACAAACCATGCTGGATTCCTCGCATGCCTACCACTATCTGCACAATAAAACTATTCCAACCTTACCTCTCTTCTGTTTCGTGTGTACTGCATTTGGGTACAGAAAACAGCCCTTGTGACAAGTAGAGTTTAACCATAGAGTGTATATAAAGATGTATGACATGACAGTTCCCCAGAAGTGAAGTCAAAACCTCTCAGTGGTGGCAGTATAGGTCATAAACCACCCCCTCCATTTTAGTGGATGGGACATGGGCCAAACTAAAAAATCTAAATACATGTCAATAAATAATTTTACGTAGTTCTTATCATGCTGATGTATGTTCAAATGTTCATTTTTCTGATAAGTTTGGTTTTAATTAATTATTTGATGCTATAAAAAGGGGGTTTTATGTCATCATTGACAGCTGAGCCCTGCTCTCAATTGAGTCGTCTGGCTCCAACACTACTTCGCAGACTCTGGCTCCAAATGACTTCACCAGTGCAAGATGGCAGTGCCCGTATCCAGGATATTTTGACTTCATTTTTGGACAGTGGGAGGAAGTGGAGACATGTGAACTGTGAAGGAATCTTCCTTAGAGGGCCCTAATGTGGGTGTCAGGTGAGATACAGGTAATACACGTCACGCTTGGGGTCACTTGCAAACCTAGAAATGAAACTCTGTGTCTATGTATTAGTTCATTTTGCTGTCTCCTGCAGTAGATCCATAATGGCAGCTGTGTAGATAGGAAAATCTGTTGCTTAGACACTCAAGGACAGTAGATTGCATTCTCTGTCTCAGACGTACTGTAGATGTAACAGACAGACTTTCTCCCCTTAAAACGAAATACATGTGACCTTCCAATTCCAGTGTGACTTAGGTAATCATTAGAATTCACATATTTCGGCTAGAAAAGCATAACCTTGTAGAGAGAACATGTTAGACTCTGCAGGGCTAATAAGGGATAAATAAATATTGTGGATCAGGAAGAAATCTTCAGACTTGGTTTTGGCACTGCACTGGGTTTCACCTTGTACTGCTGATATCATTGTCTCCTCGGCCGAGTTTCATTAAACATTGCTGTTCAAGACATCCTGAGTCTCCAGAGACCTTCTTCATCATCAGAGTTGACCAGCTCACAAGAATTTCCTTTACATGTACCAAATTTCATGGAGAGATTTCACTCAAAACCATAAATTTGGACCTCAGTATGGCACTAGGGCAAAAGTCAGGGGCTCACCATGGTCAAAGAGATTCATCCTCTGGACACAATGATTGTCTGCACAGAATGTCATGGCGATCCATCCAATAGATGTTAAGATATTTCACTGGATAAGTGAATACTTTGACATGTTGGTGGTGCTAGATGAAAAATCAGGGAATCACCAAAAATCATTAGGATTCATCATGTAAGGACCATGGATATATGTACCTAATTTCACGATAATCCATCGAATGTTTCATTAAAAAACAAAAATGTAAACTTCATGGTGGTGCTAGAGGAAAAGTCAAGTGATCACCAAAGTCAGTAGGATACATCTGATTCCATCCAGTAAGTGTTGAGATATTTCAGTCTGGACCTACTGGTGGTGCACCGACCAACAGACCAACATTGCCATCCTTAGAGCCATGCTACAAGCATGGTGTGCATACTTTGCAAGATCTTCACAAACGTGAATTGTATCTTTGTGTTTTCGATAAATTGAAGTATATGGTATGTAAACTGAATCTCAATTATGCTTGGATATACATTTTAAAAGCTTTATAAAGAATGATCTTAAATTTAATGTTACAAACTGTGGTGTAAAACTGTGAAGGAATCAAGAAAAGAAAAAGAAAACTGTCTAAAATCTAGCATACACCTATTTAGTTATCAGTGGTGGAAAGTCACTAAGTACCTTTACTCAAGTACTGTACTTACCTTAGTACAATTTTGAGATATTTGTACTTGGTAAATATTGTACTTTTTACTCCACTACAATTATTTAACAGCTGTATTTTTTGTAGTATTTTTCGAATTAAGATTTTACATTAAGAACATATGACCAGCTTGTAAAATACAATTTGTTAAAGATTAAACCAGTGGCTGGTCTTGTTTGGCCCCGTTGTCATGTCTCAGATGTCTATGAGTTGTTGATAGGACTTTTCCCCTCTAAGCTTTTTAGATGGTTTCATTTAAATAACTATTTGAATCCCAAAGAGATCAAATTATCCAATATTTCTCTAAAAATCAAGAAAATCCAGAAATTCACTCAAGTGGACATGTCTCAGGCCTACCAGTAGCTCCCATTGGATAAAGAATCCACGAAGTTCACAACAATAAACATACACCGTGGTCTATATCAATACACCAGGCTACCATATTGGGTGTCATTGGTCCTAGGCATGTTACAGCGCACCAACTATAATCTACTACAAGGATTTCCCCAGGTAGTTGTGAGAGTAGATGATATTCTGGCGACCGGGGGTGATGATGCCAGCCATCTGAAGAACCTAGGGGTGGTACTGGGGAGACTCTCATTGGCAGGACTTTGTCTGAGGAGAGACAAATGTGTCTTTATGGTACCAGAGGTGGTTTACCTGGGTTACAAAATTAACCACAAAGGGATTCATCCAGTTGCGGACAAGGTTAAGGCCATTGTAAATGCCCCACAGCCAACCAACCAGACACAGTTGAAGTCTTTCCTGGGCATGCTTAATTATTACCACAGGTTCTTGACCAATGTCTCCACCGTAATGGAGTCACTACATGAGCTCTTGAGGAAGGGAGCCCCATGGAGATGGGGAAAACGTCAGAGGTAGAAAAGTGCCTTGAGTCAGAACAATTGCAAGTGCACTTTGATGACACAAAGCACCTCTACTTGTTCTGTGATGCATCACCTTACGGTGTCGGAGCGGTTTTGTCCGACTGGTTTCCAGGTAATACTGACAGATCAATCGGATACATGTCACAATCTATTCCCATCTTGCGAAAGAGGTGCTGGCTATCATTTGCAGGCTCAAGAAATTCTACCAGTATCTGTTTGGCAAACACTGCACCATTGTGAAGAACCACAAACCACTACTACTCTTGGGAGAGAGTAATGTCATCCCACAGCTTATGGCAGCTAGAATGCAACGATGGGCATTGATTTTGCCCACGCCCATCTCCACACCATGTGAGGGGGAGGTGGTAATGCTAATGGTGCACATGAATGGCACACCACTACAGGTAAAACAGATCTGGGATTGGACCCGTTGGGACTGCATCCTGTCCAGAGAACATCAGTGGCTGCTGCAGGGCTCCTGGCCCTCAGTATGCTCCAATCCAGAAATTAAGCCTTTTGTGAGATGGCAACATGAACTGAACGTGGAGGAGGGGTGCATCCTGTGGGGAAGTAGGGTGATAATACCACCACAAGGACGACTCAAGAATGAAAACATTGGCCCACAGCTATGTGTGGTGGCCAAACATGGATGCAGATTTAGAGTCAGCGGTGCGTAGATGTCATGTATTTCAGTCCAACCAAGCCCAGCCCAGCAACAGCACCACTACATCTGTGGAAGTGGCCAAACTAACCATGGATGAGGCTGCATCTGGTTTATTGTGGGGCAGTCCTTGAGCCTGGGGAGTCAGATCCGTTAAGCAGAGCGAGTAGAGAGCCATTGTACAGAGAGTTTGGATGATAAACGACCAGTTAAATGGATGTCCTGGACTGGACTCATTCTGGAATCCTTGACATTATTATAAAAACATCTATCCTCCACTCTGTTTGGACTCAGGCACGTGTCATGTCATGAATCATTATTTTTTTTAGGTAATATTAGGTTATTTGTTTCTCTAATGCACACAGAATACTCAATTATTTTAAGGTATACTCTTGAAAGGTAACCCCAAAAGGTCACTTTTCTCAGTCAGTTTTCCTCATAAAGAATTATTACATTCATGATTATAATATTAATACTATTTCAATATGAGGATGAGATGCCATAGTTTTTAGAAACTGTACACATGGCCAACTGAAAAAATAAAACTATTAGGTAAAAACAAACAAAAAATACAAATACCATTATTATACTTGCATTCTAGATGTTTCCAAAATGGAAAAAATGGATTTTATCTACTACAAAGAGAACATTTTGATAAATGTATACATCAAACCACTTCATCAACTGTCTTAACAATTTCAAATGAATTTGTCCTTGTCAGTGCAACACTTTATGCACCACAAAATACTGTGGCTCCTTTCTTACTTGGGCTTCTTGCTGTCTTTCAGAAGTGTTTGAAAAGAGAAAATTCCCTTTTATTACAAGGCAAACAGTTGTTGGTGTCCTTTATCAAACAGCTCTTTGAAGAGAGAAAGAGAGAGAGAGCTATGCAGACATTTAACCTTTTTATATAGTCTTACAATTGGGGCTCTCAAGGCCTTTCATTTGTGAAGTTCCTGTGGAAAAATCAGGGAGCTTGGACTCATTACATCTACCGGTACAGTATATTTATATTTCAGCTCCAATCAAAGCTAGCCAATATGCCATCCCTATGTATTTTCTCCTCTGAGCCCTGCCTCCCCACTATAATTTCCACCGACATTTTGTGTGCAAATGCAGTAATAGACACATTTATCACATCAAAAGGGATTCAATTTTCTTTTCAATCATCCACCGGTATGAATAGCGCCACATCCTCTGCGGCCAACAATGAGGGGCCATTACCGTGAGCCAAAGGATGGCTTCGCCTTCTCTATGCATTCAAGGGGAAAGTGTGTCAAACTGTTTGCCAACGTTTGTTCTAGGCAAATGGAGACAGCTTTCAGACAGGTTAGTGTCCAATTTTATTGTCAGACAAATGTCACTTTTGTTTGGGGCCGCGGTAATCATTGGGCTCAGACACCGGTGTTCCTCGACGGTAAAGCCGGCAGTTAGTCCATTTAATACTCTAACTCTCATGTCAGTAGCAGATTGCCAAGTCCAGACATGACACCCGCTGTCTCTTCATTATGTGAAGAGGGTGACATGCAGGATTCAGGATTCAGGTCTCAGTCCTCTGGGAGGGGGTGGGAGGCTAATTGCCAAAGACATTGTTGATCTACATGAGGAAAGAAAATACTTGGTGACTGCAATTAATTGTTCCCTTGCACTGACAGATCGGAGATGTGGATAGGATATTTTCTGTCAGATTTTCTTTGCAGTGATGTGTGTCACATCTTGGAGTAGCTGCAGAAGTGTTGTGCTTGCAATTTCTGTACGTCATTTAACTGATGTTTACTGCTGCACTTCAGGCTCTGAAATGTGCTGCAGGTTTGTGAAGTAAAAATCACTTCAGTCAGTGTTGTATAATACTGTAGCTTATTTACAGTTTGGGGAGTTTTGCTAACAATTAAACACGATTCTTCACACAGCTAGTTTTTTAAGTTTGGTTTATGGACAACATCTAATCTACTAATATATTTATAAAACACAATATTTATCAGACTTTATTAGGATAGAATAATAAAGTCCTGGACTTATTTATCCTGTTTACGCAGTCCAACAACCTTTATTAAGATGATGACGTATTGAATGTTTACATTATGAAATATCAGAAAATAGAAACTTAGAAACCAGCTAAAGGAAATTAGAGGGCGTAATTGTAACTCAATGATTTATGAAATATGGAGTTTTTCCATCAGCTAACTATTTTTTTTTTATGTTTGATGTTTTCTAACAGTTTAATGATTCAGTGCATTACAAGTGTTTTATTCAGTTTTAGTTGATCATTCTTTTCTTACATTTCACTGATAACTCATTGTGTTTTATTGGTACTTTGTGTCTCTGTCATTTTATCCTCTCTCCCATATAAGTAAAGGTTATGATATTTATATTATTAATATTATAATTAGTAGTTCAGCCACACTGAACATAAATGTTTAGGCTGTGCATCTTTTTCCAAACTACAGTCGCTCTGTACAAAGCTTTCATATATTAAACAAGTGAATAAATAGTTTAACATGTCTCTGATTCTTTGAAGGATTTAGATCCCAAAATGCTTCCAAAGCCTTACTCTTGTTGACTTAATTCTATCAAATAAAGCATTTAAGGATCAAGCCTTTGCCAATGTCGGCACCAACACAATCTTTTTGCAGAAAATGTCTCTGCTGTGTTTTCTGTCATCTAGTGCCACGGCTTATACATGGTCTCTCATTGCCAAACCACCCAAGCCACAGCTGATGAGGTCATCCATGTAGCCAGCACCGGTCAGGCCCTGAAAGCCCCGTTTAATCTGATATCATTGGCAGAGAGACGCTTAACCAGCTCCATCTCTCACCACACTATTTTGGGGTGTTCACCATCCAACAATGCTGTCTTGTCTTAGCCTGCGTGGATTCTAGGTTCTCAATTTATATGTTTGAAGTCTGTAGAGAGTTTGTGCTGGTGATGCCGCTTGCAAGGAGCAGTCCGATGGTTGGGACAGCATTTATGGAGCATGGCGGCGTGGCGGTAATGCTGAAACAATCTAGAAATGAAGAATGAGCCACAAAACCACGTCAGCACATGAGGCAGAGATAGCCCATTTACTTTTATGTTAAGTAGAGTGTGTTCTAGTTGTGGTCTGGCTACCGAATTATGTTGGAAGTTGAGGAAATGAACAATCATTCTCTGGATTGAGACCCTGCAGACTGAACAAAAAACATTTCTCTTAATGACATATTGAAAATAATAAATAATGCAGTGTAAAGATGCTGTGCAGCGATTTATTTCACTGCCTAATTTATTTCACAGGCCAATATGAGTAACAGCAGCTGTGGATGATATTTAAAATACAGTACAGCTCAAGTAACCAGTCACATATGTTCACATTCTGTCTTTCTCCATTAAATATGTATTGCATAGGCTTGAGCCACTGACCTTGGCTCGGGAGAGAGCTCGTATCATTTCATCTTGAAATAAAAAGAGAGACTGACAGTAATTATAGCATGTTAATTACATATTCACTTTCATCTGCTAGAAAATCACACAGATCTGCCCTCAATGCTGCTGTTGGGTCTCTTTAGATGGGGGCAGTACTATATTTGAAAAACATCAAGTGCCCCATCTAGTTAATATCTTCTTGTCCTTACCTGTTTATGTTACAAGTGCTGCTCTTGTTTAATCTCTAAGAGACAAAGAATTAAAAGCTTGAAGTTGGTCTGACATACCTATAGAAAGTGGTGAATACTTGAAGGAATTAGTACTTAACAGACTGCAGATAGTCTATCGTGATCTTGTGTTAAACATAGACCTATACAAGACTGTAACATCTGTGAGGAAACATCAGTCATCTGGAAAACACACACACACACACACACACTTAAACACACACAGAGTCTCTCGCTTCCCCTCTTAATGAAAGACTCTTTATTCTGTCTACAAGTCTCTCTAATAGAGAAGACTAGACCAGCAAGTTCAGCGGCTGTTGTAATTTTCCCTGTCAGGTTATATGAGGAGGAGGTGGAGGGGTTTGACAAACACTGTGCCCCCTATATCCCATGTAACCCCCTCCTCTGTGTGTCAGAGAGTGATTTACATAGACATGGTAATGTCGCTGCCATGTTAGATCGGAGGGCAGCAGCGCGGAACGGTGCGACGAAGGAGGCAGCGGCTTCAGCGCTCTCTGCCGAGCAGCTGCGGTCAAGAACAGAGACTTTTTTCTGGGATAAATGGAGTTAAGTCTGCATGTAGCTATTTTACAGAGCAAGAGGAAAACACTGGAAATGTTATCTGTTGTCACAACATGTGAGAGGTGTTTTTTTGTGAGAGACAGAGATGAAAGTGGCATGTTTATGGCAGTGCAGCTGCAGTACAGTGTTGTTTGGATAGAAGGCAATTTCACTTTAAGAATATTACTTTTGATATGTATATTAATAAAGAGGTGATGATCTCAAATCAGAACCAGAAGGCAAAGTGAAGTGTAAATTTAATGTCATCCTTGACTGCCATCAGTTTGATCAAATTAAATGACTGAATTGACATGTTAACTAAACAATGATAATGACTAAACATAATTTATTTTACGTTTGACTGCTGGCTTTTTTTGTATTTATGTTTTTGCAAATCTTTCCCAAAACTACAGCAAAACAAAAAGGTTCTGGGTGCAAAAAACTGCAATAAAAAAAGATCATAACATCCGCACATTTATCTCCTTTACAGCAAATTTACTATGTAAGCTTTCAGTCACAAAGACCTTCCCCGGAGCAACCTCTGCAACACTTTTGTGTCCGCAACCCTGTCTTCTAGAAATTACGTTTACATACAACTCATTTGTAACAGCAAATATGTTTTTAACAAAACATAATGCTACCTGAAATGTCAGGAGACCAAAGATTGACCTACTCTGAGAGCACTGGACAGGCCGTATTCCTTGTGAGTCAGTTGAAGCGCTCTTAACCTCTTCCTTCAGCTACATGAAATATGTTTTTATCAACACAGTGAGGAAATATTTTTAATGAACATATCTGCAAAGCTGCAAAATACTAACTGGTAAATGTTAACTGGCAACATATTTTATTTGTTTTCCTACAGTATCTGTGCTTGCAATAAAATACTGGCTCGTAGCAACTTACGCATGATTAACGTTTTTTAGGGTTATCTTCAGCCACTTAGCTTAGGTAAAGATAGTGGTCTTGGTTTAATAAGAAAAGTGACTTGAAGCATGAAACAGGAGCGATATGTATATGTTATTACGTAACATTTAACAAAATCACAATCATTCCCTAACCTTAACCAAAGTGCTTTAGTTACCTAAACCTAACTCACGGTGTGAATCCCAGTCTCTGGTGTCAATGTCCTGCACTTTGTGTGCCCACTGCTACCACCCTCCGACCCTCCAACCTGTGACAACAGGCTATCACGAAGGTCATGAAAATGAATCTGTCCCAAAACAACTTTCCTGGTTAAATACAGTTTGAATAAAAGCAATAATATTCCTCCTAATATAAAGACAAATGTATGTTTCACATCTTATGACAGCAGTTAAGCAGGACTGATAGTCACATAAAACCTCAGAAACATAGCAACTCTATTACTCCCTCGTGTCTTCTTCGAGTGACACACACACACACACGCACACACAGAGTCATACACGTTCAATCATCCACTCCAAGAGGGCAAACTCAATCAACCATCCGTCTTAATGTTTAACCATGAGTGTCACTTTAGGACACAGGAGGTTACATACATGAGACAATCTCCATATTTACTTTTCTGCTCCTGGAAAAGTTGCAGGAATCAACTGTCAGTTCAGATGTATTTGTTTTACTAGCATCTAAATACTAAATGTATTGTTTTAACATTCTGTGTTTGAGTTACCCAGATCAAAATCAAAATCATCCAAATACTAAAACAAAACAATGACATGACTACTGAAATCTGGATGAGGTCAAAAGTCAAAAAGCCACTATAACACTCATATAACATATGGGCATTTTTAGCAATTGGCATTTCCTCACAACCAGCAGTTTTGGAAAAAAACATCACACAACATGTCACTCAAAATATAAATACCCTGGAGACCAAAAACTGCTCCTGCCAATCCAAAACAGTATCAAACACATGCAGCCTTGTTAGACATATAAAACCTAAAGGCTACAGATACTCGGGCTGTTACATGATATACTCCGTCATAACTGTGGACACAGAAAGTTAACACAAACAGTCCGGCGGTTTGCTACTGTCTGCAGTTACAGGCAGCGCTACAGAAAAAACAAATACAATTCTGCAGCCTGGTCGTCTACAGGAGGAACAATCTCTCCACAAATCCTCTGAGACGCTGGATGGCGAGAGAGGAAAGAGGAGTCTGTGTGTGTGTGTGTGTGTGTGTGTGTGTGCGTGCGCGTGTGTGTGTGCGTGTACTGGGGGACATAAATGGAAAGGCGTGCTGCGGTGGCCTGTTAATGGTGAGGGGGGCTCAGAGGACCAGAGAGGGGAAAGTGTGTGTGTGTGTGTGTGTGTGTGTGTGTGTGTGTGTGTGTGTGTGTGTGTGTGTGGAGGATTATGAATGCTGGATGATTTGCTGAAGAACAGATGAGTGTGTTAACAGCCATAGTGAACAGGGGTTACGTAAGACTGTACAGGTCTGATGGTTTTTAAAAGAGACAATGGAAAAACGTTTAATTTAAAATTATCTAAACAGATTTTGTGTGTGTGCATATTTAAATGTAGCGTGTGTAGAAGAAAGCAAGAGAGAATGTGTGGCCGTGTGAAGGTCTCCGTTTGTTTTTATGTGTGTTTTTATATGTATATATGCATAAGTGCATGCTCTTACTTCTATTTTTGTGAGGACCAATTTGAAGGTTGACCTATGGGACCGAGGACATTTTGTCCTGGCTTCACTTATTCAAAGGGATGTTTGAGGGTTAAGACTGTTTTTTTAGATTCAAATTAGGTTTAGTTTAAAGGTACCCTCAGAGATTTTGATCACCAATAGCGCTGTAGAGCAATGTTTTCACGAGAAGTACTCTGTTCGGTTTGTTTCTCGTGCTCTGCTTGCAAGTGTACGAGGATGCACATGTATGTGACTGAGCACACAGGGATGGTTACAGGCCAAGAAACATATGGCAAATAAGAAGACTACTAGCTAGCAAACCTTGATGTGGGGGGGTGGGGCGTAGAGCCATTGTGTGGGGGGGAGGGGGCGCAGATGTTGAGCAGACCTAAAGTGATATGATTCATATGACATAAACAAAAGTGCTCTGATGCGAGCAAGGCTATTTTGCTAACCTGAATTTTTGAAGTGAAAATGAACTTTTTTCAGCTTCTGAAGAGGGACGTGACAGAAAAAGTTTGAGAACCACTGAATTGCAGGTTTCAAAATATTAGAAAAATAAGCTCTGCAAATGTTTTATGAGGAAGGAAATGTACTCAACGCATTTGTTGGGCCTCAAGTATACACACAATGTGTTTTTGTGAGAAATACTGATAGAAAAGAAAACTCCAATGTGGTACTTTCACACCAACCCAGATTTAGTTATTCAGCACTTTAAACAACAAACGCAGTTGATCCAAAGTACTTTGCAGCACGGACAAAAAAACAAAAGATTGGACAAAAATAAATGTTTTTTTGATAAGTTATTTTTAGGTGCATCACTTGTAATCAACTTTTTATTTACGATAATGTCTTTTTGGAATATGTGTGTTAGTGTCACTACTGTTGTGTCAGTATGACTTTCATATTTTGTCTGCTGTGACCTGTCTGATTTATGTGCCTTTTGTTAATTGTCACTGTGCATGGGCGACAGTGATGATAATGTTAAGAAATCAAATTTATATAAGTATTTTATGTGTATTAAAATAAGCCTTACAACATAAACATGTACTTTGACAAAATAATCTTGGCTCAAATTAAATTAAAGGTCCAGTATGTAACATTTAGCTATTGACAGAAATGGAATATAATATTTATAAGTATATTTTCATTAGTGTATAATCACCTGAAAAAATAATCGTTGTGTTTTCATTACCTTAGAATAAACTGTTTTTATCTACAGAGGGAGTGGGTCCCCTTCCACGGAGGTTGCCATGTTGCACTGCCATGTTTCTACAGTAGCCCAGAATGGACAAACCATACACTGGCTCTAGATAAGGCTGTTTGTGAGTTTCACAGCCACCATACTTTCTCTTACACATTTGGAAGCGGAGGATCATGTGAGCAGTATTCAAATGGTTGCAAACTGCAATTTCATTGCTAGATGCCACTAAATCCTGCACACTTTAAGATTAAGTTACGATTAAAACTGAGTTTAGATTATTTTGTAAAATTACTCTTTCACATTTAAATAAAATGTAATGTCTGAGGCAATGCATGAACTCTTGTATCAGCAAATGTCTGGCATAGGAAAAGCTACAGCTACATTTTAAAGGGTCAGTCCACCCAAATTACAATCTACCCATAACTCTGGATAATCCACAGACCTTGCTGTCAACATTTAGCTCCGTTGAACTATTTCTTAAGTAGTTCCAATGAGAACTGTTCACACAATTTCATTTATCGCCGCTGTATTGGGGTGGCAGCAAAAACATTCTAAAACCAGGACAAATAAAACCAAACTCTCTATATAGATATACAGCTTTATGACTCGAGGTAAGAAAGAAAATATGGGTTTTTTTGTAATTTGGGTGAATTAACCCAAAAGTTTAGTCTTGAAAACATCAATACAACATCAGTGTTTAAGTTAATGATTTGGGTTAGTACTCATGTAGTTATGATGGTTAAGGTTTATGGACTAAAATCAATTATGTCAGTGAGGGTCCTCATAAGTTTAGAGGTGCAAACTTCTGTGTTTATATGTGTATACAAACAAGATGTTCAAGGCAGTTTTTTCTCTGATGGATTTGCCCCAGTCCCTAAAGAGCAGCAGTCTCTCTCTCTCTCTCTCTCTCTCTCTCTCTGTCTCTGTCTCACTAACACACACACACACACTCACACACACATACTAAAATGCAAAAATACAGACTTAATAAAAACACCCTTTGAAACTAACAAGACTGTGGCTGCTCAAATTTTAATTACCACATTTCATTAATTCATTCCTTTTTCCACAAGCACGCTGCCGTCCAATGAGCAACTGTACACCACGCTCAATAATAATTTTAGTGATAGAAAAAGATTCAAAATGTTCATTTTCTGTCACTGAAAATTAATCACCATTGTTTATCTATACTTTATGCCGTGAAAAATAAATTGCAGCCCTGAATATGCTGAACATTTGATCAAGGCCGCACGTCTTGGGACAAAAAGGAGCTGTTTGAGCCTTGGTGCGGAGCATTTATTTCGTCGATTCTGACCCACACAGAGTGACCTCCCGCCATCCTGCCTGGCACGAACAAATTAAGGTGCACTCAGGCAACAATGAACAAATTCATGGCAGTCCACCAGGAATTCTGTTGAACACAAAGGGGAAAAAAATGGTTAAATGGTTTTGTTTTACCTTGAAGGTCTGTGAAAGTCAAGTTTACTGTACACGACATTCTTGCTGACTTGCTTTAGTGGTTTTAGCACAGATCAACATAAAGATACCTAATTTTATTTACTTCTTGTCAGTATGTTTCGTCATACTGAATTTTAAATGGTGCAGTGGGCAGTTTCTTTTGCCAAAATGAGCTATGATAAAAAATGCCAGGATAATGTTGTCTGGGTTTTATTGAGTGAACGCTTGCTAAATACTGACTGGAAAATAGAGTGAAAAACCCATAATTCTATGGGATTTACATATGATAGAAAAAACGGAACTGGATTAAAGGTGTTGAGTAAGCAATGATACGCTCCAAGATATCCTTATACAAGGAAAGGATGGATTATGCAGAGGTAATAATAGCAAAACACAAGAAAGATTGGAGTTTTCTTCACTAAGTGCATTATTTTTACATCAGATGTAAAAATCAAACATCAAAAGAGAAAATGTGTTCACGTGATTATCCATTTGTGCCAGACCGTTACAGCAAAGGAGACTGAATTGAGTTGGGAAGTGGGATGATTTATTTAAGATGTTCAGGTGTATTATCAGTGTTAAAGATGAGTAACTACAATAGATAAAATTCAAAGGTACATAAAAAATGTACAAGTAATACGTTATTAGTATTGCGAGGAAATGCAAAACATATTGCGAGGGAATGCAAAAGTAGTCCTCAAAAAAATTTGGGGGGCTCCGTAGGAAGCACATCTGCTCTTTTTCCCTCATTGAGAGATTCTGGATCTCTGAATGCCACGCCCACCACCGCTGTGTGTTAGGTTGACCAGTGCCAATGAGAGCATTGATGTGGGTGACAGACATACATATTAAATAATGTTAGTAGATAGTGGAAGGAAGCTCCAGGGTCTGGTTTACATCCAGAAACTGCACACTCTACCATGTTTGCTGTCAAAACTTTCACTACGCTAACTTAGTGCAAACTCTCGCTCTCTGTACTGACAAGTCCGCTCTCCGCTGGAGGTTTCAGGTTTCTTTCCAGTGGAAGTGCGATTGGCTTTTGAATTTGTGACATCCCAAATCTAGCTTGTCCGGAGTAAGTTTAAATCTCAGATTTTAGGTAAGTGTACAAACATCTCCCCCTTCAGTAGAGGAATGTGAAAATACCTCTCTAGTGATAACCTTTGCACAGATACAGGTCAGTAAAGTCAAGGTTTGATATTTTAGGGGACATAAACATAAGAAAAACACATTTTTGAGTGGAGGGGTACTTTAAAATTCTGTTGCTCAGCTGCACCACAATCAGCATGTAGAAGCTATATGATTACACTTAGTAAAAAACAGTCTGGTTCACATCTCTTCATTCACGTCACTCAAATTCTGGGTCAATTTTGGATGAACTCTGCAATTATAGTGCTGTGTTTTGTTCACACCTGTCCCAACAAAGTGATCAGAATTTCATACAACTCTGACTCACACCTCTGGCTGGCTTCTTCTCCATAGCAATGGTAGCTGAGGCTCTAGGTATTGAAGTATTTAGAGCCATCCATGCGAAACAGAGATAAAAACATAATTTCTCTGAACACAAAGTTGTAATAATTCAAAGTGATGGCATATAAACCATAGCATATACCTATTGTATTGTTAAAGACTAAGGAGACCTCCATGTTTCAATGTTGAGAAACATTCAGGAAATCATTACAAAACAAAAAAGAATTATGATATCAGACTTTGGGGGAAAATACCTCAGGAAACAGCAGCTTCTCTCACTTTGCACCTCTACTGTATATCACTGACTTACCAACTGACACACTGTTGAAATCATATCATTGAAATGCACATTTAAGAGTTATTATTTAATTTGTCAGCTTTTTTTGGGAACTTGGGAGCAAAGAATAGAAATAACGGGCAGTATTGTAACCAGGGCTGGCAAAATGGGACACGGAAAACAACACCAAATATACAGTTCTCTGTTAGAGTCAACACAGTTAAATTCTGTTCTGTTAAAGGTGCCCTGTGGAGTTCTCTTGTAAACAAATGCTAGTTATGTTGACATTGCAAAATGTTTAAAGCCCCTGGAAATTTGGACTAACTTGAAATAGTAAAAAATGCATATATGATATCAAATTTGAGCGTTTCGTTAAACATCCATGAAAATCTGAGTGAAAATAAACGTTCATAACTATTATAAAACCTAGTTCAAAAAAACAGCTAATTTTGCTGTTTAGACCATTTCTCAAGTGTGTCGGCGTGGCAGATTACATTTTGATTGACAGCTCCCTTGGTAGGATTGACATCTCCCTGGCTCTGCCTATGTCAACAATCTTTCATGGCAACAGTCACTCGCAAGTGACAATCAGCATAGTCCAGCCATACATGTTTGAGCTGTCTGATTCGGAAACATATCAAGCCCTGCCATCTGAAAATTTTTCTTTTCAGTTGGTCACTGAATGGTGAGTTACAAAATCCTTTGCTATCCGTATTACTCCTGAGTAGAATAGTTAGCATATACATGCAAAGTTAGCTAAGATGCCCCTGTTTGTTATGAATGAATGCAAAATGATCGCTCTGTAGCATTAGCTAGTGCCATACAACAGTCGACAATGGATGCTCTGTGGCCAGCACTAAACCCCCACGGCCGACGCTCAACACCCGCGGCTGTCAATAACCTCACTCGGTTGACACTCAACACCCGCGGCCTAAACTGAACACCCAGCCACCAATAATCACCTGCACACGATGCTCACGGCAGGTGTAAATAGTCTAATGGCTGCCTGTGAACATTCTCACAAGGGTACAAATTCTCTGCAGGTTTTAACCTTCGTGAGGGCGGTGCTACTCTACGAGAGGGGTCCACCGCAGTTGGAAAGTAAAAGAATGACACCATGGCATCTTCACCGGTGGATGTGCACCCAGGGACAGCACAAACAAGCTTGATGGGGGAAATAGCGGGGCGAGAAAGAGAGAGAGATAGCTAGCAATTTGGGTTTCCGGTGGCTTTAAGCCTTTTAAATCTAGCACTGTTTTCATTCATGTTTATTAGCTTGCACTTGCAATCTTCTTCTTCTTGACACAATTCTGCATGTCTTGGCGCATTACCGCCTCCTGTAGGTCAGTGGAATAGTGGAACAGTGCGAAACCATTGTAAAGAATGTGCGTGTGTACGTGCATGTGCATCCTCATGCATGTACAAAACAACGGGCACGCACTCAGAAAAAGAGCTGCATAGCCCTACTAGTATAAAACTCCACAAGGAACCTTCAATAATTTACCCCAAAAGTGTGAATTGTCAGAAAACCCCTATCTGTTCGCTCATTGAATCAACAGAATTTAAATGCCCAAAATGTCATGAAAGGTTTATAGCCTAATCACATGAACATTGCTATATCTATTACTTTTCAGTTTATCTAAGCAGCTGTTACTAAGTAAAGGGGCGATCCCACAGAGATGTGTCGCTAGAAACATGTAGCCAGCAAAAACAAATATCACACAGACTGTGGCATTCAAAATTATTTTTAAATGAACTCGTGCTACACAACAACCAACAAAAAAGGTTTAGAAAATTCAAGTTATTCAGCCAGTGGTGATTTGTTTTTATTGCATAATTCTTATTTACTGTTTATTTTTCTGCAGCATCAAGGCACATAGAGTAGAATAAAATCATGAAGGGAGATTTCTTCAGTGCAGTGGTTAAGACTTTATAATGTACTAATGCATGCCAGCTACAGGATAAAGCCATATGACCACTGTACACAAACCCCTGAAAATTTTTGGCATTAGACTTTTACCCTCCACTGACTTTGGCCAAAAGTTGTGACCACAAAGTGCTGATATTAATTTACACTCAATGTTTTGGTTGTGTTTCAGCAATTAAAATCCCCACTGCCCCTAATGGGAGCCAACTGGGGACTGGACTAGAGATATCAGTAAACAGGAATATAACTCTCTTAATTGGCTGTCCAACAGGTGATGGCACTTAAGTCATAATTATTCTTTATACTGTGAGGTCTATATGTGCTGCAGCAGGATGCTAATGTGGGATTGGTGTTTGTGTGTTTGGGTGTGTTACATATAAAGTCTTTAAGGTGATTAAAGGCTAGGAATATCTGTACGCTGTTAGTAACTAGTCTTTTGTCCAGAAGTAAATATTGAAAAATACAATTGGCTCACAAGCTAACTAGCAAACAAGTAAGCAAGCCAACCAGCTAGCTAGTAATTTTCAGCAACTCAATGCAAGACTCTACACCACAGCATTGTTGCTAAAAAAGCAGATTCACATCATGGTGCCTTTCCTGTTGAGTAGTGTTTACAAGAAGAATCCATTTGAATGACCTACTGATGTAGTATTCATGACTTGTGGACATTTTTTTGTGATGTAGTGTATGTGAATGCTTTTTTCTATATTGTTCAGATCATAATTATAAGAAACTAGATGGGTAAAAAGGTCCACGTCATCCTCCGAGTTGTAACTTCGAGTCCGAGATAATACATTGTTTGTGTCTGATTTCACTTGTTAACGAATCAGTACAAGTAAGTGACTTGAGTAGCTAATTTAAGCTAATTATCAGGTGTGACTACAAAGCTGCAGTTGGGGCTACCATCTTGGAATAATGCGTGAACACTCCCAAGTCAGAATTACAGGAGGTTTTTCACTTTTGCGCGAATGCAGCATGTTATGCCCCTGTCCAGGGGGTAAAAGTGAAAGTGAAATAATTTATTACTACAAAAGGTGAAAGCTGCTCCTGGTCCTTGAAAATAACCTTCCTCTCCTTGTTGATGATGGAGTCCTTGGGCCTCTGATCAACTGCGTCTGAAGTGCAGTTCATCAACAGACTAACAGTGGACACAAGGGTCCACAGTTCTTTGTGTGCATCTTGAAAATATGTGAAGACTTTTTTTTCTCTTGGCAAAAGGAATTTGACTGTTAAGTTTGGCCAAATCATTTCATGCTAATTTGTGAGTTTTGCAAAAGTAAAGTCTAATGTATCAACTTATGAAAGCATTTTCAAAGGAGGAAGAAATTTCTGTCATTTTCAGCCCTCTGAAATAAAGAGTCCAACAGAGAAAAACTTTTCCAAGGCAAAAGCAAAAGATGTGACACATAAAATATTAAAGTCTCAGGAGAGTCACAGAGTGTCTTCTTACATTAGACTAAGTCCTCAGATCCTTTTCTTACACAAAATGTCTGTGATTTGTACTTTGAGACAGTGAAGATGACATGAAAATGACTCTGTAGTGCAGCTTGCTAGCTTTCATTATCGAGTACTGAGTTTTATTTGTAATGTACACTTCCCATATTAAAAGTGATAGTGCTGATATTCTGATACCTGTTGACGAGAGACCTTTTTGATAGAATGATTAGATTAAACTTGGTTGTTAACCACCACCTTGAAGCTTTGGATGGCAAGGATGGCAACAACATACACATAGGTGACGATGGAGAAAATGAAAGTTCAAGAGCTCAGAAACTGAGAAAAACTGAAAAACTCAGAGCTACAATACTTGGTATCGTGGTCATGGTCGAACCAAAACAATATCAAAGGAACCTGTGTTTTTAGGCCGTCTGTTTAGTTCTCCTCTGTGTCAATACATATTTCATCAGGTCTCAACAAAGCAAGGCAGGAGCATATTCTATCACAAAGGCTTCTGAACACAGTCCCACGTGTATGTTGGACAACACACACGCACACAGAAAGCAGCTCAATTGTCTCAACACTGGGCTGGAGTGTAACAAGTCCAGGCTCAGCACAAGTGCCCTTAGGTGAAAAATAAGCTACAGAGAAAGCAAGAAGACCCTCAATTGTCTCTCCAAGGAGAGGAAGGCTTATGGAGAAAAAAACCTGAGAATGTTTTTATCAAAGAGATGACAATACAAAGGACAAGTTTTGCAGACAAGCCCTCACATATTTCTTTGTAATCACTTGCTGTATCATGTCCCAATCACTTGTGAGCTGCAGCACTGCGAGTGAATGAATGAATTAGTGAATTTTCAATGTGTGAAAAGCTGACAAACACAAGTTTTTCTAAAGTACTCAGCTACATTCTGCACTTCTATTCCTCCCAACAAAACCCAATGTTTTTGAAAAGCTGAAGGCTTAAATAGCAAATGTTCCACCTTTTTTTGTTTGTTTTTTGAGAGGACCAGGTAGTTCACGGGGGATCAACAGGTAGATCTTTGGGTCCAGCTCCTCTTAGTCTCTTGGCCTCTTTCTTTCTCTGTGAGACTCATTCAAAGGCTTTTCTCATCCCTGTGCCTATGTTTGTGACAAGACAGAATGTGTGAGCGTAGTTTCTCTGAGATAGCTGTCTGCTCTTTGGTGCTGAGTTGTGTACAGTGGGTTCTTGAAGCTTTTTCACTGAAAACAGCTGCCTGTTATGAGAGTGGTGAGAGTGAACCATAACAGTAAAGTTGTGGGCCGGTCAGCCCACAATGAGCTGAAACTCACTTTAAAGTTCTGTAAAGCCGAGCAGAGCTGCAGATTTGGATGATAATTCGCTGCATGTCTTAGGGGATCAGTCTACAGTAGCTTTTCTTTTTTCTCTTCTTCTTACTTAATTTATGTACTTTTCCTTTTTTTTTCTATTTCTTTTGTCAGCGTGTGCATTCTTCACTATGTTAACTGTGTTTTTGTGGGTTCCCCGTGATTGGAGTACTGTAATTCAATATAATGACATACGCATCAGACAGATAATTGCCTTTACTCCATGCATGGCATACAATAATGGTAATTCTCTTTAAATAAAAAGCATTTCTATTTTCAAATTCAAGACCATTTTTATAGATTCATTTTCCAGTGGCAAATATGATATTTGAGATTAATGGCAAATATATTCAAGAGAATAACTCAACATGCCATACAATGCACTTTAACAAATGATATATTGTACACCAGGACAAATAGATCATGTTGCCATATGCCTTAATAAAACATTTTAAATACTAATAGTGCCCTGTCAACTAAAGGTCCAGTGTGTAGGATTTAGTGGCATCTAGCGGTGAAATTGCAGTTTGCAACCATTTGTATGCAGTTCACCTCACCCTCCCCTTCCAAGCGTGTAGGAGAAACTACGGTGGCCACAAAACTCGCGAAAAACATGAATGGCCCTGTCTAGAGCCAGTGTTTGGTTTGTCCATTCTGGGCTACTGTAGAAACATGGCAGTGCAACATGGCAGCCATGGACCCGCTCCCTATGTAGAAAAAAACAGCTTATTCTAAGGTAATGAAAATACACTGATTCTTATTTTCAGGTGATTATACACAAATGAAAACATACTTAATATAATAATACATAAATATTATATTTCATTTCTGCCAGTAGCTCCTCCTAAATGTTACACACTGGACCTTTAAGGTACTCAAATAAACAAACTGAAAACATGTCATAGTCATCTAACTGTAATAATTTAGTTGTAAATGGTTATCCAAATAAAGTGACTGCTGATAGAAAACATCAAAAAATGCAATATTTTTAAAAGACCAACAATAAATGAGTTGAGAAGAATTTAACTAGACACATATCTTGGTACTCCAATGCTAAATGCTTCAGATGATTATTTGTGTCAGAGGCATTTTGCTGTATTATCCACTTCTGTGAAGGATCTTTCTCTGTTCTCAGATAGCCATAATGCTTTGGATACAATATCTTCAGACAAGAACATATAAATTGCACAGTGGTAGCATATAAAGTGTTTCATTTCAGAACAGGTTATACTTTCATTTTCAAAAAGTAGCACCTACTCATACAAAATAATTACTGATATAATTACTGATGTGAAATTCCCAGTGGAATAAAATAAACTAATGACCTTTTTTCTAGAACACCGTACACATTCATTGCATTTAATATGATCACTGAGTTGCACTAGGCATCCATCCAAACTGACACGATGCAGGTTCACTCCACTGCCCAAATCCTCGATGTCCAGTATGAAATTTGGACAGAAAATAATCCTAGGACACAGGAAGTAACAAACCAAAGTACCAGTCAGGAAAAAGATGTAATGTTTTGGAGTGAAACTTCTCATTAGTCCTCTTTGTGTCATAAAACAATACATGTATATGATCTTGTACATGAGTTCAGCTCTCCACTATCAGTGTTCAGTTTGCAGGCCATCATACAAAGCTCTCCTCCATGTTGGAACACAGCAGGAAAGAGTCGACTAGCCGCGGTTTGATCAGCTGCTGGTGGTCGGCTGCCTCGATGCTGTCTGGACACCCTGCTGCCAGCCTCCTCAAGGCAGCCTGACACACACACACACACACACACACACACACACACACACACACACACACACACACACACACACACACACATCAGTATGCATGTGCACAACCCCAAAAACACAAAGACATATGCATTATCACATATCAAGATCATGCTATACTGCTGTATGCAAACACACACATTGAAATCATGTAAATACATATGCAATCACACGTGCAGACAACTGGGGAGGTAGAATTGTAACAATGCACATTTAATATGGTTAAATAAAAAAACACCAGAACCTATGTGTCTGTAGATTTACAGTGAAAAACAACAAACTGTAGTGATGTAGTGATAAATTCAGTCCTACCAGACCAGGGGCTGTTCAGTTTTTCTCCACATCTCATGTGGATTACAACAGAGCATGAGCATTATGTGTGACGTCTCAAACCCAATTCAGCCAGGAGAGCCTCAAACATTTACATTTAAGATTACAAGTGATCTGTGAAAGCTCAGCGTCCTTTGAATGTAAAAATTCAACACCTACAAATGCTCTACTTAACCCTTGGCTAAAAGGATAAAATAGAATCACATTAATTTGAATAGACTGACAAGTGTGGTCACAGTGAAGAAGAGTGTATTTCTGGGCGCAGCATGGCAGCCCAATTAAGCTCCAGACCATTATGCACTTCAAATCCCCTCATCGGCCCTAAGATCTGGTCTTAATAATTATCAGGAATGAGAAAGTGATAAAGTACGAACAGTGATATTATTCATGATATGTACATATTTAAACATACAACGTTTGAGATGATGTGCACCGTTCAGCTATCTCAACATGGCTTAAAGATACTGAGATTGTGATATGTTTTAAATTTTCAGATATTGCCCTGTGGATGTAATTAAATTGGACAGTCATTTGGTGCACTGATGTTACATATGCAGGAATGTAGCATAATGCCCTCAGTTTGTACTATATAGCGAGTGCAGCTGAAAATGTATAGTATTTTAGAGGCACAACTGAAATGTGGAGTCACGGAGTAATATCTAAGTACACATATCTAAGGGTCTGCACACACACACACACACACACACACACACACACACACACACACACACACACACACTTTATACCTACCAGGCAAGCCACCAGCACTGAGTCGCTGTTATTTCTCTCAGTAGGGGAGCGACACAGTTCAATAAGACGAGGAACAGCTAAAGACAGCAGAGGAAAAATTCAGTTACAAGTTATATATATATATATATATATATAGCAGTTGTGTACAGGAGACATTCAGAATAAAAACTACTTTTTGTAATGCTGGGAACATTCCCAAAATAACAGGGAAGTTTCCATTACATTTAAGTTCTGACTAATTATTTGGTTTTACTTAATTTCCTAAACACAGCTCAGTGTACTGAAACAAATGGTATCACCTCTACTACTAAAGAAAAAAATACTTTCCATCTCTGGCTTTCAAGGTCCAGCTTTATTGTAATTAAGCTTAGAAATCCACTTACCTTCCCTTTGGCCAAATTATTTAAGATCCATTTCCAAAATTTAAATTATATATGTTATACTTAATGTTTCTCTTCTTGCCCAAAGCATCATTTAATTTATCTAAGTCAATCAAAGTCAGCTATACAAAGGAAAGCATAAGATAATATTACTTAAAGGTCCAGTGTGTAACATTTAGGAGGAGCTACTGGCAGAAATGGAATATAATATTATATTAAGTATGTTTTCATTAGTGTATAGTAACCTGAAAATAAGAATAGTTGTGTTTTCATTACCTTAGAATAAACTGTTTTTATCTACAGAGGGAGCGGGTCCCCTTCCATGGAGGTCACCATGTTGCACCGCCATGTTTCTACAGTAGCCCAGAACCGATAAACCAAACTTTTCATTTGCGTTTTTCACAAGTTTCACTGCCACCGTAGTTTCTCCTACAAGCTTGGAAAGGGAGGGTGAGGCGAGCAGTAGTCAAATAGTTCAGTTGCAATTTCATTGCCACTAAATCCTACACACTGGACCTTTAAGATAAGGTTGCTTAAATACATAGCAGTAAACTGTGACAAAAACAAAACACTTTTTTGCTTGAGGAGCCCTCTGGTGGCTGTGGTGCCCTAAGCTGCCACTCAATTCATTTATGATTGTTGGCTACACTGATTCTCATTATTCAATATTTATTCTGTGTTGCTGTTTCTTTTTACCTCTTTTTTCAGCACTTTATTTGTTTTTCTCAACTTTTCTTCATTTGTCAACAGTACTATTTAATAAAGAATAAATAGTGTAACAGTGTTATGAGAAAACTGAAATTCTGCACTACCTTTTAGCTGGATGGCTGTTTGGGCCACGTCAGGATCTCTGCTCAGACGGGCCAGAGTGACAGCAGCTTTCTGCTGAACACGCTCACAGGCGGCACCCTCTGATGGACTGGAGGAGGACGGCTTTTCTCCCAGCAGCAGCAGCAGTCGCTCTATTCCTAAAAGACATAATAATAATAATAATAATAATGATAATAATAATAATAATATGTACTATATACAGTACAGATTAGCCAAGCGAGACACCACATAATCAAAGGTGTCAGGATGGATAGAAAGGAACAGAGAATCAGAGAGAAACATGGTACAGAAGCAACACATCTACAGTAAGACACACAATAAAAAACTAATTAACAAATGAAGACAGGAAGCAGACAAGCACTAAGTTAAATAAGAACAAGACAAAACAATGCAGCTCAGTCAGAAACATAGGAACCAAACACATAAAAAACAGACACTTCAGAGACATAAAGTTACACAGGACTCAGATACAAAAAAGTGCCCAGGTGAATTAGAAAGGAGCCAGACATTACACACATCACTGTCAGAAAGGATTTAGACTAAAAGTGCAGTTAGAAAGAAAAGTCAATAGTCCAAAAACACAGAGATCAGGTGTTCAGGTGGTTTCACGTAATTCTTCAGATTTGCTCTAATCTCCACAAGTGCTGAGGCTCACTGCTTCAGGACAATTGCAGGGACAAAGACTATAATGAACTGACTTTGAAATACATTGTGCAGATTGTAAAATAATAAATAGTTTTGGCTTCTCAGTCTGTGATCGAATTTAGTAAATAATCACTAAAGGAGGCAAGAGTAAGCCACATAATTTATCTGTAAATACTAATTGACTGAGGGACCTAGAATCATACTGTAAACATCTGTATCTATCTATGTATTGTACAATGCCTGAATGAAAGCATAGAGACAATGGAATATGTTATACAGGATGGACTCATACGTAAGAGCAGAAAATATAAATATTGAAATTGAAGAATGAAAAACATGATTAAAATAAATGAACACTGAAATCCATTACAGTTGTTTAAAAATATTTGCATATGCTCAGTGGTTGATGTTTTATTTAAACTCTTCCAGGCTACTTCACAGATATTATCTGATGCTGCCATCTGGAGGATTAAAGAAGAATTACACTGATTTTTTTCTAGATTGTACATTGTACATACGTTTGGGTGTTAATGAATAGTTCAATACTTGCTAGTGTATTTCCTTCATTCAACAGCAGTTTTGCCATAAAAAATAACAATGAAATGTAACATTCAATTAAATATTATAGTTGAAATATAGATTACCTTGATCTTGCAGGACTTCAGAAGCACACTGCTCTAAGACTGACAGGTTTGCCAAGATTGTTACCACCTGCATTTAAAACAATAAAGAATTAAAAAACAAACAAACACACACAATGAAAGGTTTGACACATATACTTGTGTAGTTGGTTCAGAAAGCAAAAAATCTTGAAAATGCAAAGTTTTCTGTACCATACCAGTTCACTAATACAGTTCAATTCAAAAACATTCCCAGCTACTGTAAGAGCTGCCATGTACGATCACAACCTTCTGCTGCTGTACTACAGAACAGCTCATAAGTGCACTGCTTAAGGGCACTTCTAAGTCAGAGTCATTCATGTTCACCCTCCCTATAAGTGAATGTTGTAAGTTTTCATTGTTAACTTAACATTTTGGTAATTTTTTCTATTTTTTGAGAAATTACACCTAAATGTAGATGTGTACCTGGTCTTTGGAGTAGGGTGTGTCGACTCTCTGGCGGTCTTTGCAGGCCTGCAGCAGGATGTGGATGGCATTAAGCTGCAGGAGAATCTCACAGGCCATGCTGTCGAAGAAGGTGATATTGGCCAAGGCTGCAGACGCCAGGAGGAATACTTCACCACAGGAGGCGCTCTCGCACAACTCTGAGAGAATAAGACATCACACACTAAGTACAATGGTTCTAACATAACACAACAACACACATTATGCAAGAAAGTAAGCCATGAAGTGTTGACTGCCACATTATTTGCTCCATGTTTGAGGATGTTGTCTTTTGGCAACCAGATCACTTATTATACTTGTTTACAGGTGTTACCATTTGTTTGTTTGTATGTTTTGTAGAATTTTGAGTTTTATAGAGATTTAAAGGAATTCAATAAGGTGCGGTAATGAGGCATATTTAATCAGGGAGACTGTTCCAGTGTTTTGGAGCACTGACAGCAAACAACATTTTGTCTTTAATGTGGACAAGGTGGACACTGCAGTTAAACCATGGAGTGTTTGAAAGGTTACAATCAAAAACTACAATCTTAAAATCATTATTTTTGTTTACTTTATTTATTGTACTTTTTGTATTATGCAATATAGTATAATATAATATTAATAATAACTTTAGTAGCACATTTCAAAGCACAGTTACAAAGTGCTTTACAATAAAAAACAGAATACATTTAAAACAAAAACAAACAAACAAAAAAATGCATATATATATATATTACAAATATATATAACAAAACCTGCTCTGAACCTCTATTGTAATAAACTAAACTAAAATAAACCCACACTAAAACCCTTACTAAGTTAAAGGTTATATTATGTATGTAAAGGTTAAAGATGTGTTTACATTCAGTGTTACTCAGCAAATCGTATTGTGTGTATCCTTGAGATCTAACAAACGTGTCAAGTGCATTTCCTTCCTCATAAAACATTTGCAAAGCTGATTTTTTTTTACAAGTTTTTTTAAATGGAGCATTCTTTTCAAGCTTGCAGTCTTCTTCTTCCCTGCCTTTACTGGCACAATGCAGCATATCTTGGCGTGTTACTACCACCTGTAGATCAGTGGAATAGTGTGACACCATTGCTGTGTGCGCATGCACGAGATAAACAAAACGGGGACCCAGTCATCAAAAAACAGCTCCATAATGCTACTAGAGGCCTAAAACTCCACGTGGAGTCTTTACATAAAATATTTTTCTCATTTACCATTTCTCACATTTACCATTTACAGTAAAACTCACTGGTGGTTATATTGTTAACCCTTTTAACAAATCCTGTTTCGCCAAACAATCCTTGGTCAGGCCTACTATAAGTCAAAGGTCAGGGTTACATTATCAGTGTCACGTCCACTCACTGATGAGCGCGGTGACGATGTCATGCATGCTCTCCAGGAAGCTGGCAAGGTGCTGCGTGGACGTGTGGTGAGGTGAGGTGATCTGAGCCACGACCGCCGCTGCCTCGGCCCTGGCTGCTTCCACACTGCTTTCATCAGTCAAGATGTCCGCCAGGCACAGGATCCCATCCACCTACACATACAAGACAACATACAGTACACATTAGGTACCATATAATCATGGAGGTTGGAAATGAATCTAGAAATGTGTTTTATAGTTTAGAATTTAATGTGAAGTGCAGTTTATAGTCAATGTATCTCAAAGACCACCTCTGTAGAGTTTGGGGAACTCGTGCCCACCAGACTAGAGCCAGTGTTGCAGAGGTTTAATACCAACATTCTGTGGTGCCAGGAATTGGAAAAAGTGACCATTGCACAAAAAATAACCAACACATTTTTTAAAAACAAGGTCAAATTATTACTTATGGAAAATTTGGAAGTGTAAACCATCCTATCTAAAATTTGTATGTATTTTTTTTTGTATACTTTGTTTTATGGATGTTTAACTTGAGGTGATTTTATTGAGATAGGTATTCACTGTGTAGCTTTGTTGGTCAGGGTACCTGCACACTTTGAAATGAAGCTTAATGCTTTTTAAGGCCTTTTAAGACCACGGATACCCTGGTTGGTAGTATAGTATGATTTTACCTAGTTACCTGGACTCCTGCATCTTTACTCTTACTTCAGGGACCGCACTGGAAGCTGTTGTGTCATCCTTGACATTTGTGTAGTTGCCTGTGATTTAATGTTTTTCTTTCATAATGTAAAATAAACTAAACTAAACTACGAAATTAGCTAAAACATAAAATCACAAGTATTTAAGGGCATTTAAGATTTTATTTTTAAATACCCAATATTAGAGGTACAAATCACTTTCACTATGATCTGTCTGCAGGCCTGATTGTTGAACTGAACTCTCACTTAACTTATTTCATCTCAACACTGCAGGGTTGACAAAACACCTGCAGCATCACTGGCCATCCAGACAGACAGTTAAGTGTCAGCTTGGCTAGAACTTGCAGCTCTGCCCATAAAGCCATCACAATTAAAACACACCACTCCAATTTAATGTGCCTCAGAGAAGCTCTTGTATATCTGGCTGGCATCGAGCCAGCGTGTTTGCATCATCAGGTTTGGAGAGGAGCTCAGAGGAGCAGGAACTCCTCTTCTGTTAAAAGAGAAGTTTATTCAGGGGCACAAGGTTATATTTATCTCATCTTTGTGTTTGTGTTTGCTTGTGTGTGTATTTGACGTGGTATTTGAGTAATTAGGCTTCAGGAAATAATGGAGATGTAGAACAGATCTTCATCCACTTGGGGGCAGTATTGCACAGTTAATACAAACTTTACTACAGCTGCCGATTGCAACTCTGCATCTATTGGCATTAGTTCTTATCAAGTTTTGCATATGTAAGTGCTGAAAATCAGCACACACTCTAGAACCCCTCCATACCATCAATTCAAATTCATTGTCATAAACTGCAGGATCGTGGTTTCCAGAGTGGCAATGGGCACCTAAATTGTGTCCATGTGAAAAATCCATTTTGTTTTCTTTATTACAGTCACTTTTCAATCACAGTCATTATTGCTATCATTTAGTTAAAGAGCAAATTAATGTTTTTGATGACCAGCCACCACCAGCCAACACTCCTGAAAACAAAAGTTTTAGAGACAAGCATCCAGAGTGAGGTAAACCGTCAGCTCTCAACCAGCCACACCTGTCAGTCTTATCTGCTGACAAGCATCAGCGCGCTGAGCTTCACAGGGCAGTTCCCTATTTTTGTCTCCATGGACGTCAGCAGCACTGTGCCAGCGCGACCCACTGACGTGGAACAATCCACTTTCCACACCCCCGTTCATCTACCGTCCCCCCTCTGTTTCCCCCCGTCCCTACCCGCACCTCCTCCTCCTCCTCCTCCCTAAAATAGGATATTCCCCAACTCCTCATTTACCGTACACCGGATGCATCTCATTCAGTTTATTCTCAGAGCTGATGCCAAATAACTTTTCTGCATTTTTAAGAAAGAAAGTTTACGTTGCCTGCTCACAGAAAGTTTTTGATTGATGCCATACAGTTGTAAGTATTTCAGTCTGTGACCATAGACAATACATTGAATTGTGGTTCTCTGTTTCAGGTGCAGAATCCTAAACCTAGACACAAATTAAATTTGTTACTTTTCTTCTCAGTTAAAACTCCACAAATACTTAGCAGAGAGGGAACAATTATGAGTTATTATATTATTATTATATTATTTTATAGTTTTTAATCTCATAAATCCTCTATTTGCTAAAATATGGCCCCTATTTGCTAAAATATGGCCCCATTTGAGTGACTGGACCCCACTGCAGAAATTCTAAAGGGCAACACACACCAGCAAGCACCATCGCTTTTGATGCACATCAGCATGCCGTGTAGCATCAGCATGCACAGATGTATGGAAAGCCATTTGTGCAAGTAACGTTTTTGTTGTTTAGACTACATTAAAGTGCATAGAGCTTTGTAGTATTAAGTATTTACAAAATATTTCTACACATTAATACTACAAAAATTGATGTCTTAACATGGCTTTTCTGGTTGTGGCCAATGAGGGACCCTGAATGAAGGCGCTCGTACATATTCATGAGGAAGGTGGCGAATCATGTCGAACAACAACGCAAGGGAGCACGCTGTGCATACATTTCTGAAATGGGTGTCTAAGCACACGTTACAGGGCCCTAAGTTGTGCATAAATTACTGATATGAGCGTCTACGCACTTGTTACAGGAACCCTACAGGGCGTTACAGTGTCCCTCATTGACCACAACCAGAAAAGCCACGTTAAGGCATTATTTTGTGTTAATACAACAAAGCTCTACGTGTTAACATGCATTTTAATGTAGTCTAAACAAGAAATCTCTAAGACGTTCCTTGCGCAAATGGCTTTCCATATAGATGCTCCTGAAAAGAAGCAATTTCATCACATTCACCTCTTGAATCGCCCCATGCAGGCTACCGTATCTGGACTACTTCTGTCTGTTTGACACGGCTCGTGTTTTCTTCATCAAGTGATGGAACGCTACACAACACGGCCAGCGTGTGTTGCACGTTAGGGCAATCATGTGCTATAATTTAATTTAATATTTTAGATCTGTAGGCTAAAGTTAATCTTTTTCAGTGTAGGCTGATGTTTCACATCAAAACATGATCGTGAGTTAAAACATTTAACTTTCACTCTGATACAATGTTGCCGTCATCAAGCCTCCACACTTTTTGTCGTTCTTTCTCCTTGTACGTCTTGAACTGCTTCATAATCAGTACTCTTCCCATTCACCATCTTATGATTACATAATGTTCCAGTTGGGGATAATACTAACAAGTATATATCAACCAATGAGCAGTGCAGATGCAACAGTGACAGTTGTGTTTCTCACGCCTGAGCAATCGCTGGTGAGCGGTTGGTAGCATAGACTTGCCTGACAGCCTCTCTCCTGAGACAAGTCTGCTAATCTGGGGCGGACTTTGGTTCCCGTTAAAGAGTTTTCACACTTGGATGATTCATGCTGTCCCAGCTGCTCTATATGTGAACACAGACACCGTTGTGGCATCATTATTCGCCGGAATCAGGTTATATTAGTCTTTCTGTAAACACTCACTTGACACAGGTGCGTCTGTTGTTTATTTTGGTTGAATTCTCGACAGAGAACAAACAAAGACAAACAAAGAAGGATGTATCATTAGCTTTCTCACTCCCTGTCTCACCTTCTTTCCTTTACACACACACAAACACAGTGGGAAGTCATTCAGGTCTAAATGTTTGACCTCTCATCTCAGCGTGCCACAGAGACTCACTGTAAATCATGACTCATCTTTTTGTGTATGTACTGTATGATTCTGTCATCGGAAAAAATGAACATACTTAACCTACACACAGCATGATGCTTATTTTCTTACTCTCTCCTATCCTAAAATTATATAGTGAAGCTTAATGCCGGTTCCCCTGCCCTGAGGTAACTGAACTTGGTGAACTCATTTGTGAAAATTTAATCAAGTAAATATAAAACTGGAGAATGCAACTGCGGCATTCAAATGTTTCCCAAAAAAGTAACAATACAGGAATATAATACACAGAGGCAGTGTGTCAACTTTTGCCTCCTAAACAATGTAAAAGTTCAACATGTAACATCAATTATTCATTATGAGACATAAACAAAAACACTGTTGCTGTTAAGATTGGCACTCCCTGCCAGTTTCTACATTGCATTTTCCAATGAAGTCTGCCAGTAGTAGAGGGTAAAATCACCTGCAACATGCGACCAAAGATCCTCCTCCTGACAGTATTCTACAGGGTGTTTAGGAAACATGGTCTAATTTTTGGTAATTAGTAGCGCCAGTTTCATCATGTTTAAATGGTAACTATACCAAGATTTTGCAAATTGAAACCAATGTATAGATATTTGAAATCATGTTTAAAGGACAATCTATTACAAGGAATAGATGATTCCATTGCCCGGGAAAGAAACAAATGCTTTTTGCTAAACTGTTGATCCTTCGATTCCACGATCACACACTTTGTTTCTGTGCAGCCAAGCCTCCTCCTCCTGCTGCCATTGTTGGCACACATTCACCTGTGAAAATAAACTAGCCTCCCAGTCATAACATGGGAAGTGAGAGCATGGCTGAATGTGTACAACAGTAGGCAGACTATACTGTGCTGCTGGGAAGAGGAACAACCGCCTGTCTGAGCTACAACTTCAGCTGATCAGTGTAAATGTAATCTGTCTGGACTGGAGGGAGCCAAGGTATTTTACTGGAAGTACTGTACTTACTTGAAATTAATGTCAACTCTCTCTCTCTCTCTCTCTCTCTCTCTGTATGTGTGTGTGTGTGTGTCTTATCCACATTCCCATTTAAAAAAAAAAAGAAAATCTGGATTAGTGCTCATGTACCATTTTAATAGATTTTTTTTTTTTACACGTGGCCACTAAAGACATGAAAACTAGCCTTTAAGGCCCACTGTGGCTCATTTACAGTTTATCTGTTAATCAGTGGGTTTTGTCCCTCATAAATACTCAATTGTATTAAATTAAGTTGTCCAATTGGCTATTATTATCATTAGCTTGACTTTTGTTTTCCTCTTTTCCTTTGTTATAATATCAAATTAATTCATGGCTGTCTTTTTTATTTCAACAGTTTGTAATTTGTGTGTGTGTGTGAGTGTGTGTGTGTGTGTGTGTGTGTGGAGAGAGAGGGGTTTACCTTGTCCAGTTGGTTGATGCCCTCCTCCACACAGCAGATGGAGGCCACTGTTCTTAGAGCGTGAGCATAGAGGTCTCTGAAGCGGTCCTGCCTGCAGATCTTAAACAGGGCTACCACAGCTCCTTCCTGTGGAAGACGACAAAGTAATTTGATGCTTATGCTTAAGGAAAGGTCTACAGTGCACAACATATCTAATATGTCTTCATAAATCTGTACTGATGCTACATTGTGAAGTTCAGTGCCCACAACAGTAAAAGCATTTCAAGTGTCATCCGCTGTGTGTGCCTTGATCAGGTGTCTTTGAAGTTAAAGCCACTAAATCCTTGGTTGATCACTGTTTTCAAAAACATGTTTTCATGCGATTATAAAATAAAGTTATAAAATGGAGAGATTTACTTTGAGACTCTGTATTGATGAATTTATTAAGTTGGACAAAACAGTTATTGCATGTGAATATGGATATGGTACAATAAGGAAGAATAATAACTTGGTCTTTCATGGTCTTAATGTATGTTGTTTACTTCATCCCTCATTTTTCACTGTTCTCAAAAGCCTTATGTGATATTGTCTGTATTAAGCTTGTATTATTATTATTCATTATTATTATTATTTGATTTATGTCCTCATCCTCTAGTAAATGCAGAAACTGTATGCATAATGGACAGCTGTATACTAAATACTTCTACAAGACCAATTCTTTTTTTTAAATTCCTGTTGGGGACTATAAGAAATCATAATGGACTTGAAGTTGCTATAATTTAACATCCTACAACCCTTAATTATTATTATTTTTTTGTATTTCACTTGGAGTCACTTTGAGTTTTACTTGGTTTCTGGAGTCAAAGTCCTGCACTTTGTACGCCCACCATCCACCCCGATGACTTTCCTGCGGCTCCAGTGTGGTAGATAAATAAATAAAGGTAGCGCTTCATTCACTCAAACAAATATTACCTGTGAACATAATCCAGGCAGCGATTGCATTTTACAGCACAATGTAACTGGGAAAACAATTTAGTAATATATAAACGTAATTTATGAGACAGCGTAGCATATTCATACATTGTTAATGTAAAAATAGTTGCATATTGTGTATTTAACAAAATGTTTAAGAGCCCACATACTTTTTCCATTAAGAATGCCCAGCGACACCACATAATGATGTACCCTAAGCTGCATTCTCATATGAGGATTTTTGTTTTGTTTAGTGGACACTGTGTTTGGTGCAGTTCGTTTCTCTGTACTTTTTCCGCATCATAAGTTACTTGCAGGACAAAAAGATGGTTAGGTTTGGAAAATAACTTTCAGTGAGAGTGCAGCTCTTTTGAGACTTTCACAGACCTGACATTAGGCTTCACATCACCAAATTATGCACCACACGTCATAGTCAGCTCTTGTCTTGAAGCACACATGATTGTGAAAAATGATGGATCTAATTGCTCCTTGCTAGACTGTGCTCTGAGAGCAAACAGGTCCCGCAGATCTAAGCCAATAGCAGCATGCTGGTTTTAAAGAGTCCAGGAGATCTGGACGATGGATTTGGCCAGCTTTACTTAGTGAGCCTGCCCAACACAGAACCTATCAAATGTCTCACACAATCTATCATGTCAAATAAAAACAGCCAAAATATACATTCTTCATGAATGGAAAACACTGAGCAACAAAAAAAAAGATGATTTGCTTGCCATAATAGCTGAGCATTTTCTGTTGGATTATGCTTGGTGTAAACAAACAAAAATAGCTCCTGTATTGGCTCCATGTCTACTCTAAAGCACCCCTCTGACAAAAAACACTTGCAGGTATTGAATTCTATTCAGCGTGCAGATAGATAGAATTACCTGGTGGAAGACGAAGCCTGTAACTACCACCATTATCCTAATAAGGCCATTATACTGGAATGGCATGTCTCATATGCTGCAAAGGCCATGCTGCCAGGGCTTGGAGTGAATAATCACCCTGCCCTCCCGCCTGACCGCTCTTCCCTGCTCGCTGCCTACGCAATATTGTTTCGCCATACCCGGAAGAAGTGCCAACACACCGACAGACAGTTTTCAGTAAACCTTTTGAAACTCCAGAGAGGCTCGCAGGCTGATTGCGAAGAAGAGGCTGTTGATCCTGTTGTTTTTCTGTGATGCAAATGTTGCTTTAGCTTTCAAAAATAATGTTCAGTTCTGAGTCTGTGGAGAATCTCCAAATCGTCAAACGGACTTTTGAGCTTTAGTTCTTTGGTTTTAAATTGAGAGGGTTTCAAGGTAGAAATATTATCATTTTGTCATATTTTGTGCCTTTAAAAGTTAAAAAGTTTAATTGAAGTTTTAAAGTTTAGTTAGCTAAATACTACTTGTTTGTTTTTCAAACTCTGCACTTTCACTACTGCCTGCCTTTACGATCAAAATACAGAAAACAATATCTCTACCCACCTAAATGTGAGAGGTGCATCGGAGGGCGGAAGAACTTGAATAAAAGTGAAAAACTCCTACATAGTTTTTTTCTATTTAAAATTTTGACAGTGTAATGTTTCACTGATTTTTTTGTCATGCTAGTGGCACGGCACTAAGGATGCCACTGTCTGTCGGTCTGTCCACCACTTTGTACCAGACTACAAAAATCTCAACAACTATGGGATGGACTACCATGAAATTTGGTACAGACATCCATGGTGCACAGATGATGAATGCTAATGACTTTGGTGGTTTCCTCTAGCTCCACCATGAGGTTCACATTTTTGGCTTTTGGTGAAATATCTTAACAACTATTTGATGGATTGCCATGCATTTTGGTTCACACATTCCTGTCCCCCTTAGGATGAATTGTAACCACTTTAGAGATCACCTGACTTTTCATCATCAAAATCAAATCAAAATTTAAGTTTGTCCAATACTTTGGTTTATGACAAAATACCTGCAAAAACAAATGACATTCCCATCAGCCACCGCTGTACTTTGTGTTTATTGCTAATTAGCAAATGTTAGCATATGGATATGCTAAACTAAGATGCTATGAACATGGCAAACATTATATCTGCTTAACATCAGCATGTTAGCATTGTCATTGTGAGCGTGCTAGCATGCTGAAGTTAGCATTTAGCTCAAAGCACTGCCTCACAGAGCTGCTGGCATGGCTGTAGATTCTTAGTCTTGTTTAAAAAAAAAATGCCCTTTTGACCTCTTTAACATGAATCCATTGACATATGGAATTTGAGTGATACTTGTTCATATACCTGATTAAGGTTGTTCAGACATTAAATAAACAACCAATAAATGAGACAGTGCTTTAAGACTAGTGCCTGCCTTAAAGTGTGTGCCAATTTTATAGCATTTAGCTATCTTTCTTAATCCACTCTAAATCAGAAATGGATCAGACAGTTTTCTTCAGACAATCATCAATTTGTAGTAGAAGCCCCTTTTTTGTTTGTTTCATCTTCACAGACTTTCTCCTGCTTCTGCTTTTCACAGATCGTTGGGCTTGGCAGTCGTTTCTTTCCCTTCTCCATCAAACAACTTGCAGTTCTATTCTTTCCACTGACTTCATCCTCATTCCTTCAACGATGCCCATAGAACGCATTTAGTGTCACACTCATGCATTTTGGTACTTGCTGCACTAACATCATCATGTGAAACTTGACTACTTGTCTAAAAATGCCTCTCTATCCGTGTGTTTGCATGTACAGGCTTACACAGCGTGTAATTTCTTTCCATCTCATAGTTTTCTGAGCTGAAATCTGTGCTCTGGTCTATTGTACTTGCTCACACAATCCACCTTCTTGAGTTGCAAGAGGTTGTAAGCAGTTTACTTCTTGATTTGCGAACAAAAAAGGTTGTTAGTAAAAATGTAATCAATTTCTCAAGGACCTCATTGTGTTTAACAGTGTGAACGAAGCTATATCATAATGCTTGTTAGACTGAGAAAAACACTTTTCATCCAGATACAGAATGAAAGACATAAAGACTATCCTTTGCCTTTGTGCTGTCTAATCTTAATAGAGACATCACTTGAACATCTTCATCTGTTGTGATGTATTTCTAAATGTTTCTCCACTCTCTACCCACAGAGTTTTGATGACACACTGCCTCTCACCAGGCCTGAGGTATTGCCACGTCATGCTCTCATACCCTGCAGTCTTAAAGCCTTCAGTGTTAGGAGAGCAAGGGCATCCTACACACGAGGAGTCTGCCAGCATGGACACATTTGGATCAGTATCCATCATAACTGTAGGTAAACACTGCAAACTCGTTTGTACATCATGACACAGTTGCTCTCCAATATTCCAGCTGCTGTTTGATTTATGAGGTGGCACATGGCTCAGTATTAAACACTGCTAACTCGTATAACATTTTTCTTTTTAGCAATCTCAGCTGTTTCCTCCTAGAGTCCAAAGACATGCAGATCAGGTGAAAATGAAAATTACCTGAAAATGTGTTTGCCTATCTATGATTTATCCCTGTAATACTAAAGAAAAGAAAATGACACTTGACTTGTTTTGGTGAATTAAGGAACAAATATTGAAAGGCTTTTTTAGATAAATATGTGAAACATTCATTTTGTTTGTTTTGTCATTATGAGTGGGCCATCAAATAAAAGCAGACATGGATGGTGTTTGACAATAATTTGTATGATTTGTTCTCTCCTGCTTGGTATGCCAGATGGGTGCAGATCATTCAGTTGTGACAAATCAGTCACGATTATGTGATTACTCAGAGTATGATACGCTGTCAATTACAGAAAAGTGCTTTAAGGAGCCACTTCCTGCCATAGTATAAACCACACATACATTATGAGGCATATGAGAATAAAACACTGAATATGTTTTGTGTTAGGGAATGAGATGAGAGATGGTAGATCTCTATGGGATTAATTTCATGTCATATTTCGAAACTGGAAAAAAAGCTTCAACAGGTTGAAACTCGGTTGAAAGCTTGAAATCTGATAAATAAGGTTTTGCAAGATTGAAACTAAGTTTTGAAGGCTTGCATAATGTTTTGATAGGCTGAAAAAATTCAAATCTCTGAAAACATTATTTTGTATTTGAGCTTTCCAACTGCAGCACTCTTTTTACAGTTCTCAAACACATTTTCAGAGTTTATTTAGTTTATGTTTGACAATCCTGTTGATTACATTTTACTTCCACAAAACCCAGAGGGTGACTTTATGACATAACAACAACCCTGCCATGGACGTTGATATATTAGTAACAAATAACAAGCAAAGGCAACTGCTATTGTCATCATGCACGTTAGATGGATGTAAATTACAAGCTAATATCTAATTATCACACAATACTCTCATTTTCCCTAAGGAGCTGCCACCACCTTAAACTGTCTATTATGCTGTTCAACATAGTTTAACTCTACCCATCTGGTACTTCCAGCAGAATAAATCCAACAGGATAAAACATAAAATCTACAAATCTCTTTAACCTGGTCTGGATATGTACACAGTGATTAATCTCATGCTTCCTGCTTCACTACCACACATTTAACGTACCTCCCTTCTCCTCTCCATACACAGCACATCTCTCACTAAACACTGACTATCAACAGCAACACTGGTAAAGAGATGGAGAAGGCGGAAATATCAGGTCCCCACCCAAATATTTCAACAGCTAATTGCAGTTATTCAAAACAAGTGCATGAGTAAAGTCAGTGGGCTGCGGAAAATGATAATGAGTGAAGAGCTCGGATATGAGCCAAAAAATACGCACTACTGTAAAGGGTGTGTATGTGAGAGAGTGACAGACTGGTGCTAGCTAATTAATTCTGATGGCAGGTGGAGGATGTTTTGTATTGGGTATTCATTAGCAGCCATTGGCAGGCAGGTTTCCTTCAGACACCTCTCTGTGGGCTCGGCCAGTGGCGCTACAGAGGGAGTTAAATAAGGTGGAGCGGATTGAAAGGTACAGATGCCTGAGCAACCTGCATTTGTGATCAATGCTCACTCCTAATGGGAGCTGACAGTATTGATCTGACAATCTGGCAGTAAAGGAGGAGTGTGTGTTATTATCTGTGTGTGTGGGTGGGCCATCAAAAAGAGTCTTATCAAGAGTATCAAGGAAGCAGTCGGCTAACTAATGTCCAACTGAGACTTGCTGTCTGGTCTGCCTTGTCTTATCTCACAGTGAAATAGCTTTTTAGATGCATGTATAAAGAGATAGCTGCAGGTCTGCTGGTCTGCTGGTCCAATGATGAACATTGGCAAATGGTGGAGCTGATCATAACAGGGGCGTGTCTGGAATGAAGCAAGGGGTGGAGATGTAATATCAAATGAAGCTGCGTCTGCCAAAGACGGGGTGTGAAAATCCCAAACCTAAGAACATAATACATCATGCGGCGGACTTGTTACTGACGCCAGATTCTCCGACCTCGAAGGTTTTTGCACAATGAAAATGCGTCAGTGGAGATGGGTTCATCTGAGACAGATACATTTTTAACAGGCGTTCGTGGTCCCAGTCTTGAAATGAATCAAACTCATGACCAATGTGGTGTAACTATTGTCAGCACAGGACCAAGGCAGTACAGAGTCCTCTAGTATGTTCACAGTACCTTGGCAATGATGCTGCAGAGCTGAGGTCCATCCTGGGTGAGGGACAGCAGGTTGCTAATGGCACTTCCGATGGTGTGAATGTTGTCTGAAGAGTCAATCTGTTTAATCAGGACCTGCAAGGAAGATCAAACATTACGTCATTGTTATTACAGACCCAGAAATGCAATTCACATTGCCAGTAGCTGTTGCTTTTGAATATCTTTACAGTGATTTTTTAAGACAATACTTGTAGGAATTTTCTGTAATCATAACATCTTTCAAATTTTCCCTATGACAAAAGTTTTTGTTTGTAAAAAAATTAAGTCTGTTGCTTTCAATGGCACCAAATTCAGAAATGTGCAACAGTTGCAGGATAATTTGATTTATTTTTTCTTCTAATTCTAATCTTAACACTAAGCCCAAACCCTCAAACAGCCCTGTGAAGAAGCGAATACCAGCCAAAATGTTAACATTTTACTGTTATGTTAATTCAACCCTAAAACTCAAACTGGTCAGTACATTTGCCATGTCTTACAAAACTGCCTGTTGTCTGGTCTAGAAAATTGAAGTTGAACATTCGGATTTGACCATCTGCTGCCTCATTACTTTTCCTCCTTTACTGATTAACAATTTGCAACTACCAGGTGTGAACATGGGTTCCAAGTGCTCAAACTGCAGTATATTAGCTGATCTTGAAATATAAAGACCAGTACATTGTGTGGAAGAAGAACTTTTCTGCGTCTGCTTGAGCCAAGTTACAGCCATGTGCACTATGCGTAAAATAACTGGAAAAATATTATTCAGTTGCATACCCGGATCTCATTGGCTAAAGCCATGTCAATCATGTTACTGAAGGAATCACTGACATCTGTAAGGATCTCGTGGATTGCCTCTCTCATGGACTTTAGGAAGAACTCATCATCGGTGTGAAGGCACCTGTGGGTGAAGGGACATTTTGATTCCATATAAACCCACTTTTTACTATTTTTTATGATTATTTTATGATTGTCTATTAGCTTTTTAGAGTTTTACCTCTCTGTAATATTGGTCAGCTCCATACACTTTTCCAGAAGAGATTTCTCATACTGCAACAAAAGGAAAAGAAGAAACGCATTGTGCTGCGATAAAACACATAGAGAAGGAAAATAAATAGATTTGTAAGTTTATTCTATACAGAAAACTGTTGATACTTTAAATGAGATGAGTAATCCACATGTATATATATATATATATATATATATATATATATATATATATATATATATATATATATATATATATATATACATTTTACCATGTGTGTCAGGAAGTCTAAAACTTCAGTGCATATCTTCCTTTATAACTTCCTACTTTGTAACCTTGATGCTTTAAAAGCTTGTAAGGGCCAAACTGGCTTCACATGCCAACCACTTCCAAAATCAACGCTCACCTTCTGCATCTCTGGTGGTGTGCTTCGGGCTGCGCTGTACTCATGCACCAGTGAACGCACGTGGCAGTTCGCCCTTACGGCGGTGCTGTGGACCCTCTGCCAGCGTCCTTTCTCCAGTCGCTGGAACATCTTGCCGAGCTCCGTGCTGACCACCAGCGCTCGGCGGAGCAGCGTCTGCAGGTTGTTCCTGGCCACGTGGTCCCCTGCACCAACCCCGGAGGCCACAATCAGCTCTCCCTGCTGGGCGTCCTCCTCCACCCCGATGGGTTTGGCCTGGAGGACACACATACACTCTACCTCCGTCATGTGGCGGAGGTCCTCCATCCAGCGCTGGACCGAGTCAACCTGGAGAGACTGCATGCGGGTACTGTTGGAGAAATGAACACAGAAAAAAAAGGCAAGTCAGAGATAGTTTATTCACTATGGAGAAGTGTCACAGTGGTTTAACAACAACAGGACCCTGGGTGTGAGTATAGGCCTGTTCTGTGTGTAGCCAAAAGTAAAACAAACAGAGGACAGAAATGTGAATTTAAACTTAAGATTACTGGCACACACAATATCAAAATGCTTTAAATTAATATTTAGTTCAACACATTTATTATAATCTTGTAGAAAGAGTCAACAAATCAACACTGACTGTCGCAAGGAATAAGTATCTTGTGGTGTCCTGCAAGTGTTTGCATGTGTTTACAATGATGACCAAGTTGGAGACCTAGATTGCCCAATTGGACTGCCCATTTTTGGATTTTGATGGACTATACAATACAGTAAATATCACTATGTATTCAGTCTATATATGTGGATCCTTGGCTCACATCAAAATGAAGTCAGGTGGCACAGACCAGAGTTCATTCACCTCTACTGATTGCTGATTACTGTATGCAGAGAAAATTCCATTTCCTGCTTCTGAATTAATTTGCTGTTTGGTTTCATAGCAGTTGCTCATTATTGATATAAAAATGAAAAGTACAAATTACTGCACAAACAGAACCGCATTCGTGCAACAAATGTACTCAGTATTACACAGATAGTGTATGTTGAGGACAGTATTGTCTGAGATCCGGGAAGTCATTTGTGCTGACCGGCTTGCTGACTAAAGCCTGACCTGATTTATATGAGAAAACCTTAATCATCTTTGCCTCCTCCACAAGAAATAACATGCATCAGTAGAAAATTAAGGAAGTGGTTACTCATAAATTCAAACTGGTTGTTAGGACAATGACAGATCATTTAACTTGGCTGTGCCACCCTTGTACTCTCTATATATCTCTCCTTCTCCTTTTTCCAAATATTTCTTCCTTTTTTTCAGAACGTATAGGTCATAGTATAGGTTTGGTTAGATAAAACAAAATAATGATCTGTCTCATTATTTTGTTTTTTATTTTATTCTGAATTTAAATTGTTTTTGGGGTGGTGTCTTTTTCCAAAACCAAAAACACAAGAGTAAGTCAAGGACCCATTGTTTCGAAAAATTACTAAAAATGTGAGTCTACAGTCCTATTAAAATGATCATTTGACCCCACATACATGCAAATAAAACCCCATACTCCTCCTCTCTAAAATAAAATTCCATCTATGCCACACAGTATAACTGTCATTGGAAACTGCAGCGCTAAAACACCACTGCATTCCTAAAATCAATGATGTACACTCTTGAGGTCAATTATCCACCGCTAACTGCCAGTTTCCACACTTGCTCGTTTAAACCGTCATTTTCCCTCAGCATGGAGACGGCTTTAACAACAGGCTGCAAGCAAACAGTCCTCCCCACTTCAATCTCTGCCAGCACTGACCCTAATGAACGCAGGCTTAAGGGGGCAATCCAGAGTCCCGCACCCAGTGAGTCAAAGCTCCCTGAAAGTGAACGGGTCGATGGCCACAACAGCCACCTTTGCTTTGAGTCAACACATGGGAAAGGGTCTCTAATGAAGCTTGATATTTTCCTATTGGCTCTCTGGGTATTGTCTGCCATTTGTGGGAACTAGAAGCTCACCGGAGACACTGGGATATTGCATTGGTATTGAATATTGGTTGATCTGGTTTAAGAGAGGCATTGTGGTTGTGTGCACACTCAGAACAAAGATTTGTCATTGATGAGCAACAGCCAACGTCATTACATCTTCAAGCCAGGTATTGGGTTTCAGCTTTTAGCCAGAGCTGGACTGGAAGAATACACATGACTGAATCATTAGAAAGCCACAACTCCAATTATATGTAATCCACTATCAAACCATACGGCGGGCAGCTGTTTACTAAAGAAAATCAATGTGGAGTTTTGTTAATTTCAGAAACAGGTCTCATTAAAGGCTGAAGCAGATTAACTCAGCTGACATGTGAAGACAAGACCATTAACTGCTCCTCTTAAGCTGCCAGTTTTACTATAAGAAAAAGGGAAAAAGAAAAACAGGAGGAAATTACAATTAAAAGCTTTGTTGCACAGTACGTGACTGAGGACACTTGCAAAGAACTAAAATTAAAGAACACAAAAGAACCCCAAATATGAGAGTGCTAAAAAACATCTGTATCTATTAGAGGTGAAACCTTTCTTCTACAAAGTCTGTAATTTGAAGTTCACTTTAAATTCAAAACTTTGGCAGTTCACATTATTTGTCCAAGCACATTTTGTCCTGAAACACAGAGCACTCACTTGAAATGTTTCAGACATATTGAGTATGGAGCACAAAAGCACACACTCACACAAATACACATACTGTATATGTATATAAATTGTACATTCAGTCAATCATCCGTCAGGTGAGGAGGTGGAATAACAATGCAAAAGTAGTCAAATCTGTAGGTTGCAGAGCGAGGAAGCTCACCAGTTCAAAACTCTCTCCAGCAAATATATCTCCTTCAATTTGGAAAAGGATGAAGATGTAATTAGCTGTAAATGTAGAATAGAATAAATAACTGCACAGTGTTTCACGGTGTAGTAATCATTCATATGGAGCTTGTTCTGCTAAGTGGGGTAAATGACTTCATAGTGATCATCGTGACTTCTGAAAATGGATGAGATACGAGTTTTAGTTTAAATCTAGACGATTAAAGAAATGAATTTCTCCTAAATGTTTCTTGCAAATAAAATACGACTGAACCCTGCTTCAGTTTTTTTCTCATATTCTAAAACCTCTTAAAAACCACTCTAGTTCTCCAAATGTCTCTTGTTAGAGATTAATCACACAGTGGTGAATAACACTTAGTGATTTAAACTAAGTGAGTCAAATTAGCCACAAAGAACTTGATTACCAGTCACTGCCATGGCTGAAGAGGAGATGGAAAGAGCTCTCAATTCTTAATTGGCATTATTTTCCTATACATTTCACCCAATTAAGTTACACTTTTTACGTTTTTGTGGAAAACCAAACTGGATGACACAGAAACAGAGAAAATGTCCAGATTTGGTTATTATACATTTCTGTTATGTTTATCAGCTATCATGTATTTCCTAATGGCGTCAAAGTCACACTCAGAGTGTATAACAAACAACCAAATCAATCTAAAATGTGCAGCAATATGCAAAATTCTCTTCATATCAGACCCAATGTGGCCATTTCAAACCATTTTTCACAGTTATATAACAGCATCACATAAGGATGAACCCATCTTGATTTACACGCCCATCAAGCCACAAAACCTTCCCCTCAGTGCGGGGGAAAAAAGATGATAATAATAGGCTTGTTTTCCAAAAGAGGGGAAGCGGTGCTCTTCAGCTTGCAGGGAATGACAAATATTTACATGCAGGGCCAAGAGAGGGTCAGGCGACAGCAGCTCTATTATCCCAGACAGGGATCCTGTGGAGATGAAGCATCAGAAACGCCGGCAACAGCAGAGACAGGAGCTGGTCAATAGGAGATATCCTTGTTTTTGTTTTAAAATGCCACAAGATTTAAACATGTTTTTTGTACCAGGCTTGGAAGTCTATTAATGTCTCTGTCTGTGTTTGATATTAATGTTCTCTCTGTATTATGATTAGATTAGAGGGAGCTGCTGTTAATAGTCATACTAATAAAACATTAGTGTGAATTGAAATTACCTGTAATGCTCACCTGAATTGTGCTGAATTGTCATGTGAAGTCAATCATATTAAGGCCAGTCTTTTTTTTTTTAAACAAGGGATTTGTGAAGGAAGCTGCGGTTCTTTCACAGTAAATAGTTTCTGATCTTACACAGCTGTCAAAAAAGCTTTATTAAGAATTTTTAGTGTCACGGACATGAGAGGGACGACAGAAAGTATTGAGAGATGGACTAACACATTGTTGGTTTGATCTTTTCATGGGATTTGCTGACAATAAGAAAAATACAGAATTTTAACAGCTTTATCTGTTAAAAAAGTGATTGCAATGTGCATCCTAAAAAGTTAATTAATAGAAAATGAATCTGAAAATTGGAATTGTAGTAGATAACATGGCATATAACATACACCAAGAAGAAAAGATCTTTAACTTTACAAATAAATATTAACAGGCAGAATTACATAACGTTTGTGTATAAACATGGGGAACATACAGAAATCTGACAGGCTGAACGGCATCAATAAAGGTTGAATCCTATAGATATTTACGGAGGAAATCAGGTTGGTGTGCTGAGTTAGTGTCACAGTGATCACACTCTTCCTGTAACACATCAAGGGAAAATGATAACTTGAGCTTTTAGATGATTCACTTTTTCAACTTTTCATGTGCTTGAGAGACATAGAGTTGTTCTGCTGGATGAGTCACTGAGAGGCTGCTGCTCTGCTCTGTTCGGGTTTATAATCGCCTGTCACTGAGATCAACTCCACATTTATGAAAGAGAGAGGTTTGTGACTGCACAGTCAGTCTATGTGTGAGTGCTAAGTTGGTTTTAGGGTTAAGGTTAGAGTTTGAGTTAGGTTAAGGGGTGTAGTTAGGCATGTAGTTTTAACGGTTGCTTGTGTGAGGGTCAAAATACTGTGCTTTTACAATATAACACTACAGTATATCCATTAGATTTGGGTTTAATTACATTGCACAATGGACTTCAGCTGATGTGCAGCTTGGTTTTCAAACACTTCCTTTATTAAGTGCCAATTCGGATATATCAGAGCTTTCAGAATATTTGTCGTAATGAAGACTTGGATGTTGACTTGATGCTGTTTACAAGTTGGAAACTCGTAATTACGATAACTCTGGTATGATATGAACACTGCACAGGTCAGGGGTTAGGGAATACATTATTAAGTCATTGAGGGTCCTCACAAGTACAAAATGTGTAGATGCGCAAGAAGAGTTCAGTCACAAAACTAAGCAGCACCAAAAGACTGATCGTTAAACATTATTTGGTTTGTTTGAATGTTTTTTTTACACTTTAACTTGCAATTTAACTCATCAACGCCACACACACATACACACAGAAATCACAATGAAAATTTAAAAAAAAGCAGATGTGAAGAAGATAAGTATATATGCTTCATTCACATTCTTTTAGTCATATCCAGCATTTAAACTAACAAACTCTCAGGCCAACATGACTACAATGAAATACATGTTTTTAACACACGGTACAATTTGCATAAAAATAATTGGTATTTAAATATATAAGGTGGACATTTTCTATTCCATTTTCAAGTCTAAAATGTCTCTCATGTGAACTTTACAGTAACCCAGTGCATTTTCAAAAACCTTCGCTCTGTGACATCCGGCTGTTTTAAAGATGGAATCATCTGCTGACAGCCTTTCTATGCTGAGGGAAGCCCTCGGCGAGCAAAGAGAAAGAAAACACAAAAGTAACACTTGGTGTAGCACAAATATGGACAGTTTGTTTGAGGCTAAAAACAGTAACCACGTCCGCATAAAAATACACTGTAAGCATTAATCTTTTAGCGTGTGCTGTCTGTGGGTCATTCGCTAATCAGATCCTGAAGATAATACAAATAAATGACAATACTATAGTGTGCTTTAAATCACAGCGATAGTCACATCTTTACCCATCATACTGTATTAGCTCGCAGTGTGGTGGAGTGCTTGCTAGTTAGCGAGCAGCAGACGGGCAGGTTTGCAACCAAGTGGTACAGCACCTGTTGTCACTCAAGTGTGGCAGTTATTGGACAGCAGGAACTAGTTTGTTCTTCAGGGGTGGTTGCCCATTATTAGGCTTGTTCTACATATCGCTAGAGGCTTCAAGTGATTCATGTACTATGTACAACACTTCATAGATCATGAGCACAACAGGTTGAGTAATGTCTGCCTTTCTTTGGTTAGCCGCTTGATTAATGGTTTCCCTACACGTCATGCCACCCTGCTGTCGACTGCAAAATGATCCCACTGATGTCCTGTGTGTCTGGTTTAATGAAATTGTGTGAAATTAACATGTCTTAAAATACAGATCATGTGCTCCATGCACATTTATGGACTTTGTGTAGGAAAAGAAAAGAAACTGGGAAGTTTTACATTGAGCTGATATGGTGAAATATGGTGATGGATTAAGCTGAGACTGAAACTTGATTGACAGAAAAATAATCCAGAAGTATTTTGATATTCCATTAATCTTTAGTTTTTCAAATAAAAATGCCAAATATGCCCTAGTTCCAGCTTCTTTGTGTGATTCTAAACTGAGAGTGCTGGACTGTTGAAGCAATTAGATGGCGTCCCCTTGGGCTTTAGGAAATTGATATGGCCATTGTTCACTAGTTTAACAATTAATCAGTTAATGGAGAAAATAATTGGCAGAATAATCGCTAATTTGTTGTAGCCCTAATTACAATTTAAGTGTGAGTATCACATTTTACTATGATGACCTGGCTTCACTTCAGATCATGAAAACACATTTTCATCAAATAGTGGACATATATTGTGTTACCAGCACTAAAACATTACCAAGGTTTAAACTAGGGATGGGCAATACCAAACTTTTTTAATTCGATATGTTACAGATACTTTTTCTTACAATTTTAACAATACCGATACTGACACTTATTATACTTATTATACTCCAGTATTTTAGAGAAATACTGATTAAATAATAATAGAATAAATAAATATTGTATTGTAATAAAAGTTGTAACATAACAACATAAAATGTGCAAATTTGCACTTTCTTAAAGATCTCTTTCTTAATCTTGTGAGTATCAAAGTATCGATTCCACAGTATCGATCCGCCCATCCCTAGTTTAAACAGCTATAGTCCAGTTAATCTATAAATAGATAAAGTTCAAATTATTTAGTTGTCTTGGTGTGTTTAAAATGAACATGAAGGTAATTTTCACCTTTATGTGTGTAAATTTCGACCGCTGGACTGTGAAATTCTGGATCTATGAAGGCCCGCCCACCACCACTGTGTGTTTGGTTGTGTGTTGTGTCTTTTAAGTATAGTTAGCATCTTTTATTTGTTTATATTGTTTGTTAGCTTGTTTGTAACTGGCAGTGGCTGACACAGCGTTAGTGGTTGTAAAACATACAATAATATCTGCGACGATGTTACAGTGTGTTCATATTGTTATACGTAACGTTAGTAGGTAGTGGAAGGAAGCTCCAGGGTCCGGTTTACATCGTCAAAACTTTCACTACGCTAACTTAGTGCAAACCCTCGCTCTCTGTTCTGACAAGTCTGCTCTGCTGGAGGTTCAGGTTTCTTTGCCCGGAGTATGTTTGAATGTTATATTTTAGACTTCCCCCCCCTTCAGTAGAGGAATGTGAAAACACATCTCTAGTGACAAACTTTGCACAGATACAAGTCAGTAAAGTCAAGGTCTGACATTTTAAAGGACCTAAACATAAGAAAAACACATTTTTGAGTGGAAGGGTACTTTAAAGGTTTTCAACTTCCACTGGCGAATCTTTGCCTCACTTTGTACCATACTAAAAATGACTAAACATCAGGCCTGGAATTTCGTAATTTTAGGGGCAAGGCCACATGCCAGGGCATCAAGGCCATAAGTTAAAATTCGTGATTTGATTCACTTAAATAAACCAAACAATTTCTTAAAGCATTAATGCCTTTTTAATAAACAGTGTAACACTTATAGAAACACATTTTTTATCAAAAGAATAATTTATTGGTAATTCGTATTAGAAAAGGTTTATGATCACAAACCATTTGTACAATCATTGAAGCCTCAGGGCACTAAAATAAGTAGTGACAATAATATCCAAACAAATGAACACTCAATTTGCGGCACAAAGATTTGTTTTATTTGAACAAAAAAGTTTATGAGCATTTGAGGGCACTTTTGCTCCAAGCTGTGTTAATTTCTGACTTGTCCTCTGTCATGCTGCTGCCGCACTTTCTCTTTCCCACATCTTTCTCCACCATATTTTATTGTTTACTCACAAACTGCTTTAATCTGCTCACCTTGCTTTTCCTATCAGTTCTCTTTTCCCCACACACACGCGCACACACCTACACCTCTGTCTCTTACTGCATACACACCTGCTCGCCCCACCTCTTTCTGTTTCTCCCTGTATCTGTCTGCTCTGTTGACTTTCTTCATTAGCGGTATGTTTTATAAAGTCGTCCAAAAAAACACAACTCACATTTTGGATTTTTTCACAACAGTAGGTGAGCTGTGTGTGGAGGAGGCTTGTTGTTAATGATGTCACCTATTAAAACGATCTAAACCAATGCGGTACTGAATGACATCTGCACCAACCAGGTTGACTTACAAGCTTTTACCAAACAACGGCAAAAGTAGGCCTACATTAAACAGCAGACTCTCTCTCTCTCTCTCTCTCTCTCTCTCTCTCTCTCTCTCTCTGTTTCTCTGCAGAGCATGTCCAATTGTCAGTAGATGCACAGGAGGGGTAGAGCGAGGGGAGATTGTCCACTAGTTAATCGATTGCGGATGGTGTCTTTCTCTCAGACTTGTTGATTACATTACTGCTCAATCAATCAACAATCAAGTACATGTACTAACATTCTGTTGTCAAGCGGACTCGACAGGAGAGGGCAGAGAGGCAGGGCGGGGAGAGAAAAAAACAAAACAGGCAGAGAGTGAGTCACCAAGGCCACAGCGGCCGATGGGCATGCGATTTTCAGGAGGGCCAGGAGGGATTTTCAAGGCCAGACAGAGGGGTATGGCCGCCAACGATACTTGTTCATTCTTATCACATCTTAATCATTAAACAAACCTTTTTTTACTTACCTGGCTGTTAGCTAACTTTTACACATAAAGATACACATAAAAATGTTGTATTTGTATTGCCATCTTTAATGGTAGAGAAATTTAATCTTCACCTTGTGTGTTCACAAAACAACTACTTTTTAATTGGATAAGAGAGAGGCATGCTCTGGGTTTTGATCCTCTGTGCAACTATCCATATTACAAATGTATGCACTCATGGTACAGTAAAGTGAGGGGTTTTGGATAAATGTCCTCACCAAATGTCTTAAAACATCTGGAATTGTCGACTAACTGCATGCAGTATCACTGGCAGGCCAAGCAGCTCGTTTGGAAAAGAAACACAGCAACATGTGTTAGTTTATGTTATTATTTCTGTTTTGGATCTGACTGCATTCAGGTCAGAGTATTCTCCACACCGTTTTCTGATATAGAAATCATTCACCACGATATAAGCAAGATGGAGCCCTTCATTGTTGTCCAGTGTCTGCTTTTCGTGAATATCAGTTTGACGCCTGATGTCACTTATGAACAAATGGAAATCTTTCTCAAATACCACAACAGAACCGCAGTTCAGCGGGGCAGAGTCAATGGAAATGTGGGCAGAATGGGCTGCAAGATTTTGAGGACCAGACCATTGTGGCTTTGGCTTCAACTGAAGGAAGAAACAAGGACACTCTTGTACCAGAAAGAATTAAAGATGGAGGCATATATACAAAGAGACCAAATAGGATGTTAATGCATTCCTCTTCTGCTTAAAAAACAGAATTTTGCTAAACAGAACTCTCTGAACAAACCTTTTTACGCAGAGGCTACAGCTCCACTGAAAACTTCAGAGAGGTTTTTTCTTTTTTACAAAATGCTGCCTCTCTATGTAATGGGGTGACAGATGAGCTAAGAAAATGGTAAAAGCATATGGCTAATGGTACTTTTGAATGTGTAAGTCACGCCTTGATTTTCTGGGTGATGGTCAAGTCTGTGCTCCTCCAAAGTAGCGGTAGTGGTAAGGGGATATTGTGGCCTCTGACTGGTACAGTTGAATCCTGGCAACAGGGGCAAACATCTGACTCCCAGATGTTTCAGACGGCCTCTAATGTGCAGCCAAGACCAGACTTACGTAAAACAGCACACTCTGAGTCTCTTTCTATCTTGTTCTCTGTCTCTTTCTCCAACCAACTCTAGCTTATTTCTCTCCATCGTTTGTTCTCTTTCTCTCTGACTCACACTCGTATCCTCACACATGCCCGGTTATATGCAAGACATAAAAGTACACGTACTGCGGCCATATGTGCAAGACATTATCTCTTCTTCTGTCTCAAACCATCTCCAGCTGACTCGTCTCTCACTTTGTTCCATTATTCTCTCTTCACTCTTTCCTTCACATCAGCAAACCCACACTTATGCAACTTCCAACATCCTGCATGGGCTGCAAACACAAATCCGCAACATAAGAAGATATACAAAAAAATGACAAATGGCGGCACAGAAACTAGGTTAACCTGCTCACAGCGTAATGGCCGAGCCTCTTTCAGAGTGTAACCTGAGGCCTCGATTGTCCAGACAAGCCAATCTGGGCAACGCGCTGGTTCTGTTGTGGAGATGATTGTCAACTAAGTGCATGTGTGGGTTCCATCTGTGTTTGCAATTTATTTTAATACAATTCAGACATTTGGCTCCTTTCATCAGTTGATTTACTGACTGTTACTGAACCATGTGAGGAACAAATAGGATTTATGTTTGAATGTGTAGACACAGGAGGGGCAGACAAAGAAAGAAAGAGATGATCTGTTTGTTTTTGTTGTGTTGTGTGTGTGTGTGTGTGTGTGTGTGTGTGTGTGTGTGCGCCTGCATGTATGGCGTGACAGCTGTACTGATTTGATATCCAAGGGCATTCATTACACGTCTTCTGCGACGCTGTGTAAGCATTTGTAAACACAAAACTGTCAGAAGATATATATTCAAATTTATTATCAATGACTGAAATACTCTCAACCACAGCAGCTGATGAAGAGGCTTTTTCCCATTAAAAAAAAGAAGCATCAGCATCTGACATTTAGAATTTCACAACAAAGATATAAATCACTGCTGTGTGATAAGAGTTTGTTTTATGTATCTCCAAAAAGAGACTTTTCTGGAAGTCAGGAGGAACAGTTTATTTGAAGATTGATAGCTATGAAGGTTAAAAAACACACAGTGGGTTTTGGATGAGTTTTCTTTGGCACTAAGTTAATAAAACATGAGAAACGAAGGATGTGAAACGTCAATTAAAGCGAAGCAAACTGCAAGTTACTGATTTTATATTTGAAAGACTAGACATCCAGCTTGTGATGAAGGCTGTTTAGTTGATGGTTCAACAGTGCAGAGAGTCCAGTTTAGATCAGCTGGCAGGTCTGTGCTCCCTGTCGACTTTTTGACAGCGTGGAAGCTGCGCTGCTCTGTTTTTGCTTCAGTTTATGATTGTTTGGTATGTGCACATTTCTCCTTTTGCATCTTGACCACATGTGTCTGGCAAATTTTTCAGGACTTTTGGTTTCAATCTCTTGCTATTGTGTGCTGATATGCACCTCAAATATAGAATCCCGTTGTGGACAGATGTTATACAGGTTGTGTGTGCGCATGGCAGGGAGTGTGGGAGTGTGTGTTTGTGTATGTGTTTGCATTGTCACTAAGATTTTGACCTTTGCACCTCCTGCTATTGACTGCCTCTAATTTGTTTATCTAGGATCCTGACTAAGGCCAATATATTGGTTTGGGGATGTAGAGCCAACAACATCAGCCAATAAATATTTCCCAAGGCAGATATGAAGGAGGTGAGGATCTGATTTTACTCACCAGATTCAGGGGTGTCAGTCTATAATACCTACCTTACTTCTTCTCAACATACACATGAACCATCTAAAGTTCATGTAGTTCCAGTTCAGTTCCATGATAGTCTAAATAATGCTGTCGAGGTGTTGTACATCATACAAACAATACAAGTCTGTAGGAATTATTATGCAAGAATATGTATATTGTCAAGCTGCACTAATCTATATTTTTTATATAAACAATGGATGAAATGTCTACATGTAATGTGAAAGGGGTTGCTCGTGGTGACGAACCTACAGAATTATCACTCAACCCTCAGCTCTGGAGAGCGTTTTGGTATCTGTCAGCTCATTGTTTTGATTTTACATCCTACAACTAAAACTAGTTGTAGGATTTAAAGGATGTTGTTTCAATCTCATCACTCTCGTCAGCACCGTTTCCAGCTGCAGACAGTAAGCAACTAGTTGGTAAACAAAGTGGAGTATTTAGCCAGGTATTTCCCTCACCAGTTAGTGGAGACCAAAGCAGAGCTAAAAGGAGAGTGAATATTGGACTTACATGTGCAAAAAAAATCAGTTAATGCTACTTAAAGTAATCTTGTTAGCAGGAAAGACGTTTGGTTGCCACAGGTTTTAAACTAGGTGAGAAAAAAGTCTTGCAAGATTTTATCATGCAGGTGTCCCAAAGAGGAACTCAATATCTTGTAGAAAATAAAAGTCTTGCATTCAAGAAATTTATTGAATCAGTACATCAAACTATGTTTCAATTCCTGCAGAAGTTCTTCAGTTCTTTGTTAAAAAGGTGATAAAGATTATATTATTAAAGAGGAGATTGAGTACCCAATTTTAAGATTGTTATTATGAGTGTTGTTTCATTGGATATATGGCTTTTTATCCAATTCTTTGTTCTCTGTCTGACCACGAGTTGTATCTAACGATGTGATCAGTGTCTTCAGCTGCACACTGTAACACAGTGAATTGAGCGCTTAAGTGATATATACTATAGTCTAATTTTGACAAAGAACTTATGCACTGTAGAAAGTATACAGGGACCAAAATGTTCGTCTGTTGGTTAGGATGTAACTTTAGACACTTGGTCAAACACTGGTCAAACAGAGGACCTGAAGCTAATTCTGCTGTTGCACTCAGTGTAATTCTCTGATTAACATCACCTTACGTCATATTTAAAATGGCTCATGTTAATGCAATTGTATGAGAGTGTAAGTCATTTCTGTTTGTGTTTTCCAACTCACAGACCTGTGAGAACCAAATACGACCTGCCTTCCTCACAGCAGCCTAATCTGTTACCAAACATCTCTGTGATACATTCATCTCCTCACAAACCACAGACGAATGACACAACTAGACCCTGTCACCACTGTAAACCTCAATCTCTGCTCCTATGAGAGCTGCCATGATACCAGCGTTCCTCACACCACTGCCACCATTACAGTGCATTATCAAAAGGAGATAGGGGCCAAAGTAGGCTGCATTTTTGGGAGCCCCATCTGCAGATGAAACATGAGGGTTATTTCTTGCTATCATGGCTATTATTGTAAGTATGTTGTTTGGGTGTGTTTGGGTGTGTTTTTCTACATGTGTGTGACGTGTGTGTGTCTTGACGGATATGAAATCCAGAGAAAAGTGCTGTCAACATGAAGAAAATTTACAGCTCTGCACCAGTGGCTTTAATATTAACATGAACAGCTCAAAGACTATGGTAGACTGTTTGTATTAACTATGAATGTTATGTTATGTCCTATTATCCACTATCTTTGAGCAAATACATTCAAGAGGACCTGACAAGATACATAGTTAACCAAGCACCTTTGAGATTTCATTGCTGCTTCCCTTGTAAGATGGGATTTGTATTTTTTTAATGAATGAATTTGTCTCAACCTATACCAGCTACTATGGTATAGATATGGACACTGCAGTTTGGTACACCCCTGCTCTTTTATTTATTTATTTTTTTTTTTTTTTTGGGCTTCTGGTACAGTGAACACATGTAATGAAATGGTGAGTAGGAAATTATGAGCCTTTTTCAATATGCCAATTTTTCCACCTCAGCCAAGCGCAAAAACCTTTTTGTGATAGTTTTCAAATTTAGGAGCAAATTGAAAATGCCCATAAAAACAGCTTCATGGAAACATACCTATTGCTGTTGAGTTTAAAAATAATTTTTTTGATGCTTTCAGCAGCAAAAAAGAAATTCCAATCCCCCTTCACCGTGTCAACAGACTTCTCAGTGGTTTATATCTCAAAACCACAGCAAATAAAACCACAACTAGCCCCATTGGCTGCACACCACCTGGGGCAAGTGGGAAAACTATGTTGCTTCAGTGATTTGGGTGAACTGACCCTTTAAATACGTCACGTTTTTTTAGTGGTCATATGAACCAACTGTGGCTGTGTATACCTCTGAGCTGGCCTGTGCTCAGATCCACAATGGTCAGACTGTGCTGCAACTTGCCTCATTGGGGATGAAGAGAGCGAGCTGCTCTGCCTGGAGCTGCTCTGAGGAGTCGCCATTCTGTCCGAGGCCATCTTACTTCAGCTCTGCACCTGAAACACACGACATTCAACATAAAAATTAAGGTTACAAGACATGAAAGTGACAGTGTCATCCTTTAGTAACTTATTTTCCTGTCAAATGTGAAAAATTGTTAGAAATAAAGTCAAATGTGCCAAAAGTATTTTACAATCACCTCAGACTGAATACTAACATATGTAACTACATATTTCAACATACACACAGTGAATACAACAAACACACACACACACACTGCATTTTCCTGGTAGTGTTGCTTGCCTCCGCAGTGTTATCCACTACAAATCTTGATCTGCCTCCAAGAATTCTATTCTTGTCTTGTCTTTTTTTCCCTCCAAGTAATTCAATTATCAATAAACCTCACTGTTTTAAATAGCTGCAAGCCACTGCTGTGCCAGTGGAATAATATTTCTTATCTTCTAATTTATTGGCTGGCTGCCAGCCAGTGACTCTCTTCCCTACTTTGAGCCTGAGCAAAAGAGGCTGACGCTCTTAAGTGCCCGCAACTTTATTCCACCGTTTTATTGATGTATCCCATTTAGATTAGTCCATTTTCAATCGGGAGAAGCCACAGACGCCCTCCTGCCTGAACCACACTCTAATCCTTTTAGTTAATGATATCCTGCAGTGGTGTGGTTACAAATTTTATGTTTACTGTGCAGTATAATTAGCAGGTAGTTACAAAGTGAGACTATCGCTCTCACACACACAAACACACACCCTCCTAGTGTCACGGAGCAGGTTTCAGCTGTAGTGACCTGCTTTTTATTAAATGCTTCCAGAGTGTTATGGGATCGATCGATGTAAACAGGAGAACTCACAATAAAGCAATTGAGAATGGAGGGATGTGTGATGCACTTGAGACGATGCCATGTTGGCCTGCTTCTTCAGTGCTGTAGTGTTCAAGCCCAATGCCAAAATAACAGAACAACTGATCCATTCTGTAGAGTCTGGAGATGGAGAGGATGAGGCACAAGGGTGCATTAGAGGAGTCACCAATTCTGTTTTACTGTTTGCTTCGATTGCTCCGAAACTCCCCTTGTTATGTAATTATGAGCAACAAGGGAACTATTTGATGATGGATGAGGAAAAAAGACGGGTTTTTTGGGTGACTGAGTCAGTGACAGCGATGAACAGATACCCAAATGAATGAATAAATGAAGAGATAGACTCTACAGATACAAAAGAGAAGAGGGAGAGAGCAGAAGAAAATGCAGAGAAGGAGAGAAAGGGAGAGAGGAGGGGGGTCTTTTAACTGCAGTCTTGGCATGACTCCTCCAGGGCCATTTTAAGAGAAAGCATCACAGCAAATCAGAAATTATACCAATACTGTGCCAGGACCAAGGAAGTCTAGATGGCTGGAAGTAAGAACCCTGTTTGGGGGGTAAAACCCACATCTACACACTCAGTGCAGTTAGAATATAGTAGAATAGAATACCATAGATTGAGGGTTGATATTATTGCAACAATATATTATCACAATAGAGGTGTGGATTAATTTTATTGGTCCTATAATTTAGCACAGGGTCCCCGCCAACGAGACAAGAGATTCCATTACATGTGCCTCCGGCTCGGTACAGCGCTTCTCTGTGGATTACCATACAAATGGAGATGAGTTGTCCAATCAAGCAATTTAGTCCTGAGCACTTAGAGTGTGCCACTAAGTGCCGTGTTAAGGACCATTACGCTGAAAGTGATCTCTGTCATACTGCCGTGAGTGGCCACTGACTGCAAACGATGCATGAGGCAGGAGAGCAGGAGGTTTTTAGCAAAATGTCAAAGTTTACAGCAGGTTGTCGTGTTTTCAAGAATGTTTCTTTTACAGCCTCCTGGACTGATTCATTTCTGGTACAAACAGTGCTCTGTTATTTTGTAATAATTTATGTTGGCTTAGTGTACCATTTAAGAGCTAAAGCTGTACCTTCTATTCAATTTAAAGTTTTCCATGGAGTTGCAGGGACCACAGTTTAAACATCCCCAAGTGCATGAAAGCTGCAAGTGCTACAGAAATATGAGTTTCCTAAGCAGATGGTCAGCTTTGATGGGATCCTGGCTAATTTTCTTGCTGGGGTGGACATTTCTTTTCATGTCTGGGCTGAAACCTGAGTGGCCCTGTGGATTTCCCCACTCGGTTGCCGTGGAGAACATGTCGGTTGTAGGTAAGCCAAACAAAGGACACCTCTGTCTCGGCCTCATGTCACATGGCGGGTAAAATAACAACCACTCAGTAACTTGTGTCTGTAAGGGAAATCATTACAGTTTGCATTCCAGATTTACTGCAGCACTTGTATTTATTCTTGTGTGTAGAGGGGGATTTAAATGTTCGTGATATTCTGGCTATATAGCTCAGCAGCTTGAATAAGCTGGGCAAGAGCAATTACATAACATAACAATGAGCCAGTGTTTAAAGGCTCATACCGTAAAGAACCATAGTGAAACTGGATTGTCCAGGTTCTGTTACAGAAGTAAGAAAACCTAATTGTAGTAATGAAAGTTACAAAACATCCAGTACTACACCACCTTTCAAAACATTATGCTATACAAATCACCCCATTTGTCCAGATAAAAAGCAAAAAAATGTTTAAAGAATGTAAAGAATGTTTGAGTTGTCTTCGATGGACACCAGTTCCTGCCAACCCAATACTGCCACTGGTTAAATGACCCCAGTTTGATAAAGACTGAGATTAGTGGAGAAGCAGGCTATGACAATGGATTGTCACTTGTCAATCACCATAGTACAGCTGCAACAATAGAACACCTTGTAACCTTTACCCAAAAGGCAAAGATAAGGATTATTTAGGATGAGGGAGAAACAAGTACAATGACACGTAATCTGCACACAGCTTCTGTGAAAAAACTAAATGGGAGTTGTTTTTCTTTAATGCAGTCCAACAAATTGATTGTTGTTTAAGCTTGTAGCAAATAGTTTAATAGCAGGTAAGATTATTTTAGAATATGGTTAGTAAACCCCAGGAACATGTTTAATTTATTTAAGAAAGACAGACACTAATGGAGCAGCAGCTAGCACACAAGTAACATCAGGACTTCAGCTCTTTATTAAACTCTGATATTGTCTCCTAATACATCTGATATTTTGCTTGACAACTCTTAAAAGACCAACCGATGTTGTACCTTTCTAAAGTTAGAATACTTGTGACAGGCAGATTTTTCCGTAATTGATGCTGTAGCACCAGAGATATCCATCCTTCTGGTCCCTATATGCTTGTTTCTGTTGTAGGTCTCATTCTTCACTCTTTTTTTGGTTAACAAATAAAAGAAACATATGTGCAGGCTAATGTACCAACAAGATTTCATTGTCTGCTGACCTCATTGTCTGTGCTCTCCATAACTTAAGAATTGATGGTTAAAAATACATTTCCAGTCCTTTTTATAATATTCTGTGGTGAAGCAGAATGCCTCTTGCAGATTCTGGGCAAAACCACTAAAAGAATACAAAAACTGGTCTGCAGAAAACAAAATACCACACCACTGTGGCTTTGCTTCAATGCTGTGCCAAAAGCAATGAATTTCTCTTTGACAAAAACATAAGAAATCAAACTCTGAGGAAATCAGGAGAAACAAGCAAAGCCACTCACCATTTTGAGAGGCCAAAACCAGCTTGAATCAATGTGATGGAGTTCAGGACGAAGTGAGTCAGGCTGTGTACTCCAAGTTTAATATCCTTGTTGTTTCAGGAGTGCCTCATTGTGTAACTGATTCCTTATGGTTTGGCTTAATTTCAAAACTGAACGATTAAGTACAAAATGCCTCTTCTCCTGCTGCTGTCCTAACTCACACAGACTAAAGCATCCACTGTACTAAAGAAGTTGTCTCAGGGCTTTGACTTTTAAATATAGTGGACATGCCCTGCATCGGCGACTTGATGGTGCCGTGTTGGTCATGTCCTATCATTGAGCTGGAGACTGGGTTCACAGGAGGAGACAGCGGTCACAGTCTCACCACAGAGTTGTCATGTGGGGTGGAAAGCAGAGCAGGATGGATACTGTATGGGTGGTTGGGTGGGAACAAGCTGGATGCAGGCTGTGTTGAGTCATGGATCTGACATTCCCATCCCACACACAGTGGGCTGGCTCAAAGTGGGCCCTTGTACTTGGACAGAGACCCACACAGGGCAGTAGATAATGCCTGATCTGCTACTGAGCTGCTACTGTCTGAACGCTTGGTGAGTCAGCTTGTTTCTCCTTTTGTACAACGTTCAAGCTACTTTTATATTTACAACCTTCTCTGAAGTTATTTCATGGTTAGTGCAATACACAATATATCCCTTTTTATTGATTTTTATTCTGAGTACCTTATAGTAAGATTTCAGCCTAGCCCCAGTGAAAAAAGGGCTTCAGATTCCAGACAGTCTTAGTGCCATGCTTGACCCACTGAGCTACCCAGTAACATAATCACACATCATACACAGAGATGTATGCCAAAGTATACTAGATTTGCTGTTAAAAGACCTTTTTTGACAATTGTTACAAAATAGTAGCGTAAACATGTTTGAACAATAATGTAGAGGAGCACAGAAATAGGTTGTGGCACAGGATGCAATGCAACAGCAGATTTGCAGATGCTGCTAGCATAGACTAAATACTGTATATGTCTGGCAGTACCTACTGCCTCAACCATGATAATTCCTGATGTGAAGAATTTTGAGATATCCGTACTGTTCGGAAAAAAGGTGACAATAATGTGAACAAATTGGGAGCTGTTACGGACAGATCAGGCCGGAGACACAAGGAGAATCGTGAGTGCTTTATTTAAACACAAACAACGTGGATTTGGGTATGGTGGGAAAGCTACTGTTCATAAATCTGGATTAGACGGAGATCTGGAGTGGAGTGGGAAGTCCAGACGAGAAGCTCGACTCGAGCCAGGAGACTGACGTAACTCCCACAGAAGACGCGAGATACACGGAGACTGGAGCTGGTGTGAACACTCACAGGAGACTGGAGATACACGGAGACTGGAGATACACGGAGGACAGGAACACGATCGAACCAGGGAAGAGGTACTGAAGAGCGGTTGCAGGGAATAGTTAGGTTTAGACGAGGTGAGTCCAAATTGTTCTTAGGCTACAGGGGAACTAACGTTCTGTCCTTCACCATGAACGAGACCGGACCCCGACAGAGGTGAGGAGCTGGGTATATATAGGGAGTAGAGTGGCTGATTATGTGCAGGTGTGCGATGGGTGACAGGTGCTGGGAATTAATAATCAGGTGAGGGAGTGCAGAGTGAAGGGGAGCCTGAAGTGCGAAGTGACAGGACGAGAACAAGACAGACTGTGACAGGAGCACAATATTCAATTTGGAAGTCTAACGTAAGCTAACGAAATGTAAGATAACATATTGTGAGCTAACATCACAAAATCTAATGTCACGCAAGCTAATGTGCACTTAGATGACAGGAGTTTACAACCCATGTGGATGATGAACTTGATGATTTTGTCACAAAATACATAAAATACCAAATTGTCCATCAATTTGTCTCTTCTACATAAAGCCAGACACAACTGTCCTCTTGCACATTATCTCAGTAGTCTAAATGCAGCGCATTCCACAGATAACATTGGCATGGGCAACTTATTTTAAGTTGGGTCATGTTTTGACGCTGAAATATGTGTTTGGTATGCTAAGAGAGTTAAATCTGTATAATCTTAATAATTTTAAGAGTTTGAACATTTGCAACATGGTCAGTGTTCTGAAGTCCCATATGCATATTCTCCATAAAGTCTAGCTTGGGTTTTTATTTTTTAAGCTTTATTTGTCACATCCCAGTGATTCTTGTTGTATGTTTACACTGAGCACTGATTTGTTCCTTTTCGTTTGTTGGGTCTTGGAACTGCAGCTAGACACGTGAAGACTTGGTCCTTGGTTCTTTCCCAAGTTAACTGGATGACAGTTTTCCAAATCTCTCCAACCTGCTACTTGAGTATTCCCGTATACAATCACATAGTGTAACCAAATTAAGCTAACTTTTCCACTGTCATTCAGAGTATAGAGTATAGAACAAACTTTTTGACTCTTCTTTAGCATCATTCAGCTACACGTTCACACAGACCCACCGACACCTGAGAGTTGTTCAGTACAATTAGTAAGTACAGCCACTCCTCTACAGTACTACTGGAGTAACTGCAGGTCAGTGGCTTGCGGTTGCTCACTCACATTTTCCCAGCCTGTCCAAGGATCTGAATGACCTTCTGAGCAAACTTTTTGGCCACAGTCCAAACTTCGAGGCTACCATCACTCCATTCAGCGCTGGTGAGCATAAAACTTACACTGAGAACCAAGAAGAATGTCAAGACAAAGGCTGATAACCAGCTAAAGAAAGGCTGTAAGTACAATTTCATTTACAGTACAATAGTTGATGTATATTAAAAAAATGGACCTTAACAAAAGTTTGAGAAACCATGTAACTTTAAAACTCAGCATGTGTTTGACACACCCTCTGTATGTTCAAAAATCAGATCTTCACAAAGAACAATGTCTCTGGTCAGCTTGAAAACATATTTTCCATACAGAAAGAGTATTACCATGTCCAAAGAAACTTCTCAAACTACTCCAACTGTATAATTCACTGCACTGTTGGCCATTCTGCAAAATATGGCGCAATAAAACATTATTTTGTCGTGCTACAGCCATCCTCAGACCTCGGAGCTCTGCCAGATTTTGCATACTAAACCATACCTTGGTGAAAACATGAGTGTTTGAAACATACAGAGATGGTTGACAAGAAGTGGATTCTGCTGTACGATTGGTTTGAGATGTTTTATGAATGTGTTGATACTTGAAACTGTGGAAATATTTTGCAATTAGGATCATTGTAATTAACATTAATTAAAAGTGACCACAGCTGTTGTTCTCTATAAAAGATGAAACAATAAACTTTTAAAATGACCTTTTAAACCAAAGGGGTAAGTGTTTGAATGAGACTACGTAGAACTACGTATTGTTCTTGAAACAAGCCGAACTGCACTGACAACATGTAACATGGCAACAACACTGGCAAGGTATTTGATTTGCTTAGAAAAAATTAAACTTTAAAACTCCATAGAATTAATTATTAATTTCTAAAAAATTGGATTTCATTTTATGAATCTGCCACACTAATTCACAGTGTAAACACATGCAATCTCCTGTGATGTTAAAACTTGACATTTGATATTTTTGTCCCTGTATACTCGTTTAATATGAGTCCTGTATTAAAATAGCAGCTGCACCACCTTTTAGCGTTCCCTCTGCCAACATCCAGGTCTTCCGGTGGTCTGTCAAAATATTACATCCTTCTGATTTCACCTCAATCATTTCTGACACTGAAGTCAAACACAGTGGGAGCCACCACTAAAAACACTGACAGCTCCCATAGTTAACTCCAGATTCTCCTAATCACTGCGTTTTCTTTGCATGCAGGGATGTACGCAATACAAATACCAGAACATCACACTTACAGTACTGTATACTGAGTCACTCTGCATCAATACGGGTGGTTGTTGTAGTTCATTAAGAGACATTGGAACTCAAATTTGCCTTTAAAGACACACAAGACCATATTCTACAGCTGTGCCACTTTAGCTGTGTGGCTAATGATAGAAAACAGTGTCAACGTCTTGACATGTCTCAGGGTGATGGTGACAGGGGCTTCAGGAGCGTCACAGGTTTGAGTGTGACAAACCATGATGTCAGGAATAAATGTGTAGGAGGATGGAGAGTACGGTTCCCGTTTCCATATATTTTTACTACAAAAAGTGGCTGTACAGTGTCAGTGAAGGAGATTGAAGGAGTTGAGAAAGAAGTGGAGAAGACAAGGGGAAATGTGGGAGATGGATTGTGGGTAAAGCAGGTAACAATGCAGGACAAACACTCTTGTTACATTAACAGTTCTCCAAATAGATGGGTTTTTCAGAGTAAGAGTTTTGTAACATCAAAATATTTCTTCAACATGTGAGGTTCAGATGTGGTACACTTACTTTAAAAGCACAGGGTCAGGAGGAGGGAAGTGCTACTGGAGCTGGTAGGTATTTGCATAGTCTTGTTTTATTAAACTTCCACAAGTTGAACATACAGTATGTAGTCATAGAAGTTTTATCTTTGGACTATCTAACTCCAGTTAAGGAAAATTCTAAATAAGACCTTTTCTTTGTCCAGCCTATTTCTCCTTCTCAGACATAACTGAGCTCAATTTAAGATCAATATGAGATTTTGACCATTTTTCATATTTCTTAAATTCAGCTCCTGAAAAATAGACTTCCTCTTGTTTTAGCCCGATCCTAATATAAGATCTTAAAATGCTCACTTAAAAATCTCTCACTGCACTAATCTTTATTTGTCTGAAATAATCAGCTCTTCGTAAGATCCAAACAAATGACTTGATTGGCTTATAAATGAGCCTACACAATTTCAGCAATTTGTCTCAGTGATCAAATTCAATTCTCAACTCAGCTTTGAGCACAGCAAAATAACTCCTGCTTTTCTTGTGTTTCTACTGTTACTCTCAAACTGGACAGGATCATTTGTCTTAGATTTATTTATTCTTTTGCTCCTTAGGTCAGAATTCAGTAATCTCCAAATAAGAAGATGATTTATTTTTGATGAGACAAAGAAAAGACTATTGTGAGCAGCAACATTTTCCTCTGGGTAGCACTACAATAAGCAACACTGCTGTCCTTATAATTTGAATATTTAATAAGATGTTGCTTCCTGGGGCGTCCTGGTGTCTAAGACGTCTACGACCACTTAATGGCAATGTACCCAGTTCGAGTCTGGCTTGAGACCATTGTTGCATATCATCCATCCTTTCTCTCCCTTCATTTCTTCTCAACTCCCCACTGTCTGCTGTCAAAGCAAAAAGGCCTCAAAAATACACAAATGTTTGCTAAAAATGGCCCATCCATGGGGCCATCATTTAACCCACTGGTCAATCATTTGAGCTAAATGATGTTCATATTTTTACCAGGTTAGTTCTACATGGTTTGATCCAATTTTAGCCTAATACTAACATCTTTAAATGACATGCTTAAACACTTTAGCTTTCACTCAAAAGTTAAACCAGATGCTACTGCTTCACCATCAACTTCTTCAATGTATTTATTATTTATTATCCCAAAGACAATGTGGTTTGCAACCAGGCATTATAACACATAAATGCACAGATGACAACTAACAACAAATATAACAAATACGGCCTGCATTTATTTAATGCTTTTATCCAAAGTGCTTTACAATCTGCCTCACATTCACCCATTCACACACACACACCATTGGCAGTGAGCTACCATGCATTACATACCATCCTAACATGAAAGGCATTTGCCTGACCTGAGTGTCTTGCTCAAGGACACTTCGACATGTGGACAGGAGGAGCTGGGGATAAAGTGGATATTTAAGAACCACACCAAATATAGAGCCATATAGAGCAGTTCTAAGTCTTTCAATGGCTACAGGACTAAAAGAGACTCTGGTGTGCTATATACAGTATATTGACAAGTGGTTAATATGAGTCATCTTTTCAGTGTCTTTTCAACAATTTTCTGGGTGGGTTAAGATTTGAAATGTGCAACATAGCAGGAAAGATGGGTGAATTAGAGGTTACCAAAAGTTTCTGTGGGGATGGTACAGGGCTGAAATAGTTCTACTACTGACAGTTTTGTGAGATGAAAGTGTTAGAAAGTTAACACTGGTGGAAAGCAAAGGTGGATGCACTGAGAATGCCTTCTTAATGGATCACGGAGCCAGTTATCATTCAGCGTCTGTCACCAGCCTCTACAGAGAAGATGGACTTGCTTGACATGTGAAATGCTCCCCCAGCAGTGTACCTGACAGCAGTTTTGCTCCATTGTGCTTCTGTCACTCATACTGCACCCATCCACTGTTAGCCAGGATCTCAAGGTGCAAGAGGGGACATCATGGCGACCTTTCCGAGGTTACGGAAACAAAAGATTTCTTACTTTGTCAAGCAGCAGTCAGCCGAGCAATAGACTTCACTGCAAGTATATTCAGAAAAAAAGACCAACTAGAAAAATAATTTTCCAGCACTTGTGCAGTTTTAAATTTTACCAGTAGTCTCTGCTCCAACATAACAATAACAAACATTACAGTACAATGCTTTTTCCAACTTAACATCAGACACATGTACAGTAGCTACTTTTAGCAGTGCATACAGTAAAAGCACTCTATAAAAGGTTTACTAGAATTTAGGCCTGTTTTTTGGTTTTGTCTAGCATGCTATAATTGCCCTCTTGTCTTTGTATGCACCAGTTTTGGGAGATGAAAACTTCAAGTCCTTCCCCAACACACTCCTGACTGGATTAAATGAGAAGATTTCCTTGTAAGGCCAAAAACTGCGATCTATTTGGGTCTGGGAGCATTCCTTCCTTTGGCATAATAATATGGAAGTTAAATGTTCTGCCCTCATGGGGTTTCTAGGCAACCTGCACTTATGGAGATGAGGTCAGACAGGGTCAAGTTGCACACACACAGACCTGTAACCCCAACCATGGTTTAAGATCAGCCACCCTGTTGAATGTCACACTAATAAAAGTGGACAGATTGCTACAACTGACAGCATTTACACTTCAAGGCAGCAGTAATCACATCAACTCCTCATTTCTCAGACACCAAAGAAGCCTGAGACACATTTTCCCCCAAAAAAGATTTAATTCAGCTGCATAAATAACTACATTGCTTCACCACAAGTCTGCTAAAGTGAACACACTGTCGTCTTGGTACTTTATGGTCAGCTATAAAAGTACCCCTGATTCTCATTTTCAAGAAAAAAAAGTTGATAGCAGCACCATACCTCCTGTGAGCTCAAATAGCCCCAACGTCACGCCAAGAGAAATATCCAAATGCATTTTAAGCTTCCCAGTTCCATCGACAGTTAGCCGAACAAATAACTCAGCCAGGGAAGAGACAACATCCAGAGCTAACAAAAGGGTTTGGAGTGGAGCTCAGGAGCTTTGGGAGCAGCTCCAACAGGCCAAAGAGGCTGGAACTGGATCCTGGCTCAGTCTGGATCAGTGAAGGGGATTGTGTGGGTACCTGACACCGGTGCAGTGATGGCCAGCAAAACATCAGGAGCTGCTTAATAATGAATGAGCAAGGCCTGAAAAGAGGCACACACACACACACATACACCACATGGCTAATAGGGAGTCACACTGACATAATTGGAGACAGGTTTACAGCGTGGTCAGGTAAAAGTAGGGTATATGACCATAATCAGTCACAGCAACTTGACACATGTTGCTAACAAAGTACTCTGTCATCACCCTGCAGCAGTCCACAATTTAAACACAGCGGGTCACAAGTGTGTTTAGTGCTAGTTTATACTCAGAAACATTTTGTCTAGTCTTGTAAAACTTCCTTTTTTAGTTTTAGTGCATAGGCATAAAAAAGAGACATGACTGAAGACGTCAAGTAGAACTTAAAATCTGCAAGATCAGTCAATTACAATCCAGTGTGGTGTTCAAAATAACAGGATTGATGGGTGTTGTCATGTATGACTTAACCTCTACCACACCTTCCTCAGAAACAGAATATGATTGGCTGAGATACAGTCCTCGTGGCAAAAAAGAGGGGAAAACCCAATCAGCTCCAAGCAACAAAAGTAGAAACCACTTTTCTCCTATGAAACATCAGCTGAGTCATCTCGGAGCCGAGATGATATCAACAAATACTGAGGTTAAAACCAGGAGACATGGGTGCATCTATTTGAATACCTGTGGTTTGACTGACTGGGCCTTTGTCAAAACCCAGATTAAGTCAGAGTAAGTGCAGAAAACCAAACCAAAACTGAAATCCAAACACAACACAAACGGGACCACAGTGTCATGAGATATGTGGCTGGTATCCCTAAAAAGTATCAAAGGATTTGTGCAAAACATAACATTATGTGATTTTTCAAACCTGGCAACGCTTTGTTCCCCCTGGAGGACCACATACCTAAACATCATTGGAACAATGTTGTTCGTGCATTGAAATTAAAAATATATTGCACAACACAGAAGAGCAAACACACCAGGCCAGGACTCACTGGTGTTTACCCATTGAGTGCGTTTTATGCACAGAGTGTCCTGGTTATGATCAGGTTTTTGGAGTATCTCGGTTATGTATTGCACATGGTTTTGAGACATGCTAGCTGGAGCACTACAAGAGAAAGCAGGATAATGTAGCATGTAAACACCTTATCAAGGTTTCTGATCATTCTCTGATGGTACAGAAATTAGTGGCTCAGATGTTGGTTGAATGATGTTGGACACAGCATCCTGTTGGAATGGGACATCACTTTCAGGAAGCACCTCAGTTTTGGTCCATGTGACATCACATAGTGAATAATCCAGAGTGGACTCCCCACACAGCCCAGTATCCTTAGGAATTATATCCATATTGTACAAATCTGCACCTCCTGATTTACGTTCAATGCCAATGCAGAAAGTAGCGTGCCCTACATGTAGCAAGGTGGAAGCTAAGGGTGTGGAAGTCGGGGTGGTGGATAGACATGTAGTGAAGTCGACTTTAACATAGGAGACTGAAGTTTTGCTCCCATCACAGACCTGCAGTTAAAGGCTGCGTTTTCATTCAAAATAGTCATATCTTCATGCTTTAGTTGCCATAATATATCTTGTATAAGCGACTGTATATATTGGTTTTATTTTTATTCTATTCTAATTTTAAATATTTGTATATATGTTCTATGTGTGCAGCGTGAAGGGGGCTACAACTTTAATTTAATTGTGTGATGTAGAATGACAAATAAATGTAAGCGTACCTTAAATAAGCCCCCTGGATGAGTGGGAAAACACCTTCAACTCAACAACTACAGTACATTTCTACCTGGTACCATCAAGGTGCACTGAACTCCCTGTGGCTTTAGGGGAACTACACAGGCTCAGTATGAGTTCCCAATAAAACAGCAAGACCTCAGCTTCCCTGAATGAGAAAGCTCCATAAAAACAACTGAACACCAGGGATTGGGGGCACTTTTATTTTGAAATGTAAAGGTTACAAAGTCTATCAAAAATCTACCTGATTACCGAGCTTCGTTGCAGGTTAAATTATACATCAAGTTACATAATTCATAGGACCAAATTGTCCTGTACAAGGACTGGACAGAGTGGACGTATGTATATGTATTATTTTGGCTAATTTGGCTAACTAATTGATCTTAATACTCTGGTACACAATGGGGTTTAACAACATTGCAATAAAGTACTGTTCATCTTCAGCAAAGTACATAGCAAGTCCATTGCCTTTCCAGCATTGTCTTGAAAGTTTGTGATAAATTCTTGAGAAATCTGTGTCATCAACTTCCAGGTTGGACTTCAGGCATGTGGCCAAAACAATCCTTTGAAGCAAATTCCCGACAGCAGCAGGAGCTCTCAACCCTCAGCATCATTGCTTGATCTTCTCCTGTCAGTCACACGGAGAATGACCTGACTGGCATTTATGTCACGCAGCTCCTTCAGTTAGATGGAGTGCCTTGGAAATGGAGAGACCGGCCTTCTACAAAACATAGGAGTCAAGCACGATCCATACGCACAATTTATAGCCAGCTTTCTGTCTATCCATCTCTGCCCACAGGCACCTACGATGTACATTCATGACGTCATATCGAACGCCCAGATCATAAATAAACCTTGAATGGATACTTGGTTTAGAGTCCACGTTTGGGCTCGTGAGTTATCTAATATTAGGGGCCACACACAAAATGGCTGCGAAAAAGAGAGCAGAGTGGGAGGGGAGGAGGACGTAATAACAGCAATTCAACTCTACAGCTGTTTGACATTAGGAGGTGGGAGTAAATTAGGTGGGCTGGGTCTGTGTGCGTGGGTTTAGGGGAAAAGGAAGAGTAAGAATCAGGGATGGAGGATAGGTCCAATGCCCAGATCTAAGCCGAGGAACTTAGGCACCACTAATGGGACACACATGGGGTCAATGTGATAAGTAAATACCGGCTGCAAAAATCACAAGGTATGCAAGAAAAGCTTCATATGTGCCCACTGAGCACACACGTGGCACTTCAAAAAGCCATTTCAGTGTTATTTTTTCCACTTTGGGCACCAAAAGTAAATATGTGAGAGATTTGTGGGTAATTAGGTCTGGAAAACAGTCTGCCATGTCTCATTTGAAATGTACAGAATATGCTTAGAATAAATACTTAGAAAGTGAGATTTCAAAATGAGATATGCATCATTTAAAAGGTGTAACACCTACTCTGACAGAATTATTGCTGTCAATGAACCACGGTGTTACAAACCATTTGAGTTTTATTGACTTTCATTTATTTTCACAAGTTAAATCAAACAAAGTACGTAAAATAACAAGAGTAAGTGTGCAGCGACAACAAGACAACAAAAAGGGTCCATTTACAATGTCAAAGATATAAAATATATGTATACCTAGAGCTGAAACAAGTAGTCAATTGATCGATTAGAAAATTAATCAACTATTTTAATAATCAAGTAATTGTTTTAAAAGCAAAAACGCCACACATTCTTTTGATTCAGCTTCTCAAATGTGAGGATTTGCTGCTTTTCATAATTTGTTATCGTTGTCAATTAAATATCTTTGGGTTTTGGACTGGTGTTCGGACAAGCCCTAGTGCAGCCCTACTTGTGACATAGGCTAATGAATTATAAAACAGAGGTTAAGTTATTTTTAAAACATTTTTAAGGAAAATATAATTTAAACCAAAGGTGAAAAAGTAAGAACCCATATATCTGACTTAAATTTACAGTTAATATTCACAGTTTAGATATCATAATCACTTTAATTTTTTTAAAAATCAGCTGAAATGGATAGCAGTTTGGTTTTACATTTCCAAACACCTCCTCTGAGTTGCTATCATTGCTGTATGAAGCTGTATGAGCCATGAGAGAGACAGTAGTAGTGAGGGTGTGTGGGTTACCCAAAAAGAAAAGGACGCCACTAGAGAGAAGGAGTAGTAACTCCTCAAAACTCCCTAAGGTGCTCTCAACAGCATCAAGACTTTTTCACAAGGAGGAGTTAGTGGTGACCTTTCTATCTTCTGTGAATCACACAGCAAACAAAAGCGCAGAAGTACTGAAGCTTCTCATGATCTCCCCAATGAACCGTAACAAGGGCCACAGAGCAAATACAGTATATGGCAGTCGCAGAAAAGATAGCTAAACTGACCGAAACCAAAAAAACCATGACCTCGCTCCAATTAGCAGATGGAGATGGGAAGAAAAGAAGAGGTCAAAGAAAAAGAGGTCAACACAAAAGAAGCTCCAAACTGACGCTCTAATTCAACCAGTCTGGTATTGATTTATCTCCCAGCCGTGGGCCCCAGAGTGGCTGCCATATTGGGCCCACCTACACAAAAATTTATACCTGCACTCTCCTAATTGAGTCCCCACTTTGAAGAGAGAGCCTCCACTGAGTCATGAACAGTATTGCGGTGAGTTGTCAACAGTCACCGTTATCCACAATAAAGCAGCATCAGAGATGTACATGTGACGCACATCCAATGTCCATATATTGTGATGTATGAAACATTAAAGTGGGGCTTCCTCATGGGTTTGTCATGGGTGCTGCTTGTGGTCCAAAATTATTTAAAATGTATGTGAAGTGAAGAAGAATTTGGTTCCAGCCTGTTAAATATCCACTTACCACAAACGTTTGCTGATTAATTTGTGTTCAATATTTTTTATTATTATTAGATTTCATTCCTTAGATGAATAAATGTTTAAATCAACAGCAGGAGGTTTGATCACAGTTGTTTGGAAACCATAAAAACTGCCTCTTTGATTAATGTCGGAGACAGGCAGCTGGCTCCATGCGGAGGAAGATGTTGTCTGTACTCCACCGAGGTCTAAGGTCAGCAACTGTTGTTGCTGTGGCCATGCGAGTGTAGAATTGTACTTGCAGAATGAGCTAGCTTGTATCTCTGTTCTTAATAGCTCTGAAGTACTGATAAGAGTTTTGTATTTTGGTACGAAGGAAATTTGCACAACAGTTTCTTGAAATGGCACCAATAGTTAGTCAGAGGCTGAAAATTGTATTCACTACGTAGAAATCATGTTATAAAACAGTCTGCCTGGACAGTCTGTGATCACTTTATAACAAAGGGTAGTATAAAAATGAGAGAGAGAGAGAGAGAGAGAGACAGACCCTTACACTGTCTGCAGAGCCATATCCAACAATAGAATTTCAGGTAAATCTGTGGCATTTTACTAGAGTCAATGTCACTCCTATGTGGTAAAATGTGAGCTGTTTTCTTACATTATCGTAGAGTAGCTTTTATTCAGATGTGGCTGAGAATTTGCTAAAAATTAATCAGCAAATTCATATATTTTAAAAATGATCTGGATGGACTACATTTTTATAGCACTTTCACACCAAAGCACCTCTCATTCACACGCACACATTGATGGCAGTGCAGGTGCCATGCGGGGGCAATTGGGGTTCAGTGTCTTGCTCAAGGACACTTCAACACATGGACACAAGGAGGGGTAATAAAACCACCAACCCTGCGACTTATTGACAACCCACTCTAGCTCCTGAACAACAGCCTCCCCTACCTCTATGACACACACAAGGGGAACACTTTGAAAGTTTAAATCTGTCAGATCTTAGCAAATTACAAGGCCACTTACTCAGCTTTTAAGCTACCAACTGAATACCCCAGGTCACACTTACTTAATGGTATTTGGTATGTACAGTAGTTATCAGCAATCATTAATAGATAATGAATTATATCTTTTATATTTGTTGAATATTATATATATATATATATATATATATATATATATATATATATATATATATATATATATATATATATATATATATATATATTTGAAATGCAGGCAAAATGGTTAAAAGAAAAGAACTGTATCACTGTTGTTTTCCCTGAAGAAAACGCAATTAGTGGACATCTGGATCGAAACAGTCGGAGGACAGGCCGAGCTGTGTGAGAAATAGCTTCTGGAGAACACCAAACTTCTGGGAGGAGAACCAAAATGACCCAGCCCTTACTCCAACACTGCCACACAGACACAAAGAGGAGGGATGGAAAAATAGTAATAGACAAAGAAAGACACTACCTCATCCAGAGGAGAATTACAGACACTTAGCAAGGTCCTGCTCCAAGTGTGGGATCTTAGCCTTGTACATCCTATGGACATGAATTACCTTATTTTAGGAGCAACTATACGGGATGGGTTTGACTTTTGTCTTGGTTTGTCTTTATGAGTGAAAGAAGTCTTAATGTTGAGCATAAAGCCAGTTTAGTATGAGCACACTAGTTTGAATACACAATGCTTTGGCACTGGCTCCTCAGAAACCAGACTCGTGTGGAGCAAAGTGCAGCTTCATGTTTCCAACTTTAGCTGTGGTCACAAAGTTCAGTCACACCCTCAGTGATAGTCACTGTTCATCAGACTGCATTGGCAAGATGTTCTCTTAAAGACGGGGTATGCAATTCTAATCCAATACACGTCTTTTTGTCAAATTCAGCGAATATCTCCTCACGGTCCGCTAGCTGTCCTTTCTGTGTGTGCACTGAAAAAATGTGTTTCTACACAGCCCTGGCTCTGTAAATGAGAAACAAACAAAGTGACTCAGACATAGCCCCACAAAACTATTCCAGCCATGATTTGTGTGTCAGGTAACGTTAAATGACTTGCCCATGGACATTCAGCTTATTCTCTAGTTTGCCAAGATATGCTGTTGTTGTGATGTTAGCTATAGTAGCAGGAGAGTTATGAGTATGTCTAGAGCTGGTGTGCTAGCTCTGGGAAACTGAAAACTGAAAAATTTTTACAGCGGAAACCCTGAGATTCCACGCCCATGGACAGAAAACCTAATTAAACAGTGTGACAGCACAATGAGGGCCACACCTGCATGTGCAGGTCATATTAACCACGCTGCGCCCTCCTCAGCTGTTCACCAGGCAGGCAAGAGGAAAAAGTATGACAGAGAGTAAATGTGCCTTATCCTCAACTAAGTCATGTTTTATTAGATAGAAGTGCTAAACAGATGTTTACCGGAAGTGGTTGTCGTAGCTTGTCATCTGCTGATGCTAAATGAGCCATTAAAACCGGTTTGAAGCATGGAGCTCTTTTTCTAATACAACTGATGCTATCATTTCCTGTTAAAAGCAGCAATCACACGGGTTATTATTATACCAAAATTGCACCAGTTACATTGTAAAACGTGTGTGAAGTAATCAGTCACCACATGTGTAGGACACAAGAGAGGCCAAATACTAAGAACAGAGCAAGACACTGAAGATGTTTCAGCTACTTCTTTATGTATTTTTGTGTTTTGGCAACTTCTATGTCCCACAAGTCCTCAGAGGATCACTCACAACATTCATTCCTCCTCAAAGACTCATTTATAAGTCTCTCAGGAATGTTACACTGAAAAATGGTGCAGGGCAATGCAGGGACTTTGAAGGAGGAGATAATCCACAATTAGCTTTATAATGTGCCTGAAAGCTCCCAGAAAAGAAACAAGACTAGAAAGACAAGCGTGGCTGGTGGCTCTCTGAGGCTGTACTTAGGCACAGTGGAGCTTTGAGGTAAATGCTAATGTCAGCATGTAACATGCTCGCAATGACAGGGCAAACATGCTTCTACCAGGTATAATGATATGTTCACCATCTTGTTTTACCTTGATAACATTTGATAATTAGCAGTAAACAAAAAGTACAGCTGAGACTGATGGGAATGTCATTAGTTTGGCAGGTATTTGGTCATAAACCAAGTAGCGCAGGAACAGGAAGAAGTTCATAAAGAGCTCACTACCCAGCTCTGTGTGTTGTTAATTGCAACATGACTTACATGGCCATAGAAATGCTTCTGGTCCTGCTAACATATTTGCTGTTCAGTTCATGTTACCATTCAGAGCCCCTGCACATTTTTCCACTCATGCATTTACACAGGTGATGTCAGTTAAATGGCTGTGAGTGAGGGTTCACTGCTTAAAGGGCAATTGATGGACATACGATTGGGTAAAGAATCATAGAAAAGAAGGGAAATGATAAATTAAATTAGACACACACTGTACATCCACAAACTTAAACACACACACACCAACATTCTGAGACTCACAAACACATGCAAAGTGTGCGTATGTGCAAACATAATTTTTTTAATCTCTAATTGTCAAATACACACACAGAGAGTACATATGGAAAAACATAATGACACATCTTTCAAATACACATTTATCCACCACCACATCACACACACACAGAAGCCTGTAGTAAAGACATGTGGTAACCGTGTCCTCATCATTACCGTCAGCCTCACTGTAATCTTTGTTGTTTTCCACAGTCTCAGCTTCCATCACTCCCACACAAACCAGATCAGCTTACTCCTAACAGTTATAGTCACTATGGTGTTCAGCTCCAGCATGACTCAGAACAAAAAGATAAAATATTTTCCGAGTGAGAACTCTTAGCAGTATCCCAAAAGGACCATTCATATATATCGTGATAGCATCATTTGGCAAGTGCAAGTTCCCATAAAAAGGATGCTAATGGACATGCAACGTATCGGCAATTTAAAATGTTTAGCTGACATAGTTAAACGTTAGCCATTTGTATATGGTAAAGTGTTTGCATACATATTAGACAGAACTATCTACACAAACACGACTTTAGTGTCACCCTGTTGTCATTGGGTTTAAGGAGACCAGCTGACTCAGCAAAAAGTAGGTATAGTCATTTAATTGTAAAGATTTTACATGACTTAAAGCTGCACTGCTCAATATTTTTATACTAACAATGGAAAAAATTACTATGTGTAATGTAAAAGGTGTCGCTTTTAATGCGGGACCCACAGATAATTGTTACCTGACTCCTCACTTCCCAACAGCTCTGATGAGAACTTTAGCATCTTGCAGCTCATTGTTTTGGTCTGTACTTTACTGTTTTGGTTCACTCTCACCTCTCTCATCATTTCCAGCAGCAGCAGGCAGGTGTTTCTAGTGTAAAAGCTCTAGTAAACCCATTGTATGTTACCTGCCCAGCACTAAACAGCAGACAGACAAAGTTAGCGACTACCTGATGAACATAGTGGAGCCTTTAGCAGCTAAAGAGACCAATATTTCCCTCAGGAGTTGGGACCAAAAACAGAGCTAAATGAGAGTGAATATTGGACTTACATTCATCAGGTGGACAGAAACACGACTCCAAATGAATGCTAATGTTGCTCTCCGCTGAATGTGTTAATAGGCAACTGTTTGCTACCAAATTTGCCATATCGACTTTAAAAGGTGATGTCATTGTGTTAACAGATTGTGCTTGCGCTGCCTCCAAGTGGCCAAAAAATCATTCAATTACTGTTTTGCATTACCTTTTTAATTTATGTATATATATATAATTACTATAGTTGATATAGGATGATATTGCAAAATATAAAAATCTAAAGCTTCTTGAATTTAAAAAATATCAGTTTTCCAGATGGGTTCATACGACCTTTAAGTTTTGTGAGAATCTGGGTGGTCCAGATGATCAATTCTGCTGCCCTTTTAAATCAGAAGCTTTTAAGTTAGAATGCTACTGACATCTTTAGAAAATCCCTGAAGGTTTCTGTGAGACTTGGACGTTGGTCAAAAACACTTTCATGAGAAAAAGGCTTTGACATCAGTTAAGTTGCCAACCATTTAAATACGGGAGTTTGAAATCACTTCAATCACCTTGCACAATATAACAACTGCATCGCCAATTGGAAAATACTCTCTTGTAATGTCTGCCAGCCCCTGAATCAACCAAGTGGACAACTGTGCTGCTGTTGAAGATGTCTGGAGGATATGACAGGGATGTGCTGTATTCCTTTTTAAGTTTTCTGTTTAAATCAGATGCTACATGCTGCATGACTGAGTCATTCTTATGTTATCAAAGTTTCCTAAAAGTTGAGGAAAAGGCTCAAAGTTCCTCACAGCATTATTTCACTATTCCCAGAAGTTGAGATTAGACTAAACTTACCCATTCTCTTGGTCAGGGACTGAAAGGTTAAGTGTTCCCAGCAGGGTTCATAGTTACAGCTTGTGGTTCTTGTCTTCTATACTGCAAACCGTCTGTCTCTGTCCTCTCTTTCAGTCACTCTAACTTTGTCTCGCTTTCTCTCCCATCTTGGAGCCCAGCTGGGCCAACCACCACCAAAGCCTGCTGGAGTAAGACTGCTCAGAGTCTAAACGTGACTGGCCTTTCTTGGGGAGAAAAAGCCCACATCCCACTGTCAGTCAAGCAGCGGAGCATAGTTTCAGCTGGGCTGCCATCCAAACAGACATGAAACTATTCTATTTCGGTCTGCCATATGAGCAGCGGTGCTGTTCAGAGGACAGGGAGGGGGGGAGAGATTCTGTGGTGGAGCATGTAATTGCAGAGTGACCAGTTATGGCGAGATGTAATTGCAGACCTCATCAGATGGAGAGAAACTGCCAACAAGACAAGGTAAAGGACTTTTAAATAAGACTTTGAAAAAAAAAAGAAACAACACAGACCACATAAATAAATGAGGAGCTGGGTTCCAGATGTGGCAGCAAAGGGAGGGAAGGGAGGAGAAGAAAGAGAGGGAGGGACAGAAAAGAGGGCCAGATGAAGGAACTGCCATGGCAGCAGAATGAAATCCCATTTCTGACACGGTGAAAGGGTGTTTACCTTCCCAGGACCAGTCGCACAAGACGGAAAGGGGGATTGGGGAAGGTGAGAGGATGTCGGGCCGGCCTTATGTTGTTTCTGGACCTTTACCATGAGTGCTCCTGGGTGTCTGGTTTCACATCAGCCTTGGAAATGACTACCTTATGGAAAAATTGGGAGCTTTAAAAATGAGGAAGGAAAATGAAAATATAAACGGCAGTCGGCTGGTTCCCATTAGAGCAAGACTCAGCTGGTCTGGGTTGCTACAGTTAATATCACTGCGTATTCTTGAGTGAATAATTACCATAAGATTATATGAAGGGAGCGGCTCCACACACACTCCCATGCGCACATAAGGGCCTGTAACACTGTATAGTCAATAAATATTAGCTTTAGCTTAAATCTGAACGTAAACAGCTAATTTCCTCTCAAATTTCACCTCATTTCCTGGCAAATGCAACAGGGGAGTGCTCATTGAAGCACATTTAGAGGAACATTGCTATTCACTTGCTTGCCAAGAGTTAGGTGAGAAGATTGACACCACTCAAAGATCTGTACGCTAAATATGAAGCTAGAGCCGCCAGCAGGCAGTTAGCTTAGCTTAGCTTAGCATAACGTTTAGAAGCAGGGGGAAAATGCAAGATCTGGCAATAAGTTAACAAAATGGCTACTAGCACCTCTAAAGCTCACTAATTAACATATTTTATCTTCTTTGATCCATAGGCAGATTTTTAAATATTTTCAATATTTTCATTCAAACTAGCTGTTTCCCTCTGCTTCCAGTCTTTATGCTATGCTAAGCTAACCGCGTGCTGGCTCTTGCAGCATTTGAGAGGGGTATCAATCTTCGCATCTAACTTTCAGCAAGAAAGCAAATAAGCGCATAGTGAAACTGGACCTTCTAGGTTCTGTTCCAGAAGAAAAATACAACATATACAAAACCTGATTCAAAATCCCATTGACATTTAAGATAACGCAAATTACAAACAATCCAGCTTTGGATCATAGCCTTTCTCAACAGTATGTCATGTGGTTCTAATATATGTCTAATATTCTTTTTTTCAGCTGCCTTTAACGAACACCATTGCCCATAAGGCCTAGACAGTCAAGTCAAATCAATTTTATTTATACAGCCCAATCAAATCACAAATTCACAAGGGGCTTTACAATCTGTACAGCAAACGACACCCTCTGTCCTTAGATCCTTGATTCATATAAGGAAATATATGGGATTATTTTCTTATCTTTATTCAAGAGCGTGTTGTTTTAATTTGAGAGCATGACTTATTGATTTCAGTTCAGATTTTGTAATGTTTTCCCTCAAAACCCTGCCTTCACACTCAAATAGCTCCTGCTTGAACTTAGATTTGCTCTGCGGTTGCTCTTTAACCGGGTTCATTCACTCCTGCCCTCCACATCTTTATTATATATACTTCCCTTGCTTTCTTTACAACTTTTGAAATAAAAGGACAGTTATTACATATACCAGTGCCCATAATTTTTACTATAATAGCTAAATACTAAGGGAATGTGAAGGCACGTCACGCCAAGAACAGAAGAGAAATCTGGGAGCAGACATTTCGCAAACGTACAGAAGCAGCCTGAGTGCAAGGAGAAGGGCTGAAGCTGGAGTGCAGGAAATCTGTGCAAGCAACAATATATCTGACTGCAAGCACAGTTTGAGCAGAAGCAGAGCAAATCTAATTGCAAGCAAGGTCTATTTGAGTGTCAAGGCAGGGCTTGGTAGAAAAGCATTACAAAATCTGAACTGAAATAAATAAGTCATGCTCTCAAATTAAAAGAACACGCTCTTAAATAAAGATAGGAAAATAATCCCATAGAAAAACTCCCCCAAAAAACCCCTTTTAACTGGGAAAGAATCCTCAGGAAGAGCAACAGAGGAGGGATCCCCTTCCCAGGATGGACAGACAGATATTGTTTGCACAGAATAGATCAAGATATTAAAATTTTAGTATGGACAATCATGATGACATAGTTATGAATAGATTGTAACATATATGAAGAATCAGCAAGCAACTTCAGGTGTCGTCAAACAGATAGGACCTGAGCCACACAAACTCCTCTCTACCAATTGCAGGTTAAATTGTTGTTGTTTAACTTTGTTAAAATCACAAAGGTTTTAGTTTCTTATAGCAACTGCTGTACTGGATGCCGATTTGTCTAAGACGATGGAAAATAGTTTTATTATAATTTCACTTATTTTTGCTTGTGGATATTGTTTTAGTTATATTTATTTCTGCCTTGATCCCTGTATTTTTGCGGTACCCTCCCATACCGACATATTTGTGATATAAAAGGTCCACTGTAATATGACAGGTCTGTTCTGTCATTGAAAATTAGTGAACTTTATGTTACTCCCAATATGGGAAATCGGCAACTGTCATGCAACTGCAAAGAACATGGAAAGTAAAGCCCAGGAACATGCTTAATTTTTTCAGAAAGGCTGATTAAAGAAATGCTCAATGAGAGAAGCTAGTGGAACAGCGGCTAGGCAGGATGTGACATCAGGACTTAGGCTCTCTATTTCCCAAAATGTCGAACTATTCCTTCAAAACATTAAAAAGAAGCATCTACCAAAACCTCAGATTTTGAAATTGGTTTTGTGGCGTAGGTTTCTGGGAACTGGACTAGCGGCACGTCTTCTCTAATATGGGAGCTTGCTTCTTGGTTTCTCTTATACGAACCATCTAATTTCCAACTGGAAGGGCCCCATTCAAAGCAGCTGTGAATCATTAGGACTGCTATTCTCATTGGCATAGTGGGATTGTTAGATTACTGCTGAGAAAGAGGCTTAAAACCAAACCGACCCACGAATCAGCCCTCAACCTCCCGTCCCCCTCAATTATCAGAATATGGAGAGGAGGTTTTATTTTTTTCCTCCTCAGTCATGCAGGAAAAGTTTCCATGTGGATTCCAGCATGGCTCCGACTTCAGCACTGATTTTCTCCAGACAGACAGACAAGTAGACAGATAGAGAGACAGACAGAGAGAGAGCATGAATGGAAAGACTGTAAAAACAACTGACAGATGAGGGTTTTAAGGCTTGAGGGGGAATAGAGCACAAATCCCCTTTTAAGTTTATACTCCGAATTCCCATATTTTTTATACATATCCTCACATTTGGGAATTAATAAGTCATCCAGATGAACAGTTGGCGTTATAGCCACGCATTTATTGCTTTAAGTGTCTATAGCATGGACACGGCATGTTTGGTGTTGATGGTTGCCATTTTTCTCACATATTCCTTGTATTTCATCAAACTAAATAAGTTGCTTTACAAAAATACATCTTTATTTTTAGTTCTGACAGCTCTTGTGTGCTTGGGTGTGATGCACACTGTGACAAATATCCTGTATTTGCTCCGGTGCACACTTGTCATTCATCCGTGCAACCAAATAGGATCAACTGTATCCTGTTTTTCAATTTCACCCTTATTGAATGGGCTCATTATCCCCTCAATTTCCAAACTTACATCCCATATTTTTCATCCAAAACTGAAGGGCCTTTATTTATCCTCTCTTCAAGTACTTTTTTAGCTTTCTGTCCTTGATTTTTCTGGAAACACTGCACCTCAAATACTTCAGGAACCACTGGCAGTACATATAGGTATAATTATGTATTTGCATGATATTTATCTGCTCCATTTTGTGGAATTAACATGATTTATGTGAATTAATGTTTTATTTCCTGTTACAGACCCTTCTAAATACATTAAGAGTCATGTTTTCTTTTAACCTTTACTCAATGGTCCCCGAGGTAGTACACATAAGTTCACTCTGTAAGGAATCCACTGAGCTGCCCAGTACAACCAGTCTTGTACTGATCACTGGTTGGAGCAAATGAGGGTTCAGTGCCTTGCTGAAGGCATGTTTGCTTTAAAAGAAAAGAGAAAAAAGAATAATTTTTCATGCCTGGATTTCCACAGTTGGTTCAGAATTTGAGCTGACAACCTTTAGCTTCTTTGTTCTGAAATAAGATGCAGTTTGTTCCTATGAGGTAAAGATAATTTTGTAAGCCATGTGACCTTCTCAAAGGCAATTTACCATTTCTCATTAATTAAAACCCATCAAAACCATCCATCCTTGTTATGAAGCATTGATTGATGACTTCCATTCATGATACACCTACAGGAGTCTTCAACAGGTCATTGTTTTACACCTCATTGCTGTCCAGACAACCATAAAAGAATGATGCTGTTGAAACACTATAAAGTTTAGAAACCTTAAGCAATCATGTCATCGTTTGTGTCCTTGTCCTTTTTACTTTTTTAGGGTTTAGATGTTATTTCTCCTTTTAGTTTTTCATTTGTGCAAATAAACAAAACGTAAATCTCTACCAGCCTCAGACCACCTGCTGAGGTGGTTGACCAAGAGTTTACATTTATCACCGGTGGAGACTTGTTTTATGCTTTTGTGTCTTGAGTCATACTTGTGAGACTCTGCAGAGCTCCACTGAAACTTTTGTCAATATATTTATGTTGCCACCTATTGGATCGCTGCTGTAAAACTAAGAGAACCCCAAAATTTGATGTTTAAAAATTTGCCAGTCGGCAGCGGGTATAAATACAGTATGTAAAGACAGCTTGAACACTGTATTGTTCTGTAAGCTGTATCTGAAATAAAAGAGAATACATGTTGTGTCCTGTCAAACTCAGAAATGTGTTGATGTATAATGTACATGGAAAATAAAGATTTTGCTTCTAATACACAATTTATGTAAATGGCAATATACACTGATTCTGATTGAACTGAGTGGTGTTCATTTACCTCCACTGGAGCTAAAGAAGAACAAGTCTGACTGCAGGTTTGGCTGCCTTTTATTAAGCAATTACCCATGCAGTTTTTTCTTGTATCATCATGTATCTCAACATATCCATGCTGCTGTGGTGACAGTCAGAAAAAACTCCCAATGAAACGTATGTGTTTACACCTGCAGACTGTCGCTGCATACAAAGTGACCCAAACTGTGCAACAGTAGAGTGTATGAATGTGGATTTGATTTTCAGTGTTTTGCCAAATTATTGATGTGTGCTACAAAAATTTCAGTATGAGTGTGTATTTGTCAGTGGGAAATATTGTCAAATTTCTAACCAATGAATTACAAATCACTGTGTTCACGTGAGGTTCACTAATGCCATACAATTTATCATTTAGAATTTATGGACATTGTTAATCAATATTCCAGCAATTCAATACAAATATAAGCTTCTCATAATATAATCAACCATCACTCGTTCAACTTCTTTCTACACTTAAATGCTTAAAAACCTTTGAAGAACAACACAAGTACCCCAAACCCGAGTGTATCTAAAATACATTTTAATCTTGCTGAAATTTGTTTTCACAATATTGTTTACAATATTAATCTGTCTTCATTCTCTTCATCCTCGCTCGGGTCTTCTTTATCGTCTCGAAACAGAACTGTACAATCATGTTCATGTAAATTGTTCTACATCAAGGCACAAGAGGGGGGGGGCCTTGGGTAGGCTGATCTTTAATGGCGTCCCTCTGGCACACAGAAAAACAGGGTACCCTTAGGAGGTAAGGGAGTTATGGAAAATGTAGGAGTATGGATCTCAAATGGGTAGGAGGAGGTGGGTTGCATGGAAGACATGTGCTCTAACAAGGTGAAAGGAGGACAAAATAAGGTGATAACCACTGCTGCTTTCATTTTATTTTCCAATGATACTCATGTATAAAAAAGAGGAACCATTAGGATGTTTTTTTTTTCTTTCTTCAGGAGTTCATTTGTTCATGTACATAAACTAAAGTGCTTTTTTTCTCTTTTTTCTTTTATTTGCCAAAAGCAAAAGGTTTCACTAACAGGATGAAAAATGGGGACGAGAAGTCCTGTGGCATCTTTTTTTTCCGTAGGAACGTGAGGGAGTGGATTAAGGGCCAGTTCAGTGTTTATTTTCTGCTTGATTTTGTTTTTGTTGATTTTTGTTCTCAGGTTTTTTCTGATGTTTTCTTGTCGGGTTTCAACCCCTGAAAGAAAGAAAGACAGAAAGAAAGAAATTAATGTAAATGTAAATTTAAAATTTGCTTCCAAAGAACAATACAAACTAGTGTTCATCATTATTCCATTTACAATCATAAATGACGTGATGAGTTCAAAATTATTTAAAACCATTTGTGATAAAAAAATAATTTTGTCAAAGTCAAGCTAGGTGTTATTGACCAAATTTTAATCATTCTGCTTTCATTTTTCTGTTCTAAATCCTTAAGTTGCAAGTTTTTGTCACTTTTTTAATTAGCGAAATATTTGAGAAATATTTCATTAAATATTTCATTTTTTGATGATACACTTCATGATCACAAGTGGTGGATCATAAAAACCAAACAAAAGCAATGAAGAAACGGTACAAATCACAGTGAAAGAACAAAAACAGAAGAAGAAACTTTATTCACCGTTTCCCTGAAGGTTTTGGAGTGCTCACATCTGGACGCTTCTCCTCCGCCTGCCGAAAGCCTTGGCGCCAACGTTGGTGGGGACGAAATTGCTGTTGCCCATTCCCCCCGACCGGCTGAGGAAGTCCGCCAGGCGGTGAGTCACGCAGGTTGCCGTGTTGCAGGCTCGCTTCTGTGCTGTAACGCTGCTTCAGGAGAGCAAACAAGGCGTTAACGGCAAGATCTTGTGTGACATACATCCATACAATACTGACACACAGTATCTCTGTACACAGTTTGTTTTTATCAACATTAACTTCACAGCACAGAAAAACATGAAGCTTGGACGTACAGGTTAAAAATATGGATCAAGCATGCAAGGTTTAATCGCATATTTTCTGAAGTTTGTCATTTTTCTTACCTTTAAACTCGATGAGAGCTTCAGAGATAATTTCAAGGGACTTTATCAGATGCTCTAAACTACTATTTATGTACATTTTATGTCCATATTTGCCAATGATTTCATTAAGTACCCACTGACTGTTTTAAAGTATCCCTGAGAATGAAAATGAGCTAAGGCTTCCTGGTAGAAAAATACGTTTATTGAACAAGAAACATGGTATCGCATGAGTGGATCATTTATTAATGGTTTGAAGTGATTTCTCTCAACCCTTAAATTTCAGGGCCTTGAAATGCCATTAAATGACTCCACGCACTGTACACAGAGATGGATGTATGAACCGGTTCCTGAATTACATTTATGAAAACTAAGTCTGATTGTCTGAAATGATAGGGACAAATCATTCTCTACCAAAAAAGGGGGAAGGAGAAACAAACTGAAAAGTTGGTTGCAGTTAAAGGTCATATTCTTCTCATGTCAATCAAGCAGGTAAAATCAGCATGCACTTCAAAAGGAAGGAAAGAAACTGGGATGAGGAGAGTTAGAGGACCAGGAGGAGGGAAGGGGAAAGAAAAGGAAAGGAAGAAGAGGAGGAAAAGATGCAGTAAAGGTAAGAGAGGGGCTGAGGGAGGATGAGGAGGGGTTAGATGCTGTCAAACGTCTCTCCGTAGCTTGCATAGCTGTCGCTCTCAGGCGCACTGCGCTTCTTGCCGGGCGTTCCTGCTCCCACGTTCGTGCGAGGGAACGTCTGCAGCTTGTGTAGCTCCTGAGACAGTTTGCCCAACACACAGGTGCTGAGGTTGGAGCAGCGCTTGGTTAGGGGCCTGCCCATGCTGTCGGGGAGGGGACACACAAAACACATGCAGAGTACAGGCTCATAGATATGGGAAAACATGCAGATAACACTTTCTTCATCTCTGTCTTTCTTTTTCCTTCCATTCACGCACCATTTCTCTTGCATGCATTTCTTTCTCATGCCATTGCAGGTATAAAAAAGTTAAAATAAAAACATCCCCCCCTAGAGCATCATGCTTTTCCCCCTCCCCACCATTAAAAGAACATGTCATCCATCCCCTCATGCACCAAACCTCCATCTCCACCCCCACCCCAGTCAGTCCCCTCTTGTCACATCTTTTACACCCACAGAACAAACAGAAACCAGTCGCTTCCCACTGTCATGCAACTCCACTTAATTGACATCATGCACACTTATTCGTTCCGTTAGGCATACACTGTTCACATGCCCGGCAGGCAGGCTGGAAATAGTAATCTGTTCAAACAAAGTCAAAATCAAACTCATCCATGCGGGAGCAGGGTCATGGAAGGGAATAGGGATTTTTATGTGTATTAACATCTATTCTTGGAAATTATCTGTTTTTTTCTCTTTTGGTCAACTTAGAAGTACATACCTCTACACCTGATTGAACCCAAGTGGGGTGCTAAAAAGACGCATCTTCAGTGGTGTTAAAGTGAAACCAGAATATGATACGGTTCCTAAAAAGGTACACAAATTCCAGCATTCTAGCCCAAAAAAGAGCTGTCTATTTTACCTTTTAATTTTACTCTTTAACTTTCCATTCTGTCATTACAGTCAAATCTTTCAATAGCTGTTTCTGTGCAGGGAGAAAATGTTAAACTGCTTTCAAAAAAAAAGGATTAGAATAAAGAAGAGTCATCTGTTTGTCATCTGTGTACCTGTTTCCTTCAGTTGCCTGCTGTTCCAGTTCCTCTGCCGTCATCTGCACAAACTCCTTGACAATGGCGTTGAGTAACCTTCGCGCCTCGTAATCCGTGAGCGTGACTCGGTCTGACATGGACTCTAAACCCGGTCTGTGGTGAAGGGGTGAGCGGGGAGGTTTAGGGGTCAGAGGGGTTGGGGGAGGAAACACATTGAGATCAGCATTAAGTCCTTTGCTAGAATTATCACCTGCAGTTAAGAGGGGAGGTGGGGATGTGTGTGGCGGTGTTAGGGTGGGGTAGGGTGGTGGTGGAGTGGCAGGATGGATAGAAGGGGTCAGGGGTGTTGGCTGGGACGTCACCAACTCTGAGAGGGATGACGTCTGAGTTGGAGGGCCCCTGGCCAACTCGGGGAAACAATCTGCGGAAAGTGCCCCATCTCAGAGAAGGGCTGATGTGCAACCGGCTTTAGATTTATTATAAAATCGATAGCTTCATGGGAACAGTGTGGGGAGTGGCTTGAATGGAGCTTCATATAAATACATAGATCTCATTTATCTCCCCCTGAAGTGAATTACACTTTTTTTCCCTGTCTTTTTTCACTTTTTTGGTTCTTTTTTGGTTCCATTATTCCCTTTTTAACATTTAAACTGAGAGCATTCATCTAATTGGATTAGAGGTATAATAGGATACACAAACTTTATATAATGATTAGGAAATTGAATTCGTGGGATCTACATTCTTTTTAAAAAAAGTATGTGGTTAAAAACACATTTTAAACCTAATAACTCTCAACTGAGCCTTTATTTAATCCTGCTCATGTAAAGTGCCAACACTTAGCATCATAAATTATTCAGATTAACCAGAACAAAAATATTTAAAGTTTGTGTGCATGCACATCATTACACATCTGTCCTATCTTCTGTGTATCTATGAATGTGTTTGCACCTCTTTCTGTCAATCTGTCCCTTCACACACACATATCCTCTCCCATCTCTTTGCATTTTTCTAGCACCACTGAAAATATTGTGATTATAAAACTTTACCTGATTCCCTCAGTGAAAACTATTTACTATATTATTCTGAGGTGCTGTTTTTGCATCTACCCTCCACTCCTTCCCACTGGTTGCTTGTGACTTTAACAAATGGGAATTTACGTCTTTTTCCACATATTTCAAGTGGCTGGAAAATGCATCACGTCAGCTGAGAGTTTGAAGTGTAAAATGTAAATGTTGAGCATCTCACCTGGCAGGGGCGGCTTGTGAGCAGTACATCTGGCAAATGACCAGGGCGTAGGCAACGAGGAAAGCAGAGATCTTCAACATAACCATGGTCCCCTACACAGCAAGAAAGACACCCCCATCAGCTCCTTGTGCACAAGACTGTGCCCATTCACACTCACACACCGCTAAAATGATCTCAAGTCATTTAAAAATGTATCTATAAAAAAACAACATACATCATAGAAAAAGTACATAGAAAATACTCTTGCTAGTGTCTGATCCTCTTGTGCTGCTAGGAAGAAGTTGCAACAAGAAAAAGGGCTTCCTGTCACTTCCCAGAGAGGTGAGCTCAGCTCTACATCTCAGCTTGCTACTATTTAGCTCCTGCTGAACATCCTTGCTTTTACTTCCACACAACACCCCTTCAAAACTGAGCCACATAACAATCCCCCTTATGTAGTTCTCTCATGTCGTATGCTGCAGGTCATGCCTGCGGGTGGAAGCTTGTGTGTGTATGTGTGTGTGTCTGAGGGTAGGTGGGAGTCCTAGACTTTGCAATGCGTGTAGCACTTGCTAGCGCTGGAAGAGGAGGGATGAAAAGAGAAGGGGGGGACTCCAAGCTTGCCAACTCCCTAAGGGAGCAGTGCATTAGTGTAATGAGCTGCCAGCACTCTCTCTCTCTCTCTCTCTCTCTCTCTCTCTCTCTCTCTCTCACACACACACACACACACACACACACTCAAACCTGGTTCCTCCTGTCCATCTCTTCTTTCCTTTTCCTCTTTTTCACTTTCTGTCCTTCACTTCAGTTTCTTTTAATTTTTGTCTGTCCCTCTTTCTTCCCTTTTCTTCCTATTTCTCTCTCTGTCTCGGGCTTTGGCCTTCAAATAGCAGACTGGACCCTCACAAAATGGGTGGTGGTGATGCTGGTGACCCCAGTGACCACACTCCAATCCCATTACCAACACTATCACGTCACCGCAGTCTAACGCAGTGACTCTGTGTCCATATCCCCTCTGATCCACACACACATTCAAACAGCTTATCAGGTACATCTATATCAATAACCATTCCAACACATCGCCCAACATTAAAAGTCAACACTTACCTTCAGTGATAATCACCCAGCAAAAAAAATAAATATATATATATATCTATGTATCTCTATGAAAACACAATAAGTTGACTTTCTCTCAACTTGCAGGACAACTCTTGATTCTGTTGCATGCAGCGCCAACGCACCAGCCTATATATCCCACCACTTGGATTTGTGCATTGACTGTGTAGGTGTTTAATTATCCATCGGCAGCCAATCACGTTGCTCTGATGCTATGGCGCGCCAATGGGATGGCTCCTTTCAGTCCTGGTTCACTAATAAGGGATATGGCTTTGCGCTGACGTCATTCCTCAGTCACTAAGAGCTCCATTCACAAAATCCACCAGTCATTTGGACCATTTGCTATCCCCAATTTGCATTGATGTCATTAATTAAATAGGAGGCAAAGCAAACTGGTGGCCGTGGAGAAGCATCACCAGCAATAAATATTTTAAGAACCTTCCAAAAATGTTACATTGTATGCTATATCTCAAATGCCAAATCGATAAGGCCCCCCCCCCAATACCACTGCCACCCTCCCAGTTAAGCACTTGCAGGCGGGGCCATCTGCTGGGGAGGGATGTATACTACACAGTGACGCACTCCTGGGCTCTTCATTCATAATGATGTTTGGATAGCACCAACTCCAGCACCACCATGCTTCGGCTCAGTATAGACCATCTAACACACAATCAGCTGATGTAATCAGCCTGTTATTGATTTGATTTGGGCCAATGTGATGTAATTCACCGCAATATGGGTCAACTCTGGTCAGAGTATCTAATAAACTACTTTCAAACAACAAAGCATTGTGCAATTAGTTTTTTTTTTTACATATCAAACATATTTCTCCTCTCACAGCAGCTAGTGTGTACCCCCCCCCCGAAACAGTGAAACATCAAACCACATTGCGTTAATAAAGCGATACCACAGTCAGTCCAGTAATGATCACTGCTGCCCAGGCCTCCTCCCACACAGTGAGTAAACGAGTTGTCCTCTGCAAAGACCAATCGATGTCAGCCTCCGACAAGAGCAATTACACAACTGTTTGTCATGCACTGTCGTCTCAGTTCCCTTCCTTTTCATTAGTGTGCAGGACAGCATGTGTGTGCGTGTGTACACAGATGCTGTGTGTGCACACAAATGAGCATGTGCATGTATATCTGTGTCTGTGTGCACTCAAAGTCTCTGCACAGTGGACAAAATGAATGGATGTACAGTAGGTGTATGTGCTTTTCTGTGTGTAAATCTGTGTGTATGTTCTGGATTATATATATGTCAGAGTAAAAGTCCTTGTCTGCGTCATAGAGGAACCCCATTAGACAGGATGAGCCTTTTAGTGCTATTAAGCCACAAGACTCACCCATGTCAGACGCTAAATCACTGCTGAATAGACAGCTGCTGGGTCTCAAGCCACATCTACGAATCGACATCACTTTTCTACCTGCAGATCTACTGTCCTGCCTAATTTATTACACAGTGCTGGACAGATTGAAACTTACCAGGAGACCACTAACTTGTTATAAAAATTAGAACTTTCTCTAAAGTTCTCATATCAGTGCAGGTCATGACCTGGACAACCAGTGGGTGATGGCAGACTATGAATGGGTTGTTTAAATAACTGTTGTGAACTAGAGACTATCTCTCTGCTTTCCCCCTGCTGCCCATACACTAAAGAGTTAATTTTAAAGAGTGATACACTTCAAGTTCTTCAAGCGATAGTTGAAAGCATAAAACCTTGTCAGATCTGTAAAAGTTGCATCACACAAGCACTTTAATAACAGCTTTAAAAAAAATGTTCTCTAACTAAACTTTAAAATAGATGTGTACCATCCAGTATTTGCATCTGCCAATAAAATCCAATATGAAGACATTCATTTACTTACTTTCACTTCACCAGAGTAAAAATGGGATGATTTTTAAAAAAAAAAAGGTAATTTAGAGAGGTACCAAGTACCAAACCTTTAAAAGTATTAATATTTTGTAAGTAAGGAAACTATTTCTACAGCATCTTTCAAAGCCAGAGTTACAAGGTGCTTCATAGGTGCACAGAAAATTCAGTACCATGAAATACAACAAGAATTTCAATGCTGTGGGTTTGATATTAAAGTGTCCAACTAGATAACACCAATTATTCAAATGAATAATGGGTTAAAGAATCTGAAGGCAAGATGTCAAATCTGAATATTTCACATTTTGGCATCCCTCAGTCGTAGTATCAAAACAGATAGTATCGCCAATAAGACACTGAGGACAGTGAGATAATTTCACAAGAATTGCCTAATTGTTCTACGAACAATAAGTGATCAGAATAATTTATAATGTGCTATAATTGCATAACAAAATGTACACATAGAGGCTTTAACCAATCTTCTCACAGTGCCTCTGTCTGAGTTAATATTGGTTTTGGCAATGTAACTTAACCACTAATACTGTTGCATTTTAAGACGCTTGTTAGTGTATTCAAGTCAATTGTATTTATATAGCCCCGAATCACAAATTTGCCTCAAAGATCTGTGCAACACAATGTGTACAATCTGTACAACACACAACACCCTCTATCCTTAACTTCAATTCGGGTAAAGAAAAATTCCCCCAATAAAACCTTTTACTAAAACTATGTTCCCAAGTAAGTTTGCATACACTCAGTTGGCAGATTATTAAGTACACCTAGTTAAAATTATTGCATTCATATTGTTATACTGACAGGTGTTTCTATTATTTTGTCCACCCTATTTATATCAATGAGGGTAGGCTAAATTACAGAAACAGCTTCTGTATGATGCAATACAGTTCAACAGCAGCACAAACTGCAGCCTCCAAAGTTATAAAGTTGAATCAACACCTCTCTCAAACAGTTTAAACAAATACTGAACAGATTAACTTTCGTGAAGGCAGGATTCATTGCAGGACCGTTGTATTTGACTGGATTAGTTTTAGCTAGGTGTACCTAATAAACTGCCAACAGAGTGTATATTGAGTTCCATGCTGCATCTTACCAACCTATCGTAGAAAAGGTTTCAGTCGTAGTCATCTGGACACTGTTTTCAGAATCAAGACGTTTCGGCTCCCATCTGGAAGTCATTCTCAATTCTCCGGATGGGAGCCGAAACGTCTTGATTCTGAAAACAGTATCCAGATGACTACGACTGAAACCTTTTCTACGATAGAACACTCCTGGACGAATGAGGGACTACACCGTCTTACCAACCTATCTACATACAAACTTTACCATCTACAGTATACAGTGGTGTGAAAAAGTGTTTGCCCCCTTCCTGATTTCTTATTTTTTTGCATGTTTGTCACACTTAAATGTTTCAGATCATCAAACAAATTTAAATGTTAGTCAAAGATAACACAAGTAAACACAAAATGCAGTTTTTAAATGAAGGTTGTTATTATTAAGGGAAAACAAAATCCAAACCTACATGGCCCTGTGTGAAATAGTGATTGCCCCCCTGTTAAAACATAACTGTGGTTTATCACACCTGAGTTCAATTTCTCTAGCCACACCCAGGCCTGATTACTGCCACACCTGTTCTCAATCAAGAAATCACTTAAATAGGACCTGCATGACAAAGTGAAGTAGACCAAAAGATCTTCAAAAGCTAGACATCATGCCGAGATCCAAAGAAATTCAGGAACAAATGAGAAAGAAAGTAATTGAGATCTATCAGTCTGGAAAAGGTTATAAAGCAATTTCTAAAGCTTTGGAACGCCAGCGAACCACAGTGAGAGCCATTAACCACAAATAGTGAAAACATGGAACAGTGGTGAACCTTCCCAGGAGTGGCCGGCCAACCAAAATTACCCCAAAAGCGCAGCGACGACTCATCCAAGAGGTCACAAAAGACCCCACAACAACATCCAAAGAACTGCAGGTCTCACTTGCCTCAGTTAAGGTCAGTGTTCATGACTCCACCATAAGAAAGAGATTGGGCAAAAATGGCCTGCATGGCAGAGTTCCAAGACAAAAACTACTCCTGACCAAAAAGAACATTAAGGCTCGTCTCATTTTTGCCAGAAAACATCTTGATGATTCCCAAGACTTTTGGGAAAATACTCTGTAAACTGACAAGACAAAAGTTGAACTTTTTGGAAGGTGTGTGTCCTATTACATCTGGCGTAAAAGTAACCCGCATTTCAGAAAAGAACATCATACCAACAGTAAAATATGGTGGGGGTAGTGTGATGGTCTGGGGCTGTTTTGCTGCTTCAGGACCTGGAAGACTTGCTGTGATAAATGGAACCATGAATTCTGCTGTCTACCAAAAACTCCTGAAGGAGAATGTCCAGCCATCTGTTCGTGACCTCAAGCTGAAGCGAACTTGGGTTCTGCACACCAGCAAGTCCACCTCTGAATGGCTGAAGAAGAACAATATGAAGACTTTGGAGTGGCCTAGTCAAAGTCCTTACCTGAATTAAGATGCTATGGCATAACCTTAAAAAGACAGTTCATGCTCGAAAACTCTCCAATGTGGCTGAATTACAACAATTCTGCAAAGATAAATGGGCCAAAATTTCTCCACAGCGCTGTAAAAGACTCATTGCAAGTTATCGCAAACGCTTGATTGCAGTTGTTGCTGCTAAGGGTGGCCCAACCAGTTATTAGTTTTAAAGGGCAATCACTATTTCACACAGGGCCATGTAGGTTTGGATTTTGTTTTCCCTTATTAATAACAAACTTCATTTAAAAACTGCATTTTGTGTTTACTTGTGTTATCTTAGCTGTGCTATATTATGACTAATATTTAAATTTGTTTGATGATCTGAAACATTTAAGTGTGACAAACATGCAAAAAAATAAATCAGGAAGGGGGCAAACACTTTTTCACATTACTGTATACCCATCTACTTACATATTGTATTTATACGCAAACCCACCAGTCTTACTTTCTACCTAGCTGTCTAATGCTTCTGGATAACAGAGGTAGAGCTTATGTGTGTCCATACAAGCGTGTGTGTATAGCAGAGAGAGAAAACAAAGGGATAAACATTTGTCTTGTCTAGATCTTGTAAGAGTTCACTTCAATTGAAGGTCTACAGTATATGATCATCTACTATATGTGCTGAGAGTGTTTGAAAAACCCTGTGGCCTTTCAAAATCAATTGGACAAACTGTGAGGTGTGACTGTGTCACAGTTAAGCTAAAAATAAAATTGTCTTTCTTGATGCAGTATGTGTGTTATATGACGCACACATCTGTGTGCATCTGTGGGTCTATATATTGTATTCCTGTGTGTGGGTGCGTATAGCTGTAACTGTAAGTGCTTTCGTATATATGTGCTAATATTTTTAGCGTGGGTGTTCCTTTTGGATGATCTGCATCACACTTCACCTCAGGGAGCTGCACAGGCCATCCTGACTCCTCCAAAGTTTTCCCTCAGTTCCTGAAAAAACTTTTGAGCATCGAGTCAATATGATAACCTTTGAAGCCGGGCCTCCCCCAGCTGAGACCAACACGCTCACTGTAGTGTAAGTTATTACTGGGGACACAATGACCGCTATGTCTGCTGCTGCAGCTGTGGTATTATTGGATGTGAACAAACGTCATGCTATATGTCATCTTAATGACTCAGCTCTATTGGGCCAATCAAGAACCTCAAGTGTAAATGTAACAAAAACAAAGTGCACCTGCAGAAATGATGCTAACACACATGAATGGTGTTATTGATATCATTGGACATCTAAGACTGGGCTATATGTCAACATAATGACTGAGCTCATTAATGATGTATAGATATGTTTCATGTCATACACACACACATGCACACACAGTATTCACACACACACACACACACACACACAATGGTATAATTGCATGAGTTCAAATGCTATGCCATATGTCAATGGCTTAGTTTGGTCGGGACTGTTAAGAATCTCATGTGTGTAAATGTAAACATGATTCAATACCTGTACACATGTAGGCAATGGTGGAAGAAGTACTCTGATTTTTTTCACTTAAGTAAAAGTATTAATACCACAGTGTAAAAATACTTTGTTACAAGTAAAAGTCCTGCATTCAAAAGTTTTATCATCAAAATATACTTAAAGCACCAAAAGTAAAAGTACTCATTTTGCAGAATGGCCCATTTCAGAATATTGTATATTATATTATTGGATTATAATTACTGATGCAATAAATTGTTTATCACTTTAATGTTGCAGCTGGTAAAGATTGAGCTAATTTTAATTACTTTACTGTGTATACTGCTGGGTAAGTTGTGGATCGATAAAGTCTTAACTTATAATGATACATCATAATTTATTTGTTGATTTTATTTTGTATTATTAATCTGAATCTGCAAAGTAACTAAAGTTATCAAATAAATGTAGTGGAGTAAAAAGTACAATATTTCTATCTGAATTGTAGTGGAGTAGAAGTATAAAGAAACAGAAAATAGTAGAAAATAATAAAAGTACCTAGTGCTTGAGTAAATGTACTTTCTACCACTGCATGTCACTCACATACATGAGCAGAAATACATGTGCACTCACAGATCAATCTACTGTATATACCTATTATGTCTGACAAATGGAAACCATGTGTTTCCAAAATATAAATTTTTATGAGCTAAAAAACACAGTCTTGGGTTGAGCTTTGAATATGTTTTAATAAGTTCACAAATTTTGGAGATACATGGTTTTCACTGGACAGCAACACTATGCCAGCAGATGAAGTACTACTTCTACCAGAGCTGCAACAATTAGTTGATTAATTGATTAGTCAATTGAAAGAAAATTAATCTGCAACTAGTTTTGATAATAGTTGCTGATATTATCATTTCAGGCACTTTCAATGCAAACATGTTAAATATTTGATGGTTCCAGCTTCTCATATATATATGAATTAAATATGTTTCAGTTTTGGGCTGTTGGTCGCACATACCAAGCAGCCTAAAGACGTTACTTGGTAGATTAATCGATAACGAAAATAATCGCCTGTTGTAGCTCTAACTGCTACAATGGTAACTGTTAATTACTGGATTTAATAGGTTTCCTAACAGAACTTGCATTAATTATGTCATGAAACATTCAGCAGATTTAAAATAATAATTTAGTTGTCTCAAAATACTGAAGTCTTCTATTATTATTATGCTATCAAGATCTGGTTATTAGATTTTTCTCTGCAGTATGACAAAATGATCTGCTAATATTAAGATAACAGTATTATATTGAGCCGCCACAGATTTCCTGTAACAGAGCCGGACTCAACATGGCGAAACCTGCAAATTTTCCCTTTTTACATTCAGACTCTCTCTAGTCTCTAGCCGTCGTCTCTGTGGTGTAAGATCCCAGATAGTGTCATGCCATACCTGTCCACTAGATGTCCTCACTGAGTTTGCCTCATCTGTGAATCACCTGATTGTCCTTGTTATCGGCCACCTGCCTGCACAGCTGCTCCTCATTAACTCATTAGTCACCCAGAATGTATTTAAGGCAGTTTATAGCTCTTTCTGGCCAAATTATATTATATTATACTACACATCTCCTCTACTGGTCCAACCAATCATTGATAAAATTTGACACCTATGCTAAAATGTCATCAGATGCAGCACTACCTCGTATCCAGTTCAAAACATTGTGCACCTTTATACAAGCTTATGCAAGCATGACTCAAATTCTCAGTAAAATAATAATAAATTACAATTATTACAACAAAAATCCTTCTTTGCTAGCTTTAGCTAGACCACTGGTTCCCACACTTTTTCTGTAACTTTTTCTTCCGAAAAAGAGCCTTCTTCATATTTTGGTTTTTACTGACACATACGTTTTTCCTTTCTTCCCTGTCAAAAGTCTGTCTTTGTACCAAACATGTTGCTGTCTGAATAAATCTTGCTAACCTGAATCTTGCCTCTCTAGCATCAGCGCACTCGTTTCTTCTTCGTTCTAACTATTAACCTTAACGATGGTTAATGTAATTAAAGCAGTGCAGCAATTATGTTATTAGTTATACCTGTTTGACAGGGTAAAATGGCAGCCGTGATAAAGGTATTCACTCCAAATGTTCCCCCTGGTCATGTGAGTTTCCAGTTTGGAAACTACTGACCTAGACTAGTGGTTCTCAAACTGGAAACGCACAACATTTTTGGCTTGTGACCCCTTAAAACAAAGCTATGTTTATTTGTGAACCCTTGTCAAGGGATGCATTCGTCTACAGGTTGTGACCAGTTCAGCCAAAACCTTGGCTGAAACATTGATTTTTCCTTGTCAAGTCAATTATATTTATATAACCCAAAATTATAAATCATAAATTTGCCTCAAAGGGTAAAATGGCAAATGGACTGTATTTGTATAGCGCCTTTCTAGTCTTCCGACTACTCAAATTACAACCTGTACAGCATACGACACCCTCTATCCTTAGACCCTCAATAGACCTTTTCCACATTTTGACAAGTCATAGCAGGAAAAGCACAGGTATAATTAATAACACTAATATGCATGCATCCCATTTAGTTTTCTCAGTTCCTGGGCCCTGGTATTATGTATAATGGCTCACTATCATGGCTTACTAGGACACTTACATGGAACAGAGCCATTATTTGTTAATGTTATTAGTTCCACCTGTGCTTCTCCTGCTATAACAAGTCAAAATGTCTGCTGTGAAAAAGGTCCTGAAGTGGTAAAATCATCCAGTATTTCACAAGAAAACCACTTTTTCTGCTTTCCTACCCTGTTAACCATCTTGTGGCCCTCAGATTTATCTTACAACCTCAACAGTAGCCTCAGTACTCCTTTATGAAATGAAACCATGTGTGAAACATGTTTGTTCAAGGGGCACGACTCTCAGTATTTTTCATCTGACAGCTGTTGCTATTGCTCTCTCCACCTACACAAACCAATTAGACTGAAGTTAGCTTGATATTGGATATCTTCAGTGGATATTTGTTTCACTTTCAATAACTTGTAAAGCAAACGATTCAAACAAGACTAATGAGTGTATTTGTGATTCTTAGAAAAGGAAGAACAATTTACAAACACTGGTTTCAATACTTGAAGTGCCACCCACAGATAAATGGAGCCAGTTCACACCAGTTCTTTGAGGCTTGATGAGGGACATTCTGGGAAATGCAGGAAATCCCTTAGTAGCCAATGGACACAGATGATTGACTTTAATACAGTGCTAGTCACCCTGCAATTATTCTACATGAGACTTAAAAAGCTTAAAACTCTCATCTCATATTAAGTAGTAACAGTTATTGATTATTATGGTTCATTTTGCACATAGTACTCACATTACATTATACATTTTCATATTCATGTTTCACATTTATATCAGCTGCATCTATTCTGTATCTATGCTCAAGCTTTGCTAAAAAAGCTTCCATGCCATGATAACCCTGCACATACACTATATGTAGAAATTGTTTTGAAACACTATTACATGTTGAAAAGCTACAGTTACATTACAGTTTGAATGAGGGAAAATTTTAATATTTTATATGTAATTATTTGAGCGACTAGTGTATAAGAGCAACACGCAGTGTGCTGTCAATTTGATCTATTGCATGCTCTGTTGACCCAACACTTGTCGTTCTCTTCGTTAACGCAAAATGGAGGAAACTATGTGTGGAAGCATTTTTGACTCAACACTGTAGATAGAAAAATAGTGGATAAAGGCTGCATGCAGTTGCTTTTAAAAATGCAACTACCTAAAATACCATTACCGCAACAACAAATCTGAGGTATAATGATAATGGAACCTAAAATTTTGTTTGCGCTTAAACTTGATGCTGCAGTGAGGACAATAGAACGAACCTTCTATCACACTTTTGTTTCCTTCAGGGCTTTTCTGTCCTGATTTTTTGGAAGACCTCTCTGCAGAGGGTGAGTAATCAGGGTCCTGGGCTGTGTTGTCTGACAGCTGCTCTTCATTGGTTGCCTCACAAGGAACCCCACTGGATGATTGTTTACCTTCATCTGCTGCAGTCTCCTGTTCCTTTGCTTTACTGCCAGCCTTTGCTTTTGTCAGACTTACAACAAATTACATTTTATTTCTCAATCATTCAAACTTGTTCTTTTTTGGAAAAGGGTTGTAACTAATGATTATGGATTAATCTGACAATTATTTTTCTAATTAATAGATAAATTGTCAACAAAATGTTGGAAAATTGTGAAAAAATGCCCATCCCTGCTTCCAAGAGTCAAAGGTGAAGTCTTCAAATGTCATGTTTTGTCCGACTAACAGTCGAATAAAACCTAAAGATATTCAATTTATAATGATATAAAATAGAGGAAAGCATCAAAAGTTCAAATTGGAGACACTGGAACCAGAGAATGTTTAGCATTTGTCACATTTTTTAAAATGGCTAAAATGATTCATTGATTATCAAACTAGCTGCTTTATTATTTTTCTGCCAGTGGGCTGACCTGTTAACCAACAAATCATTTCAGCTCTAGCCCTATCACATGTCACTCTTTATACAATTACACAAGACAACTGACAATATTAGTAACATACTAAGAGAAGGACAAGAACAAGTGGAAGCAAGATCCCATCTCACAAGCTGTGACGATAACCAGTAATATAATGTAATACTTTTCCACGTACAGAAACCATAAATCATCCTTGGGAGGACAGTGAGTGTTGACAGGGTCAGAGCAGGGTGATATGATCTATGAATGGCACTGCTCACCGTTGGGCACCTCCCAGTCAGTTAAGGCCAGGCCCATCCAGATAAATCACTTCCTGAAGAGAAAGGAAGGCAAAACAGTACTTAAGTCATTATCCAACTGCAGCCTCCTGTAATGGCTCTCAATCTCCACATCTAATCAGTGGCTTGCCACCACAAAGGGGAATAAAAGCAAGTTCAAGTGGTGGAACTGGTGTCACTTTGTGGTTTTACATCAGGGAGAAGAGGGACTGTGTTTAAACACCTGGGATGGAGTGTTCACCGGGACTTAGCAGGAACAGCTGGGGTGGAGGATATGTAGCTTTAATCAGGTGTTACACTCTTGAACATGTTCTATCCATTAAAAACCAGCGGGACAAGTGGCTGAGTAAAAGGTCATGCTAACAACAGTTAAGAAAGCATGTAAAATGTCGAGGAGTCTAATTCAGTCAGTCTAATTTTCCAGGCGTTTGCCATTGTTCATCCCCAGACATTATGAAGATTACATTCAACCGTTGAAACCTCAAAGCATCAATCAGGGGCCTTTGACATTGCAGTGTGGGCCCCTGGCTCTGACATCACTGTCTGAACAGCTGGGCTTGCTTGTATCTACTCCATATTCATTCAAGAAAAAAGGAGCAAACAAGAAAAAGAGACCTCTCAGCAATCTATAGGTAGACACTCACAAATGCTGTAGACAGACAGGGCAATACTAAGGAGAGTTTGTGTTTCTGAAAAGTGCCTGCTGAGAGTCCTATTTATCATGATTACACAAGAACGAATGACGTGACCTGACTAGCAGAAATATGGTGGAATTGGATTGAGTTCTGCAGCGATTATGCTTGCCAGCTTGACTATACAAAACATTATGTGAATCACCCAACCATCTAATAAAAGGCAAGACCTCTTGCAGTCCTAGACGCTGATGCATACACAACTCAGTTCCAGTCTGGATTCTTTTTTTGGGACTTTACAGACTGAAGCCAATACAGCACCAATCGACCACTAGATGTTGATAACTGATACAGTAAATGTAGGACGGTAGTGTTAAAACGTGCCGTTTCTGCTGATTAAAGTTCCAAGTGAATACTACACTGAATAACTGACTATTTGCTAAACAGTAGGTGTCCCTTCATAGCTTAGCAAATCTAACTAAGCACAGCAGGCCGGTCAAACTTTGGATTTCTCCACATGCTGAGGCAGTGTGCATGGGCCACACGTAAGAGAAATATTCGGCTTTTAAAGATTTTGGAGGGTGGTGTCTTTTTTTTAGCATTTCCAAAACACAAGAGTAAACAGAAAGATTATCTGCTCTAATATAAACTGCAGTCGTTAGCATGTCCAGCTAACTAGCTTGCTACCTCTGGCTGAAATCAAGGACCCATTGTTCCACGAATTCTTATTAATTTTTATTATTAATAGAGGCAAAAAAAAAAAATACATATAGCACACACGACAATATGATGACATGACAATATAACCTCACCAAAAAGAAATAAAAGAAAAACAAAAACAATAGGACCAAAGAAAAAATTATGACGAAAAAAAAAATTATAGGATTATAGAATTATTAGATTGACAGTAACAAATACATTTAGAAACTGAAATATACATGTGACAGATATATTTAGTTAGAGTTTTATATAGTTCCACTCTTCACCAGAGCAATTTTTTCCCATTTCATATTGTGTTGTGCTACTTTGTAATGATTTGTAGCAGTTCTTTTTTCCAAAAGAAATTGGCTTCACAATGGGTTTTTTTTTTTTTACTTAGATTCAGATTAGTTCTTGATTAAGCTTTAAATATAAATATTTTACCTAAGAGAATAATTGTATTTATTAACAGTTGATTGTAGCCAATTTTGCATATTGGTCCACAAACTTGCAACATATGGACAACAGAACAACAAATGCAACTGTTCTTCCTCTTCCTCATTACAGAATCTACATAATGATGATTGTTCAATGTTAAACCTGTTAAGTTGTTGTTGTTTTTTGTAGCAGTAATTTTGTAGAATATCTTCAATTGAAAGATTCTGGAGTAGGAATCAATTGTGTTTTGTAAATTGTTCTGAAAAATTGTTTCCAAGGTATTAAAATATTAAATTCATCTTCCCAAAAGTAAGAGTATGTATGTGGGAAAGCAGTGAGGTATCTGCTCAATAAAATTAAATTATACATTATTTTATTTATCTTTGTTTTGTTCCACTAATTACTAAGATTTTCAAGTGGTAAATGTGCCACTGTTATCATTTTAAACTACATATGTGCTTTTGCTTGAATTACTCTGATGCACCTTAAGAAACCGTGGAGTGACTCAGGCTGGTGCCCTGTCAAAAGCTGGGCAGGAGAAAGCAGCTCCTCTGAAGTATCTTAAGGAAACTTGGCTATCGTCTTTGGAGTCATTTCAGATTCAATCACACTTGATCAACTTGGACCACGTCCCATGGTATTTATAGAAAGTTAAATGTTATGCGGTTATAAAGCCTGGCCCAGACCCAAGAATCTGCTATCATTTCTGCCTCTGCAGCAAAGCTGAGAGTGGGAAATTTCTGGCTCTCAGTATGGCTCAAAGATGCTTAAGTTACAATAAAACTGAGAAGGAAAATCTTCATTAACAGGCAAAACGTGTATTTCCACATGATCTATTGTTTTACCCAAAGCTGCATCTACTGTCTTTTTAGACAGTGGTTTTCAGCAAAGGTTTCAATAATCATCTTTTCTTTTTTGCACCATCTTTTGTGAAAAGTTTTTTCACTATGGCTTTTTTTGCATCATCTTTTTTCATTACCTCTTTCTTTTTTCTTTGTTATTGTTCTTGTACCTTCTGGTGCTTAAGACAAGTTTGCCATGTGTCTCACCAAAAGATTATCATCCTTTAGAGAGTTCTCCTTTTCAGAGGAAAATATCTCAAAATGTCAAATTCCTGACCCATGAACCTCTTCTTTCCCTTGTTATGTCACCCTCGTTGACATAATTGAGTCTACAAGTTAACAGTTCGGCAGGCATGGCAATGAAATTAATATGGTGTGTTCAGCCATTGTATTTTTTTCGCTACCACCAGAAATCTGAGAGTTTTTCCAATCAGTCAAATGCAGTTAAAAGCGTCCTTCACTCGTAAAAGCCATTATTGTGACGAGATGGATCCTGAAGCACAAGAGGCCATTAAGGGGGTTTAATGAATAGATTAGCCGGAGCAGCCAGGTGTCTCCAGAAGAACACTTGATCACCGACCTACAGTAAACGTTGCCACCAAAGTGTCTCCTGTCCTTTAGGTGTCAAATCACATGACGTTCTAAGTCATGCCATAGCTCTTTGCTCCACCAGTGGACAGAGAAAGAAGAAAGAAAAGCCTTCTTGCAGAGAAAGAAAATGTTTCTGGCTGTATAGAAATTGGTAAAACATTGTTTCCTATAACAAAAATGGATGCTTTGAGAAAGGATTCCTTCCAAACATCCAAATATGTCTAGACTGTAGTATTTCATTGGATTTCCAAAACGTCCAAGAGTCAAATAGCATAAATATCAAATTGAGCTAACCTTTTGCTATGAACCAGAATTCCTCTTTGTGCAGACGGTTTGCTGGAATTCTTCATCTCTGTGAGTATTGATTGGCAGGCCTCCCTGTACTCATTTGCTGTCATGCTTGATCCGCTGTAACCAACGATACATACTTACACAATGTCTGGATAAATCCCACCATCGAAGCATATGACATGATCACATAGCAATGGCTCTCACAAATCAGTCAACGGCTTTTTATATCAGCCTGTTATCATTTCAGTCAGTCACACATGCCAATACTAAACTATGAGCTTTCATATAAACTCTACATTAAGCACACAAAGGTCACATCACATGAAATTTAAAGCGGGGGGATATAATTTCAATTAGTTCTAATTTAAACCATTTGCTTTCTGGCTTAGTTGTCTGTTGCACTGCAGGTTATGTTTCTAAGTAGAAATGCAATGAGTTGCATAGGCTCCGATACTGTCATATTGTTGTTTTGGACTAATAAAAAAAGAAATTAATTTTAATGATAAGATGTTAAAATGTCAAAAAAAAATCTCCAAAGTGTTAATAGATAGTAATTTGCAAAAAAAAAAATTGTTATTGCAAGTTTAAATCCTTTATTATTACTGTCTAATGCCTGTATTAGAAGCATATGTCAGCCAGGCTAATATGACCAGGCAATTTTAGCTTATTGCAGATATTAGAAATTGCCGAGAAGAAATGTTATGTTATTTGTCAATTGAAGTCAACACTTTTTGTAGCAGAATATATTTTTCAGTGTTTCAGAGTGTCTTTTAAACCTTACAGCTCAATTACTTTCGGCCTCATACATTAACATACTAGGAACTGCAACAACATAATCTCACCATTTAACTGACCCTGACCAAATAGCAAGGAGCAGAAATATATGTGACGTCAGTGTAAAGCTCATTGAACTGAACTTCACACAAGTCAGAAATCAGACTGATGTATCACTCAGCAGACTGGCTTTTGTGTCAAACATTCATCTACTGTGAAAGACCTCATTGTCTTGAAATATCTAATCAGGAGCGACAACAAAATGAAAAGGGTGACTCATAATGAAGCCGAGCCGTAAACCTCTCCCAACTTCTTCCAGCACTTGCTATCATCAAATCATGTGTCATCACAGAAAAAAGACAGTCTGTGTAACTCAAATCAATCATGAGGTTTGAGTTGATTTGTGGTATCAATTGTTTTGGGGTTTGTTTGTTTTTTGCTGCTGTTCAATAATAATTTGTGGATATTAAACATGTCAGTGCTATCAGACAAAAGACTATGCTCTCATCTTCAAAAGTGACCACTTCCATTAGTTTTATTCCAAAAACTGCAGTGCTAGATGAGCAAATGCAATCAGTGCTTAAATGTTTGCTGGAGAGCCAAAGTAATGATTGGATGTCTCCATTTTGTAGGCTTGGCATCATCGGATGTTTCTGCGTTGACGCTGACAAGGGATGACAAATGAACAAATGGTTCTGGTGCATTCGTTTTCAAAATCGTTTTAAGCTGCGTTATCATCAAAAGTCAAACATCTTTACATTTACTGTATTTTCCTGCTGTCCAAAATGATGAAAAGAAATGTTTGTGATTTCATATCACTAACAAGTATGGAACCAGCTCAGTCTACTTATATTATAATTACATGCACAGGTATTTTGTCATATAGTTACAGCTCGGGTTAAGTCTGTTGTGTGTTGTTTTGCTTCAATTAAATCAAGAGTTAAACTGTAACCAAAAACTGTGCATCAAGAAGACAGTTTTGCAATCCTTAGAGCCTTTCCATAAGTGGGGCAAAAAAAAATGTTCACCTTAAGAGTGGCACCAAACGAAAAGGCCATGTTATCTAAATGGTGACCATTTAGGATCAGACCAAGCTTGTCACGCTCAGCTTTACATTAAAGGGGAACTCCATCGATATTACACATCAAAGTCTTTACAAGTTTACAAGTCTTGGGGAGTACTACTTCCTGTGTTAAAAAGTTGTGTAAAGCCTTTTGTGGCTCCAGAGAGAGCTGTGCATACTTGCCAACCCTGGAGTATTCTATAAATACCATGGGACGTGGTCCAAGTTGATCAAGTGTGTCCAGGGAGACTCCTGTTTTTCATTGCCCTCTCCTGGTTTCCTCCCAGGGTCACAGTTCTCCGGTATTTCTACCAATTTAAAAATGTTTACATCTTTTTTTCCTTATCACAACCTGTTTCTGGCAGGAAGAGAGCAGCTCACGCTTGTGCCTCGTCCTCATCAGTGAGTGAGAGACGGAGAGAGAAATGGAATGAATGAATGAAATCTGATGAATATTAGTTAATGACAGATATTCACGCAAGTTCATGCCAGAGGGGCAAATTATTCTGGATTCTTTCCTGAGAATTAAAAGTCAAACTGAAAGTATTTAACATAAAAATGCTATTGCAGTGTACTTATTATTTTGTTATTTTCAATCTTTAAAAGTCACTAGAATGTAGGAAACTCACATTTTTCTGAAGTAGGAATCAATGTATGTATGTAAACATAGAGGTTCAAACTGGATGTTAAGATGTTAACGTTTAGCATGTGAGCTTGTTATCCTGTCCTCATACCTTATACTTGTATTATCACATTACTAATTATTACTATTATTATTAGTGAGCATGTTAAAATGCTAATGTTACCATATAACAGACTAACATAAGCATTAAACACAAAGTACAGCTGTGGGTGATGGAAATTTGGTCTAAACTGTGTTGGACGGACTAGGTGAAATTCTGACCTCGGCGCTAGACGAAAAGTCAAGGAATCGTCAAAGTCATTAATATCCTCTGACAAAATGTATCTGAAATTTCCTGGCAATCCATCCAATATTTGTCGAGATATTTCACTCTAAACAAAAAGACCCATGCCATTAGTGTGACTAAAAATAATCAACGTGGACACTTATCATAGCCTTAGACCTGCACAGCTGTAATCTTCTGAGGTGCAAATAGAAAGAAAAGTTCTTTTGGGAAAAAAAGAAAAGTTCGATCAAAGTTCCTTTATTATCACAGAGAGCCAATGCCTCTAACAGGAGGAAATCTATATTACACTTGACTGTACACAGTCTACTGTAATAACCAACAAAGTGTGTGAGTCTGAGTTGAGTCTTGAAGCGATAAATCCTCTCAGCACTTAGAGAAAGCCCAATTTTACAGATACAATACTGAATGGCAAAGGGATTTCCCTGCAGCTAATGTTGCAGTCAGTGGATGTCCTCTTCTAAGAGATCTCGGAGGCCAAACTGTAAGAGCAGCCAGCAGAATTTATTGCTCATCTCAAACTTTTGACTTGTGTTTCACCAGAGCAAACTTAATCACTGAAAACATGTATTAATGAACAGAATTTGTGTGGGAATTTGTTCTTGTTCCATTCTTTCACCCACCAGTGCATTTACTGAAAAAATTAACTAAATGAAAAGAACAACCACATTCTTTGACATTGAGCTCTGTATATATTATGTGAATTTGTTTTTAGAAAAAGTTTTATCGTGGTATCGTTCAATTTTCAATTAAATTACATTTTATTTATATAGCACCAAATCATAACAGAAGTTATCGCAGGGCACTTGTAATATAGAGCAGATCTAGAACTCACTCTTTATAATATTATTTATAGAGACCCAACAATTCCCAACATGAGCAAGCACTTGGCGACAGTGGCAAAGAAAAACTCCCTTTTAACAGGCAGAAACCTCGAGCAGAACGTTATAATTTTAAACTTCAACCTCTTTAGCACCAGTGCACTCTTCTAAATAAGTTTTAAAACTTCTATTCTGTGAGCTGTGGTCAGATACAATCAGAACATTAAAATGATGGATTCTGGTACTCCAGCACTGGGGCGTTTCCTGGCATTAAAACAATGAAAATGATGGATAGGAAAATCGTAATCACTGTTAACATAATGACTGAAATCAGCTTCTTCCAGGACTGCATTTCCTTCTTACAGTGAAGTGTATTACTCAATCACTTTTCACAGCAACCTGATTACTGTTAGTCACCATTTGAATGACTCAAAAGCCAGTAGGCCCATATGTATGTATGCAGTGCTTGCTGGCATAAGGTGGTTTGAAGGGAATGAGTTTCTGTGGTATTACACCAGACAAGGAAGCCTATGTATGTACTTTGCTTTTTTATGTGTGGTCTGATACTTATTAGCTGTCTATTCTAAGTTCATAGACTGAGCAAAGAGACTATCTATCTAGCTGCTGATATTATTAAGTGCCCCACAATGCACTGCTTTTTTCTTTTAGCCAGAAAAAGCCTCTTCAGCCATTTGCCACTGAAATGCTGCATAAGCACTTTCATCAACACTAGGAAACTGATGGTAGCGACCAGAATCTCTGCAAGACTCCCACCTCACGTCTTCTCTCACACGTATGCTCTGGCATTTGCTGTAGGAAATGATGACAGAGTATTCAGACTCATAAAACTTATGGAAGGGAGAGACTGAGATGGCTTTCCTCCATTTGCTGTGTGGCTGGTCACCCCCCTGACCCGCCTTGTTAAAGGATAGCTGCCAGCTTAATGCAACCTTGGCAGAGCCGCCACCTTTCCCTGCTCATTAGTCCAGTCATTTCCAGGCTAAAACACATAGCTAACCTATTTTAAGCAACAAGGGGATGGGAGTTGGGGAATATTGAGACACTCAGGATGCAAAAGTAATTCTATATTAACTACGGATATGCTCTGGTGTACACTGCTGATGTGTTGTCATCAGTCATGTAGAAGTGGCGGCCTGCAGCTCATGTAAAAGTCGCAACAAAGTAAGACAAATCTGAAGAATCTGTGCTGAGGCCATCAAATTTATAAATATTATTCAAAGAAACATAAAGTAATTAAATCTCAAGCAGAGATAAGAGCGTTATTGTCAAAGCAGCAGGAGTTTGCTCTTTCCCCATGTGATTGAAACAAACTGAAAACCATGAATGAGTAGAGGAATGGGCGCACTCACACTCTCTTCTACTCCTTAAAACACCTCCGCCTCCCTTTCCCCCGCCACCATGTGTGAGCGCAGAGTCCACAATGTGGCTTGGGCCCATCACACAGTGACTCAGGCTGCTCTCCATTTGAAAAATTAAACGGGGGGCCGTTTGGCAGAGTTAAATGAGGCCCCCAGGAAAAAAAACAAGCTGAGCTCAGCACAGCTCCTACAATCTCAATCACAAAGGAGGAGGTTGGCGCGCTGATGTAATGGCCACCACCGTGCTGCCGCTGCCTTGGCAGAGGAGGAAAGCTCGTCAGCACAGCCCTACTAATTCATCTCCCCTGCCTCCTCCTGGATCAAGGGTACATCAGATATCATTAACAGAGAAAAAAAGGTGAAGCTTAAAACCAGACACAGAGCTGGACGAAAGAGAGGATGAGGCTATCAGTGGCCATTTCTCTGACTGCAGAGACACAAGCCAGAAGTGACAGAATCCCTTGAGAAATAAATAAAAAATTCTTCTGTATTCCGATTTGAAAACCAGGATAGACTAGAATTTGTTGAGCCATAGAGAACGTACAGTATGTGTGCATGTGTTAGGAAGAATCGGGTCATTCACAATACACATGGAAGACATCATATATTACAGGCTCACTGATAAACCCACCACTCACCTGTCAGCATCTATCCACCTGTAGAGCTGTTCCACAATCGTATAATATCCCCTGCAAAAAAAACTAGACAACTGTGGAACCATTAAAGGAAGTGTTGTCCACTATCCCAATATTAACTGTAACAACTCATTAATTATACAATAAGGCCTCAGCAGTAGTGGAAGAAGCATTCAGATCCTTTAAGAAATACCACAATGTAAAAACACTCCATAACAAGTGTAAGTCCTGAATGTAAAGGATTACTTGAATATAAGTACATAAGTATTATCAGAAAAATGTACTTAAACTAGAATGTACTTTCTTCCATCATTATCATCAGTGGATTCTGGACTATTATACTGATGGCTTTAAAGCACACAGATACAAGCTATAAACTAAGCATAAACTAACACAAAGAACAATACAGACAATGAATTCAAATCTCTAAACGTTTATTATGTCAAGCATTTCCTGGCTTTTACCCATCTAAGCAAACAATTTGCTTTAATTTTTCACAAGGGACTTTTAATGTTTCAATGGTAGTCAATAGCAGATGTACAGTATAGTAGCCTCATTACATGGTATCACTATAATATTCCAGTAAGATATTTAACTGTTATCTTTCATTTTTTAACTGATAATAGGACTCGTGCTGTTTATAGGGACATTTAGAAAACGCTTTCTAAGGACAAATGCTGGTCGCTGCAGGTTGAAATGTGTTAATCGTCATAAAGAAACATATCAAGACAACTCACTTTTAATGCATTACACAAATGTATAGGTTCAGTTATGTAGGTGAAGTCAGTAAAAAAAACTGAACTGAACTGTTTAATACCTGAAAAAGTTGAAGAATGCTGTCATTTTAATAATTAACACTGAATTTTAGTGGGCAAAGACAGTTCAGTCAGTCAACTTGGTGGCACTTTCCCAAAGAAATCAAGAAGAAACTCATTGCATCTGTGATTCAAGGAGCATCAGCGGCTGCTTGGTTGATAATAAATAAGCTGCTGACAAACTGTCACACCAAAATGAAATTAATATTATAGCACAGCACACTGTATATAAACCTTTTCGTAAGCTTATAATTTTGGTTTATCACAGTCCAGTTTGTTGTCTGTGGAGGAGAGCCAGATCCTGCGCTCCAGTTTAAAGGTCATGTGTTACTTCTCCAGTTTCTAGCTTTTAGAAAAGCTCAGTGGATGAGAAGTATTGACTGAAGTGCTCTGTGGCACAGAAATAACATATGTGAATTATTAAAGAAGAAAACAGCTCGTTAACTGCTACTGCCTTTGTTTTCCAACTGCTTTTGAGTTTTCACAATTGTTATCTTGACTACATGATTGCTTGTATTGTTTATTTATTTATCTATCTGTATACTGAATTACTGAATTATTTTGTTTCTTTGACATACAAGAAGGAGGACATTAAATCACACACAATTACAAAAATGTAATTTGGAATGACACAATAAAGTTACATTTATTGTTGCACATTTTAATTTGTGCACCAGTAATTTAACCTCCAACTGGTGCGTTAAAGTTTTCTAGCATGACCACAAGAAAAAAGTCTGTTTCACTGTGTTGCTGTATAAGTTGAAATGACAACAGACTTTACATTGAAACTGAACTGAACTAAACTCAGTTAGTGATTATGGACCTGCATCATTTCAATGTAAATCTTTCATTACTTTCATAGAAAAGGAAACAGCGCAGTCAGAATTTTCATTATCTTAAGCTGACTTCTTCATAATTGACATTGGCATACATAGAAAGACATCCACAAACAACAAAATAACAGCTACCATTGTTTTTTAAGGGACAACCTGATCATCTGTCTTCTACCACTTTTTATGTGTTTCTGCAACATAAATATGTGTTCCTTGTCAATGTCCACAACCAAATGATGTACCCAGAGGGTCTTCTTCTAATTTATTGCTGCCGCCTAGTGTTCATGCACAAACACTGCACTTGTGCGGTCAGTGCAGGAAAAAAAGAAGCAAGATTGAACATATTGAGCGCCCTCTTTTTCATTTTGTTGGGAATTTTACACAGATTCCCTGAGGAAATGTTGAAACCATTTACTACAAAATCCACATTTCTTTAATGTTAAATAATAACTACACAATTTGACACTGTAAAATGTAAAATCATTGCTGTGTTGATGCTCATGATAACCCTTTTATCTGAAGTGAAAATCAGTTTTAAAAAATTAAATTGAATTAAATTCAGCTTTTTAAATTTATAGGATGAAATAACGTGACAAGTTTGGTTTGCTGCCAGCAACAACTTTACTCAATCGATCACTGATTTGAAATCGGGGCTCTGCTGTTTTCCCTGACGTCGCTTCCAGGAAAATAAATCAAGTTAGGATCAGCGCACAGGCGGAGGAAACAAGACATTTTCAAAAGCAGAGATGGTAAGTATGAATGAAATGTGAAGTACAACGATCAAGTCAACATTATATAATATGTCTACACGGTAAATACATCGTACAACGTGTTCATGTAGTATAACTTTTTAGAAAACGGGGTTCATTTACTCACACGAAGCTAACGTTAGCTAGCTAACTTTTGACTACACTGTGAGTAAGCAAAACACCTTCAGTAACTGCTAACGTTAGCTGCATGGATGCCAGCTAAATTACGTGCGTCCAAAGAAACGGTTCACGGCTAATACTTGTTAGATAATATCGCATGAAATAATGTTTATAATTAACCCAGTTTATTGTCAATTAGCGCCAAATAAAGTATTTTAATTGCGTCACTAATTAGTTTGCTGGTTAGATAGTTGACAGGCTAACTCAAAGTAGCTAGCAGCCGTTAGCCAGCATAGGCTGAGTTAGCATGAAATTGAGGTGTCATGTCTTACTTTCGTTTTCCATCAGCTCACCGGCCTTTGGCTATTAAATTATTTTGTGAGCCCAACACATAACTCCAGTCACTGTGATGATTCGTCAGACTTTCGTGCAGTACAGTAGTCATTTTATCCAGCTAATGTCAGCTAATTTTCCGCAGGACTAAATTAAATTGCTAACGTTACCCAGCGCCGAACATCACTATGAGTGGCTGTGCACAAAGCTGGGCTTATCAATTATTAAGTCGAGGTAGTAATTTAAAACCCGAGTCTAGAAAAGTCCAGGCTGTTAACAGGGTCAGAGCTTTGTGTAACGTTAGTCGGAACTTAGAGTCCGTGTGAAATAACGTTACTCTGTAGTTGAGGAAAACCGCTGATAATGCAGGACAACTATGTAAGCTCAGCTCTTGTGTGTTATATAATAATTACAGTGTTTTGTTTTAAATGTCACTTGCAAATAATGGCTTTTTATCTTTAGTTCCGTAATCAGTACGACAACGATGTGACAGTGTGGAGCCCACAGGTAAGTCGTTGTTTGCCTTAAACTCTGTCACTCACTGACTTTACAAAGAAAGTAAATGTCTGTGTATCACATCCCATATGTTAACAAAGTTATTCATGTTGGTCCAGGGCCGTATTCATCAGATCGAGTATGCCATGGAGGCAGTGAAGCAGGGTTCTGCAACTGTAGGACTCAAATCCAAAACCCATGCAGTCCTGGTTGCACTTAAGGTACAGTCATTCAATGTCTCGTCTGTCAATATTTCTGCTGTAGAATGCTCCCTTTTAACATGTTTTTACTTCATTTAAATAACGTTTCGAGCCAAAATTGGCTGTTAAGTGTTGGCCCAACAACACGTTTTATTTGGAAATACAGCAAAACATGGAAGAAGCTTATGATCTCTGCCATTTAATGGAACATTTAAATATATTATAACACACAAAGACACAACAAAGCATGTAGCAGATCATTAGTGACAGTTGAAGGATAAGTATTAGATCATGCATGATTGTTGTCATGTTTTTGTGTCTCTGCAGAGAGCCCAGTCTGAACTGGCTGCCCACCAGAAGAAGATCCTCCATGTTGACAACCACATCGGCATCTCCATTGCTGGACTGACTGCTGATGCCAGACTGCTCTGGTAGGTCACAGCTGCCTTGATGGTCTGAATAAAGCTTTTCAGTGAACCTGTGAATCAACAAATGTAATTAGTCTTAAATGACACTAACACCCTCGCTCCCACAGTAACTTCATGCGTCAGGAGTGCTTGGACTCTAGATTTGTCTTCGACAGGCCCCTCCCTGCATCACGTCTCGTCTCTCTTATTGGCAGCAGTATCCTTACTACTGTTACCTTGAAGCTCTGTAGTAAAATGTGGTGCTATTTTATTTTTATTTTTTTTATATGTGTGTGTGTGTGTGTGTGTTATCAGTGGTTATATTGGCCTGTTTTCCTTGTGTGAATGAGTGTAACTTTTACTCTATGAAGTAAAATAATTGTAAATGGCAACAGTTATCCTTAACTGAACTTTCAGAAACCCAAATCCCAACACAGAGGTATGGAAGGAGGCCCTACGGTGTTGGACTCCTCATTGCTGGCTATGATGTAAGTTTGCTCACTCAAAAATCTTAATTCTTTTATTTATCTACAGTATTATTTTTGCTTAAATTCTTAGTTCCATGTGAAAGAATACATGTCGTATACATTTTTTTATTTAAAATTTTACCAGAACTTTTGTTAATTTCTTGTGTGTCACCCAGGACATGGGACCTCATATCTTCCAGACCTGCCCGTCAGCCAACTACTTTGACTGCAAAGCCATGTCCATTGGAGCACGCTCTCAGTCTGCACGCACCTACCTGGAGAGATGCATGGACAAGTTCCACGACTGTAAGATGAAATTTCTACTACTAGTCATGTCCACTCATATTTAAAAGAAACCAGTTTTAACTAAAAGCTTTGCAGTAGCAAATTTCGCAATTGAACATAAACGTTTTTGCATCTTTATTGATCAGGTTTTATTTAATTTTTGTTAATGTATTTTGCCTGTCTTAATTATATATGAGATCATGACAGTTTTTGAAATCTTTAAATATTAAATATTTTGGTCATCACCTCATCAGTGTTCTCACAGATCTCATTTAGCAACTGCATAGTTCAAACATGGACAGCCAGAGTACCAGCAGTTGCTGATTGACAAGTGGAAGTACTTGTATTAAAAAGGTATTGTTTTGTTCTCAGGTAATCTGAATGATCTGGTCCAACATGGCCTCCGTGCTCTCAGAGAAACCCTCCCCGCCGAGCAGGACCTCACTACCAAGGTACGACAACTGTCTTCACTCCTATCTGATGTGACATTCTGGTACCCAAATCCCAGCACACAAGAGATCAATCATCTTTGTCTTCATCTGTGTCTTAAATAAGACTTGCACTTGTCCTGCCTATGATAAAATCTGTGTCTGTCCACTATAAGACAGAGCTATGTAACAACTGCCAGAGAGTTAAACTGGGGTGTAGGATATATATGAATCCAAAACGTCACCCAGTAGGCGTGAAGTATGGTTAAATAGCAATTATGTAAATTTTTTTTTTAGTAAAATAAGTTTTTGCACCTTGAATGTTATTGATAACTTCATTGCAGTTGCTGAAAGCAAACCTAAATGGATTCTAAGGAATTGTACAGGATTCAGTCAAATGTTATCAATGCCCAACTCTAGTTGACATTGAGGATGTTGCAATTTTCTTTTAATTGTAATAGTTCACATTTAATTATTTCAGAATGTTTCCATTGGTATTGTGGGGAAGGACATGGAGTTCGTCATTTATGACGATGATGATGTTGCCCCATTCCTGGAGGGACTGGAGGAGAGGCCACAGAGAAAGGTACCTCAAAGTGTGCAAGAATTAATCAAGTCCAGTTTGGACTCATGCTTGGTTTAATTTGAGGAACAACTGTTTTTGTTTTTTTTAAATTATTGTTGTTATTGTGCTGCACAGTGTGACTGATATTAGTCCAAATTAGAACTATGTATGTTCTGAACACTGTTTGTTATATTGCATTAGGTCCACATTAGACAGTTGGCACCTAGTAATATGTCATTCCAGCTCTCACTTTAGTCATCCCCTTGGTAATTAACCAGTGGCATACTGTTAAAATATACCCTAATTTTTGGGGTCAAGGCAAATATTGGAACTTTTTTTTGTGTGTGTGTGGGGAAAAACAAGATTTAAATTTTGCTTTTTGCTTAAAGGTGGGGTATGCGATTCTGGAGAAATCCAATAACATGACAAATATCATGATATAGAGCGAACGACGACACAGCAAGTAATGAAACGAACATTAGCTAGGTTGTGGGTTAGCAAACTGTTCCTACAGTTGCTGCTGTGAAGCTAACAGCCAGAGAGGACAAGACAGTTTCCCAGAGCCAGCAAACCAGCTCCAGACAGCGATACTCGCAACTCTCCTTTTACTATAGCTAACATGTAAAAGACGTGTATTGGATTAGAATTGCATACCCCACCTTTTAAAGGGCATGAAAGTGAAATTTAGATATGCATCTATTTAACACCTCAGATTTTCTGTTCTTGATATTTTTATTGAATATAAATGAATTATTATTAATGTTGGCCAGACCTAAAGTTTGTGTGCCAAACCACCCTTCTGTTTGTGTCTCAGGTTGCCCAGGCAGCAGATGAACCCGCTGCTGGACCGGTATCTGATGAGCCAATGGAGCACTGAGTCAGCCCTGTCATCCACTTCCTGTTATCAGAGAGGGCAGGCACAAACCCAGACCAACCTGACACTTACTGCGACTCACCAGAGAAAGTTATGTGCCACTTGCTAAACTGTTAAATCCAAAATATTCTCTGCTAACATCAACCAATGTGATGTTGCTTTTGTATAAGTAAAGTGTACCATTATACAAGTAATAAAGTCTTTTTTTTGAATTGGGCTGCCACTCTTCATTAAATTAGTTGCCTATTTAATACACATTAGCTGACTCAGAATGAGTGCTACAGCAAAAATGTTTTCAATATCTAGAGGAGCAACATTGCAGGTAACAAATCAGTGGGAGTTTAAAGAGTCTGCACAGCATTATTATTGATCAAGTGACAATTGAGAGTAAAATAAATCAAACTGAAAAACACTGAGGAGGAGTAAGTTGAGCCCAGAAAATGTAAGTTATTCACAGTATTTTAATCACTGATATACATACCCAGGTCCCTTTCTGAATAGTTAATAAATAAATGAATTCAGTTTATAAAAGTAAAAAAAAAAATATTTACAGCACAAGACAGCAGGTTTGTTGGAAGCTTAAAAAATTACCGGTACAGAAGACAAGATTTATCCATCACAAACACTGATGAGAAGACAGGGGGAACTATTTTATGTCCAACAGGTCTTGTTCCCTTTAATTTAGTACAGTGCATTTATTGTATCTCTTCACGCTAAAATTTTCATCTGACACAAAGACCACAGAAATTTAAAATGACTAGTTTGATTGAAGTGTTCTGTTCAAAACATATTCTGACAAAGTTGAGAAAAGGCACAACCACCCCAGTAAATTACAGTGATGTGATAAAAAACTGAATCAGCGCTTCTTGCAGACCCAGCATTCATCAACTGCACAATTTCTGCCCACTTGACATTTTCTAAATTTGTCCTGATCTGAGCTGAAATTACTAACTTCTGGTGTTTTAGAACTTTATCTATTTGTAGAACAAACATGTTTTGAAGTGGCCTGATTCAGTCGTTTGCTAGTCGTTTACATATTTTAAAACCACCTTTAATTCAAGCACTTGATGTGGATAACATGAAATCATTTTACAGGGAAAAAAGCTGATAATTGTGAGGAAAAAGGCCTTAACAGATCAAATATGATGAATAACTCAACACTCCCCTAACAGAACTAAATACTGGGTTTGTTCACATCAAATCTTGACCTAGAGGAGTCCTGGAAGCATCTCCATATTAGTTTAAATTACATTTAAAACTTAATGAATTCATACATTAAGCAAAGTGGTATAATGGTATTTGATTGTGAGTGTTTTATAAATGACACCCCTGTTTTTTCTTGAGAAATATCTTACGTGTCAGAACTTACCATAAACTATACTTATTCCTTTTTTAGCCAATGGATAAAGCTGGCAGTGATATAAAACAGTACCCCAAACACAAGTTTTCTCACTTATTGACTTCAAGTAAAGGTTAACAAGGCTGGCAACACATTTTCATGCATGCTTTCATGCTTCTGCCCATCTGATAACAGATTTCAAAAAAGAAGCTGTCCTCACAAACACCAGGCCCAGGTTTGAGTTTATATGCAGTCATGTTGGAAGTCAGTGTGAGGCTTTCTTTGCTCTCCTCTTCTTAGTCCTCCGTCTGACCGCACTGCAAGTCGTTTCTATCTCCGTCGACCTGGTGAGGTCCTCCAACTTCTCCTGCTCCATCGTGGACGTCATCTTCAGTGTGAGCTCCAGCTCCTTCAGGACTCCAGCCAGGTCTTCCGCTGGGACACCCAGATCGATTTTACCACGATTGTCCACCCTCTCATTTCTGCCTAAATCACTCTCTGGCCCCACATCCTCTTCACTTACTGCTGTAACATCAGATTCCCTCACAGCGTCTTCATTCAGAGCCTCCGCTTCCTCGGCCTCTCCTCCACCTGTAACGTCCCCAGGAATGTTTTCCAGGTCGGCCCCATCAGCTTGTGTCGTCTCAGCCTGTGTCTCTGTCTTTGGACTGTGGTGCTGCTGACTGTGCTGACAACAGCAGCGGGAATGTTCCCAGTACTGCTGAGGCTCCTCAGGATAATCTGAGGACACGTTAGAGAAATTTAATGAGTCATTCATTGATCAGCATTTCCTTGATAGACGTATGTACCTGGGTGTATGTCAAAAATCCATTACCTGATTTAATCTAGGAACTTGCAATTACAACTGATTAATACAGTGTAATCAATATTTGTCCAGCTGTACTGTGTCTGGAGTCTGACACTAGAACTTGTAATACCAAAAACTACATTTTAAATCTGAACATAATCTACAGAAAATCAGACTATGGTTTTGTACTCCTCAGTTTTTCAGTATAACTTTGCAACTGAAATTTGTTTCTTGCCCACTAACTACAAATCATTTGTACTATACGATTTTTCCTGCCATCCAGGCAGCCACTGGTTTCAGTTCATGCAAATACAGAATCAAAATCATGACTAAGTACAAGCTTAGTAATAGTATTTGAATTCAAACCTGCTTTCTTTTTAGTTTAGAGAGGTTTGGAGTATGATTTAAATTTTGTTTCATATTCTCATTATTATCTACCCAGGATCTTTGTCAGTGTTTTGGTTCATTTTGTAAAAAGAAGAGTTTAATGAATTCTTTAGTAAAGCGGTAAAATTAAACACATCAGATAGGAGTGAAGACATTTTGCATTACCTTGTAATTTCCAAGTGCCTTTGTCATTTCAAGTGTTAATTGTAAAAAGTTGAATAAAATGTATAACTTTGAAAGAGACTTTGAAAGATGTTTGAAAGCATGTTGTTTTAATTTTTTGTAGAAAGTTACATTATTTTATTGCATGGTAGCGCAGTTAAAAGAAACTTTGAGATCTCTTCCTCTTCCTTGAAATGCTTTTAAGGAGCATTGAATATTTGAGTATTTTCTGCAGAAAAGCACTGCATGGAAAAAATCAAACCGAAAAGACAAAACATAAAGCAAAGGATCATCTGAATTTGGTTGTTTTGAGCATCAAAAACGTTACTATTAGATAATGGAATTAACCATATGCACTTGAATGCACCAATCCTTTTTGGTGGACATTACTGGTCCCTTAACGTTTTATTTCATACTGTAATAAGATGAAGGGAAACACTGGCTGGTTAGCAGGTGGTACATTATTCTAAAGGAACTAAAAGATGCAAAATGATCCTCTAAGGTGGTGCTATAAGAGTATTTTAAAATGAAATGTGTTCCCGTGGGTAAAATGTAATTATTTTTCCATGCTACATTATAAAGTAGCCACTGTGAGCGTTCATGTACCTTCCCAGTCGTCCTGGGTCTTCTTCTCTGCAGCCACGTTGTCCACCAGCTGGCCCTCCTGCATCACCCGAGTTATCTCCGTCAGCTGCTGCAGGAGGCTCTCCTCCTGATCCGCAGTCACCCCCTTCACCCTGCAACACAGACAAAACTAAACAATCCTGAACATCTTCCATTTTTCTAAACTGTGGAGCAGTTTAGTGTCTTGAATAACTAATGTGAGTGTGTGAAGTCAAGCAGATCTCATTGTTTTAATTCTACCTTAAATTTAAAAAATGTAACCCTCATTAGCCGGACATTTCTTTACTATACTAATATCCTGATCAGCTGATGCATTTTTGGTGGTTTGGGCGCTGAGCACTTTGAATTTTCATTTATAATTTTCCAGGAATACTATTTTAGCACAACAGGTTGATATTTGTGAGGTTAATGTCAAAAAAGAACAGATTAACTTGTACATTTCAAATTTCAAAGATGATTATAAAGCTCTCAAAAGAATAAATACTTTCAAACATCCTGATTACATCCTACCGGAGTAACTAGTAATAAGACATCATTGTATAAAAGGGAGAGAACAAATTGCAGAACCACATAAGGAAAGGAAATTATCCCTGTGTTCATATTTACTTTATGGGAGTGTCACATTCATCTTAATCTTTGCTGTGGAAGAAATTATTGCACGCTTGTAATTAAATTAACAAATAAACAAACAAGCTCAATCAAACAAGTCATTCCTGTCAGGAAAAGAGAGGGAGGAGGCTGAGCGATGAAATCATTCCTCAGTAAAGGCACACACCCACCTGTCAGGGCTGTGGTGGGCGTTGGAAACAATATTCTCCATCACCAACTCCGTTTCCCTCAGTTTCTCCTGCAGCTGAGCCAACTCAAAGTCAGCTGGAGGGCGACAGAAAAAAGTAAAGAAAGACGTTTAAACATAGTCTGAGCTTAAACAAACTACAGACAAAAATCGACCACCACACAAAAGCTTAGGCGGTTACAATCATTTGGAAAATGTATAGTTCTTGTTTTCACAGACTGGGTGGACTGCAGTTCATCTTACTGTATGATGCTTTATGGGAATCATTCACATTAATTCATTTCTCATTACGTTAATGCACTATAAAGATGAATGTCAGCCATAGAGATTTCTGTTACAGAAAATTAATTTTGATTAATTTAAAGGAAGTGTTCATTGATGGCTTTGATGGGTTACATGACTTCCCGCAAAGTGGAAAATTCACTTTTTCTAAAGCCTTTTACTCATGTGACCGACATCTTTTCCAGTTGTGTGATAACTAATTAACTTTATTATATCAAAATTGTGAAGCTCTTCTAGTAAGCATGATAACACTCTTTTTGCTCTGTTATTTCTGATTTCAGGGGAATCTCATCAACTTTCAGAGTCCTTATTATTTGTCTTGATGGTATTTTACAGCATTCATCGCATAATAATAACTAAAATATATATACCATCTATACAACACTGCAGCACTGCAAAAGAGTATGTCCTCAGAAAGTTACATCACATTCATTTGGCAGAAATTTTTGTCCAAAAATCAAGGAAAATAAGTGCATTCAAACACTAAAGAAACAAGAGCTAAAATCTTCAGGGCTTCAGTGCAAGTGCCTTCTACTTTTTTTAAAGACATAAGATGGAAGTAAATGCTAAATGTTGCTAAATGCTAAAAGAACGAGTATAATTGATGTTGAATGATACTTACTGATCTTTCTCTTCGTGTTCTCAGACCGAACCGAAGGAAACCTGCTCTCTGATGGTTTGCTGTTCCCCTTAGATGTGATCTAACAGGGAGACAGTAAGAGTTAAAACACTCAAAACACATCAATACAAATCCCACAGCGGAGAATCTGTTTGTATTTAAACCACTTGCAAACTGACAATAATTTTTTCTGCCAAACAGCATTATATAATTTTAAAGTAAACTGTTGTTAATTATTTTTTCTTTATGGTTTTGTTTTACTGAAATTTAAAATACTTTGATACTTTACTATATTTTACTATGAGTCGGGGCCTAAAAATAATTGTCTACAATTGGAATTTGTTTATTCATATTATTAAATGTCTGATCAAAGAATTAATCAAGAAGAAGAAAAAGTCATTAAGATTGCAAATCTGACTGTTCAACACATCAAGCTTTTGGTACTTGACAGTTTTCAGTACACTGCTACAGACACATTTCGGTCAGTACCAAAACAGTATTGAAGATATTTCAATATATATATATATATATATATATATATATATATTTATATTGAGATATTTTTAAGGAATAGTTTCACGTTTGGGAAATGCGCTTACAGTATTCGCTTTCTTGCTGAGAGTTAGATAAGATCAATACCACTCTGAAAACTGTACGGTAAATATGAATCTACTACTATCAGGCGGTTAGCTTAGCACAAAGACTGGAAACAGGGGGAAATAGCTAGCCTGGCTCTGCTATTCTCTCTCTATATAGTTTATCATTCAGAAGCTGTGTTGAGTCGCCACTGTTTCACCTTAAACAGTATGTAGAGGATGTAGAGTAAGATCCCGAATCCGTACACAGGGATGATCTGTCCTGCCAGGTTTGATTTGCCCCCAGTTCCTGCCCCCGTTCCTGCTCCCTTGGCCCTGGAAACGGCCTCTGGGTTGTGGGCTCTGGAGAAGCCGGAGCCTGCAGCCTTCTGGCCTCGACCCTCTGGAGCCGCCTGACGGTGCATCATCGGAGGGAGGCGACCTGAACCTGCAGGGAGGAAAAGACATGTGAGGAGGAGGAGCAGGGTTCACCTGGGAGTCAGCTGGGGGAAAACATGACTGATTCAAAACATAAATAACAGCAGAGTACAACACAATCTGAACAATAAAGGTCATCTAACTTTTATACATAAAATGACTTTTGACACAAATGGACTTCACGCTGATTTCAGTAGGAAAGGTTTTTGTACTTCTTAATTTTTTAAGTCTGCAGCCTCTATTGATCATGTCATATGCTTAGGCTGAAGCTAATGTTTGTGTCCTTGACTTATAGTCGAGGACACAAAAAATATTGATACATACACACTCATTTTGGAAAGATACACACAACTAGATGTCCTTAGTTTAAATATGTTTCCCCATTTACAAATCTTGGCATAGTCTGGACACACACTTTCTGCATCTCATTTAGAGCTTAAACAATTAGTCAATCGTCAGAAACTTAATCAACAACTATTTTGATAATCGATTAATCTTTTAAATCAAAGTTTCAAGCAAACACATCAAACATTCACTATAGTTCCAGCTCTTCAAATGTAAGGATTCCCTATTTGAGAGAGAGAGAGAGAGAGAGAGAGAGAGAGAGAGAGGGGAGGGGTTTGGGGGGCACAATGCAAAGACCATGTAGAATTTTTTTTTTTTTTAGTAGAATAGTAATTATAGTGTTAATATTAATAAATTAGTAATAATAGGAATGACAGCTATAGGAAGGACAATGTCAGCATCAGTAACAGAGCCAATAACAACAACTGTAGTAACAGTTGTCGAGCAGGAACATGGGGGCAGCAGGCGGTCCACAACCACAGACCCTGCAGCTCCGGAGGCAGAAATACCTGCTGAAAGCGACAGAAGGAGAGAGGAGAGAAACGAGAAACCACAGGACTACGGGACAGAGAAGATGTCGAGTTAGTAACATGCAGTAATGGGATAAAAATGCATACATATGGAGAGGGAGAGAAGGAGAGAGGAAAGAGGCGCATCATGGGAAGTCTGCCAGCAGTCTAGGCCTATAGCAGCATAACTAAGGGATGGTTCAGGACCTGATTCCACAGGAGAGGAGCTTGATAACTGAAGGCTCTGGTTCCCATTCTACTTTTGGACACTCTAGGAACCACAAGTAACCCAGCATCCTGGGAGCGCAGTGTTCTTGTCGAGTAATAAGGTATTACGAGATCCTTAAGATATGATGGTGCCTGACCATTAAAAACTTTGTAGGTGAGGAGAAGGATTTTAAATTCTATTCTAAATTTTACAGGGAGCCAGTGCAGAGAAGCTAGTATTGGAGAGATATGATCTCTTTTCCTAGTTTCTGTCAGTACACGTCCCGCAGCATTCTGGATCAACTGGAGAGTCTTAAGAGACTTATTCGGGGACCAAGTAAAATAACTTCAGTTTTGTCAGAGTTTAACATCAGAAAGTTGCAGGTCATCCAGGTCTTTATGTCCTTAAGGCATGCCTGAAGTTTAGTTAACTGGTTAGTTTCATCTGGCTTGATCAATAGATATAATTGGGTATCATCTGCATAGCAATGAAAGTTTATGGAGTGCTCGTAATAATACTGCCTAGAGGAAGCATATATAAGGTAAATAGAATCGGTCCAAGCACAGAACCTTGTGGAATTCCGTGACTAACTTTGGCGTGCACAGGACTCACCGTTAACATGTACAAACTGAGATCGATCTGATTTAAACCAGCTTAGTGCGGTTCCTTTAATGCCAATTACATGTTCCAGTCTCTGTAACAGGATGTGATGGTCAATGGTGTCAAACACAGCACTAAGATCTAACAAGTCCATTGTCAAGTCCATTGTCTGATGCAATTAAAAGGTCATTTGTAATTTTCACCAATGCTGTCTCTGTGCTATGATGCACTTTAAACCCTGACTGAAAATCCTCAAATAAACTATTGTTTTTTAGAAAGTCACACAACTGATTGGTGACTGCTTTCTCAAGGATCTTAGAAAGAAAGGGAAGGTTAGATATAGGTCTGTAGTTGGCTAAAACCCCAGGCTCAAGAGTGGGCTTTTTAAGAAGTGGTTTAATTACAGCTACTTTAAAGGATTGTGGTACATAGCCTGTTAATAAAGACAGATTGATCATATCCAGTAAAGAAGTGCTAATTAAGGGTAAAATGTCTTTAAGCAGCCTAGTTGGAATGGGGTCTAAGAGACAGGTTGATGGCTTAGATTAATTAATCGTCGAAGTCAGCTGAAGAAGGTTGACAGGAGCAAAGCAGCCAAAACACACATCAGACTCTACAGCTGTTTCCAAGGTTCCTGTGTTTAAAGACAAGTCGGCACCAGTTAAAGGCAGGACTTGATTAATTTTTTCTCTAATAGTTAATATTTATCATTAAAGAAGCTCATGAAGTTGTTGCTACTGAAAGCTATAGGAATACATGGTTCAATAGAGCTGTGATTCTCTGTCAGCCTGGCTACAGTGCTAAAAAGAAACCTGGGGTTGTTTTTATTTTCCTCTATTTACTAGCTTACTACTCATCATTATGACTAGTAAGCTGCTCTGGCATTACGGAGGGCCTTCCTATATGTTTTACGACTATCTTGCCAGACTAAAGGGGATTCTTCCAGGTTGTTGGAACGCCATTTCCTTTCAAGTTTTCGTGATGTTTGCTTTAATTTGCGGGTTTGGGGGTTATACCACGGAGCTAACCTTCTTTGTTTTATTATCTTCCTTTTTAGAGGAGCGATAGAATCAAGTGTCGTTCGCAGTGAGCATGCAGCGCTATCAACTAGATGGTCAATTTGGGAGGGGCTGAAATTAATATAGGAGTCCTCTGTTATATTGAGATATAACATTGAATTAAATGCAGATGGGATCGCTTCCTTGAATCTAGCCACAGCAATATCAGATAGACATCTAGAGTAAGAATTTTTGCGTAATGGTGTGTAGTCCAGTAATAGCAGTTCAAAAGTTATTAAATAATGGTCCGATAAATAAGGATTCTGTGGAAAGACTATTAAATGTTCAATTTCAATGCCATATACTAGAACAAGGTCGAGGGTGTGGTTAAAACAGTGAGTGGCTTCATGTACACATGTACAAAAGCCAGTTAAATCTAATAATGAGATAAACGCAGCACTAAGGATATCATTTTCAACGGCCACATGAATATTGAAATCACCTACAATAACCACTTTATCTGTTTTAAGGACTAAACTTGATAAAAACTCTGAGAATTCAGATAAAAACTAAAAGAATAAGAACCAGGAGCGCGGTACACTGTAACAAATAGAATTGGCTGTCGTGTTTTCCAGGTTGGGTGTGAAAGACTAAGAACAACACCTTTTTATCCATCTGGATGGGAAAAAAATTCAATCCGCTAAACCTGTTTCCCAATCAAAACAAAGATGGCCGCTAGCTGCGCTACCCGGATAGGAAACAGAGGCGCACCTTGGGAAACAAGTCGTAAATATTTTTATTTGTGCAGTGGACGGAATATTTTTTCATCCAGATTATTAGACGAGTCTTTGAGGATTCTGAAAATACCTTCAGAACAGCGGCAAGTTAAAACATCGCCGGTTAATTATCTTTTAGAGAAACTGATGGTGACTTCTGTGACCCGGATGTATGCTGATAAGTGAGGCACAAACTGGGGCTACGGTACACCTAGCTAAATCTAATGCAGTCTACAACAGTCATACATACAACAGTCCTGCTATAAATCCCACCCTCATTAAGGCTCTAATGTTCAGTTTTTGTTGAAACCGTTCTAGAGAGGCGTTGATTCAACTTGTATGGTCATTTTGCAGGCTGCGGTTTGTGGTGCTGGTGAACTATATTCCATACTGACAGGTGTTTCTATTATTTTGTCGACCCCATTTATATCAATAAAAGTAGTGCGTGTTAGTTTTACCTGGGGTACCTAATAAACTGGAAAGTAAGTGTATAAATAGAGCCCACATCTAGCTAATAAACTAAAACAGGTGTCTCGGTGGCGCCCTCTTCAGGGAGGAAAACGTAAGAGCAAGGACGATGTTACAACCGGTGACGTACAGTTTACACTGCGGCTTGAAATACCAAAATACTCCTTATATCACAACCTTAAGAGATAATAAATTATAAATCTGAAAAGCCATCGATCTGAAGACATCTTGACGGATAAAGAGAAACCGTGAAAGATGACGCACCCTCCGGCCGCTCAGCAGCATCCTTCCTCCCCCGTGATAACAGCATTTTGGGAAGCAGCAGGGCGACGCACAGCACGAGACACGTCGCGAGGGTCACCTTCTGAAATGTTGACATCGCCATACCGCCGTGTAAATGGTCACCTTTCTGTGGAAAAAAACGATGCTATCTGACAGGTTTACGTTGAGAAAACAGAGGACACGGGAGCTGGTCGATGTCGTTTGTCGTCCATCGGTTGAACTTCCTTGATGACTGGAGGAACGGAAGTGCGCCGGCGCTGTAACTGATGTGTTTCACCACTTGGTGGCGCCAAAGGACTGTAATAGTTTAATGACGCTGTACAGTTGTGGTCAAAAAGTGTTGAGAATGTCACAAGTATTGGTTTTCACAACGTTTGCTGCTTTAGTTTTTATGATGGCAATTTGCATATACTCCAGAGTGTTATGAAGAGTGATCAGATGAATTGCAATTAATTGCAAAGTCCTTCTTTGCCATGAAAATGAACTTAATCCCAAAAAATCATTTCCACTACATTTCAGCCCTGCCACAAAAGGACCAGCTGACATCATGTCAGTGATTCTCTCGTTAACACGGGTGAGAGTGTTGACGAGGACAAGGCTGGAGATAACTGTCATGCTGATAGGGTTAGAATATCAGACTGGAAGCTTTAAAAGGAGGGTGGTGCTTGAAATCATTGTTCTTCCTCTGTTAACCATGGTTACCTGCAAGGAAACACGTGCCGTCATCATTGCGTAGCACAAAAAGGGTTTTCACAGGCAAGGATATTGCTGCTAGTAAGATTGCACCTAAATCAACCATTTATCATCAAGAACTTCAAGCAGAGAGGTTCAATTGTCGTGAAGAAGGCTTCAGGGTGCCCAAGAAAGTCCAGCAAGCACCAGGACCGTCTCCTAAAGTTGATTCAGCTGCAGGATCAGGGCACCACCAGTGCAGAGCTTGCTCAGGAATGGCAGCAGGCAGGTGTGAGTGCATCTGCACGCACAGTGAAGCGAAAACTTTTGGAGGATGGCCTGGTGTCAAGAAGGGCAGCAAAGAAGCCACTTCTGTCCAGAAAACACATCAGGGACAGACTGATATTCTGCAAAAGGTACAGGGATTGGACTGCTGAGGACTGGAGTAAAGTCATTTTCTCTGATGAATCCCCTTTCTGACAGTTTGGGGCATCTGGAAAAAAGCTTGTCCGGAGAAGACAAGGTGAGCGCTGCCATCAGTCCTGTGTCATGTCAACAGTAATTCATCCTGAGACCATTCATGTGTGGTGGGAGTGGGCTCACTCACAGTTTTGCCTAAGAACACAGCCATGAATAAAGACTGGTACCAAAACATCCTCGGAGAGCAACTTCTCCCAACCATCCAAGAACGGTTTGGTGACAAACAATGCCTTTTCCAGTATGATGGAGAACCTTGCCATAAAGCAAAAGTGATAACTAAGTGGTGAGGGGAACAAAACATTGAACTATTGGGTCCATGGCCAGAAAACTCACCAGACCTTAATCCTATTGAGAACTTGTAGTCAATCCTCAAGAGGCGGGTGGACAAACAAAAACCCACAAATTCTGAAAAACTCCAAGCAGTCAGGATGTGGCTTAGAAGTTAACTGACAGCATACCGAAGCGAATTGCAGAGGTCTTGAAAAAGAAGGATCAACACTGCAAATATTGACTCTTTGCATAAACTTAATGTAATTGTCAATAAAAGCCTTTAATACTTGTGAAAAGCTTGTCATTATACTTCAGTATACCATCTGGCAAAACTATCTAAAAACACTGAAGCAGCAACGTTGTGAAAACCAAAACTTTTGACTACAACTCTACAGGCTAAGAATTTAATCCAGATTTTAAAAAATATGTATAGTGTTTTGAGGTGGTGGAAGAAGTATTCAGATCATTTACTTAAGTTTAAGTACCAATAAATTAATGTAATCATACTCAATTACAAGTAAAGGTTCTGCATTCAAAATCCTTGAGTAAAGCATAGAAGTATTATCAGTAATGTACTTGAAGTATCCAAGGAAAAGTACTTGTTCTGCAGTGAAATGTCACCTGTTACTCATATCTTATTATACTTCTACTATAATTGTTGGTCAAATTTATATCCATTTACTTTTTTAATTTCACTATTATTTCACTCACTGGAATAAGGCAAAATGAGTTTGCATGTAACTTAAATTATATGAAAAGTGTTTACAATACACATCTATACACTTTCTGTAATGATCTGTTGATGTGAACTAAACAAATTCAGCATGTGTACTATGTATAATAAATAATCTCTGAGATATATAACGGTTATAATAGTCCAAAGTCCATATAATGGTTATAATATGTAACATACTGAATACATCTTTGTGTATTTTTTAGTTTTCACTTAACTTAAACTAAATATATTTTGTATCTGCAGTACATTTCTGTATTATTCATTTTTCTTTGCCACGGTAGGTGCCATTTTTCTTTTGCGGACACTATGTTACTTTTTATATGTTTAGTCACAGTCACACTGCTATATTCTTCTTTCTATACAATCTTCCTTGTGCTAGATCCTCTTTCTGTACTGCCAGGTCCCATTTTTTTGCACCCTCATCCTCAAAATACAGCTGCTAATGAAGCTTGTGAATAGGCTGTTGTTTTATCTCAGCAATATTTTAACGAAGCATGAAATGTTGAGATTATACCAAGCAAATGTTTAAAGTCCCCCTTACTTATTGTTACCTGGATGTTTGGCCTTCACTGTGTAGAATGATGTATGTGCAGAGTTCGCTACTATATTTGAATATTAATAGATTCTGGAAGGAGAAGATGTAATTTTAAGAATTTGTAAGTAGCTTATTGAACTTATTTTTGTTGTTGTTGTTGTTGAAAAAACATATCAGACAAATTCTTATCTTTGATATATTGATATAAAATGTCTTGAGGGGATCTTTAAATGATTTCTTCCCTCTGCTCATGCTGATTTTGGTCATCTTAGTAATAATGAGCACACAAACTGAAATTAAAATTCAGTTTAATTAGCCAAGAAAAAAAACAGCTTGAGATCAGAGTGAAAGCAAAGCTATGGTGGGTTTGAAGTGCTACTCAGTTCAGTTCAAGTCTTCAGAGTCGAGAGGCAGAGAGATGAAGGAGAAACAGTTGATCCTTCGCAGTTGTTGAACTGAGCCAAACTGTATTTGCAAAAATGTTTCCAACATGCCAGATGGGTGGGGTTCACCGCAAAGGACAGTTCGGTGACTGCCAGAACAATTTGACAATCAGAGAGACGTTTAAAAAAGACAACTTAGTTTTTCTCTCTGTGATTTATGACTTGGTTGATGCTATGTGTGGCCTGATTGGCTTCTCTCTTTCCATCTAGTATTTTAAAGTTTGGTAAACAGACTCCTCAAATTATTTGCAAAGACTGGTTGCTCTATTTGTTGAATGTCAAAAAAACAAAAGGGCAGAACCATCGCAGTCCACATTAAGTTCTCTGGAAAATATCCTCCTGATAGTTTCATTATTCCATTTTCACTTCCTGGTTGATCTCTGGGTCCATCTGATCAGAAATTTCAGTTTTCAGGATAGTTACCACAAAGCTCTATAATAAAGAGTTCAATCATGGGCTGCTGGAAACATGTCTCAGTGTATCAGGGTTGTTTCCACATATGGTTCAGTCTGAAACAGGAAGCTGACTGTGCTGCTGTGAGTTTCGTAGTCCAACTGGCTCACAGTTGTCCTGCACTGATCTGCAGAGAGAGAGAAGAAAATATAAAACAGCTCCAGGTCACTCTGTGTGGTTTTAGAGGTTCAATAAAAACATATGATCAGCTTTATGTGTCCACTAATTACAGTATAATAACAGAAAAGCTATTTGTCTTGTAATAAATTGTGGTATACGTTATGAATAAATGGTTGTGTGATTTACTACAAAGGAATTTTCAATAGAAAATAATATTTTTTCTCTTTTGGAAAAACACACTAAATACAGTTTTTATTATATTTCAAAGACAAGGGCAATATAATGGTCAAAATATGACAGTTTTACATGCAAAGATCTTAGATAAGTTGTAACTTTAATGGCAACCCAAGACTGTATGTGAAAGTAAACTGCATTTTACAACAGTATCCCATAAGTACGCACTAATCAGGCAGAACTATAGGAACTGAATACCCTTTTAAATAGTCAAGCTAGATTCATTCATTCCTCTTGGAGATTTGATGTTGATCTGATGTTTTTTTACAACTCTTGTGATTGTTTTTATTAATTCTATTAATCTAATTTTGTTGCTTGATTGTTGGATGTCTGGCTTCAGACAGTTCTGTTTGCTGGTTGTGTGAATGTTTATTGTTCTCAGGTCTCTCTTGAAAAAGAGATCTTGATATCAATGAGAATACTGTACCTGATTAAATCAAGTCTTGAATGAAAAGTCTTGACTTTCCCCAGGAAACCTTAAATGATCTGCTACAGTGCAAACTTTGTGTACATTATTTATGAAGTAAAAATATGATCACAATATCCTCGTGTTATTACTAATGCCAACAAACGAATAGAGTATCCAGGGAAGTCGGAGCAAAATATTAACGTAAATCTTAAAGCATCATTTAAATGATAAATTGCTTCAGACAAAGAACTTCTCCCCATAGTCAGCACCACTTCCGTACACAGGCTAAATCCTGCTTCTCAAGATGAAATTTACATATAACTTTTTTTCTTGTCTTTTAAAGGATAAGGCAGGTGTTATTCTATATTTTTCTCTATAGTTTCTATAGTTTTCACCAGAAATCCCATGAAAAGATGAAAACAATGTGTTAGTCTATCTCTCAATACTTCCCTACACTGTCTGGTTCCTACTGAAGACGTAAATCCACAAGTATATAGCTTCATGTTCAAAACAGGCTCAGTAATTTCCCAAAACAGCTGGACACAGTAGTTTTGAGCAAAAGTTAATCAAACACGAGATAATAGTGCATTTGTTGGGGACTATTTTCAACTGCGGATTAAGAAACATTTGGTGCTCTGGTGAGTTTTTCACAGGCAGCAGGACAGTGTATGTGGCTATGAGTCAATATAAACTACAGTGTGTGTGCAACAGTGTGGCTCATTGATGTGTTTTTAATCGTTTTTGGACAACAATTGAGCTTTGTGGCACAGAGGAGCTTTGGATACACAAGCGATACCTGTTAGTATAAAAATATAGAATATTGCTAGCCTTATCCTTTAAGTGCATTTATCTGTTTTCACTTCAGTATTTTGAGTTGGAAATTAATTAGCTTGAATGCAGCAAATTCCCAGAGGTTGTATAAGTCTGTAGGAGGTGAGCGTGTTGAATAGAAGTGATTTCCACCAAAGCAAAACATCACTAATTATGTTTCACAATTAAATTTCACTGATATTGTATTCAAAATAAAAGCAGAATCTGATTTTCTTTATTATTTTCTCTAACTTTATATCCACATTTAACCCATTTGCATGAAGGTAATGTCAGATAAGTTAATATATAATTCAAGAACCAAGAAAAAAATACACATATAAAAAGCAGTGGTCCAGTGGTCACATTTATAAGTATTTGACAGAAGTTTAAATAAATCTTCAAAAAAAATCCAACATCAACAAAGCTATTTAGGTCTTGAGAGAAAAGTCAGAAAGAGTTGCATCATCTGGAAGCCAAAAAACCTTCACTCTAGCCATTTTATCAAAATTACAGTGTTGGAGCCACATTTCTAAAGTAGACTCCTATTTTAACGCACTCCAAACAAAATATGCAGTGCAGGACAAATCTCTGTCCGCATATGTATTAAAGACTCCTAATTTTGCACCTCGATTAACAATAAAATTGACTAAAACCTCCAGAGTTGGTCAAGTCCTCAAATGTCTCAAGATTTTAAAGTAGGAAAAGGAAAATGATCTCCCAAAGTCTAAAGTTGTTTCAACATGAACTCTGGAAGACCTAAAACCAACCAAAAGTAAAAACTCCCCACTACCAGAGTTGGTGCGGTGTTGTGTATTTTATGAACTGTAGTTGTAGAGTTAGTATTATAATAATAGGTTGGGCTGCTGGTGGCTTTAGGGTATGTTTTTGAACCGAGGCAGACCCTGAAACCCTTATAATTGTGGATTTTGTGGTATTTGCTGCACTTGCTTTCAAACTTCTCCCGTCTGCCCTCACAGCGACCACTGCTGACGCCCATCAAGGAAGAGCTCTTCTCCCACAGGATTTATTTGTCTTCTGTTCAAAGCTTTACAGAGGCCTTTACAGAGACATGTTTAAACCTGCAAGCAACTTGGCAATGGCAATGAGAGGTAACTGTTTAAAAAATGTGATTTCCAGAAAACAAAGTGCCAAATGCATACTTGACAGTCTTCCAAATCAGCCTGTGATGCTTTGAGGGACAACAAAGGGATGAGAGAGGACAAACAAATATATAATATTTATAACTCCTGTTTTCTGTGTTAGTAAGACTATTTGGATTTTGACTTTTAAAGCAGAAATCCACAATTTTTAATAATGTTCAAACTACAGCAGCAATGATGGTGCATCTAGTGTCATATTTCTGAAGTTATGTCACATCATTGTTAGAATTCAGTGAAAATGCCATTTAACAACCAGGTAGCGGGAAAATATATGTGATGAAGTAAAGAGAAAAACCGATAAACTTAAAATATACCATTTCTCAACACCAGAATGTGGAGAAGCGTCTCCAAGCACAGTTACTGTGCTGTTTTTAGTGTTTCACCAAACATAAATTCATTAAAAACAGCTTCACGTTTGTATTCGGTCCTTCCTGTTATTCTACATTCAAAATGTGAGCAAACAGGACACATGCACAGTGTCTCAGACAGTGAGGAAGAAACACTTTGTGATTTAGGATTAATGTGTGTTTAAAGATCGTAAAATGTGATGACTTTTTCTTTTTCCAGTGTTGGGAATGTCAGGATTAAATATATAACTAGACCCTTGAGAATTCCTAAGTGTAAAGTACACTGGTGCACAACAAGTGATGTGCTTTTTGTTCATAATGAACAGTAAATGTGATCTGCAAGTATCATGTAGCACAGATTGTAGTTCACAATGTATCCAGAGGGTCGCTTGCCTATTTACACATTTACTCGGCAGGGAGCAACATTGTGTTTCTTTTTGCTCTGTTTTTGGTCTCCACCAACTCCTGAATGCTCCTGAATGTTTACCAGATAGTCGCTAACTTTGTCTACTGTTTGGTGCTGAGCTGGTAGCGTACAGTGGGTTTATCAGAGCTTGTTTGTAAAAAAAATAAATAAATAAATAAAACAGCTGCCTGCTGCATCTGGAAATAGGGTTGTGAGTGGTGCTACTAATCTACACAGTAAATGCTCCTTAAAACCAAAACAATGACCTAAAAGAGGTTAAAAAGCTGCATAGAGCTACAGAGTTGGGTCATAACTATGTATGGGTTTCCCCTTTGACATAGTCATTTGATTAAAGGTCCAATGTGTAGTGGAGTAGTGCAGTTGGCAACCATTTGAATACCGCTCACATCACCCTCCCCTTCCAAGCGTGTAGGAGAAACTACAGTGGCCGCAAAACTTGCAAAAAACACGACAGGCCCAATCTAGAGCCAGTGTTTGGTTTGTCAGTTCTGGGCTACTGTAGAAACATGGTGGTGCAACATGGCGACCTCTGTGGAAGGGGACCCGCTCCCTATGTAGGTAATGAAAACACAACGATTCTTATTTTCAGGTGATTATACACTAATGAAAACATACTTAGAAATATTATATTCCATTTCTGCCAATAGCTCCTCCTAAACATTATACACTGGACCTTTAACTGTTTATATTTGAAAATAATCAGTGGAGATTTAAACCTGACATGATACATGGATTAAATTATCAGACATCAGTCCATTTTCGTAAATGTCCTCAAAACTTAACATCCATACTAAATGTCACATAATGCAGACATACACTAAACATATCTTGGGATGGATTCTCTTGCTAATGTCAGCAGCCTCTGGTTTGAAGTCTCATGTCTACATATGGTCATATTTGGGAGCTCACTTGTATACCTTCCAGATATCTCGGTGCATGGTTTAGTTCAAACTGTCAGAGCAGCTGCCTGGGACTGTAATTCATCATCATCACAATATTACCTCTTATTGAGGCTGTCTCTCTGTGTTGCCATTAAGATGGCCTCCTTCATAGTCGAGCTGGCAGAGGATCATGTTGTTCTTGAGGAAAAACTTGTCTCCCACGCAAAATCTGCAGAGAGAAATAAAAATATGGAACTGGGTCTTGGTTCTTGCTTGAGCAGAAGTGAATCATGAAGTCCCAGAGGAGCATTTCAGGCATATTTTCAGCATACATCCACTGCTATGATAATCAGAAAATGAATCTTGCATAATTGCTGGCTGATTAACTATCCACTATTTGTCATATACAAAGTCTTTAACCCCTCAAGGTTTTAAATTGTGCAGTAAATTTCATCACATTCTGACTACAATGCATTGGTAATATGCTTATAACGACCAGTGAGCTCACTAGTACACCTCCCAGATAAGTCAACTGAATTTGATCTCCCTGGCTAATTGCGCCCCTAATCTTACCTCTGACGGCAGAGCTGACAGGCGAAGCAGTCTAAATGGTAGACATTGTCTCTGGCTCTCATCACCATCTCAAAGGCAGGGATCAGCTTACTGCAGGCTGCACAGTTCCCCGTCACCCCAAAGAGCCTGCAGAGGGAAAGAGGGCAACAAGCAGACCTGTAGTCTGGACGCATTTAGATACATTTCAGCCAAGAAATGAAGAGGAACAAAACACTGAAAAAAAGGGAGAACAAGCCTAAAAAGTAGTTCAACAGGACCTTGCGTCTGAGTCACTGTCACAAATGTTGCACATGCACTTAGTGCAGCGCTTCCATCATATCTTAAGGATCGTAATTACGAGCAGCCAAGTGGGAAGAAACAATCACATCAGCCTCCTAGTTGTAATTCTGAGAAGGAGATATTAGAAATTTCTAACTGTGATATCTCCCACATAGCAATAGTGTTGTAACTCGAATAGTGTCAACACTCTAGAGCCAAAATAACTGCAAAGAGACCATCGTTGGCAGTTAAATGTAAGTAAAATCCAGTATTAACACTGGCTAATGTTAGCTAATTAACAAGACCAGTTCTTCTGTTTATGTACATTCTTTGTTGATGTTGTTGTTTTATTTCACACTTGCTTTGACAACGTAAACATCTGTTTCCCATGCCAATAAAGCCCCTTTGAATTTGAGTCTACAGCCATGCTCACATGTTCACAATGACAATGCTAACTAATTTAGCAGGTATGTTTTCCATGTTCGACATCTTAGATTAGCGTGTTAGCATGCTAACATTTGCTAATTAGCACTAAACACATAGTACAGCTGAGGCTGATGGGGATGTCATCAGTTCTGCAGGTATTTGGTCATAAAGATAAGTGCTGAAAGTTTGACCTGAGGGCTGAGCACTAGAGGAAAAGTTCACCAAAGTTATTACAATTCATCCTGAGGGGAACATAAATGTCTGAACCAAATTTCATGGCAATCCCTCCAATAGTTGTAGAGACATTTCACTCGAAACCATAAGGAAAAGTCAGAGGGTCACCAAAGTCAGTAGGATTCATCTTCTCTGGGGACCATGAATGTCTGTCCAAAGTTTCATGGATATCAATCCAATAGTTGTTGAGATATTTCAGTCTGGACCAAAGTGGTGGAGCAACCAACAGACCGACCAACATTGTCATCCATAGAGCCATGCCGTTCACATGATAAAGGAGTTAGCTACATAACCTTGACAGGTTATTGGTATTACCTTACAATACAGAACACAACATTTTGAATCGTTATCAAGGAACAAGTGACAAATCAGGAACTAACTGACTAATAGTAGAGACAAAATGGACTATATACAGTAAATAATGATACATACATTACTGCTGTATGTTAACAAGTTTGTAATGATTGACAGTGTTGACAGACAACTAAATCTGTGAATCTACATACTGTCCACTTCCTGATCAACTGTTTCTAAATATGAATCAGCAACTGAGCAGCACAAAACCAATAACTACTCATTGATTTTTGATTTTCCTCTATTTACTATTTGTGTGTCCCCACAAGTAGAGTGGACCTTCATACTGATTTGTATGTAGTTTTACAGATATCTAGGAACTAATCCTCACATACAGTTTCATAACACAGTATCTCAAAGTACTACTACTACATCTACTAAGGCTCTGGAACAACTTGCCCGAAGACATCAGGCTGTCTGAGTCAGTGTCTTCTTTTAAGTCTCTTCTCAAAACACATTTTTATCGGAAAACATATCCTGATCTTACCTGAGCTGTCTGTTTATTTTATTGTTTTTTATGTATTTTATCATTCACTGTAGTATTTTATTTCTCTCTCTGTGAAGCACTTTGTACTTTGTTTTTATAAGTGCTCTATAAATAAAGTTTCTTATCATTATTATTATTATTATTATTATTTAGTCCTGGATTCAGAGTTATTCAGGAACTACTTTTTAACGATTCATTAATTATATATCTATATCTGGTTCAACTCGTTAACAGCCGTCTAGATGTGATGGAATAAAAATAGCTACTTTAACAAAAAAATTAATTAATTAAAAAGTGTGTGCGCGTGGTCACCTTCACCAAAAATGAAAAAAGCTAATTTAGGCTTCGTTGGTGTATGAGCTGCAATTAAAGATCTAGTAATCTTTAACAATTTCGTAACAATGTTTACCTATTCTGCCAACATTGTGTGAATGCAGGATTACTACTTTTTTTGTAATTATCTATTCTAAACAAACCTCTGTTGCTGCTGCTGTTTTTTTGCATCATAGGACATTACACTGACTTCATAGTTAAGAACTTGAGTTACACTCTTCTGAAACTAACAATTTATGTGACATTTGAACTATGTCCTCAAACTACCTGAGACAAACTGTGTTGTTTTTAAATACTCTGTGACTCAGTGCTGACCAGCCGCAGATTGCTTCACATCTCTTTCACCTCTAAAAGAACGAACAAACAGCTCCCTAAGAGCCTGACACACATGAAGATAAGTAGCCTCTGCTGATTTCCATATTCCATTAGAGGCCAAATAGAAAAGGAGGTTTGGGAGGAACCGTTATGAAAAACAACATCCGCAGAAGGAGGGAGGAAAGCGGCAAGCATACGTATCCCAGAGCTTTAGACGACAAATGAAAAACGTCATCAAATGAGTGACCAACACGGGAACAAAAGCGAGTCCTAATTAACCAAATGTTCTGATCTAACGAGCCTGAGTCCTGAGCAGGCACCTGGTGGTTTTTTTTCCCTCTCCTTAATGAGGCTACGAAGCTCAATGCTAATTCTCTACTAATGGTCCAATTAAAAGAAATCACATGGTTTTAATCCTGCTCTTCAAAGGCTCTTGGTCTGCACCCTCGCAATGATGAGGAAAACAGGAGGCAATCTAGCCAATTTAACTGTCAAAAGGGGTTTTGGTCTCTTAAGTGCAGAGCAGCTAATGAGAGACTTAGCTCCAACCAAATCCAGCTGGATTGTACATGAGACTAACACATGAGTTCAGCAATGTGGCTGAGATATCAGGAGTTCTCCTTCTGACCCGACACCAGACGTCGTTATTTCAGGCACGAAAATGAAGGCCACATAACTCTCAGAACAACCATTTGAGCCATGTTTAGGTTTGTATATAAGTTGTGTCATCAGGATTCATGGTCAAAAGATTGTAAAGGTGGAAAACTGTTTAAATATATAGTGTATTTAAAACATACTTTAAATAAATTAAATGATTGTGTAATGATTCATTCATATACACTAGAGGTCGGGTGATGTATAACCTCACTTCAAAGAATTTTATAAAGGAGCTGTTTAGACAATCTAAAACCATTTATCTTTATCTGAAGGGTTTATAAAGAGTGTTTGAAGTGCTTCAAAGTGTTTTAAGTGTTATAAAATTCCTGCCCTATTACATGGCAGATACTGTAGGTACAAACATAACAGACACTTCAGTGTGGTGTTTCCTTGTCTTGGAGTAATGTACTTAGCAATAGTTTGACATTTGCTTATTCATTTTCTTGCCAAAAGTTAAGAAAGCAATACCACTAAATATGTAGCTGGAGCCAGGAGACAGTTAGCTTATCTTAGCTTAGCATAAAAGACTGGAAACAGAGGAAACAGCTACCCTGGTTCTATCCAAACAAAATTCGCCTACCAGCACCACTAATGCTCACTAATCAAATTATTAAATATCTTGCTTATTTAATCCGTACAAAAACCGAACTATATAAACGATATTCAATTTTTTACAGGGGGTTATGTGCTGGACTATTTCTTGCCTCTAAGCATTTGCCAGGTAACCAGCAGAAATTCTAGGAAGTTACTGGTACCGGCCAAGACATAGTCCTGCACATAACCCGCCTTAAAAGGGCAAATGCCTATAGACAGGCTAGCTGTGTCCCTCTGTTTTTAGTCTTTATGCTAAGCTAAGCTAACTGGCTGCTGGCTCCAGCACTCTTTTTACTCTTTATTGTCTGAAAAATAAGTAAAATTGGCATGAAAGTTCATTATAAAGGTTAAACCATCAGAGAAAGCTGAGTAAAATCATAACCCACATGCTCCACTATTCTGACTTCACTCTGTGTTCCTTAAGCAAAGACTGAAACATACTAAAAGGCCAGCATTGTGCTTATTCTGTTACTAAAAATGGTTATGTTTCAGCTTGCTGTTTAAGTTTGCATTTGACTGTTGCTTTTGTTATCAGCTCTCCTGAGCCCTTCACGTCCAAACTAGTTCATATTTTGTCATATTTTTGCTTTTTAATACATGGATTCAGCAGCCAACCACATGTCCCAACACAAGATAAACCCTTTTCAAGTAGGCCTACAGTAGAAGGGAGAAAAGTATGTGTCCACTAAAAACTTTAATGCTCAGTGAGGATATGATGAGTCAAAGCAGACTCGAGTAGCACATCCAAACATGGGTAAAACATGCTTGGAATCAGATTAAATGTATTCATTGTAGTATTTTTAAGAAACATGACACACCTTCTGTGAGGTTTTGATAAGTTTAGGGCAAAAACAGCTGTGAACAGTTTTGGGCATTTTGTACAATTTGGCTGTCTTCACTGGGTTTTATTGACTGAAAGCTTTACTAAATTTGCCTCAACGATCGCCAACATTTTTGGTCTGAGTTGACACAAGATAGTTTACATAGTCATCTACATTTGGAAAGATAACTGAGAGCTGTTGCTTTGTTATTTTGTGTTGTGGTACATGCATTATTGTATTTGTACATTTCTCGGGCAAAATCTTTATGGCAAACCAAGATTGCTCACTCTATCTACATCTGTCCTCATTACAAATCTGCACATTTTCCTTGTTCAGTTTCTGCTTGGTTCTCAAAGGGAGGCTCTCAGATTGAAGTTAATATCTCTGTTCCCATAGTTTCCCTGATAACCTACATTACCAGACTATTCCCTTTTACTTGGATCCTGAGTGGATCAACAGTCAGCTAGCTCTTCCAATCTTATACAGTACTTTTATGGATGATTTGTTTTGAAGCTGCATGATGCCGTTCATTTTCTTTTCCCTCTTTCAGTCCAGATACACCTGTAGAAGGAAGGGTTAGTGTTACCTCAGGTAATCCCTGCGGCAGAGGATGAGGTTGGCCCGGGTGTAGAGGGTGGAGCCCACCCGGCCCAGGCGGCAGTCACAGCAGGCACACTTCAGACAGTCCTCATGCCAGTACCTGTCCAATGCCTGCAGCATGAAGCGGTCCCGGATCTTCCCGTTGCAGCCGGCGCAGCCCCTCGGCTTCTCTCTGGACTGGAGGGACACGAGAGACACACCTGGCAGGAAACAACAGAGTGACAAAGACAAGCACAGAGACAGAGGGGGTTACATTTCTCTCGGGAACATGTGGAAAGCAAAGTAGTCCGTCATGATTAACAACTGAATTTATAAGAATATTGAAAAATGCAAAGGTATCAATAATACAGAGACATTCTGTAGCGATATCACAGGCGATACAATGCTATGAAGAAACATTTGGTCATTATAAATTCACTGTTGAATATCACAGGCACTATAGTCACTACAGTAAAAAATAACCAGTTAGGTCGTCTTAAAGCAAAATTAACAACAAATGTAATCCCCTAGAATAGCCTTTATGATGGGGAAAAAATGTCTAAGGCCACTATAAAGTCATCATTAGGTACATAATGCCTAGACTTCATGTTCCTATAAGAAAACAACAGTAGTTTTCTGTTAGGGAGGAGTAGCAAAGAGTCAAACCCATCATTAATCTTAATAAAAGTATTTCACAGACTAACTTTGACATGAAAACTGGGGGAACATCTGTTTTCTGCAATCTTTATTTTAATTAATGTTTTGCTGCACAGTTGCACACAATTCTCAAAACCTTTTCTGTTGCCCTATTTTATAGGTAACATGCACATTCATGTCAGTCCAAACGGCGAACAGAAATGTATCTTAGTCCTCTGTAGCCTACTCACTCTCCTCCTTGTCCAGCACCATTCTTCTAGAAACCGACAACAATCCAACAACTGAAGAAATGCGCTTCTTCTCCTGCGTGCACGATAACACCCCGAAGAGCGATAATAAACACAGAAGGGCTTTGGCACTCTGTATGAATTACAGCATCAACCCGGAGTCGCTCAAACTTCAGCTCCGCTCCTCATAACCCCGAAGAAAGCCGAGAGAAACAGCCATAGTGTCGCTTTCTGATGTGTCTTATGCGTAAAAATAACCCGTGGATGGATGAAAACGGCGTCCTCGGGTATCACCTTTCCGGCAAGAGAGATGTCCTCAAATCAAGAGTGTCTGTGCCTTATCTTAGCTGATGTCAGTGCATAAGCATTTCTGTATCTGCACAGGCTGCGGCTGTTCCCCCCTCAAATGAGCTCCTCTGCACAGCCCTCCCTCCCTCTCTCTCTCTCCCTCCCCCTCTCTCTCTCCCTCTGCAAAAAAAAAAAAACTCCCACAGTCAAATGGTTTTTTCAACGCTGCGTGCTAATTATATAAAGTCATTATGCTCAGATCTGATAGTAACCGCCCCTTCCCTCTCTGAATCAATTATTCAATAGACAGTCACACACCAGGACAGCCCGGGCCTGAGGTGTTTTAGAATGAGCTTATTCAACTCCAAGGACACCAATTATCTCCAGGGCGCCCTGTGATCAATGCAGCGCCTTCTGCGCGTGTGCGCGTTGGTATGTATGTGTGCGTTTGTGTAGCCCACGTGCGTGGTGTCATATGTTCAGTGTGTTCAGCACTTATTTGTGCACTTATGTATTTTTTCTTACTAATAAAAGTAATAATAGCTTAGATGAGGGCAGTGGTGGAAAGTAGCTAAGTACATTTACCGGTACTCAAGTACTGTAGACCTACTGGTACTTGTAGGCTACTTTATTTGAGTATTTCCATTTTCTGTTTCTTTATACTTCACAATTCAGAGGGAAATGTTGTACTTTTTACTCAACTACATTTATCTGATAACTTTAGTGACTTTGCAGATTCACATTAATAATACAAATTAACTAATAAATTGTGTATTATTTTGGATAAAGATAAGACTTTATTGATCCCTCTTTGAAATTCACAAGCTAACCAGCGGTATATAAAGTAAACAATAAGACCCACATTTACCAGCTGCAACATTGAAGTGATGTATACACTAATACACCACTGGCACTACTTTTATTGTACTTTTATTTAAGTAAAACACTTACTTGTATCATAGTATTTCTACAGTGATATTGCTACATTTACTTAAGTAAAAGATCTGAGTAGCCTACTTCTTCTACCACTGGATGAGGGTAAGAATATACAGTATTACAGGATACCATAAAGATCACTAAACTCTACCATAGGTCCTTGAAGGAATATTATAAGATAATTATAGGAATATTATTGGAATATAAGATAAAAACACTAAAAAGCAACTACAGGTTTCTTTCCTAATCCTTGAATCCTATAGGAATGTTTCAGCAATGCATGTGATTAAAAGACTGTGTGAGATATTAATTCTCTATAAACTCAAGACCACAGACTAGGAATATTATATGATAGTATAGGAGATAAAAACACCAAGAGGCAGTTAAAGTTACTAGTGATGTTACTACAGGTCCCTGTAGGAATATTCTAGCATAATTATTGGAATATTATAGGTAACATCTAAAGTACCATTATGATGTCCTCGAATACTGTGGCAATACAGGAGACGAAAACACTATAAAGTGACTCTAAAGTCACTTTAAACTCAATGATAGATCTAATGCAGACTGCAAGCCCTTGCAGGAATATTATAATGTTATAGAATTATAGCAGATAATAATATTATAAAGCAGCTACAGTACAGGTCACTATAAATTAACTTGCCTAAAACTAGACTGAGGCTATATCTGCTAAGCTATGTCCATGCATATAATAGGAATACAGGAGATAAAAACACTATAAAGTAGCAATAAAGTAACCATAAGCTCAATAGTAGACCAACTGCAGACTGCAAGTAGGAAACTTATAGTGATATTATAGTACACCCCAAAAAAAAAAAAACAAAAACAAAAACATAAAGCAGCTGTAGGTCATGATACCTTCAGGTCCTTGTATGAAGACTATAAGAATATTATAGCAGTATGACATAACATAATTAATTTTTGTGTTTTTAAGTCCATGAATATTATATAAGTACAGGAATTTACATTTTTTCTCTATAAAGTAACTACAAACTCACTAATAGAACTGCCACAGACTGAAGGTCCTTGTAGGAATCATATACGCATGATATTAAGAGATGCCATACTGTAAAGCAGTTATAAGTCATTATAAACTCAGTATACCTATGTATCATACTACAGGTCCTTGAAGGAATACCATAGTAATATTTAATACCATACTACAAGTTCTTGAATAGTATAGTAATACTATAGGATTATAGGACATATTTTGAATACACTACATAGCAGTTATAGGTCATTATAAACTATACTAGTAGACCAATTATACTACAGGTCTTTGTGGGAATATTGTAAGATAAAACCACTATAAAGCTTTAATGGCAGATCCAGCAGGCCTGAATATTACAGGAATACTGCAGATAAAACCAGCTAAAAAATAGCTATAAAGTTATATACTTACTACTAGACCTGCCACAGACTACCAAGTCCTTGTAGTATTATACCATAGATGAAATATAAATAGCCTTGGAACTCAATGTTGAGTCCCAGACCTACTGTCAGTCTCTGCATTAAGGATTTAGGAATCAAATTACCACAAAGTATGGTAAGGTCATTATTTAAAGTTAATATTGAGCACCATAGAGGCATTATTAGTCTCTGTAGATAGATTATTGGAACATTATAGTGATTTTCAATGGGGTTTCCAAGGCCAGAACTCACCCCAGTCCATAAACAACACTGTAGCCTGCTTACAGATAGATCATCCAGCCCTAAATCCTCCTCATTAGAAGCTGTGGCATAAACAACTGTTCTAACATGGCCCCTGGATCAGGTCACACTAATTAACCAGCACATCGACCACAATTCCCTCATTATCCACCCTCTCATCTGATTGCATATAGGCCGTCAAGACAGCTAACGATCAACAGACTAATTAATCAGCTGATGAGGTGCAAGTGAAGCTCCGGGTTCCCTCTTCATTTGCGAGACACATGGGAGCTAATTAGTTCAATTATTAATGCATCTAATTAAATAGTTTCTCTGGGTAATCATGGTTACTGTCTCGTCCTCCATCAGGCTGCGGTGATAAATGGATCCGAGGTGCAATAGACCCCTCTTGTCCTTTATTTTGACATGAATAAACTTCATTGCAACGGCTGGCCCGGACTAAACATTACAGGCTATTCACAGGCCCGGACTCCATTAGGCTAATTGCGCTAAAAGCAGTCTGTGGCTGACATTAAAGGTGAGCTGTGGTGAGGGCTCTAATTAGCAGTCTGTGAAAATAGGAAGCCTTTTTGACCATCTGCTGCTGGCTCGCCTTTGCCCTCATGTCCTCAGTGTGAAAATGGCTAAGACAAATTTAGGCTATGTTTTATGGAAGGGCTGTTTGTCAGATATAATGCCATGAGAGGCCGGGTCACTGGGAGCCTGTTTCATACAGTAACAGCTGAATTTAGAGGTGGGAATACAAGAAAACTGCTGCAATATGTGGCAGCAAGGCCACAGGGTTTTGCATATGAAACCACAGCCTGCTGCTTCTTGTCAGACTCGACGGACAAAACCAGCATTATTTAGACATAGAACCCATTTTCCACCACCTATATTCAGTTTACATTTCCATCATTCTCCAACACATGCCTTAATTTGATTTTTTCTTTTCCAAATGCAATATTTAGGGTGTCAAACATATCTTAATCCTGGCTAAAAAGGAGTAAAAATTAAAAATATCACATGGATGTGAGACTAAAGTTTGTAAAATTTCTATTAATTATTTTCTGGATTTTCTACTGATTTTTATATTTTAAGCCATGCTAGCGGCATGGCTCTATGGATGGCAATGTCAGTCTGTGTGTCATCTGTCGCTTTGGTTCAGACTGAAATATCTCAACTACTACTGGACGGATTACCAGGAAACATTCATGGTGCCCAGAGGACGAATTGTACTGACTTTGGTAAGCATTTTACCTGCTTAACATTAAGTAGTTTTGTCATTGTGAGCATGTTAGCATGCTGACATAGCATTTAGCTCAAAGCACCACTGTGCCTAAATACAGCCTCACAGAGCTGCTAGCATGGCTGTCGTTTTGTTCCATGACAACTGAGCAAACTCAATCTGCTGATGAGAACCATGTGGTGGTCAAAAACTCAAGATTAAGCGAGGTAGACCCTGAGTTGAGATTGTTTTGTGAAGTGCTGTTTCCAAGGTTAAAAATGAAGTGTCCAGCTCAAATTCTCAGTAAAGTCAGTAAATTGACAGGAAGCAAGCATCACATAATGCAGCACTGATATAAAATGTGTTGTCTGCAAAGGTTGATGAGAATCAAATCAAAGAAACCTTGACCAAAACAAATTACTGTAAAATATCACAAATAATTTATTGTATTGAAAATGTTTTTTATTCTAAACAAAATGGCACCAAATGGATCCATCTAAAAGGAGATAAACAAGGTCTCATAACCCCATCAGGACGAACGGGAAGAGGAGCAAAACACAGAGGAACAAAACACTTGAACATTTTCTTATTAGCTTCACAAGCAAAGTGCTTCACCAGGAAAGCTTGGCTGATTGTGATAGAGCTGCAGCTGAACTCCCAAGAGGTTTGACCACTGGGGAGCAGATTATTTGTTCTGATCCCTCGACAGGCTGGGAAATTCTGGGGAAGAAAGCCAAGTGTTTACATGTGCTATGGTACCTTTGAGCAAGGCATGTGATACTCATATGAACCAGTGGAGCTTCTTTGTGGTTGTATTGGGCAGTTTCCAGTTCAACATGTGGAAATGTGTGTATGTGGGTTGGTCACCTAAAATGTTGCAGTAGAGGCTTCTGACTTGAAGGTAACTAGTTTGATCCCTGCACGGATAATGCGATCATGTCATATGGGACGGTGTTCGTGTCATCAGACAACTCAAGATGGTTGTATGACTGCAGAGCTGGTCATATTAGGGTTAAAAATACTGCATATGCATTGACAATATAACTATATCCATTAAATTATGCTGAACGAAAGACAGACTGACGTGAGGTGTGATGTGCCCATGTTTGTTAATTTTTTTTCAGGCATTTCCATGCAAACTGTCCCACAGCTATAATTATGACTTGGATGCTGAGGTGAAGATGATTTATAAATCGCAAGCTGGTAATTATGGTAACTCCGATAACACATGAACGAGGCATAAATCATTACCACCACTGAGGCCCTTAAGGTGTCAGCATGCTTCAACTAAAGTGTCCCCCCTTAATAATATATTTGTTCATTTTAAACTATGTCACTTTTTCTGTGTACAACCAAGTGCAACACTATGAAATCCTTCGAGGAGAGACTGTCTGAAAGCCTGTGCAGAAATCCCAATTTGAATGATTATCTCTCTCTCTCTCTCTTCCTCTCTATGACGGCCGGCTTTTCACCCTGCTTGAGTGTGGCCATTTGAGCTATAAATGCTTTTGCCTTCAGAAGTGGTCAGACGACAGTCATTTCGAACATACTGACACCTTTAGTCTCCAACTGCTCCAGTGGAGCTGCTCGGTGGCCATCAGATCAGATTGTGGTTGTACTGGGCAGCTTCCAGGTGTGAATGTGTGTAACTGTGTGAGTGTGAACAGGGCCCTCCTGACAAAGAAAGCATTGCACTCAGAAGTCTCCCTGCCTACCTAAAAAAAACTGTGTGAGGCAGAAGGATGCTACTGGCTACTGGCTTACGCTACTGCTGCTGGTGTATTGTTTTTATGCTTAAGGGCATGTTGTATGTGTATAACCAGCTGGGTTATGGCTTTCAGTTTTGGGAAGTCAAGTTTTATTTATGTACTTCAGTATTAAACATAGCAATATGCCTTTAAGGGCTTGTCCGAGCAATGGTAGTCTTGCAAGACAAAAGAGCATAGACATCTGTTGTAAACACAGTGAACATTATGGTTGCTTGTCTGTTTTACTGCTGCTTTACTGTGATCATTATCTACCTTATTAACACCTGTTGTGGCTTTACAGTTAACCTCAATCTCTGGCTAGATGGGGTTTCATAGTAGGCAGCTCAACAGCATGAACATGTGCTAATGTAAAGTTTACCCAAGTGTATTAACTGAGAAGATAAACTTGAGCTGTTTGGCTGCCAAAAAACCTGAGAGGTAAGATGACATGATTGGAGGAGGTCACCAGTCCAACAAAGAAGTCCATTTAAAAGCTGATATTAATTTTGTTGTAGTTAGTACTATACCCGAAAATAACCACAGTCTATTTCTTTACATCGTCGACTGCAAGGATGAAAAAGGAGTAGCATTGAAAGGGAGCATTGAAGAGGATCATCGTCAATCCACCTTTTCTATAAGATTTACATTAAGTATCATTACCCAAAGGAAGTACCACATTAATACCACATTTCAGATACCCTTTAAATCTTGTTCGGAATGGACTCATTTGTCTTATCTTATGTTAATTGAGTCATGGAGGCCTCAGGAAGCTCATGGACACAATGTACAAATCCTTACAAATCCTTTTTTCCTAAAGTTCAAAAACTTGCCACATAGAGAGCACTGTATCGTCCTTTTCATGGATCATATTTTGGAAAGCATCTTTGGCGCATTTCCTCTGCTGCAGATGCAGGCTGCTGCACTTGAATGGCATGTCTTTGATCTGTCAGCCTCAAACTTGGCAAGAAGTCTTCAAATACAGTTGTGTAAGCACAAACCTTTCAAGGACTGGAACACAATGTAATGTGATAGGGCTCTTGACACCTTCTGTAGCTGAATGAGCCAGGCTTCTAGAGCCCCTTTAGGCCTAAATCTGTGGTGATTCTGAATAAATGCTGCAACTGCTTCAACAAAAACTTCATATACCGTAGAAATTGTTTTTATGACTATAATTGTTGATAATTATATTTTTGGTATATTGTACAAAGTTGCTCATTGGTATATTGCAGTAACTACATTCTTAAATGTACAACACTGGTTTTTAGCATTAACTTGATGCCAATAGAGAGTTGAAGTCATGACGTCACGTTCGGGCTAGCCTCTGGTCCACTATCTGCTGTAACTCATTTTCTCACTTTCTCATTTACCATTTCTTTCATTGGCAGCATTTGCTATAAGAAATTTAAACCTTTGTGATTTTAAGTAAAACAATTACTTTGTGAGCACTGAAAAAACTACAGCTCCCATGAAAAAACTACAAGCGTAGCAGTACAGGTACTTACGCCATTGTGCAACGTCATAACTTGGTTTTGTCCATATCCTTAGAATTCTCCATAGCTCTCTCCTAATGTCAATTTTCCTATTTTTTAGTTGTAATCTCTGCTGTCTAAAAATGTACAGCTATCAGCCCTCTCTGTCCTGTTGGTATCACAGACATGTCTGAGCTAACCATGACCCCTCGACTCACTTATGGACTCTTTTGTGAAGCTGTGACATTTAGCCCATGATGGTCTTGGGCTTATGGAAAATGTTCGTTAACATCTGCTAAAAAACATAAATATTGAATAAATAACGATATTAGATTGTTTTTCAGAAAACTACCATCCTTATCTAGACATGTGTAGTGTGACGCCGCTCCCACTGTCTAGGAGTCTGTCCTAACTAACCTCAACAGGCAATTAGCTGACATGGGGGGGATTTTCAACTGATCTAGTTCACCTGGGCCTTCCAGGATATAAAAGCTGGCCTATGTGCTTGCTCTGTCTGTCTTCCTACAGTTGTCATTCACCTTACATCTGCTGCTTTTGGTATGCACATTCAACACCTCCACAGCACACATGCATCTCATCCATGCATTGCTGATTTCTACACACTATTGTCCATTTATGTTAACTAGTTTAAATAAGTGATTGTTTTAAGTATAACCTTTGCATGGACTCCCTTATGGTCACATTCCTTGAGCCAGTTTGTGACAGTAGTGAGCCACAGAACATATTGTTGAGTAACGTTATGTTCCAAGGTTGGATTTTCAATTATTAGCATTATTACAAATGTCAGTGGGATTTTGAATTAGTTTTTTTATCTCTGGACCAGAACCCAGAAGTTCTGGTTTCACTTCGGTTCTCTAAAGGCCTTTTTCACAGCAGACATTGTCATAGTACAAAAAGCACAGGTGTTACTAATAACATTAACAAAGGCTCCTCTCCATTCAGTGTCCCAGTAAGTCATGGGTGTGACAGTGAGCCAGCATGCACAACACCAGGACCCTGAAACTGAAGCTGCTAAATTTAATTTAGCCATCATTGATTTTATTATTTACACCTGTGCTTTTCCTACTGTGACATGTCAAAATGTCTTCTGTGAAAAAAAAGGCATACGTCAATAATATGATGGATGCTTTGATTCAACAACTGAAAACAAGAGCTTAAGAGAGTCTCTCTGTGATATTGAGTTCTTTATCAGATTCACTTCACTTGCAGTGCTTTGGCAGCCTTACTGCAAGAAGATACCAACAACTTACAAAGCAGTATTCAGTGCACAGACAGCAGGACATCACATTTAGTGTAACAGGAGACTGCAGGACACTGAGTAGACCGTGAACAATTTATATAACATATGAAAAGGATTACATATGATTCTTCCACAATACATCTCTCAAAAAAGCTGCTTTACATTCATTCAATGTTTAATAAAACCAGATGATCCAGATGTAACTCATCAAAAATGTGTGCTCATGACACTCACTAAATTCAACAAAATTAAAGTATGCATTTTGCTTCTATGCCTCTTTTCACAGAGGAGGCATCCCATTTTTCAGAGTGGATGTCTCATTTTAGAAACCGACTCTTCAGATACACCATATATATACATACAGCAAGCAATCACTGTGTGCACTCATGCAGGATGACACACAGTACATGGCAAAAAATGTCATACTGGCTCGTGTTCAGATCAACTTAAAATCATGTTTTCCTTGAGATTATAGGGGAAAAACATATTTCAATTAGGATAATTCTACCTGTATCTCTTTTTTTAGTTGATTTGAATTGGAAACAAACTATTATTTTACCACACGGACATATTGTTTCCACATTTTTTTAAAGAAACTGAGATTTTCAGTCAGCGCTAGACTAAACAACTTTAACTACTATTTATTTTTGCAGCCAAGATTGCAGCCACAGAAAGGGATGCTGAGAACTGAGTGAAGTACCATCTGATGTTGTAGACAAACTCTTCCTGCTCTAACATGGATCCATTTCAGTGGAGGTTCAAGTCTGGAAGCCATCCAATCCCCTGTCAGTCTGACTAAGCTGCAGAGTTTTAGATTGGAGTGGGGATGTGCTCACCAGCTGTGAGATTAAGGGGAACTGATCGATGGCCTTTCTGATTGGCTCTCGCGGTGTCCCAGCAGCATCCAACCCCCTTGGTTCGGATGATTGTCCTCAGCCGAGCCAAAACCAATTCTTCCTCCACACAGGGGCCAAATAAGATCACTGACCTGAAGCTACAAGGCCACGCTTGGAGGTTCTCTCTCCATCCGTCTGCACTCCTCATCTCTCTGAAGAAAATGAGACAGACAGAGAAGAAGAGAGGGGAGGAAGATGATGAGACGGAATCAAATTTGAGTTTAAATGACGAGCATTTTGCACCATCACAGATTCACACTTTCCCTGTTTTACTTGATGTATACTTTCCTGACATATTTGTTAAAAAGTGCTAATGCCAGCTGTGTTTCTGCACTGCTCTCTCCAGAAATTTCCTCTATCTATGGTATTCACTGCAACTGCTGCTGGAAATGTAAAATGCTTGACCTCCTGTGCAGCAAAGGATTTTTTTTCTAGAAGAGAAAATCTCTTTCATGAACTTTATAGAGTAAAATATCAGGGATCATTTGTTTGAAATATAAAAAAGCTTTACAAGATCATATCTTGCAGTTTAGTAATATACATAGTAATTGACCCCCTCCTGCTTGGTGTTGCCATGACAACCAAATCCTACCTGGATGCCACTTGTTTGTGATTTTTGATTCTATAGCACCACAAAGAGGGCAAGGTGGGGATATTTTGATCTCTCTGCTTTCATTGTCATATATAAAAGCTTTTAAACAAATAAAAACAGGTGACAAATTAAAGGAAAAATCTGAATAAATGAGTAGAGAAACATAATGAATACCTATGCTTCCTTACAGAACACAAGTGTTAACTGCAATTATCCAAAATATCTGTTTTACAGTCAGAAACAGGTTTTAGACCAAGTTTACTTCAAGGATGAAACTCAGTTTGGTTCACTCATGCAGTTCAGACTTTCGCTGGAAGCAGTACATTATCCTAATACACTGAATTTCTTACTTTATAAAACCCCCTTAAATAAGAAATTACAAAATAGGTACTGTTCACATACAAGTAGTTCTCTAAAGTGATTGCACCAAAAGGAATTTGTTTTTTAAAATGTTTTAAAGATACTGACAATGATACAGATACTGGATAGTGTAACTTTTACCTGTGTCTGTTCTTAGCCTACTTTTAGCCTGATTTTTTTAGTATTGTTTTATCTGTTGTAATTTTTTTATTGTTTTGTCTGCAACTTTTCATGCCGCTGTCTTGACCAGGTCTCCTTTTGCAAAAGGTTTCCAGCCTCAGTGGGACCTTGTTAAATGAAGGTTAAATAAAATAAGAGAAAATACATCTTGGACCCTGAGGAACCCCACAAATGTTTTCTTTGAAGGCTTTAAAATTAGAAAATACCTTTTTCCCCACCCTACAGTACTTACAGAAAGTGTCTAATTAAAAGACAAACCTGTATAAATGAGAAACATTGAATGCAAATATTTCCATACAGGTCAGGAGGGGTCAATCAATAGGTACTAATGACTTAATTTGTCATTCGTCTGTATCTGAGGTTTAAAGCCTTTCACATAAGATCATTTTAAAAACTGAATTTCACTTTTTTTCCATTTCATTGTTCACTATCATTTATCTCTATAATTTGAAATGATTCAGTGTGTAATAGGTCAGGCCCCATGAGCAGGAAATCATTAAACATAGAGGGAAAAGAGCACACCATTATGATGTTCTGATAACTGTGCTGCCATCTAGTGGGTACTTCAGGAACATGTCTTTGATTTGGAAGCCAAAATTCAGTATAATAATGGTGCATTTCTCACTTCTCCTGTCCCCAAACCAGCTATTTTTAGCAGTAACACACAGGGAATTCCTTTTTGCTGAAGGCTTTAGAGAATTGCCTCTTCTCATGGTCATCTAATTAAAGTTAAGCTCAAAGTGAAACAAAAGCCCCTCTGAAGAACTAAAACAGGCATCTTAGTAAGCAATGTTTAAATTTATTTTCCTCTGGAACAGCTGATGTTTTTACAGTATTTACAAAAGGAACAGTCATCTACAAAACACTGCAAATGTGAACCTATTTTTCATCATGTGTGGTACAGTCTTTCTTCATAGCATCATGGTGACATAAGTGGATTTAACAAGAACAACAGCACAACATTGAATTAGTTCATGCCCTTAATTGGTATGTGTTAGTGTTTTTTTAAATACAATACAATAATTATTTAATTTACCAATTAATATATACACAATATATCATTTAAATGATGCTGTTAGTCATGGCTACCATATGGCAATATAAGAGAGAGAGTATATGACATGTTACAATCAACAGTATAGTAATCAACTATGGCTTCCAAAGAATAGCATTACTATGAAAAAATAATAATATATACTGTACATATATAATGTTCATTAAAGTGTCAGTAAAATGCATAAAGCTGTCTTTTTCCCTCACTTAAAACATTATATAAAACCTGCAGAAAGGCAGTTTAACTAACTGCAATGAGATGCTTAAAGAAACAGCCAACAGCAGGGGGGACAGTCAGTAACCCCGAGTTCACAGTGTGAACACACTGATTAAGGAGTTTCAGGGGAAACTCGCTAATCAACAGCTTGTCAGATTTGCATTCTTCCATGTTGTGATTTCAGTTAATGACAAACAGTTATGTCTGATGAGTGAAAGACAGAGGAGAAGCTAATTACAGCCAATCAAAGCTTCCCAGTCCTGTACAGGTTTCATGTGAAAAACTACAGCAATAAACCAGCCAGAGATTATTCTTGAAAAGTAGCTGTAAGGTTTGCTGTTTTTTTAACATCTGCTGTAACAAACTGTGTCTGTATCAAAACATGCTAAGTGGTGAAAGTTGGCTCTGGATGATTGGTTACATTCCTAGTCTTGATTATGTCATCTTTGATAAGATATTTACTGATTTTAGTCATAACTTTGATAATTTTGGGATATATTTATGTAAAGGTCTACTACAACTGACTGAAGACAACAATGAACATTGTATTTGAGAAATTTGGCTTGTTTTACAAATTCATGATACACCTGTTTTTTGGACAGTGTGAGCAAGTACAAACTGCGCCTGATTGACATTTCCCTCACAGCTTTGTTGCTCCTGGGTGGGACAATTGACCATTTTATCATTTTTATTGGTAGTTTAACAACCTCCATAATATAACAGCATTATAAGAATCTGTGAAACACCCTGTGTGGGTTTCCAGGGCTTTGAAATGAAAAAAGGTATTTCATAGAATAATTTAAGACTCAAAAAAGTAAGGATAAAACTGAGCAATGTCTACAAGTTGTGAGTGATTTTTTGTTTGTTTGTTTTACATTTGAATATAAGAGAAACATCTGAAGAAAAACTTGATTTTGATTAGCAAAAATGTGTGTGTGTGTGTGTGTTATGTTCCATCTTGCGACCCCTTCAAAGGGGCCCAACCCCAAAATTGGAAACCAACAGCCTGCTTTGTTTGAATCACATGATAACAATAGGTCATTTCTAAAAAGCTGTCTTAACTCAAAGCAGATAAATACATCCCAGACAAACAACCCTTCCTCTCGATGTGTACAAGACTAATGTTTGTCTGTAAATGTTGTAGTTGCAGACCCACAGATCCATCCAAACCTTCCCACCAACCATCCATGTTGCTCGCAGTGTGAACGCAGGGTTAATGTTTGGACCGCTGTGTATGTACTAAACAGATTTCAGACCCAGTATGTAACTTCTTGGCCACTTCCCTTTAACATGGGTCCACACACAACATCCCAGTCCCTCCAGCTGATTAGCCGCTGACTTCACTGGAACCGTCACACTGACTTCCTCCTCTTGCCAAACACATTGTTGATGAGCTTGGCCATAGACTTGGAGCTGCTGTAGCGTCGTCGGTCGGCTCTGTACTTGAAGTGCTCCATCACCTGCTGGATGAGTTGGGTGAAGAGGTTGGCGATGTCCTGGCAGCTCTTGGCTGCCAAGACCTCCTGGAAGTGACAGCGGTTCTCCTGAGCCAGGCAGTGGCCCTCGTCCTCACGCACCTGTTGGGCATGATACAGGTCCTGCTTGTTACCCACCAGACACAGGAACCTCCATCTCCCTGAAACATGTCAGTGAGGACTGGTGAAATGCAGAAGGTGTGGAGCCAATAAGAGTACTTTCTGCTGAGGAGTGATTTTATTTTAAACCTCTCCAACCCTGCTGGATCCAAGCTGCGTTCAAACTCACAGAACGTTATTTAATTTGTAGTCAAGATCCAAAAGTTTAAAAGACACTAGATGTAATTATGTGTGTATATGTGTATTCAATGATGCACAAAACATCTAGAATATTTCCATTAAATCTGACAATGCAACCATAAGACGATGTCATCTCAATTGCTGTATAGCTTCAATGAAGTTTTGAGAGCAGCAGATATGGAATATATACTAAAAATACTATATAAACTTACATAAGTTATATATAACTTTATAAACTTTATTTTACCAGTGCACATTTTTATTTGAATGCGTCATATAGTAGATACTCACATATATAATTCTAGTTTTAGTTTAACTTCTCTTATTTACAGTGGTGGAATAAGTACTCTTACTTTTACTTCAGTAAAACCAGCAATAAAAAACAACCACAGTGTACAAATACTCTGTTACAAGTAAAAGTCCTGCATTAAAAATTTTACTTGAGTAAAATTACTAAAGTGTTAGAATCAAACGAAGAAGAATGAATGAAAGAATGGCCCATTTCAGAATAATATATTTTACAGAATTAGATTGTAATTTTTGATGCATTAATGCGTACATCACTTTAATTTTGCAGCTCGTAAAGGTGGGGCTTAATCTATAATAATACATCATAATGAATTAATTAATTATATTTTGTATCACTAATCTGAATCTGCAATGTAACTAAAGTTATCAAATATATGTAGTGGAGTAAAAAGTACAATATTTCTCTCAGAAATGTAGTGAAGTAGAAGTATTAAGTAACATAAAATAGAAATACTCAAGTAAAGTACAAGTACCTCAGAATTACAGTACTTAGCTATTTTCCACCGCTGCTTATTTATACTATGTATCAGTTTTTACTTCCTGTTGACTGCTTTTGTGTAAATGTATTCCCAAAAATGCCCTAAAACAGGTTCTGTTTTTTATTTTGGCTGCATTTGTTTTATACACACATAAACACAAGTGAGTCCAATATTTTCCATCCTTATCTCCATCAAGATTTACTGATCGCTGATCTACACTACTCACATACATACTTGTCACTGACTAAATAAATATCTTCCCTCCACGTTATGCTTTGGCACACGACAGGCAGCCTGATAGATGTGGTTGGCCGATTTTTTCAGCAGACCAAATTTACTAGATGCCTGTAGGTTTGCAGTGAATCCCTCGCTTGTCATCATGAATCATTTATGAGTTTGTGTTTGCCCAGTCAGGAATCCCAGCATTCCTCAAATTCAAGACTGCACGAAGATCCCTGTTCAGTTTCAAAGAAAGCAGGGCAACGATACTCTGTTATGTTCTGTTTTCCCATCGTGTTTACAGCACGTGGTAATGTAGTAGTTTTAAATAATTCTTAGCATTTAATGTAATTGTCAACTAAAATATATGATTCGACAACACTGAATGAGACAATTAACACTTAAAGAAACCATATTAAAATCCTTTGGATAAACTTAAAATGGTTCCAGCTTCACAAATGTGAGGATCTGTTGCTTTTCCTTTTAAGGTTTGTACTATTGGTTCGACAAAACAAGCATTGTGAAGGCGTCACTTTGGGCTCTGGGTAATTGTGATGCCATTTCTCACTATTTTCACAGTTTTTACAAATCAAACAATCAAACAATTACTGGAGAAAATAATAAGCAGATTAATCTATAATGAAAATAATCATTAGTTGCAGTGCGATACAAAATAGTCAAAACTCCATGGTTCCACCTCAACCAACTACAACAGTAAAATCCTACTTTTACATTAATGATGCATGAGTAATAATAATCTAATGATATAACGTAGAAAAGGTTTCAGTCGTAGTCATCTGGACACTGTTTTCAGAATCAAGACGTTTGGCTCCCATCCGGAAGTCATTCTCAATTCTCCGGATGGGAGCCAAACGTCTTGATTCTGGAAAACAGTGTCCAGATGACTACGACTGAAACCTTTTCTACGATAGAACACTCCTGGACGAATGAGGGACTACACCGTCTAATGATATAACATATAATCGTGTAAGAGTCACGGGGGAATCTGTCTGCATTAAGTACTTTTAATACTTCCTCCACCACTGCTGTTTCTATTTACTCCTAGTTGGCATTTTCAATTAGATGAGGTTTTCACTCAACAGAAAACTTCACATTGTTTATACTTTTTAACCCAAATCTTAATGTAGTAATGTGTATGACACTAGGTCTCTAGCTAATTTGAGAAAAAAATGTACAAAAACAATTTAGCCTCAGTACAGGTTATGATTCATGTAACCTCTTCCAGCTCAAGGTTTCTGGAAATAAATGTTAGGCCAACAGCTGCGTTGATCCACCATGTCTTTCTCAAACCCAGCAGTGGCTTGTTGAATGGGGAGGCTCAGCTTCTCTGAGTTAATAAAATAACCTCATTGTGCTTCTGACCCTTTGCAGTTGTCCATGCGCGCCTCCCGAATCTGCCATAGGATGTTCTTGGCGTTGATGAAGGAAGTGCGGTCGCTGATGTTGTACACCACCACAAAGCCATCTGCCCAGTCCACTAGCTCCTCCAGTATACACCTGGCCTCTGAGCTCTGCCAAGGACAACACATGGATGTGTTTTTAGCTTTCATAAATGACATATTAGAAAGCTATTCAAGGTGGAATTTCTCACAGTACTTATTACACCTTATTCTATAAGTGTGTAATTATTACTGTGTGTATATATATATATATATATATATATATATATATATATATATATATATATATATATATATACACACACACACACACACACACACACACACACACAATACATATGCATTACTGTTGTCCCACTTCTTCCAGAGCTATTTTTACTGCCGTTCTTGTTACCCTGAACATCACCAGCATGCAGACATGTGCAGAGCGAGAACAGGACAATATGCTTTAGTGACCTTGAGGAGAAATAAACAGTCAGAAGGACAAGGGGTCAGAGGACATGTCTGAACCCACAAACAACGATGCCTCAGCACTATAAAAACTCACTTATCCCTTTCTCTTTATTGGCTCCATGGTGTCTTTATGCAGCTCAGGTCAGAAGGGCAGGACATCGACTCAGTGCTTCTTATGAAAGGGTGACGTTACAGTGAGTTTAATCGACAGAGACAATGACCGGCTCTTGTTCTGCTGAGTCTCGGGGTATTCCAATAAAATACTAGCTCTGTAGTAAAAGGCCTCTCAGGTCTTTGGTCTTGTTGAAAGAGAAGTAAGCAGGTTATATGGCTCTTTTCTTCAAAGAGACATCCATTGGCACACATCGCTTCAGGACACTCTCATGAACCCTTTGGATTCCCAAATTTAAGTGCTGTACGGATCGTACACGTGCCGGCCCAAAGTAAATATCTGACCATGTTTCCTTCAAGGTCAGGGACATGTACTGCCGCTTCCCCAGCAAACTGAAAACGGGCCAGTTTTTACTGTTGTTATGTGAAACGCTTGTAGCTCCAAAACAAGAAATTATTATGTTTTCACCTCAGCTGAAGGATTACCTTTGATGGATTCAGAAAATTCTACCATACTTCTCTTGGCCCATGACAATTTGGAGACAGCAGGTTTTCTCTCACACTGATGATTTATTGACATTTTTGGCTACAGTGATATCGCCATAGGTAAAATAAATGTTGACTGAGGTCTAGCCTCTAAGTGATGATTATCATAAGACAAACAAAATGCTGGAATATGAAATGTAACTTTAATATTGATGTCTTTAGTGTATTTTCTTGAAAAGTCTCAGTCTGAGTATATTTCCAGTCCACCTGATGAAATAGGAGGAAACCGAAGAACTCAAAACAGGGTCCAACTGCAGCACTGCTTTTCTAATAAAAAGTTCTGAAATAATATCACAATATTAAGTGTGTTAGTGATATGTTGTACCTGAGAACAAGGGTCAAAAACTTCCAGATTCAGCTGCCTGCCATCGATTGACAGTCTCTTATGGTACAGGGAATCTGTAATGAGGATTAGAAACAGTCAAAAATAAACAACACAGTAATATTAGTTGATTAAAATAGTGATGGTAGAAGTCTACTAAAATCTAAATTCTAAAAAGGACCTCCAGGACCAAAACCAAACCCCCATTAAACCACGATCATCATCAAATCTGGAAATACTGGCGTTTGAGGCATATTCACAGATGAAGCGCCTGGTCAGGAACAGCACAAGGACAGCTGGAGGAAACAGATTAAATGTAGCCTCACATAAAAGAGGCTTCTGTGCATATTTGGCAAGCTTAATGGTTATATTTCCCCCTCTGCTTCGCCTCCAGACTGCAAGCTACACATAAAACTGACCAGTTTTGTTCCCACAGACAATCAGTTTCAATTAAGGGCTGAAGTTTCAAGTGCTGAACTCTGGAAGCCTGTTGCTGATGGTGGTCACGGGCCTCTGAATGGTTTGTACAGGAGTTATAATTAGGCTACGGGGACGCACAAATATGAATATGGCCCAAAAAATTACTCATACATGCATTCTGGAAAACGCAAAGGACTTTCGACACATAGGACTTTAAGACACAATAGCAATTCTTTTGGGACCGTCTTCACACTAACATTGATATATTCTGAGAGCAAAACAACAAGAAAATGAGAAACATGCATTGAAAGCAACAAGCAGAGCAGCAAAGAGCAGAAAAACATAGTAAATGGACACACGTGCAGCCTCCAGAGGCTACATCATCTCTACAGTAACAGCTCTGCTTCACTGCCTGGCAGAGAGAATGGAGATGTCCCATTGTTTTATGAAGCTTGAACACAGCGCAGAGCCAGTCAGTCTTAACCAGCACCACAGAGACTGAATACTAAGCAGCAACAACGGCCCTATAACTATAACTAACTCGGTATATGTTGTGTTTTCCGTCTTCCAACCTTGAAATCAGCTCTGTGACAGATGAGTTTTATTTTAACAAAGGTCTTTCAAAGGCAGGGATTATCTGAAGGCATAAATAATCTCATTATTTCAGTTACATCTCACTGAATGGGGTTTATGTAACATGAAACCAAAGCCCAGTGAAAATATAAGCTTAGGTATGTTACTACCTGAAAACATGCACCTTAACCAGTTAAAGTTAGCCTAGCTTAACATCCAACAAGCTAAATTAGCCTACAGAGATTGCCATCAAAACAATGCTTAATGTCAACGAAGAGGCAAGAGAGAGAGAGAGAGCCGCAAACAGCTCTTTCCCCTACTTTTTTTGGGTAGTGAAACATAACAGGCCGAGGTATCATGTCAATATGAAACACGTCTTTTACTTTCCAATTATGGGACGATTCCGTATTTTACGGGACGGTTGGCAACCCTATGCTCAGTTGCCAGTTGGCTACCAGACAATTACAGTTAGCTAGTTAGCAAATATTTTACCAACTGGCTCCAAACAGCACTGCCTCATTTTAAGTTTCAGCTGACTGCCAGCACTGACACATGTTAATCCAAAGATCAATCCACAAATTTCTAGGCCTACTTTAGGACAATGGTATAGGCTCACCTCACCCTCCCCTTCCAAGCGTGTAGGAGAAACTGTGGTTGCCGCAAAACGCCAACAGTCCTATCTAGAGTCAGTGTTTGGTTTGTCCGTTCTGGGCTACTTTAGAAACATGGCGGTGCAACATGGCGACCTACGTGGAAAGGGACCCACTCCCTCTGTATATAAAAACAGCTTATTCTAAGGTAATGAAAACACAACAATTCTTATTTTCAGGTGGTTATAAACTAATGAAAACATACTTAGAAATAATATATTAAATTGCCAATAGCTCCTCCTAAACATTACACAATGGACCTTTAACTGTTGCAGTAAGCTGAAAAACAACATGCACATCCTTCAAATTTGTCCTGAATAAATAAAAAAGCTTCCAGAGCAGAAGTTATGTCACTGTGTTACACTGGAGAGTTAGTAAAATATCTAAGCTTATATCAAAACAGCCTCACACTCTGAAATCTAATTTGAGCATTAACTAAACCAGCTCATCTTTGATGTCTATGACACAGCGTCCAATGCTGTTCAAGGTACATCTAGAAAGTTTTCTCTAAAGCATTCATACACAATGAGACACTGAACTGTTTCTATTTACATCTGTAATTCAACATACAGTCACTATTTGTTGATGAAGCCTCTGATAAGACTAAATCCTCCCAAATGTGTACATAATGTGTAAATATGTAGGGAAGGATTTTAGAAAATACAGACCTGTCATACATTTGCAAGTAATCACATTACATTCTGGGAACTTGATGGACATTTTTCTCTATTTTGTGATGTTTTGTTGACCAAACGATTACTATATTAATGGAGAAAATAGATTAATCGATAATGAAAATAGCCTATTTGTTAGTTGCAGCCCTCCAGAGTTCCTAGGACATTACTTGAAAGTTACTGTATTTGAAAGATCAACACCAAATGTGTTAAATGAGACTTCTTTTTAGTCTACTACACTTATGTACTACTGTACTTGTTTAGGTATGTTTACTCAAACAAAGCCTGAAACTGTTTGTGTTTCATTATACTGTATAAAGAAGCTTTTGAAGCCTGAAACTTTAATATGCACCATAAATCATCATCATCATTTGAAAAACACTACACTGACTGCTGCAAGTGTCAAAACGAAAGTAACATATATATATTAAATGGCATCATAAACAGTACAGAGATGCTTACTGAAGAACCACAGATATTTTTTCTATAGCTGTTTGAACTAAAAAATCCCTTCCAGCCACTCACCTGATTTCCCAGCCCCCTGGCTTTCCAGCAGGGCCAGCTTGATGTTGTTCATGCCTGTGCTCTGTCAGGTCCTCAGCTGGTTCTCTGGCTCTGTGTTGTGTCTGGTATCTGGGTTAGCATCGGCACAATAAATGCTGCGTGCAGTCCAGGCTGGGTGGGAGTACAGGACTGCCCCCCTCTCTTCCTCTTCAAAGGGTTGTTTCCCTTTTTAATTGCCAGAGGGAGAGGAGAGGGGGGGAAACAAGCGCCCCCTTCTTCTTTCTCTAGATGTCTGTGTGCCAAGTGCTCTTTTACTCTCTCTTTTCTCTGGTTTCTCTCTCTCTCCTGTATCCAACAAAGCTCTCTCTCCCCTCTTTACTCCCTCTCAATCCATCTGTTTTCCTTCTTTCTTTCCTCTCTTTCGCCTATATGTCTCTTTTCTGTCTCTTCCCCCTCCTACAGAGAGGTTACTCAAAGGTCATGGCTGACTAAACCTATTGTGCTGTTCCAACTCTGGCAATTCAAATGTAGTCCGGCTGCCATCTACAGACATTTGTGTCATTCTTTATTGTGTAATGTTATGAAAGCCCATTCCTACCTGGAATAGAAAGAGATTAATTAATATGTATAGGAATGATGAATGTAAAAATACTCACGGTAAACAAAAATTACAAAGATATTAGTAAAAAATAAATGCAACTCTGTCTCTTAGAAATTATGTTTATATACAACTAATTTGCAACAGCAAATAGATTTTGAGAGAAAATTCCACCTGAAATACATTTTTTATCAACATAATGAAGAAACATGTCAGGCAAATTGCAAAAAAAATGTTCATGAACGTATCTGCAAAACATTCACTGACAACTTATTTAATTTGCTTTTCCTACAATATCCGCACTAAAATATCTGCTCCTGGTGACTAAAACATGATTAGTGCTTTTTATGGTATTGATGCTACCAAAGTCCTGCACGTTGTAAAATAAATTCATTGATTAAAACAAATTGTAAGTCAAAATTATAATAATCAGAATCAGTCAAAATTTTTATTTGAATTTTAATCAAAATCATGAGATGTACTTGGTCAGATTTATGGATACTAAGTCAAAATTGTGACTTTTTAAAGGTCCACTGTGTAACATTTAGGAGGAGCTATTAGCAGAAATCGAATATAATACTTATAAGTATGTTTTCATTAGTGTATAATCACCTGAAAATAAGAATCATTGTGTTTTCATTATCTTAAATTTTGCTGTTTTTCGTGAGTTTCGCAGCCACCATAGTTTCTCCTACACACTTGGAAGGGGAGGGTGAGGCGAGCGGTATTCAAATGGTTGCAAACTGCAATTTCACGCTAGATGCCACTAAATTCTTTATACTGGACCTTTAAGTAAATACAAGACAGTTTTGACTCATGACTTACTAATAATTTAAAATATTTTAACTTAATATCCGATAACTAGAATGCAGTATATCTCTTAATATCTCATAATTTTTACTTTTAAAGTTTAAAAAAAACCTAAACATAATACCACCTGGATTTCATTTTCTGCCAAATGTTCATACTGAACACGTCTGATAACATATTTAATTCGTTTTTTATATAATCTGCTCTTGCAATACAGTATCCATGTGTTGCAATGTTTTATTTTAAAATTTGTCATCTTGCCAACAGTGACCTAAAGTACAAAACAAGTTGTTTAAGTCTCTGGTGTCAAAGTCCTGCACTTTGCACTTAGTAAGTCAAAATTAATTTCCCATAGTTATGTTAGTTTTTTCTTTTTTCCGGCAGAAATTGGCTTCGTTTTCAGTTAAAATCAAGAAACAAGCCTTTTTAGCATTTTTATTTCAGTCATTGTTTTGTCATTGTTGACCTCTCTGTGATAAAATATGTCATCCTGCTGAGTCTAGGGTTATTAATATTCTGGCTTCAAGGAAAGTCATTTTATTTAAATTGGTTTCTGTGTTGTCATGAAGGGGATATGAAGGGGGGGAAATTTTGACGACTTTGGTTGTGTACTTTTTTAGCCATACAGTCGCAGCTCACCAGGCTGAAGCAATATAGTAAAGTTTAGGCTTTGAGTGCAGTGTAGAAGCAAAACCATGAGAAGGCATACAATAAAAACACTGATTAGAGCATCAGTCAAACCCCTGACATCAAACTGAATCGATTCAGACGAGCAATCAATTTCCTTCAGCTTCAGCTGCCACACAAAATGTGGCACATGCAGCCAATAAATCATCCTCCAGTAGCTTCGATTTCACAGACACTAACGTCAGCCAACAAAATGAATATTCTTTAGACTAAACCGGTGTAGTCCCTCATTCGTCCAGGAGTGTTCTATCGTAGAAAAGGTTTCAGTCGTAGTCATCTGGACACTGTTTTCAGAATCAAGACGTTTCGGCTCCCATTCGGAAGTCATTCTCAATTTCAGACAAGATGGGAGCCGAAACGTCTTGATTCTGAAAACAGTGTCCAGATGACTACGACTGAAACCTTTTCTACGATTTAGACTAAATCCACATTTTCGTCCCCACTGACCCTCTGGCATGCTCGTTTTGGGCATTTTGGGCCCATTTCCAAACTGACTTTATTTGATCTTGTATCTGTTTGCATGCTTTCTTCCAAAAGAAAGTCTTAAATTTTACCCCTTGACTTTAGAAAGTGATATCATGACTTGGATGCACTTGTCTTGGTGTTAAGGTATTTTGGATTGTTATAGTCTATTTACATACTTTCTTTATGATTATAATGGTTGGACTGAATATCCCAAAATTTAGGATTTCCATAGCCCGAGAGTGAAGAAATCTTTCAAAACCTACTTTTTTGGATTTGGGCCACTCTCTTCTTGTTGACTTTAGGATCATGGACCTTTTGAATACTGTAAAACAAAAGATGTAACGATGAAATGAAAACAGTCTGACCACATTATGTGCATCCAAATCCATTCATAATGCACAGCATGCAGACTGGATGGGCTTTTGAAATGTTTTCCAAATTATGCTTTTTCCATTCAGTGATGTTTAGATATTATATACCCTGCAAATCAGCTTGCCTGAGGCAAACTAAGTGGTACCAGATAACTTAAAATCTTTGAGTCGCTCATCAGAACGAAGGGGAATGTTGAGAAATAGAGGGATAATGTTGCATATTGGGAAAATATGTTTGTCCTTATCTCAAAGTAAAATTTTTAATCAGCCTTGAATTCTGAAACACTTGACCTCAATCAGCTACATATGATTTGGATCAGAAAAAACAGTATGCAATACAACAATTTAAATTAAATCACTTTTCCTCTTCCTGTTGTAATCAGGAAGAACTACATTTCTGTGTTTTACTTCCAAGACGAGAAAACAGTGGAAGGTCCAGCCATCCATGGCAGCTTTTAATCAGGCAGAGAGGGAAAAATCATTTCTCTGAGCCGATCAACATGTGGCTGTAAAGAGGCTTTCACATGGGACGACGTCATGTGCCCACAAAACTACACACACCAAGAAACACATTATTCTCACCAGCTGAATACACACACACACACACACACACACACACACACAAAACCTCAACAAATCAGCATCAAAGGGCACGTCAGCAACATCATTACATAACATCAGTGCACCAGGAATCTGTCTGGAAGGTTTCTGTTTATTTTGTGAAATGAGATTAAAGTTAAATTGGACTGGAGATTTCTTCATGGCTGTTAGCCAAACAGGAGATGCCATTTCAAAACATTGTTGCTGAATGTCATTAGAATTAGATGGGCAGCCTGATATTTTTCCAGAGAAAAAAGAATCAGCAGCAGTTGTATTGCATCATATGGCTCTGATGCGTTTTGGTTTGGTTTAGCTAATTTTAGAGTAGTTTACCTTGTCGTTGACTTGGCTTAATAATAATAAAATGGTTAGTGTGTAAAAAATATAATTATATAAAATATTGACAAGGTAAACTGGATGAAATATGATGAAGTAAAGTAGCTTAGTTGTTTAGTCTGTCAGTTGCTCAACTTAGTGATATAAAAACAAAATAATAAAAACACTTAGTGTGTATTATAAACAAATACACTGACAAGCAAACTAAAATGGGTGAAGCATGTTTAGTTTTGCAGCTTAGCTTAATTTAACTTGCTTGTTTGGTTTATTGTAGTTTAGTTTAGACTTAGCTTAACTTAGTTTGGTTTAACTTGACTTAGCTTAGTGACGTTTCGTTGTAAAAACAAAATAATAATCCAAAAATGTTCAGTGTATAAAAAACAAATGGCATTGACAGGCAAAGTGAATTGATGCATGTTTAGTTCATTGTATCTTAGCACAGACATTTTAGCTTAGCCCTGTTTAGTAGTTTGTAGATTAGCCTAGTTTAGTATAACTCAGTTTAACTTGTGTTAGTGATCTACTGATGTGGTAAAATAACAATAATAAACCCAAAAGGCTTAGTTGCAAAAATAATGATAAAATTACATAAAGCCTATGTTAAAATGACAAGGAAAATAAATTGGTGAAGCTTTAGTTCATTGCATCATTGTAGCTTAGTTTAGCCATCTTCGCTTAGTTTGGTTGTTTAGCTTATTGAAGTTTAGCCTAGCATTAGCTTAACTTTGTTTTTTTAACTTAATTTAGGTTAGTGATTTCGTTAGTGTGGTAGTTTAAGGTTTTTCATTTCCTATTTTGTAGTATTCTCCTTCCCTTGTGTGTCTTGTGGTTTTACTTCCTGGCTTTGTTTTCCCTCCAGTTTTGATTATTGGCCCTTCCTTAATTATTTGCACCTGTGTCTCGTTGTCTCACCTCCCCTAGGGTATTTAGTCCATGTCTCTGTCTTTGTTCAGTGTTGGGTCATTGTTGTTATACATGGTGTTGTTCCTGCCTGGTGTTATGCCTGCCTTGAGTGATTCCTACCTTGAGTTTTAGTCTTGTGAGTGTTCCTGACCTTTGTGTGTGCTGCCGTTTGGTGCACTTTTTTGTTGTACCTGGTTCCAGTGCCCAGTTCCCCATGTTTTACCATGAGTTCTGTTTTGGATTCTTTCCTATTCCCTTGTGTTCCCTATTTCCCTGCGTGACACTCTTATGACAGATTCTGACAGTAATAACTAGAAAAATTGGATTTCCTGCAGAAAATGTGTGGAAATGCTGAAAGCTGAAATGCAATCGATGCATAAATGTCCTTAAAGACCTGAACATTTTGACATTTGAATGGCTTCTGTACATGAAAGTATGCAGAAGTAATAGTCCAATGATAAGTGTATGGAAGAAGACATAATTGGAAAGCATTGCTGAAAATGCAGAAATCAGAAATTAATTCTCTGAAAAATCTTCAAGATCAAATGCATTGCAATGGAATGCTTAACAACCTGGAAGCTGAAGTGCATTAGCTAAATAAGCTAAGAGCTGAAATACATTGCTAAAAAAGCTGGAATCTAAACTGTAATACTATCAAAGCTGAAAGTCGAAATCGGAAATTCTGAATCCGACAATGACATAATGTGACGTTTCGAAGAGTGGATGATCATAAAATTTGGTAATCGCCTACCTCCAGTTCAAAGGTATCATTCCATGGTCAGACCAGGTTAGAGAGGCAAAAAAGAGAGACACAGAGAGACAGAGATTTGTAGGAGAAGGTCCCTACAAAGCCCTATTCTGCTAGGAATGAACGGCACTACAGCTTGTTGTAGTAGTAGTAGTAGTAGTAGTAGTATTAGTAGTAGCAGTAAAGACTGTAGTAGTGTCTAGTAGTAGTAGCAGTAAAGACTGTAGTAGTTGTAGCAGTAAAGACTGCAGTAGTAGTAGTAGCAGTAAAGACTGTTGTAGTAGTAGTAGCAGTAGTAAATACTGTAGTAGTAAACACTGTAGTAGTAGTAGTAGTGTCTAGTAGTAGTAGCAGAAAAGACTGTTGTAGTAATAGTAGTAGAAGTAGTAGTAAATACTGTAGTAGTAAACACTGTTGTAGTAGTAGTAGTAATAGCAGTAGCAATAAAGACTGTAGTAGTAGTAGTAGTAATAGCAGTAGCAATAAAGACTGTAGTAGTAGTAGTAGTAGAAGTAATAGTAGTAAAGACTGTTGTAGAAGTAGTAGTAGTAAACACTGTAGTAGTAAATACTGTAGTAGTAGTGTTTAGTATTTGTAGTAGTAGCAGTAAAGACTGTTGTAGTAAGAGCAGTAAAGACTGTAGTAGTAGTAGTAGTAAATAATGTAGTAGTAAACACTGTAGTAGTAGTAGTGTCTAGTAGTAGTAGCAGTAAAGACTGTTGTTGTAATAATAGTAGTAGTAGTAGTAGTAGTACTAATAGAATAATAGTAATAGCAATAAAGACTGCAGTAGTAGCAGCGGTAAAGACTGTAGTAGTAGTAGTAGTAGTAGTAGTAGTAGTAGTAAATACTGTTGTAGTAGTAGTGACTGTAATAGTAGCACTAAAGACTGTTGTAGTAGTGGTAGTAGTAGTAGTAGTAAAGACTGTAGTAGTACAAGAAAAGACTAGTAAAGACTGTTGTAGTAGGAGCA